>NC_090451.1:444580704-445205704 GCF_031143425.1 Pleurodeles waltl | reverse complement strand
TAATTTTCATGGCTAGGTTTGAGTGGATTTCTGGTTGCTATTACGACACAGTTACCTGAGTACATGAGGTTATAGCTTTTGTGATGTGTCTTACACTTTTGTGGGTGAGTTGCTGGATTTACATAGTCCTCCATGCGCCCCTCAAGGATTATCCCTTAGCCCCACCTGTCTGGGAAGAGATACTTTTATTTTCTGTGCCCCTCCACGCAGGGATGTGACACAAGCCACTGCAGCCCCTGCAGTTTGGGGGGTGCAACACTCCAGGCGCCCCCCAAACCTTCAAGAATCAACCATTAAGCCAAAGGTTAATTGATATCTGTGAAATATAGGAGTCTCAGGGGACCCATATCACCTTCAGCCGGGGAAGTCATTTTATATTACACCTCTGCCCTCTTGGACACTATCATAGTTACTACTCAGTAGTAGCTTTTTTAATTCAGGTTTATTCACACTAGTGGTAGATTATTCTACACACAAGAGACCTGTGCTTATATTTTTAACTGGCCATTTTTAGATTGCATTAATTGTACCATGGGGTAGAACTAGTGTAGTATCATTCTTCCTGGTCAAAAATGTTTTTGAGAATTGCTGCCTTTAATTGCACATCAGAACAAATCACTGTAAAATAATAATTTGTAGCTTTGGTTTTAAAGAGTTCCCAGATTTAATTTAGACATATGCATATACATATAAACATACATGCGTATGTGCCCTCTATTTTAGGGGAGCTGCAATCTGTAGAACAGCAGGAAAGGATAATAGAAGCACAAGTGATCAAAAAGCCATTTATTCAAGGGCAATGTTCACAAAATCACTTCCAGACTCTGCTCCACTGAAATGAGTGACAGCTTTTTAACACATTTCATATATCAGAACACTGAATGCATTGCTTTCTCTCTACTTCAGAAGACAAAAATGGTCATTATGATTGAAAAATAGCATGGCACATGCCTCTTTTTCTATTAAGGAAAACAAATATGCCTAACCCAATCTCTATGTACCCTCACTGACATCTTTATTAAAGTTAGGAAAAGTAGCACTCTAAGAATTTTCTGAAAGAGAGCCAGACTATCATTTTTCTAAGTAAGTATCTGTAGATAACCAGCCATGGACATGAAGTGTTTATCTTAATTAGAAAATAGTAACCATTGTCGACTTATCCTAAGATGAAACTGGTAAAAGAACATTTTATACATGAAAACAGTTCTAATTTGTGAAGACTCTGAGGTACTTGTGAAAAAATATCCAATCACTTATGAAAACATTTTGACAAAATGTATTATTTTCAAAGCAATGTCAATTTCAGACTGCCCAAGTAACTATTTTTATACCCAGTATTACAAGTCTGTGTAAATACTACTAGTGTATGAAGCACCTGTAGAGGAAATATTTCAAAAAAGACTTATGGGGTCATCATGACCCTGGCGGTCTTTTGACCGCCAGGGTTAATGTGACGGTATCATCACCAACAGGCTGGCGGTATATACCGTCACATTATGAGTGTGGCAGGTTGGCCGCTGCCAACCCACCACATCACCACTCATACCGTCATGGCGGGATGAACCGCCAGGCCAGAAATATTCCTCTCCGACCCAGAGGTCACAGAGTACCGTCGGCGTCATTATAAGCCACCCTACCACCATGGTTTCCGCGGAATTAGCAACGCCACGAAAATCATGGGGATAGGGCCTACCGGTGACAGGGAATTCTTTCCCTGTCACCAGTAGGCAGCTCCCACACCCCCTTAGCAAATACCTAACCCCCCACCAACCCCCATACAAACTCATCCCCCTATTCAAACACACGCCCCACACACCCCATATACACACACGACAGCCATTCATGCACATGCAGACATGCACCCACCATACAACTGACCCCACCGCCCACAGCCATACATGCACACAGCCACACACACTGACATCACCCCCACAGTCACAGCGCCTCTCACCCAACACCCCGTTCCCCACATATATGCACACAGACACCCACAAGCAGCAAGCATACACCCATTCACCTACACTTCCATGAACACATTCACTCATACATACCAACACGCATTCAGGCACGCATTCACACAGACATACTCACACAACTTCATACACGCATTCCCACAGACATTTAAAACCCATTCAGGCATGCGTACACATTGACATGGAGACACGCAGACAACCATGCATACGTCACAGCACCCACATTCACATACACATGCATACACACAGGCAGACACCATACACTCACACAAAACACCCCGACCTCCCACCACTCTCCCCTGTCCGATGCCCAACTGTTCTTGTCCAGCGAGGTGGTAGTCCAGCAGGGAACGGAAACAGGCGCTGCCACCGTCAACAGTGCCCCGCCAGCAGGACACCGCCAGGCAGTACGAGTGGCCTTAATGCGGCCTACTGGTGGGGCAATGATGGTGGTAGCAGCGCCAGGGTGCCACAGTCCACCAGCATAGCTACTGCAGGATTTCCTCCCTTATTGTGGCAGAAATCGTGCCACAATTGTCCATAATATAGTGGGTTGAAGACTGCCACCCCTGGCTGTCTTCTGACACCCTTGGCCTCAGCAGTATTTTGAGAATACCGCCAATGTCATATTGAGGGCCTTAGAGCCTTATTTACAAGGAAATGTCGTAGTGCAGAGCAGCTCCAAATATGGCAGTGCCATGCTCCCACATTTCAAAAACACAGGGATGCATCGTATTTACAATACAGCGCACCCCTGTGTGTTTCCTAGCGATGGGGCCAAAACAAGCTGCATAGGGCCAACACAGGCACCCTTGCACCATAGTATAAGGGTGCATGGGTTGCAGGGAATGATGGTTCATGTGCAGGAAGGTGTCCCTTCAACATTGCACCTGCAGTGAGTGGATGTCATGTGGTCTGTTATTTATTAGGCACATATTAATTCTGCATGTGGCACATGCTGGTGAATTTATGTTTTTGTCTTCAGATGTTATTCTAAGCATTCCCCATTAATGTTATTCATATGTCTCTAGACATTGGGGTACACATGCCATCAGATATATGTATGGGTATGTGATGAGATAAGGTTGCTGTGCCACATGCAGATATGATGCTATGTGGTGTCAGGTTGATGATGAGCTGTGCATGTTTTCCATTTGAGATGTGGGTGTAAATCTGGAAGCATTCACTTTTACGATGCCTTATTTGGGAGATGCAAGGTTTTGAAGCAACAGAAAAAAAACATACTTCATTCATGCTGCATGTTATTTTGTGATGGGTGATTGCATATTTATTAATTGTATGCTGTGAGGTGTAATTGCATGCACCATACCACCTAGCGGGTAAGTACAAATAGGATTTAGAAAATGCTTTACTACTGCTAACAAGTGCTAAAGTGCGTGTGCTTTCTCATTTAAACATGCCAAAATTGGCTTTCACCCAAGCGGCGCATTTAATTTACTTTTAAGTTCCTAATATAGTGGTTCCACAATTATCCAGGGTCTATAAATTAAATGCTACTAGTGGGCCTGCAGCACGGATTGTGTCTCCCAATTAAGTAGCCCTTTAAACATGTCTCAGGCCTGCATTTGAAGGCTGGTAGCAGTTTAAAACTGCCATTTCAACCTGACGTTAAACTTAGCCCGTTACTGATTTCATCTAAATGCTAAATCATTTTTTGACACTAAGGGGCATATTTATACTCTGTTTGCACTGAATTAGCGTCATTTGTTTTTTACTTTAATTCAGTGCAAAACTAACTCCATATTTATACTTTGGTGCTAGACCCGTCTAGCGCCAAATGTATGGAGTTAAAGTCATTTTTTGAAAGTAGAGCCTTCCTTGCCTTAATGAGATGCAAGGTAGGCGTTCCCGTGCAAAAAATGACTCTATGGCCTTAACGCCATATTTATACTCCCATGCAAAAATGATGCAAGGGAGGTAGGAGGGGTCAAAAAATGGAGCAAAGCTTGCTTTGCTCCATTTTTTAAGACCTGGGTCAGGGCAGGCGTTAGGGGACCTGTGGGCCTATTTCCATGGTGGAACACCATGGAATAAGCCCAGAGGTGCCCTCCCTAGGCCCCAGGGGCACCCCCACCCACACTAGAGGGACTGCGAGGATGGGGGACCCCATCCCAGGTAAGGACAGGTAAGTGCATTTTATTTTTTAAAGTGCCATAGGGGGCCCTGAAATGGGCCCCCATACATGGCACAGGGTGCAATGGCCATGCCCAGGGGATCCCTGTCCTCTGTGCTGGCAATTGGGGTGGTGGGCATGAATCCTGCCTTTTCTAAGGCAAGACTCATGTGGCATGGTAGGTTTAGCACCATAAAATGACGCTAATCTGGTTAGAGTCATTTTTTTTACTCTAACCTGCCTAAAGCCATTTTTTGGTGCTAAACCCTCTTCTTCTATACTGCCAGCCCCACCCGACTAAAGTCATTTTTTAAAACTCTAGCCTACCCTTTGCACCGGCTTGCACCATTCCATAAATATGGTGCCCGGCTGATGCACAGAAATGGTGCAAGCCGGTGCTAAACATTTTGGTGCAAAACTGAGTTAGTGCAGTTTTGCACAAAAAGTATAAATAAGGGCCATTATTTTGTAAGTTTGCGCCACTTTTGCATCAAAAAATGACGTTAATGCGGTGCAAAAAAAGTATAAATCAGGGCATTGGTGCTAGATGGGTCTAGCACTAAAGTATAAATATGGAGTTAGATTTGCACCGAATTAGAGTAAAAAAAATTACGCTAATTTGGTGCAAACAGAGTATAAATATGCCGCAGAGTATAAATATGCCCCTAAATATGGCGTTAAGGCCATAGAGTCATTTCTTGCACAGGAACGCCTACCTTGCATCTCATTAAGGCAAGGTAGGTCTCCACTTTCAAAAAATGACTTTAACTCCATAAATTTGGTGCTAGAGGGGTCTAGCACCAAAGTATAAATATGGAGTTAGATTTGCACCGAATTAGAGTAAAATAAAGTGACCCTAATTCGGTGCAAACAGAGTATAAATATGCCCCGCAATTTGATATTAAAGTTACTGACATTGATAAGTTTGGTGTTTCTGAATTTAAATTATTTAATTTGTGATTTAAACCCACCAGCCTAACAGATATCACATGTAAGGTGTCCTTTCATAGGTTGCATACTCTATGCAGTTGTGATTATATTTCTGACTTTAGGCTTGGTAGGTCTAGGTGTGGGTAGCAATGTTTCCCATAAATAAGTACCTCTTTCTGTGCAAAAATAGACATTTCTGAGGGAGTTTTCAAAGGATCCAAGATCATCCATTCCTTCTAGAATACATTTACTTCCATTCGTGTGTAGTTCAAGTAGTATAGCGCAGAGCTATTGAATGTTGTTCTCTATGTCTTTTGAGAATGAAGGAATTTCAAATGAATAAACAAAACTCATTTTCTTGGGGTTCATACCAGTATTTTGGACAACTCCTTTCCACAATTTTATTTATGAGTACTGCAGAATACTCAAGGTTGTGAAAGTTCTCCTTCAACAATTCAGCAATTTAAGCAATTAAAGACAGATAGGCCCACAGTATGACATTGGCGGTAAGTACTGCTTACCGCCATGCTGATTGCCGCCAACATACCACCATCACAGTGGATTGCCGCCACCCATATTATGCCCCACACATAGCAATCCATCACTATACAGCCACACACACAAGTCTGCAGACCAAAGGTTAGTGATAAACTGGTGGCAGCAAAACCCACACCGTTACACCAACAGAACTATGCCCACAGCATTATGACCCATGAATCACCACGGCGGGCATTCAATGACGCTAAGCCATTGGTGGTATATACTGCTGCGCTCAAAATACACACAACCTAACAAAACTACCCCACTTTGGACATTTCAAACTACACTCACCTGACACACATACACACACCACACCCATACACCCACACCACTATAAAACACACACCCACATTACCCGCTACGTGTTACCAATACAAACAAGTGCCACAAGAGAGAGAGCAAGACCACAGACAAGACCACAGACACACACCACCATCACCTATACACCATCCACGCACCCTACATCACACACCCCAACACAACACCCAACACACCCTCACCCACACCACTCACAATACACCCATGGCACCGCAACAACACCCCAGGTTCTCTGAGGAGGAGCTAAGGGTCATGGTGGAGGAAATCATCTGGGTAGAGCCACAGCTATTCAGATCACAGATGCAGCAGACGTCCATTGCTAGGAAGATGGTGCTATGGTGCAGAACCGTGGACAGGTTCTAGGCCTTGGGACAGCACCCCAGAACAAGGGATGACATCAGGAAGAGGTAGAATGACCTACGGGGAAGGTATGTTCCACAGCAGCAAGACACCAAATAGCTGTACAGAGGACTGGCGGTGGACCCCTACCTCCTCCCCCACAACTAACAACATGGGAGGAGCAAGTATTGGCAATCATGCATCCTGAGGGCCTTGCAGGAGTAGGAGGAGTACTGGCCTCTGATAAGTCAACTCTTTACTATCACCCCCCCCACCTGCATGCCATCACAAACCCCCACCCTTACCCTCACTCCCATCATTTCACCACCTCCCACATACCCCACCATCACAACCCATTCATCCCAATACCAAGCCCTGCATGTAACACCGATGCACGGACCTCCATCACAGACATGCACATTAGAGAGAATCACCTAGCCACAAAATCACTACTCACACAAGGCAAAGCTGCCAAGTCAATAACAACCATAGAGGGCAGCACACCCATGCACAAGATGGCACACAGAAACAATAACACTGCATTTACATCCCCACAGGTCCCCCACACCACGTCACTGGAGAGGAGGTGCCAGCAACTTCCAGTCCACCCCCAGAAGAGGCCCACAGTGATGACAGTAGATCTGGACTCCTGAATCTGCATGACCAACCTTCCCCATCAGGGATCTCCAGACAGTCGGTAATCCAAGCACAGTCCCATACCACAACAGAGCCTCCCCCTCAGGAAATACCAGTACAGTACCCACCCAGCAGGTCCATATCTCTGTTCCCAGGGCACATCAATCAGCAGTGTGTCCACCACTACAGGGACCTCAGGCCACCTCACAAACACAGGATGATCAGGGACCTGGAGCCAGTGGGCACATGATTCAGGGGACAGAGGCACAGGACAACAGGGAAGCTGGGAGGACTGCTGTGAGACAGGGGGAGGACAGGCCCAGGGAACCGACTCTCCAGGAGTCACTCACCAAGATCCTGGGAGCATATCACCATTCCCAGGAGATGATGGGCCAGACCATGGACAAGTTGCAGGAGACCCAGCGGCTGCAGGAGGGACAGTACCTGGGGATCAGGGAGGACTTAAAGGACATCAACACCACCCTGGTCTCCATTGCAGGGGGGGTGGCAGACATGGCCAACACCATGAGGGAGGCTGTGGCACACCACCGGGCCCCTGACACTAGCCAAATTGAAGAACAGGCTTCCACCTCTGCTGCCGCTAGTGGACAGGAGGCCGCGCCACAGGAACAACATGACCCCACCCCCTGCAGAAGGAGAATCACCCCTCAAACGGTCTCTGCGATCTAGGCAGAAGCCAGAGAACATTGCCAAGACCCTCACCAGGAAATAAGACCATCCTGATCATCACCCTTGTGTCCCACTATGTCACCCTGTCCACCTTCAACTGCCATTGCTCCACTTCCTATGCCCCCTTGGACAACGCAATTGTGATACAAATAGACGGGACTCTATCCAGAACAATCCTCCATCATCCCACTAGCCCATTGCACATCCCCCTCTAATCATTCGCACTTAAATAAATACCATTTGAATAAATACAGGTATGGAGTCTGTCAAATAATTTAACCATGTATTTGTTTAACAAGCTTTAAACACTGCATTATAACTGTACAGTAATTTATACATAGGAATGACCTGCAGTTGGCTGCAGTCAACAGACCAGGAGCGATAGTGGGGCACAAATATCTGAAAATAGAGATGCCAAAGGGTACAATAAGTGGCCATAGAAGTGGGAAAATCAGCTTGCCAGTGAAAATGTCAAACACAAAAGTGTCTTACCTGTGTGTCATTGGAAGTACTCTCATATTATTGCACTTCTGTTGTCCTCATCCTCTGCCTCCTCATATTCACTGTCCACAGGGTCCACTGCTGCCACACACCCATCTCCAGCCTCATCCTCCTGCAGAAACGGCACCTGGTGACGTAAGGCAAGGATGTGCAACATACAACATGCCACGATGATCTGGCACACCTTCTTGGGTGAGTAGTACAGGGATCCACCTGTTAGATGGAGGCAACGAAACCTGGCCTTCAGTAGGCCGAATGTCCATTCTATTATTATTCTTGTTCGCCCATGTACCTCATTGTAACATTCCTCTGCCCTTTTCCAGGGATTCCTAACAGGGGTCAGTAGCCATGAGAGGTTGGGGTAACCAGAGTCACCTGCAAATATTGAGGGACAACTGTTAGACACACACTAACCCTTAGGGCCCACACCATACACCAACATCCCCTGGGTGGGAACCAGGGCTCACCTATTAGCCACACTCGGTGCCTCTGGAGTTGAGCAATCACATATGGGATGCTGCTATTCCTCAGGATAAAGGCATTGTGCAGAGACCCAGGATACTTTGCATTGAGATGGGAGATGTACTGGTCCATCAGGCACACTATCTGCACATTCATGAGTGAACCTCTTTCGATTTCTGAACAACTGTTCATTTCTCTAAGGGGGGGGCATATGCAATATGTGTACAATCAATAGCCCCAATTATGTTGGGGATAGGTCCCATTGCATAGAAATCAGCTTTCACTGTGGCCAAATACTCCAACTGGGGGAAAATGATGTAGCTGCGCATGTGTTTAATCAGGGCAGACAATACTCTGGTCAGCACTATTGAGAACATTGGCTGAGACATTCCTGCTGCCAAGCCCACTGTCAGTTGGAAGAAGCCACTTGCCAGGAAATGGAGCACAGATAGGACTTGCACAAGAGGGGGGATCCCGGTGGGCTGACGATAGCAGATATCAGGTCAGGTTCCAATTGGGCACACAGCTCTGTGATTGTGGCCCTGTCCAGTCTATAGGTAGGATAATGTGCCTGTCCTCCATTGTTGCCAAGTCCACCAGGGGCCTGTACTTGGGGGGATGTCTCCATCTCCTATTCATCCGCAGCGGTTGCAATCTAGGGGGCAAATGGTGAGTAGCTGGTCAGTATTCCATATTTCCAAACACTACACTGCATTGCATGTTGTGTCTGTAACACAATATTGTTGTATGGGCCCAAATGGTGCCTATGTGTACTGTGATGCAGTTAGGTGCTATGGTCTGTCCCCCCCCCAAAATGGTGTCTGCCTGTCCTGTATGGAGGGACAGGTGGAAATGAGGTAATACCGCTGACGTTGTGTGCCGTTGCAGGAGGTGGTCGAGAACCGCTGTGCACATCCTCATTGGATACCATTGGGTCCTATGGGTTACAGTGGCCAATGGTGATGTACGCCGGAGGTGATGGTACACACTGCCACGGACGTGAATGCCATTTTCTTATGTGTATTTCTCTGCAGGTCAGCGCCCATCAATAAAAGGGTATATGGCGTGCCATCGCCGAGGATGTGCGGACCCTGGTGGTCTATGGCAGGCAGAGCACCCACTGTCGCAAACGGTGGGAGGACCTGAGACACTGGGCATGGAAGTCTGCGGAGGCCCAGCTTTGGGTGGCCTCCCAACAAGGATGGGGTGCCCGTTGAATCCTGACCCCCCTGATGGCCAGCATACTAGTGGTGGCCTATCCAGAGCTGGATGGGCACTTGAAGGCATCACAGGAGCCACAAGGGGGAGAGTATAGTGCCCCAATATACTACTTGCGCGTGGTGGGGTAGCATCCAGGTGGGGGATGTGGGCCTGTGGGTGCCCCTAGGCCAGGCCGGCCAGTGCAGGGTAGGGCCCATGGTCGGCAGGGTCTGATGTCAACCTCCTCCAGGCAAGCTAGTAGGCCTACTCTACTGGGCAGGGGTCTGTGGGTCTCAGGTATGCTGAAATTGGCATTAGATATTCCTGTCCATGGGCTGGGGACTAGCATTGTGACTGTTAGTGCATTGCCTAGTGCATAGGGCTGTTCCCTGTGTGTGTGTGTGTGTCATGTACGCCAACGGTGGTGTTGTTGCCGCCATTGACCAAGGGCATCCTTTGTCTCGTCCCCCCCCTTTTTGTTTTGTCACCCTGTCCTTATTTGCATTAGCATCATCTGGCGGAGGAGCAGAGGCACTGGCGACGGGGAGAGCTGCATCCCACAGGGCCCAGGAGGTCGAATCCACTGGCGGTGTGGGCACCAGTTGAAGGGAGGGCAAGGGGAGCACTACGGGGGAGACTGGAGGGGACAGTTCTGACAGTGATACCTCCTCCGATGGAAGCTCCCTGGTGGTGGCGGACACCTCTATGCCTACCCCAACTACAGGTACAGCCGCCACCCCCTGTACCAGCACCGCCCTCCCAGCAGCCCCTCAGCATGTTTACCGTGCCCGCTTACCACAGAGGGTGGGCATCTCCGTCGCTCCAGGCAACTCAGGCACTGCCCCAGTTAGCCCTGCTGCCCTGAGTGAGGAGTCTATTAACCTCCTGCGATCCATCTCTGTTGGGCAGTCAACCATTGTGATTGCCATCCAGGGGCTGGCAGCCCATTTGCAACAAACAAATGCATTCCTGGAGGGCATTCACTCTGTCATGGCGGACCAACAGAGATCAATCCAGGCTCTGGTCTCCTCCCTGATGGCAGCCATTGTCCCTGTTTCTAGCTTCCCCCTCTACCCTCTTCTGCCCAATCCCATTCCTCTCAACCCCAACCTATCCCAAGCACACAGGCAGACCAGCATGCACCCAGGACGAAACACAGGAGTGGTTCAGGCAAGCACAAGCACCACACATCATCCCACAGGCACTCACACAAACACCGTGCAGATGCAGACATACAAACATCCACTGCCTCCACTGTGTCCCCCTCCTCCTCGTCGTTCACCTCCCTCCCAGTAGCGTCTACACTCTCACCTGCATGTACTACATCCTCATCCACTACCACCAACACACCTATCACTACATGCCCCTCACTGGCAGTCACTACCCCCACATCCATACACACGTCCCCTGTGTCCTCTCACACTGTGTCGGTGCCCCCTCCTCCCAAAGTACACATACACAAGCACTCAGACACCCAACACTCATCCACCTCACAACAGCATCCAGCCCATGCACCTGCACCCAAACACAGCAGACAAACACCTCCTACAACCACTTCCTCTTCCTCCACTCCTAAACCTTCACCCTCTTCCCATCCCAATGTCCCTAAGAAGTTTTCCTTTCCACCATTGACCTCTTCCCTCCCCCCTTCCCCCGTCCTTCACGCCCGAGGCTGCAGGGGATGGGCTGTAGCCTCCCTCCACCACTGCCGGCACCGCCACCAACACCACTGCCAGCAGCAGCAGCCCCAGTGGGCAGCCATCTGAGGCTGCAAGGGCACAGGCTGGAGCCTCCCCCCACCACTGCCAGCCCGGACACCAGCCCGCCACTGCCACCACTGAGCAGCCATCACCGCCGGCGGACAGTGTGTAGTCCTGCCTCCATGGGTTGTTGTGCATCCTGGCCACTGCAAACCCAATGGGTCTGACACTCAGGTGAGAGACTGTGACCTTGCATTCCCCAAGATCTGCATCACATGGCACAAGGCCCCCTCCAGAACCAGTGGAAGAAGCCATGCAATCACCCCGTCCTTCCCAGGATGAAGCACACAGGGCACAATGCTCCCTCCAGAACCAGTGGAAGAAGCCATCCACTCTCCCCATCCTTCCCAGGATGAAGCACATTGGGCACAAGGCCCCCTCCAGAACCAGTGGAAGAAGCCATTCACTCACCCCATCCTTCCCAGGATGAACCACACTGGGCACAAGGCCCCCTCCAGAACCAGTGGAAGAAGCCACCCACTCACCCCATCCTTCCCAGGATGAAGCACACAGGGCACAATGCCCCCTCCAGAACTAGTGGAGAATCCATCCACCCACCCCATCCTTCCCAGAATGAAGTTCACTGGGCACAAGACCCCCTCCAGAACCAGTGGAAAAAGCCATCCACTCACCCCATCCTTCCCAGGATGAAGCACACTGTGCAAAAGGCCCCCTCCAGAACCAGTGGAAGAAGCCATCCACTAGAGAGACTGTGCCCTTGCACTCCCCAGGACCAAACAGCGGGGAAACCACCCTTTTGAGAGACTGTGGCTTTGCACTCCCCAGGACCAAGCAGTGGGCAAACCACCCACTTGAGAGACTGTGGCCTTGCACTCCCCAGGACCAGGCAGTGGGCAAACCACCCACTTGAGAGACTGTGGCTTTGCACTCCCCAGGAGCAAGCAATGGGCAAACCACCCTCTTGAGAGACTGTGGCCTTGCACTCCCCGGACCAGGCAGTGGGCAAACCACCTACTTGAGAGACTGGCTTTGCACTCCCCAGGACCAAGCAGTGGGCAAACTACCCACTTTAGAGACTGTGGCTTTGCACTCTCCAGGAGCAAGCAGTGGGCAAACCATCAATTTGAGAGTGTGGCCTTGCACTCCCCAGGACATTGCTGTGGGCATGTATCCCCCTCCAGGACCTGTGGTGTTGTACCATCTTCCGGGCTGAGGTGCCACACCATTCCCCGTCCCCCTGAGGTGCCTGTGTATTTTCGACCTGATGCCCCTGCAGTGTTTTCTCCGTGTTGTTGCAGGAGTGAGGTGGGGCCTTGGGCTATGTGTTGTGGACCTGTGGCCCACGGACATTGAGGACTGGGCAGTGTCCCCCCATTTGTAAACATGTATATACGTTTGCAATTTGCTGCACTTATTCATGTTCTTTAATCGTATTACACTCACTTTCTTCAAATCATTTTGTCCTTGCATTATTCCTGAGGGGTAAGGGGTGGATATGTCTATATCTGAACCCAGAATGACCAGGAGTGATTCCAAAGGCTAGTTTGCTATCCTCTTGTTAAGAGCCACAGAGACATAACAGACTCCCACCATCCTGAACCCGCTCCTGGACCCAGTGAGTCCCAATCCCCCAAAAGGTCTCCATTGACTCCTGGACCTTTGGCTGTAGTGCTAATGATGCCCAGAGGGCCTATTTCTGAAACTAAGGACTCAGGCAAAATTTGGCCAAAATGTGCTCTGACAACCAGGAGGAGACCTGAACCAACCGGCTTGCCTATCCATCGGAGATGCATTAGCAGTCGGATTGACCTTTCAGCTTCTCCCGCTAAGTTCTTCTCCACTGCAGCAAATCTGTTTCGGGGGTCCTGTGCCAAAGGGGTATCCAATCTCCTGGAACTGTCTTTGACAACAGTCTTCTGCTTCATCCCACTGGAGATTTTCAAATTCCATTTCGGTGACTAAGGTTGAAGGTAATAGTAATCACCGTGGCTTTGTTCCAAGGCCATCCAACGATTAAGCTCACTCCTTGGACAGTCTTGCCCTGCTGAACATCTACCTTCTCAGGCATCTTTTTCTCAAAAGTTTACAACGTCTGAAGGTAAGCGTGGACCAGATTCAATCTACTTCTTATATCTGAACTGTGCTCCTTTGCAGGCGGCCTTAAGTTTTGACTTTTACCTGGTCTTGTGCAACCTGATTTCCACAGTTGGCTCTATTATCTCTTAGCTCCTATTCTGAAACTTAACATGCTAGTCATTTTTTTCTTTTTTATCCCCTTAAAGACATCACTGTCCCTCCAACAGATCTGTTTTACCACCTGTCCGAGAAAGTAAGCTTTGTGCTTTTTGCTTAATAATATTTCCATGTAAATTATATGTATTTACTGCTTGTTTAAGCTGCCCTCTCAATCCATATTCGAGGCTGGGGTGAGGAGCATTACTATTAGAAGCAGCATTCTTTGTTTTCAATGCTCCACTTGCAACCATGCTGTCCGTTCATGTGCAAGGCAGGGACGGAAATCATTGATATATGGTCTGTGAGTGCACCATTCCGGAACTTATTTCTAGTGGTTCTCTGGTCCAGGGACAACACTTTAGGATATGCTTTGTTTCTGGTAATGCTTGTACCTCGATGGAAGCTGCCCACTGCATTTTTGGCATTTCTTTACAGCAGGGTCTTGCGAGATATAAGACTTTGTTGCAAAAAAACAGTATAAATAGGAAGCAATGCTGGTAGCACTGTGTCCTTTCTGGTTGTTTTGTGTACCTTCGCCTGAACCTTGATGGAAGCATCCCAGAAATCCTCTCCTGTGGGGGGAAGAAAGGCATCACAAAAGAGAAAAAATATACAAGTGTTGACGAAGGATGATATTTTGCAGATATCTAAATCTGACCTACAATACATGATTGATCAGGCTGTGGATGCAGCTCTCATTGATCCTCAAGCCAAGCACCGAAAATGTGACCTTGATGTTGACCAGGATGGTTTCCCTAAAGGAAATTATATACAGAGGGAAGTATATCAGGACACGTTAGCCCCTATCTAGGAGATGCTAGGAATTACTCCAAAAACTGTTGAAGAACAAGGTTTTAATTCTTGCTAGAGTGCATCTCTTGTAGACTATCTTCCTGTACATTATAAAGGATATTCTTCTTAAGAAATGGAAGGATATTGACAAACAGACTATTTCAAGATTCTGGAACAGCTTATAGGAGCAATCTTTGACACAAAGAAAGGGGCTGTTTTTTCCAATAGGACAGAATCAACTTCTTACAGCCAATGCTGCAGTCTCTGTTGTCTCGGAAAGAAGCTCTTGCTAGTTTTTGGTGAGAGTCCAAGGCATGTTGTCAGCAATGGGTTTGTCTACACCACAAGTCAGTAGTGAATTTTTATTTTTGAGTCATTGGAATCCAGAATCTAAGCCTTAGTGCTTGTTCTTCTACAATTATCCAAGAAATGTAATGGTGGTTGCATCTACCCAACTTAGAGAAGGGAATTCCATTCCTGGTCATGTCACCTTTCCAACTGACAACAGATGCCAGCTTGTGGGGTTTGGGAACCACAATGGGGAGTTGGAAAGCAAGGGCCATTGGTCACAGGAGGACATGATCCATTCCTCCAACTGGAGGGAATTTGCAGCAGTATGTGAAGCAGTGAAAGTTTTTCATCTCCAGTTGAATGGCAAAAACTTGGTGGCTCTGACAGACTATCAAGTGATGAGATGCATTCCGAATCAGCAGGGGAGTACCAACAATCTTCTTTTGAACAACTTGGCAAATCAAATTTGTGTTTGGAAAGAGGAAAATGTGATTTCACTGAGGGTAGTGTACATTCAGGGGGTGTTGAATTTTCATGTAGACCGTCTGTGCCACAATTTTCCATCCTCTGTGGGATACCATCTTTCTCAGTAACAGTTTCTCCAGATTTGCCAAATATTCAAAAACTCCTTGATGGATTTGTGTGCCTCCCCTCACAATGCAATGCTACCAGTTTTTTTGCAGAGAAGTAAATTGTCAACATACTTGCGTAGTGGATGCCTTGTCAGTTCCCTTGCCCCTGGGGCTCTTGTATGCCTTCCCATTGATTCCAAAGTCTCCCCCTCATCTTCAGGTCCCTCCTTTACTTGTGGCACACTTTCAGAAGGTAAACCCTATGGCCTGAAACTTGAGAGATTGTGTCAGAAATTACCCATTAAATCAAAATTCCACAGGAGCAGATGCCTTTTATCCAAACCCCTCCAAAAGATGCATGCTCTGACTTTAACTGATTATCTGAGCCCTGCATCCACCAGGGGGAACAGGTAATGGGAAGAGAAAAAGAGAGACTGCCTCCATATCCAGTTCCAGCCTGTGTTTCCCAATTGAAGATAGGATATGCAGTATGTGTCTCTGAAAACCTGCACCTTTCTTCTTATTGGGATTTTTGTTAAAGGAGGGACATGTAGTCGGGTGATAAGAGCATAGATAAGTATATTCCTCCTGCGCATTCAACTGTTCAGCCATTCACATTCACCCAATTCCATCATTCTCCTAACCTGGATCTTTTGAGAGACTAGCCTCTCTCTAAGAGAACAATGTTAACTTAATATCTTCTTCTCTCCAGGAGTCAGAGGTTTCCAAAGCCCTGGAGAACAGTTCAAAAGTTCATAAATATACAAACTACTAATGTCTTTTACAGGAAACGAAAACTCGTTCTCGAGGTTCAGTTTTCTCAATCACAGCCTCTAGGAATTAGTATGAGTACTGAGGTTTGTCTCTAAGACTGACAAGTCTGTAAAGCAAATAGTCCTTTAATATATATGTACATATATTGGCAAGTCTGGAAATCATACAAAAGGATTCCTTACTGCAGTTGCTTGAAGTTCTGTTAAGCCAAAACAAATTCTCCTCAGAAAGCTGATAGCCAGTTGTTGGTAGAAGGAAAAAATTCTGCTTCTTCAAAAGGGAAAAAGTAGCAGGTGTGCACACCGTAACAAGAAAAATAATTAATTACTCAAAACTGGAAGAAAACTCTGTGAAACGAAGCGCCTCAGGAACACTGCTCATTCTCCTCAGGATGACAGTTGAAGTGCAGGGCTCCCAAAGATAAACAGCTGGAGGGAAGCTTCAGCACGAGACTAAGGTAGAAACTCTAGAGCGTTGACTTTTTTTTTTTTCAAATCTGTTTATTAAGCAAGATATAGAAACTGACAATGCAATACAATTGTTTCAGAGGAGTATGCTGCTTCTTAGCTCATGTAGCTTCATAGTCAACAAGAAGCTTTTAATGATGTGCATTGAATAGAAAGAGAGAACAGAGAAGAGAAAAAAAGCAAAACTATATATTATATAACTGTGGTCACTCTGGTTGTATTTTTTTATGCATGTATACGTAATGGCGTTTCGAACATTGAAATTGTCGTTGCGGTGCGTGGGGGGAAGTGGTGCACAACTAATGTGGGTACAGACTTTAACCAAGGGTGCATGTTTTTGAGTGGGCCTGGCATATGCGTATTAGTTTGGAGGAGTGTACGGCCAATCTGCCTTGGGGTATCTTGATAATTCCTTAGCTTATGTATTAATTGGGTGTTCTAGTGTTAGCGCTATTGGTGAAGGGAGTGTAAGGAGTCATGGGGGGAACATGTCATCTCTGGTTTCTATTTTAACCACGAAGCTGTCCCATATTTCAACTCCTTCTTGTGGCTGGCCCGTCTGTTGTAATTGTTTCAGTGTGTGGGCTTCTGCTTGTGTACGGTTGTGTAGGTCGCGCAGCCAGGCTAAATAAGGGGAGGTTTGGGGCGCCTTCCAATGTATAGCGATCAAGCGTTTGTACACTACAAATGCCAAATCTAAGAATTTGTGTTGATGTTTGTCACCTTTGGAGCAGTGGCGGATTCCTAGGAGACACGATACTGGGGAGGGGGTGAGTGCGTGGTCAGCGACTTCTAAAGTAGTTTCTGTGATTCTCTGCCAGCTTGCATTTATTGAGGAGCATTCCCAGACCATGTGGTAGAAATTGGCAGTGGGTGTGGCACACCTAGGACATTCCGACTTGGCACTAGGATAGATTCTGTTGATGCGGGCAGGGGATAAGGAAGTCTGATGAATATAGTTAAACTGAGTGTATCTCAGTCCAGTGTTTCATGGCACCGTTTTGACCGTGGCAAGAATGACTTCCCATGTTTTTTCGGAAATTGGAGCAGCAAGGGCGGTGTCCCAGCAAGATTTAGCTGGGGATAAGTCTGCGCGGGCGTTTGCTGTCAAAGCTTTGTATATCATTGAGATAGTGCCCTTAGTGTTGCCTATTGTCAGGAGTATTGTGAGCAACCCGGATTCGTTAGGCTCGTTGTTACTTGTGCCCCATAGGTTACGTATCAGTTTGATGATGGCCCCATACATTAAAAAGCTCCAGTGTGCATTACTCCCACAGTCACCTGTTCCGCGAAAGTTTTTATATGGGAATTAGAGTATAGGTCACCCACATTTAAAGTTGTAGCTTCACGTATATCATGGTGAAGTGATAGGTTCTGTATTTTCGGGATTTGGGATAAGGGTATTGTAGGTGAGTATGGGGGGTGGTTGGACTTGCCCTGGACATATCTTTTACAGCAAAATTTAGCAGCTTCCAATATTGGAGATCTATTGGATGGGGAAGGGGAGCCTGCTAATAGTGTTGTTAATATTGTTTGTGATGCTGTGTATTCATTCATTGCTACGCATTCTGGGGAGGTTGAATTATTGAACCATGAGGCTATCCATTGCAATTGGGCCGCTGCATAGTATAATTCCAGGTTTGGCATACCCAAACCACCTTCTACTTGTGGGTGTTGTGTAATAGCTAGTGATACCCTTCGTCTGTCTCTGCCCCATAGTAATTCAGTTAGGAGGGAATGTAGTTTATGGAAGTATGTGCGTGGTAATGTCAGCGGGAGGGCTGCACAGTAGTACAGAAAATGTGGTAGGATTAGCATTTTAGCTATGGCGGTACGGCCCATGGGGGATAATGGGAGCGATGTCCAGAATGACAGGGAGCTCCGGGTGGATCTGAGCAAACTGTCCAGATTGCCCTCCTTTAGGTCTGTCATAGAGTGGTAAATCTGTATGCCTAAGTACTTAAAGGTTGAGGTAGCCCAGGGTAACTGATATTGGGGTAGACTACTGTGTTGTTCATTTGGTGTGGGGACTAGAGGGAAAATGCATGATTTGGACCAATTTATATGTAATCCAGAGACCAGTGCAAAGCTATCTAATATTAGCATTATTTCTGTGATAGATGTTGGGTGCTGACGTAGATGGATTAGGGCATCGTCGGCATATAATGACACTATGTGATAAAGGTCAGCTTCTGGTATGCCCCATTTATGAGCGTCTCTACGAAGTCTGATTTCTAAAGGTTCCATTGCAATAACAAATAATAGGGGAGACAGCGGACAGCCCTGCCGGGTGCCTCTGCCTATTGGAAGTTCCTCGGATATAATTTGACCAGTTTTGACTCCTGCTATGGGCTTGTGATTTACCGTCCTAATCCAATTTATGAAGCCGTGTTGGAACCCGAATGTTCGGTAGAGATAGTCCCAGCTGAGTGTATCAAAAGCTTTTTCTATGTCCAGGGACATAGCCACTGCTTCCTCCCCGATGCTCTAGAGCGCTGACTTCACAAGGATTTGCGGCCACCACCTTGAGTGGCAGTTAATCCTGAGGAAGCTAGTTCTAAGAGAAGCCAGCGCAAGAGCCACTGGGAGTGAGGAAGCCTCTGCAACCAGCGTGGGTACAAGGAAATGGGGAATCATTTTTGCTGAGGGAACAACTTAACAACGCTGACAATGGTTTTCCTGACAGTTTGGTCTTAAAGGTTTTGGGGTGCTCTACCTAGGTGGCAGAAGATTTCCAGTTGTCTAGAAAGAAATCCACTGCTTCTTCATATAAAAAGAGTTGAGTATTTCTGCTAAATGATGCTCTCTGAGAAGTTCTGATCTGGTGTCAGTGTACCCTTTTCAAACTCTTGAGTTCTTCAGAGAGCTTTTCATTAGGAATCTGTTTTCATCAGCACTTGCAGCCAAGTTGGTGGCTCTTAACATTTTTAAAGGTTCTAATGGTGATTGGGGAAAATTACTCTACTAGCTCTTTCATTGTTGAAGAGCTTTCTTTTGCGTTGGCCAGTCACACAGCTCATTCTTCGTACTTGGGATTTACCTACTGGGCTTAGAACCTCTACCGTTTGAACCTTTAGAAGAGGCAAGTTATGTTTGGGAAGCAGAAATTATTTATTTATTTTTTTCAACCCTAACATCTGCCAGATGCTTAGGTGAGCGTGGGTTGCTAAACTAGTGCTTAGGCCTGATCCAAAGTTCATTTTTAAGGTGAATTTTTAATTTCATGTCCAGCAGGAGATAACTTTCTCAGTTTTTCAAGAAGGAAATGATCAGCTTCCTTCTCTGTTGTACGTCAAATTCTCTGTTGTACGTCAAATATCCTTATTGATTTACATACAAAGTGAAAAGGAGTTCCGGTTGTCCAATACTATATTTCTTTCTTTCGGCAGTGTCAATAAAGTTAAGAAGGTTACTCCTGCTACTCTTGGCAAATGGTTATTGTCAGGCTTTCTGCCAGGCTTACAAATCCCTGGGTAAGTTTCTCTCTTCTGGAGATCAACATCGCTCAACAACATCAGTTTCTACTTCTTGAGCAGAAGCAGGTGAGGTTCCTATTCAGCAAGTTTGTAGAGCAGATGTGTGGGCATCCCATCACATATTTTCTAATGACTATTGACTGGATATGATGTATCTTACACTGGACAATTTTGGTTCTGGTGTGGTTAAGGCAGCAATTAAGTAAGTGTTGCAATTAATAAAGGATACATGAGCATTTCAGAAATCAGAAGGACATATGAGGGGGCAATGAGATCATTACTTACCTGTAAACGTCATTATCTCGATCAAGGTCCTGCTTGTCCCATGGTCCCTCCATGCCTCTCTGTCAGTTTTACACCTATCCTTATGTGTTACTTACACATCTGCAGTAGGTTGAGGAAAGGAGCATTTAAGGGGAAAAGAAAGAAAAAATAGGCTAGCGTGTGAAGTGCCTATCTGGGAGCAGGGGAACCACCTCACTATGGAAGGACAGAGATGAGGAAGACCTTGATCAGTGGGATGAAGTTTACGAATAAGTAACAATCTCATTTGATAGCGTACACCATAGCTTTGAATATATATCAAACCAAACTCCAAGCATGGTATGTGAGTGTACAGGGAGTGCAGAATTATTAGGCAAGTAGTATTTTTGAGGATTAATTTTATTATTGAACAACAACCATGTTCTCAATTAACCCAAAAAACTCATTAATATCAAAGCTGAATATTTTTGGAAGTAGTTTGTAGTTTGTTTTTAGTTTTAGCTATGTTAGGGGGATATCTGTGTGTGCAGGTGACTATTACTGTGCATAATTATTAGGCAACTTAACAAAAAAAAATATATACCCATTTCAATTATTTATTATTACCAGTGAAACCAATATAACATCTCAACATTCACAAATATACATTTCTGACATTCAAAAACAAAACAAAAACAAATCCGTGACCAATATAGCCACCTTTCTTTGCAAGGACACTCAAAAGCCTGCCATCCATGGATTCTGTCAGTGTTTTGATCTGTTCACCATCAACATTGCGTGCAGCAGCAACCACAGCCTCCCAGACACTGTTCAGAGAGGTGTACTGTTTTCCCTCCTTGTAAATCTCACATTTGATGATGGACCACAGGTTCTCAATGGGGTTCAGATCAGGTGAACAAGGAGGCCATGTCATTAGATTTCCTTCTTTTATACCCTTTCTTGCCAGCCACGCTGTGGAGTACTTGGACGCGTGTGATGGAGCATTGTCCTGCATGAAAATCATGTTTTTCTTGAAGGATGCAGACTTCTTCCTGTACCACTGCTTGAAGAAGGTGTCTTCCAGGAACTGGCAGTAGGACTGGGAGTTGAGCTTGACTCCATCCTCAACCCGAAAAGGCCCCACAAGCTCATCTTTGATGATACCAGCCCAAACCAGTACTCCACCTCCACCTTGCTGGCGTCTGAGTCGGACTGGAGCTCTCTGCCCTTTACCAATCCAGCCACGGGCCCATCCATCTGGCCCATCAAGACTCACTCTCATTTCATCAGTCCATAAAACCTTAGAAAAATCAGTCTTGAGATATTTCTTGGCCCAGTCTTGACGTTTCTGCTTGTGTGTCTTGTTCAGTGGTGGTCGTCTTTCAGCCTTTCTTACCTTGGCCATGTCTCTGAGTATTGCACACCTTGTGCTTTTGGGCACTCCAGTGATGTTGCAGCTCTGAAATATGGCCAAACTGGTGGCAAGTGGCATTGTGGCAGCTGCACGCTTGACTTTTCACAGTTCATGGGCAGTTATTTTGCGCCTTGGTTTTTCCACACGCTTCTTGCGACCCTGTTGACTATTTTGAATGAAACGCTTGATTGTTCGATGATCACACTTCAGAAGCTTTGCAATTTTAAGAGTGCTGCATCCCTCTGCAAGATATCTCACTATTTTTGACTTTTCTGAGCCTGTCAAGTCCTTCTTTTGACCCATTTTGCCAAAGGAAAGGAAGTTGCCTAATAATTATGCACACCTGATATAGGGTGTTGATGTCATTAGACCACACCCCTTCTCATTACAGAGATGCACATCACCTAATATGCTTAATTGGTAGTAGGCTTTCGAGCCTATACAGCTTGGAGTAAGACAACATGCATAAAGAGGATGATGTGGTCAAAATACTCATTTGCCTAATAATTCTGAACTCCCTGTATACTGAGCTGCTGTCATTGGCATCTGAGTTATATTATATCTGCATTACAAAACTGTGGGATATGCTTCACCATTCATACTGTATTATTATTGCAAAAGCAGATGGTCTAAAATATTAACCAAAGCTTTTGTTTTATATATTGGTGAGATGGATTTGAATACCAACATTTCTAAACTTTTATCATGATTTATGCACCAACATACATTAATTTCAGACCTTTGGCCATCAAGAACACAACAATTAGGAGGGTATGCCACTTATCATACCTTAGTATTATGTTTGGTTCAGCATTGTATTGGCTTTCCTTGCTGATTTCAGAGGCATATATTTTTTTTTTTAAAGTGTTTGGGTGCAATCTTCGATATTTCTGTTAAATTAAGGAAGTAATCTACAAACACATTATATAAACTGAAAAAAGTAAATGTATATCAATCCTCTTCTATGGAGTTGGAATCTGGGGTTACCCAACAATCAATTTATTATAGCTTGAAGACAACTACTTGTGTCTTCATCGTTTGGGCGTCCCCATAGTACTCCCCACTTTTCTAGTCATAAGGAACTTTACATTTGCTACACTATAAATAAGCTTGCCTCAATCATAATATGTGTCTCTGTTTGGGTCAACCCTAACGGCACACTCAATAGAGCCATTATTGTTAATTGCTTGAAATAGGACAACTCACATGAAATCACCTGATTATGTAAGTGAAGTTGTTTTGTGACGATTTAGGCAGATGAAGTTGGTTCCTGAGCCCTATCGTCATGACTCCAGAGGACAAACTATAAGTGAAGAATGCATTTTTTAGCACAGATGCTCAAAAAGTTAGTTGGTGTCCAGCGCAGAGGAGAACTTATCCTGTTGTTGCTGCTACTGAGGGAGCTGCTACAATTGTTGTGGGGATTTAAAAAATTGTTTTAATGGCTATTTTTTAATTCTTGTGTTTTGCACTGTTGCACCTTGTTGGATGCTCAGAGTCACTGTTTTTGTTTTCTCTCCCGCTTTTTTAGGCTTATTCCATAAAATGTGTGACAGGTGTGTGGACACGCTGTTAGTGTTGCGCACAAGGGGAACTCATCTTGCTGTTGCTGCTACTGAGGGAACTGCAACAACTGTTAGAGGGGGATTTTAAAAAGTGACTTAAGGGTATTTTTTAATTCTTGTTTTTGAACTATTGCACTCACTTTGTTGGATGCTTGGAGTTACCATTTTTGTTAGTTCTCCAGCTTTTTTAAGCTTATTCTGTAAAATGTGGACAGGATTGCGGGCATGCTATTAGTGTTGCACACAGGATGAACGTATCCTGCTGCTGCTGCTACTGAAGGAACTGCTACAACTGTTAGTTTTTTTTTAAAAAGTGTTTTAAGGGCTATTTTTTTAATTCATATGTTTGCACTGTTGCACTTTGTTGGATGCACAGAGTCGCCATTTTTGTTAGCGCTCCAGCTTTTTTCAGGCTTATTCTATAAAATGTGGACAGGTGTGCGGGCACGTAAAGTGGACAAGCCAGTGGCACACCTAAGGAAAGCCCGTCTGCACCCAGCTGTGTCTGAACGGGTCCATGGGCCAGGACCCCTGGTCCGTCACAGGTAAGCAATCAAATCTATTCCCCTTCCCAATTACTGGAGTTATGAGGGAATACTAATGATGGTTGCCACCACTGTATTGATATAAGTAGGGGGAACACTTCTTGCATACAGCGCTCCTTTTCCTTCCCCAAAATGATTTACTCCAAGAAATACATAAATGAGAAAGGGTGGTGGTATATGTTCCTAATTAATTGCAGATTGCTACTGAGTCAGAAGCAAGTTCTTTTCATCATTATTGAGGATAGATTACCGGATGCAGTATTTCTAACTGAGACTTGGGTTTATGCTGACTCAGGGCCAGACAATGTACAAGCTCTGCATCCAGGATATTATATCCTGCAAAAAGACTGCGGGAATAAGAAGAGTGGAGGGATAGCTATTATACTCAAGGAGGAATGCTGATGTTGTATCAAATCCACATTTATCCCTGACTGTGAAAGTATGACCTTTGTCATTACCTTCTCCCCACCTCTACTTTCTATAGAACACAACTGTACGAACCAGCTGGCAGCTTATCTAGTGATCATTTTCTCCACTCACTCCCTGAAGTAACAGCAAACTTAATTAGCACAAGAGCAAATTTCTCTATTCTACATGATTTTAACCTTCATCTGAAACAGTCAGCAAATGCTCAAGTCACAAGCCTTTTACAGGACTTACTTGCTATTCAACTATCGCAAAGGATGATTTCATCCACCCACAAGAAAAGCTATTTTCTATACTCCATCTTTTCTAATTACAATCTGCTACAACTTTTAAAACACTCCTCGATCACTTGGTCAGATCATTTTCTGATCCCATTGACTCCAGAATATTCTTTCTACCCGTAAACTCCAATCCAGTTAGTTCAAAAGACTGACCTTGGTCTAAATTGCCAATCATTGTGTGGAAACAGGCACTGAGGAACCAGAGACCTTCGCAAGGGCTACACACAATGTTGGCAAATGACAGGCTCTCGCAGTGGTTTAAATCCATGCTTGATCAATTTATTCCTCTTAAGACACAGATTAGACGAGTGAAATATAAAGCCTCATAATGTTATACTCCCAATCTCCAAAAGCTCAAACAAGCTTAAAAAAGAGCAGAAAGAGTCTCGAGAAGAGTTTATGGAGAGATAACAAAGTAGAAATACTGGGACACAATCCGAGTTTATCATACTGAGATTAAAAAACAAAAGCAGCTATTTTGAGGGAAAAATTAACTGCTCTGCCAACTCCTCACACAAGATGTTTCAAATAGTAAAACCCTTTTTGAACCTGCTTCAACTGGTGCCGCTTTAGAACCCTCATCATAATCACGGTGTAACAAATTGGCAAATTTGTTCTTAGAAAAAAATCTGAATATCTTTAATACATTCCATCAGCCATCTGAAACTGGCAATAACAGATTTAAGGACGCATTGCAGAGCACAAGTCCACACTTGTTGAATGTGATCCGTCTCATGACATTGGACAACATCACAAACATTATGAGTAAAATTTAATCTGCCTCTCCCAAAGATCCAGCTCCCCCATGTATTCTAACCAGTATGACAGATTAAATACTTCCCATGCTGCAAGAAATGGTGAATCTCTCTCTAACAATGGCCTGTGTCCCGAAAGCAAGGAAACATGCCATGGTTAAATCCTTTTTGAAGAGCCCAATTTGGGCCCTCTAGACCTCAGTAACTATTGCTCAATTTGTCTTATTCTGGTGATAAGCTAAATCATGGAAAAACATGTGTAATCTACAGCTGTTAGAGATGGTGGAAAACCATAATATTTTGCACCCCACTCAAACTGGATTTTGCCCTTACCAGGGCACAGAAACAGCTCTTCTGGCAGTGGTGAAGAAGCCAAAAGGCTGGTGGATCAGGTAGGATCGGCAGCCCTCAGCCTCATTGATTTAAATTCAGCCTTTGACACTATAAGCTATGGCAGACTACTGAGTGCAGGAATCTCTGGTTTCGCCATAGCCTATCCAAAGTCCTTTCTAGAGAATATGGGGGTCATTCCTGCCCTGGCGGTCTGAGACCGCCAGTGTAGGGGACGGAGGAAGCACCGCCAACAGGCTGGCGGTGCTTCTGGGGCTATTCTGACCGCAGCGGTAAAGCTGCGGTCAGAAAAGGGAAGCCGGCGGTTTCCCGCCGGTTTCCCGCCGGTTTCCCGCTGCCCCTGTGAATCCTCCACGGCGGCGCTGCAAGCAGCGCCGCCATGGGGATTCCGACCCCCTTCCCGCCAGGCTGGTTCTGGCGGTTTTCACTGCCAGAACCAGGCTGGCGGGAACGGGTGTCGTGGGGCCCCTGGGGGCCCCTGCAGTGCCCATGCCACTGGCATGGGCACTGAAGGGGCCCCTAACAGGGCCCCACATTGATTTTCAGTGTCTGCTTGGCAGACACTGAAAATCGCGACGGGTGCAACTGCACCCGTCGCACACCAGCAACTCCGCCAGCTCCATTCGGAGCCGGCTTCCTCGTTGCTGGTGCTTTCCCGCTGGGCGGGCGGGCGGCCTTTTGGGGGTCGCCCGCCAGCCCAGCGGGAAAGTCAGAATGACCGCCGCGGTCTTTTGACCGCGGTACGGTCTTCTGGCGTTTCCCGCTTGGCGGGCGGCGACCTCCGCCCGCCAAAGTAGGAATGAGGGCCTATGTCTTTCCAGGTCTTCGATGGGGATTGTACTTCAGAAATTCTCCCCTTAAAAGGTGGAGTTCTTTTTGAGCCCGATCTTTTTTAATCTGTGCATGAAGACAATTGCTGACATCATCCTTCCGTATGGCATTTCATTAGTATCTTATGTAGACCACATGCAATTGGTCTTCTCTCTCAGTTTAAGGCAAGACTTCCCCTGTTCCTCACTGGGCCCCTGCTTAGAAAAGGTGCCCAAGTATATGAATAGCTCCCGTCTCAAATTAAATGGACATAAGACGGAGCTTATGATCTTAGGTAATAACTTTATTCCAGCCTTGGACCTGGGTTGGCCAAGCTGCATAGGGAACTTTGCCTCACCAAAGCATCTGAAAAAATCCTGGGAATGTGGCTGGACAAATCCTTCAAACTACTAAACTCGCAGCCACCTGTTATGGGATGCTGAGAATGCTAAGGAAAGTTCTCCATTTTCTTCCTACTAAGTCAAAAGGGCTGGTAGTCCAGGCACTCATTCTTGCTCACCTGGACTATGGTAACTTGCGTTACCTGGGAGCCCCCAAGCCCACAATAAGAAAATTGAAGATAGCTCATGACTGTGGCTTGAATACTTTGTAGCATTCCCAGACATCAATCAGCTAGACAAGAATTGCGCTCTCTTCACTGGCCTCCTGTGATGGAGAGAATCAAATTCAAATTTCTCTGCATTGCCCACAGGGCTCTTCATGGCAAGGGTCCTTTTATCACCCATGCTTTGGTATCTCCATAGTCTCCTGGAAGATCTTTGCGCTCCTCAAATGTCCACTTGGCCAAAACTCCCATCATTAAAAAAGTAAACTACGGGTGGCGATTGTTCACATATAATGTGACCAAATTGTGGAACAGCCTACGCCCCTCACTAAGAAATCACTGAAAACTTGGCTTTTACAAGGTTGGCTCCTTTAAGTCCTCCTTTAACCCTGTGCCACACTATCAGCCCCTAGGTGCCTAAGGGTAGCTATGTGCTATGTCAGTGCTGCAAAGAATAGTGTAGCGCAAAGCTATCAAACAACTAAAGCCCTCTGTTACACATTATTATATTATACCAAAAAGATTAACCTTGATGGAGCATTATTCATCCATTATCACAAACTCTTAGGATCAATGTTTACTGTGTCATTTTAAAATGTGAATTGTCCATTATCATTTATCTTTTCTCAAGGGTTGATGTAGTTCAGATACTGTATGTTGCTGTCCATGTCATGAATTTCCCTCTCAAATTTTGCTGCATGTGTAGGGCCTCATTTACTATGAAATGGCAGAGTTTGGTGCAATTTTGCCACACCAAACTGCATTATTTCCAGAACACAGGGATGCACCGTATTTATAAGAATACTCTGCATCTCTGTGTTCTCCCCTGTGCCGGTGCTAAATTAGTTTCCTAGCGTCAATGCAGGCACCCTTGCACCATAGTGCAAGGGTGCCTGCGTGAAGGGTGCCTGCGTTGCAAGGAATAATTGTATAAATGCAGGAAGGTGTCCCTTCCTGCACATAAACAGTCAATAATGGTGATTTGTTACTTCTATGTGTGCTGCATTCTATAGCACATATAGAAATAGCAAATCGTCATTAGTTAATGATTGTTTATATGCAGGAAGGGATACCTGCCTGCACATAAACAATCATTAATGGCGTTTTGCTCTTTCTATGTGTGTTGCGTTCTGCAGCACATATAGAAATATCAAATCATCATTAGTTAATGAATGTTTATATGGGGGAAGGGACACCTTCCTGCACATAAACAATCATTAATGGCGTTTTGCTCTTTCTATGTGTGTTGCAGAATGCAGCACACATAGAAAAAGCAAAAAAGAGGATTTGGGATGGTGTTAGTATTTGGCTTTGCCTCAGCTTTATGATTTCTTGTACATATGGGACAGCGTCAAAATGCAATGAGTGTTGCAGTGGAGCCCACACAGCAATACACATTGCACACCTTTTTCATACAAAGTGATGCATGTAAAGGGGCCGTATTTACAAGGGGGTGTTAAGCCAAAAAAGTGACTTAACGCCACCTTGTTAATATGGAAAAGGTCACAGCGCAAATGGAGCATCGCAGAAAGTGATGCTCCGGTGGTGCTAGGGACTTGTAAATGAGCCCCTTTGTTCTCTGTGCAATTTCTATAAATCCATGTCTTCCCTCTGCCTCATACCTTTTCATAGCAAAAATAGTTTTACTAGAAGTATACCTGCTCTATCTTCAAATGCTTTCTGATTCTCAAACATGTTTTGCAGTTGCTTCTTTTTTATGCACAGCTGGTAAATTTTGCAAATCCATACCCTTTTAACTTTGACTCCAGATATATTCTTTTTTATCATAGGATATATATATGACTTTTTATGGATGTTTCATATTTGTGCTTGTTTTATATTTTATGTGTGTGTTACATCTGTTAATTATTTAACTCTTTACAATGATTACTCGATTTTGTGATTGATTAATTGCCTCACTCATTCACACACAGTTGGCAAATGTAAATGACATAAATCACAGCTATGTTGTTGAGAAATTGACACAACTAGACAATTACTCCAACCCATCACTTTGTCATTTTACACTGCCAAGAATGGTGTATAAAAGTTAAAATATATTTGTGTGGCTTGATGCAATATGATGCTATGCAATTCCCAACACAGTAAGGTAATCTTGGATAGTATTGCCAAGGAGTATGGTAACACTATACCAGTGTGTCCCAGACACTAAAATCATGATTTCAGTAGTTCTACAGTAAACTCATTGATAGAATATGTGTATGCATTGTACTTTTTTGATGAAGTTTGGCTGGTCAAAAGGTAGTGAGAAGGCACAGACAAATGGAGTGATAGAGGAGAAACACATTGAGATGGTAAGCTGAGTCAAAAGAGATTAGTAAAAATCATTAATATATGTCTTGTTTCTCTGAAAGTAGGCCATTCAGTAAAAGGGAACACCCTTTCCAGTGTTTGTACCCA
This sequence comes from Pleurodeles waltl, assembly GCF_031143425.1. Taxonomy (NCBI): domain Eukaryota; kingdom Metazoa; phylum Chordata; class Amphibia; order Caudata; family Salamandridae; genus Pleurodeles; species Pleurodeles waltl. The sequence goes on along the minus strand of NC_090451.1, from coordinate 445,176,277 downwards.
TGCATGTGTGTGCTTTGAAAAGGGTTTGATATTAGGTAAACATAGTGGTATTTTATTAAAAACAGTTCATGTTATCTCAGCTGGTGTTCACCTACCATTCATGTATTACTGTAAGAGTTTGTTGTATGAAAAAACATTATTTTCTTATTTAGTATGTGCTCTTCACTTTTAATTTGCCCTACTTTACTGTTTGTGTGTTATGAGTCATCCTGGAAAGCTCCAAGTGTACATGTTAGGACTGGCTGGAACAACAGTGCTACTTTTGTTAATCTATGACTCAGACTTTGTGAATTTAGATTGACTAAAACTTTACACCATATCTATTTGATCCCCCTAAATGCATACTGTAAATATGAGCACAACAGTTAGATATTTTGTCAGTAACACAAAGCAATAATATAAAATCCACAAAGATGCACAGAGCTTCCTCAACCAATCAAATTCATGACAGAACCACCTTGCCAAGAGGACTGTGGAGACTCTAGTAAAAGTCTGTGACGCATTATGTTAATAGCGTGTTAGGATGATATTTGTGAGAAAAGTTGCAATTTGCTACTAAACTCCTTTTTCCTAATTTGCACCAGCAACTAAAAACATCAATACCTCAATTAAAAATGGTTTGAAGAAATCATTTTGGAACAGTTGATGTTAGGGAGTCACTATCCCTGTCAGAGTGAACCACAAAAGTCACTAAATTAACCTGTGCTTAACCCTCTTATAGCTTGACGCAAAATCAGTGATGCTTATCTTGGAGACAATGTCTAAAATATTTGTGCAGCACACAAACAGTAATAGCATGAAAACACAACACAAGAAAAATGCCACACCAATTTAGAAAAATAGAGTAAGTTGTCATAAATTAGTTGATGCTGAGATGATAAAAAAAAATAGTAGAACTAGAGTTATGACTTTTTAAAGTGTTCAGTAAAAAACTAGCGCCTAAAAGATCAAATCGTTACTCGTGAACATCCAGTCACTGGAGAAAGAGGAAAGAGGCAAAGTTGAAAAATATGGGTGATAGCAATGGAATGCAGGTAGGACACAAAAAGTGGATTGGGCCTTGTCAGCGCTTACCTTCAGATTTAGAAGAAAGTTTGAAGAAAATATTCTGAGAAGATAAAATGCAGCATGGCGAGGTCGTAGGCGGAGACTGAGGAGGAGACGTCATTGGGATGATGCTGGACGAAGTTGTGGTGAAATTCAGACCTAGGGCAAAAAAATAATGGATGAAACCCAGATATTTTTGACTGGGTGGTGAATGTTTGCTTTGTTCAGCATTTCGTCCAACACCTCTTCTTTTTGCCTTTCTCACCTTAAGTGGGAGGGGTATGTTCAGATGTGGGTCCCATGCTCGCTGCGACAATGGATTCAAGCTAGCCTGGCTGATGAGGGGTGAAACCCTGAAATAAGTCCCAGGATGCTTGTTTTTGGTCAAGCGAGGACCTGGTCTTGTAGTTCGTGCTTCACTGTTCCCATGGGAAGCAAGGTCAAGAATGATTTGCATATGGTTGGGTCCAACTTGGGTGGCGTGGTGGGCAAAAAACAATGGATTAACACCAGATCTTTGTGAGTGGGGGTGAATGTTTGCATTGTTCAGCATTCCATCCATCATCTGTTCTTTTAGCCTTTGCAGGCCCACTAATGGCATTTAATTTGCAGGCTGTGGGTATATGGTATACCACTCTACAAGGGACTTATAAGTAAATTAAATATATTAATCAGATGCAAGTCCATTTTACCATTTTTAAAGGAGAGAGCACGAGTACTTTAGAACTGATTAGCAATGGTAAAGTGCACAGAATTCTATGGCCAAAAAAAGAATTGTATTTGGGGGTGACCCTGGAAAGAGTGCCAGGTTCAACAAGTAGTGTAAACATATGCGAATAATTGAAGAATGCAAAATTTGGAAGTATTTATCTATTGTCTTTATCTAATTATTTAGGTCAGTTTATGAACTGATGAGGGATATCTAGACAGTGGAAGCAAAGTGGTAAGGTCAGACATATCAGAGGAAACACACCTTTTCATAAAACATCATCTGCAGCTAGAAAAAAAACACCCCTTTGTCGTGGAACAAAACCAATTGCTTTGACGGAGTGAATAATTATAGTGACAAGACCCAAATACCTATTTTCATTGTGCAAGGGCTAGCTGGCCTAATTGTCTACAGATTAAAATATTAATGCTTATTTCAAGAATGGGACCAACTAGAAAAATAATGAAATCACTATTTTTAATAGTTAATTCAAATCCAATCCGATGGTGAAGTTTGATTATAATAGATATTAATGGAAAGTAACTTTCAAAAAGTTACATTTACCCTGCCTGGAGCTTCTGAAGGCTAATTTTAATTAACTCTCCAACAATTCCAAGTCTGTACTTGGACTGAAAAGGTGTGAAATTTCTCCCATGAGCTGTACAATAGATTGACCTAAATGGCAGGGATGACTATTCTAAGCTCAGCAGAATATCCAGGATATGGGCTATAAACATCACATTGGTGTAACAGTGTCATATTCTGCCTGACAGGTCTATATGAGGCATATATAAATTCAATATTTTGCACTCTGAAAGGGATCAAAAAGGGGCAAGAGAAAACGTTTTGTGTATCTCCTGTCTGCATACTATGGGCCTGATTACAAATGTGGCGGTCCGCAGACCGCCACACTCGCAGTGACGGTTGAACCGCCTGGTTGTGGCGGGCCAGCAGTAAGAGGTTAGCAGGCAGCCCTGCCAACCTACCGCCATCTCTGCTGGGCTGATGGTAACCGAGGTCAAAATCAGCAAGGGCGGTGCTGAAGTCAGTGCCTCCCTGCTGATTATGACCTGGTTTACTGCCAGCCTTTTCATGGTGGTTTTATTGCCATGAAAAGGTTGGCGGGGAACAAGTGCAGGGGGCCACAAGAGGGCCCCGCACTGTGCACGCACTTGACATGGGCAGTGCAGGGGTCTTCATGCCCACCTCCCTCGCAATGCTCACTGTCTGCCGTGCAGACAGTGAGCATTGCAAGAGTGCTGGTGCATCCTGCAGGTGGCAGCATTGCCACTGGCTCGATTACAAGCCAGCAACAATGTTGCTGCCACTTTTTCACTGGGCTGACAGGTGGAAACCTTGTTTTCCAGCAGGAAATTCGTTATGGAGGCAGCCTTCACATTAGAAGTTTGGGGATGGGTCATCCAATCTGCTAAACTCATAATCAGGCCCTGAGTGTCCCTGCTTTAGTTCAATAATCCTCTGTCTCCTGGTTTAATGGTGTCCTGGGTTTACTCCAAACTAGATTTTAGTGTTAGATGTGGGAGAACACTAGTGATTTCCCTATGGCACTTAAGCCTGTTTGCACTAAGGTAAATACAAACTCTTAATAAACATCAGTAGGCAAGGGCCAGGAAACGTTTATCACATTGCTTACGAAGTACCTAGTCACCCCTAACTACTAGCTAGCGCCATCCATAAATGTGGCACCCGAAGGCAACCAATGTCAGAGTGTTGTCTGGGCCTGTGGAAGTTCAGAAAAGGGCTCAACTTGCTACCTGCAAACTGAGAATTGTCCTTAGGGACTGGACCTGCTCCCTCTTGTACCAGTATGAAGAAGTAGATCTCCAAGGGTCAATTGGGTCACTTCATGTATGGCTACAGGGACACAACAAGTTTTAAGAAGCCGTTTTCATAAAGTGCTGTCCAATGGTAAGTGGACTTGGACTAGACTTTGCTGTTGGTCTTTACCTGATACCCTGAGAGGCTCTAAGTGTCCTCTCCTGAGGTGCTGGGGACCATAGATGTGTATTCCGGTGATTGTATGGGCACCAGAACATAGTCTGCAATTTTTGAAAAACGTTTGCTGTTGAGCTCCTGAGCCTCAGCTGTACAGAAGTATCTGACCCACTAATCCACAGTGTGCACTGAATGTCAGCTTTGTCCCACACAGAAATCTCCACACCTCTGAAAAATGACAAAGTATTTTACTGAGATGGGACTTAGAAGATCTTTGACCAAAAATTGCAAAGCTCCAGAGCATTAGTAGGAACACCCTGCTTCCTGTCTCCGACCTGGTGTTCCAAAGCGGTGACTACAATTTCAGTTTAAACCCACACAAAGAGGAGTTTCAACCCAGAAAACTGACAAATTGCACTTTTAATGTGGACGTAGACATTTGTTTTTACTTGGACTTCTATACTTTTCAGCTGGAGCAATCTACTCATTATATCTAAACAGAGCTCCATCACAGTCAGCCTCACATTGCCCCTCGCTCTTTGTCTACCATGACTTTTCACTTTCATTGGCAGCTTACACTTTATGGAGCTATTTCTAATGTAAATTTTAAAATTAATATCTCCAGTTTCCCTTTTTGGATTTTTCTTATTTTTGTGCCATTTTTATTTTTCTAGTTGGATTTTTCTAATTTGGTTTGGGCTTTTTATTGCTTGGTGTTTTAATTTTATTGCTGTTTTTGAATTGCATAAATAATGTACACATTGCCCTATGTTAAGCCTGTCTGTTGTGTGTCAAGGGTACCAGGAATGGTGGGTGGAGGGTGGGAGGAGGAGGTCTGGAACTCAGGTTATTTAAGTGACTTTAAGGGGCATATTTATACTCTGTTTGTGCCGAATGTGCCTCAAAGATTTTGATGCACATTCAGCGCAAACCGTGCACCATATTTAAACTTTGACGCCCGAGCCTGCGGACATCAAAATTCCTCTGTGTGCGTAATTTTTGGGATGCAGGAAACTTCCTGGCGTTAATGACATGCAAGGTAGCCGTTCCTGGCCAAAAATGACTTTAAGGTCTGTGCGCCTTATTTATATTCCCACGTCATTTTGATGCACAGGATGGGGCAGGCCTTAAATGCCTGGGTGAGGTCAGGCATTAAGGGACCTCTGGGCTCACTTCCATGGTCTCTGACACCCCCTGCCACCCTCGCCCACCCCTGGAGGACACCCATGGATGGGGGGACCCATCCTAGGTAAGTACAGGTAAGTTGAGGTAAGGATTTTTTTTTTTTTAAAGTGGCATAGGGGGGCCCAATTTGGGCCCCCCAACATGTCACTGTGCCCAATGACCATGCCCAGGGGGACAGATGTACCCTGGGCATAGCCATTGGGCAAGGGGGCATGACTTCTGTCTTTGCTAAGACAGGAGTCATTTCAATAGGGGTTGTGCGTCAAAAAATGGCGCAAGTCTGGTTTGAAGCATGATTTTTGCCTCAAACCAGACTGGTACCATTTTTTGACGCACAACCCCCATTTTCCCCTAAGCAGGCGCTGCCTGTTTTGAGTATTTTTTTTTTTACTCAGACCAGTCAGCAGCGCCAGCTAACGTCATTCCTTAAATAAAGTGCCCATGGCGCGTAGGAATGGCATTAGCCGGCAGTAAAAGAAATTACGCAAACCAGCGCCCGCGCTGGTTTGCGTCAAAAAGTATAAATATGGGCCTAAATATTCACCCTTGCAAGAGCTGTGATTGTTCCCTGAGTTGGGCAATCACCCACCCCAAATAATAACCCAGTTTCGTACACCCAGCTTGAGAAGATGTTATTAGAACACCAGAGCTGGTAGAACGGTTGGAGGATGTTGGCCCACAGAAATAAACGTGAAAACGTGAAAACAAACTATACAACAAAAAACAAACAACTTGAAAAAACATCCAATAGTTTGTTGTAGTTATTTACTATGTAGTTTAAATCCCACACAAACAAAATAGTTCACAGAATTGTAGCATACAATATATAACAATAGTTATTTACATTCATTCCTTCTTAATATTCAGAATATTTCCTCCTCAAAAATAACATACTTATTATTGAGTAAGCTCACGTACGCAGATCAGAAAACTCTTCACTTGTGTTTAAATGTCATGTTCCCTGCTTATTGCCTTTCAATATGTTAACTACCTTTCTGTGGTTAGGCATATTCATTACAGAATTCCAATCCTTTACATTCAAATGACTGCTTGATTTTTAGGGTGCACTAACCAGAGTCTATCTGGTGGAAAGTGCATTTTGAACTAACAAGCTTTTCTAATTTTCCTTTATCTTTTTGTCCTCACTGTTCTGTTTGTTAAAAATATAAGTGCAAGTATCCAAAGCTCTTCCTCTCTGGTGCTCCCTCATGCCTCTTTCGTCGAGCACCCTATACTTCCTTTCATTTCATCCCTACTTTATCACTTTATCACAGTTTTGCATCCTTTATCTTCCCCTTTCCCTTCCTTTTGTGCCTTTCTCTTCATTGCTTTAGGGCAAAATCATATGAAAAAAAACTACTGGTCCTCAAAACTGAGTGCAGTATACTGCCACCTGCAACCCCCTTCGCAAATTAAGCATTATCATCCTTTCCAAAGTTAAAGAGTTCCAGTATCCGATCTTTGAGACAATCTGTAAAAGTCACCACCTGCTTTCTCATCTCTGCTTCATTAGAGAATTCCTCTGGATTAAGGCAGATACATAAGGGTTCCTCTGTTACCCGAGGAACTGCAGCACCTGTCATCTATTGCTGGTTAAAAAGTTGCGAGTGGTGAATGAGGATTCTCATCTCTAGAGCCTGGGCTGCTCATATTTGTGGTCTCAAACACATACAATGTTCTGTTTCTTCAGTTTTCTCTGTAAAAAACAGTGGTGTGCCATGCAATGGGTTATTAATCATGGATGGGTCTTTTCCATAAACTATTTTAAGATTTGCAACTATTTTTGGTTGTGCAATCTTCAAATGCTGTTGTAATATGTCCTCACAATGTGTTTAGACTATTTTGCAGGTTGAAGTTTTGAACTACCTCTTATTTTTCAGCTTCAGTTGGTTAGATATTTTGTTTTAATCAACCCTCTTCCTCCATCCAACATCATCTTGATCAAAAGATTGAATTTCTAGCAGCATATTTTACAGGAATTGAATTTTGGCCCTCATTATAACTTTGGTGGTCTCAGGATGCCATGTTGACTGTGGCGGTTGTACCACCAACAGGCTGGTGGAGAAGACTACCAAATGATGGCTATGGTGGTATTCCCACCATAGCCAAAGCACCGCCAGTAGCACCAGACTGGTCTGGCCACCATGAATGACAGTAGCTGCCTACAGGCTGGTGGAGGCCATGTTTCCGCTGGATAGAGTACGAGGATGCACACCACCAAGGTTTCTGCTGCGGTCGCACCACCACAGAAATCTAGGCAGAAACCAACTGCATAAAAGGAGGCGCTCACCTTCAGGAAGCCATATTCGTCCATACATCTTCCCGGTGCTCCTGCTCACCCAAAGACTTTGGAATCTGAGACAACAACTACGACAGCAACGATAAGTACACACTCTTACCTGGTACTGTTGGATATTGTCAAATTTTGTACACTCACACAACATACATTCGGGGAAGGGGTGTGAGTGTAACACTCACATGTAACAGCACACTGACATGCACACTCACATATAGCCACACATGCACTCGTATATACACAACAAACATGCCACAGCCACCACACACACACACACACCTACACAAATTACAAACGTAACACCACTGGCAAAAAATACATACAAATACACAGTCATACTACTTACCAATTGACTTTCACAGAACATGGGCTCTCACATTTCATGCATAGAACATGTACACAGTCAAAGCACACAAAGCCACAAAACACACCAACAAACACAACCCAAGCTAAACAACACACAATACAAGCTCAACAAACACTCTTGAATAGAAAAATGTCCATCACACAACACACAGCCTACGACTTTCAACAAAAGCATTGCACACAACCTCACATACTGCCTAAACAACACACGTAGCCAAAGCAGAACACACACACAGCCATACAGACACACAACTAGCCAAGCCAGGAAAAAAATGCATGACAAATATGTAACCAGGAATCCAACTACATTTTGGTTGAAATTATTATTTTCCAAAAAAGTATTATCAACAACAAAGGCCATAGGCCAGTCCATAAATGAAAAGTCAATATGCGGACAGTGCACAGATATGTGCCCCGAACTTGACTCCTGACTTTCATGTAACCTCCACAGGTAGGGGCATCTATGGGTCAGGCAGGCACCCCAAGGGATCTGGTTTGGAAGACATTTGGCTTTAGGTTTTTGAGGGGGCCTTTGGCATCTGGCTTCGGAGGGGAGTTTGGTCTAGGTCTTAGATTTAGGGGAAGTTTGGATTCTTGGTGGAGGGCTTGGCATCTTGGCAGGGGGAGGGGCATGGGTACTTGCAGTGGGGCAGGGGATGTCTTGGAGGAGGAAGGGCCAGATTTGGGGAGGGACACAGACCATTTAGGGGTATAACAGGGTGGGAGAGGGGTAGGAAAAGGGCAAACTCTGAAAGGAAAGCTTTTTTAGACACACAGGGATGGTCAAAACAGAAGGGCTTAGGTGTGGAGGGAGAGGGAGAGGTAGTGGTTGTCTGAGGTGTTGGTTTGGATGTCTTGTGTGCATGTTTGTGTGAGGTATGTTTGTGTGTGATGGGTGTCTGTTGGGTGGGTGAGTGAGGGCATTTATGTGTCTTGAGAGGCGAGGGGATGGAAGTGCTGGGGGATGCCATGGTAGGTGGGTGAGTGTCTGTTGGGGTGGTGACTGCAGGTATGGTAGATGTGTTGCATATAGGTATGTCTGTGGTTGTGGTGTCTGCTGGTGTGGTGACAGGTGGATTTCTCAGGGTCTGCTGTGGTGGTATCTATGGGTAATATGGGTGTAGTGGCTAGATCTGTGAATAGTAGTGTGGTATCTGCAGGTGTGCTGTCAGTGATGCTGGGGTGGTGGGGTATCAGGGCAGCTTGTGACTGTTTATGTGTCTGGAGGCATATGTTGCTTGTCTTCATACTGATGGTGTGTGTTGTGGTGCTTATATTTGTCTGAGCTACCGTTGGATATTGAGGTGGATGCATGCTTGTCTGTCTGTGTGCTTTGGCTGGGTCGGAGAAGAGGTGTTTGGGATTTGGAAGAGGAAGATGGAGGGGTTATGGGAGACAAAGAATGACTGGCTGCCATCAGTGTGGAGGCCAGAGCCTGAAAGGCTCTCTGTAGACCAGTCAGTGCACTGTGAATGCCCTCCAGGAACGCATTACTCTGTTGGATCTGAGATGTAAGTCCCTGGGTGGCATTCTCGATGGTCAACTGACCCACAGAGATGGACCACAGGAGATCAATAGCCTCCTCACTGAGGGCAGCAGGGCTTACAGGGGCAGTGGCAGAGGTTTGCGGCAAAAGATACGCCCACCCTCTTGGGTGAGCAGGCACAGCCAACCGGGTGGGAGATACAGGAAGGGCAGTGATAGAAAAGGAGTGGCGGACAGAGATGGTGCTGGGGTGGTCCCAGATGGGTCTGCCACTCCCAGGGAGTGTCCACTGGAAGTGGATTCCGAAGATGAAAATGTGGATTCTGTCCCCCCGTGGCACTCCAATCACCCTCCGTGCCACTGGGTCCTTCAGTGTTGGTGTTATCAGCACTCCGGGTCCTGTGACCAGCAGCTTCCCTACTCGGCTGTACCACGTCTCCTTCACCTGCTGATGCTGATGCAGAGAAACAGAGAGAGAGGTAAGGTCACCGCATTCTTACATTCATACACCATAAGCAACAGTACCATCACATCCATGTCTAAGAAAGCCCCAGGTAAGAACCATTTAAAACCTACATCATGTCACAACTACATACTTCCAACAATACTATTTGACAACAGTTTCACCCACAACATAAGCCAGCCATCTGACCACTATTTCACCATCCCATCAATTCAGTTGTAACACACACTATTCATGCACAAGATGATTTGGAAACATCAAGTCGCTCCCTATACAGATTCTCACTGTGTATCAAGAAATCATCCTTAGCAAATGCTGTTAACTAACATCACAATATCATGCCTAGCCCTGATTCACACTTGCCCCGTCCATCACCAGTAGCCATGTTTCATGAAAGTAAACTCATCTCACTTCAACTACAACACAACATGTTGCTTTGCAATCACATACTTAACATGTGACTCTGTCCATAACATTCACAGTGTCAAATACCAAAAATAAAATCATTACATATGGCATACCCGTATTGTGAGGCTTATAAAACTGCATAATGTGTGAGCAAAACATCTACCAAAAGTGTTTAGCAAAGGTTTAGACAAAGTTTCTGGACCCACTTATCTTACTCTTTGACACAAAGACAACAAAGATGTGTTCAGCACAGGGGCCTACTTAGCACACAGAATATACCCACAGACAACCACAGGGAGCATACCAACACCTTCAAAACAATTGACACTAATCATGTGCATAATGGCCAGATACTGTTCCACAATTCATGCTGAGTATGAACCTCTATATGACAACATCAAAATACCTCCATCACTACCAACTGTCCAGAAATGTGTAACCTAACATCTTATGACTAAAGTAACACTGACATAAGCCACTTCTAATGTAATCATGTTTGATACACACACCTAGACTCCAGTAAATTGACTGACAACATACCCCATTCCATCAACATGTGAATGTCAACTAGAACCCCTGGTACACTATTAAGTCAGGCTGAAATGAGCTGTTCCATTACAAAATGTGTCAATACAGCTTCAGATTAGCAAAGGTAAGTATGGCAAAGTATAGCCCTCAACATATAAAAGGCACAAAGTATCAATTGACACATGATGCAGGCAGAAAACAGTGCATAATGCACCCATATATGTATGGTGCTGCCCTATGTAGGATGGACAAATTACATGGCCTAAGGGATCAGCCTGCTAGCCACTTACCTTCTCAATACCATGTACATGGTACACATTGTCTGAACACACATGTCAATATGTCCTGTACTGTTAATGTATCATCACCATTATGCTTTCCTTCATGTAGGATGTCCACCCTGATCAAATATCACATTTGCCAATGTATAGTTTAGACATAACAATTGGGGACACCTCCTCACATCTCAGAGGGAGTGTTATAAGTATGCCATGTCAAATTTCCAATTGGGATGACACCCTCACATGAAGTTGCCATCTACTTCATAACTCAGGAATATTTGGCCCTGTTACTCATCTGTCAAGCCCTATGTTGCACATAGAACTAGGTCCAGTGGAATAGGAATTGCCAGAGACCTAGGAGCTGAACAACTTGCCAATTGGGTATATGGACTGTGGATCAGTAGGTGGGAAGGACGACACAGCAAGTTACACATATACATAAGAGTATATAGGTACACATGTGACATAGTTACATGTGCATCACCACATGCTGTTATGCAATTTGGTTAACATAAGTGAGTAATATGTTCCTATACACAATACAATGTCCACATCTGTGTATCAATGTTGGCAACTGTAGTCCTATGTCTTCCTAGGTGTAGGAGGCTGGCCGGGTTTGTAGTGGGTACCTTGGGTACCTACACCTTATATTAGGTCCAGTTATCCCTTATTAGTGAAATGTAGTAGTGTTTTAGCAGCTTAGGCTGATAGAGGTAGCTACAGCAGAGCAGCTTAGGCTGAACTAGGAGACATGCAAAGCTCATGCAATACCACTTATAGTTACACAGCACGTATACACAAGTAAAGACAATACTCAGTGTTACCAAAAATTAAGGTGGTTTATTTGGGGGACACAGCACAAAAAAATATCTTGGAGGCAACACTCCTTCTGGAGGTAAGTATTATACACAATATATACACTAGATACCAAAATAAGGTAAGTCATTAGACATAGGATAGTGCAAACAATAGGAAATGCTATAGAATGCAATGGGAGAAAATAGGTCTACGGGCAACATAAACCATATACTAAGAAAGCGGAAAGTGAATCACAAATTCCCCCCTAGACAAGTGTAGTGTGTGCCGAATTGCTGGGAGTGTAAGAATACAGTAAAGGTAAGTAAATTACCCAACCCCAGAGCCCAGAAAAGCAGGAGTAAAGTACTGCAAGTTTCCTTAGGACACACTACACCTCATGATTGGGATTTTGCAGTAAACAACCAAGTCTGCAAACAACAACTGCTGGATTCCTGGACCTGAAGACCTGCAGAAGAAGGGGACCAAGTTCAGAAGTCGAAAGAAGTTCCAGGAAGGGCAGGAACCCATGCCAACCCAGAAGAGGGTCCAAAAGAAGAGTCCCTGGTTAGTCGAAGACTGTAGGAATGCACCCTAGGAAGATGCCAGTGGGTTCCTGCATGATGCAGAAGATGTCCCACGACGCGAAGATGGATGCAGAGATGATTTTGTGTTGGAAGTTGCCAACAAGCCTTAGTTACGACGAATTAGGCTTTGCGTCAAAATGGCGCTGGCTGGACCCAGGAGGGACCTGGGGGCCTCAACTTTGTGTGAGGAGGAAGAGGGGTCTCTCAGCATATTAGAGAGTCCTCAGGATGCCAGGGAGCACCCACGGGAGTCCCAGGACACAGGGACAAACGGGGTGCAAAATGCGGTTGGTGCAGCACAACAAAGGAAGGTCCCACGCCACCGGAGAACAACTCAGCGAGTTGAGCATAGCAGGATGGCGTGCTGGGGACCTGGGCCAGGCTGTGCATGAAGGAATTTTGTAAATAGTGCACAGAGGTCTCAGGAGGTGAAGTAGATGCAGTACACAGGGTTACCGTCACTCTCAGGGAAGGCCAGGTCTTACCTCCTCCAAATTGCATCAGCAGGACCTCAGGGCAGTCTATGTCGATGGGGTCCACCCTCTGTGTCCTTAGGAGCATGCTCATCACTGTGAGAGGAGTCCAAGGGTACTGGTCGTCATCTTAGAAGGTGCCTGTGTGAGCAGCGGAGTGACTCCATCACCCTATGGGAGATATCTCCGGTCCTTCTGGTGCAGGATGAAGACAGGGAGTCCCCAGAATGTGCACACCATGGAAACTGTTGCAGTTGCTGGCTGGAGTTGAAGTTGCAGAAGAGAAGTATCCCTTGTGGATACTTTTTTGCTGTTACAGCTGTTCCTAGAGCAGGCTGCGGTTGATCCGAGGTCAGAGGATGAAGTAGTAGTTGCAGAGCATTCCTGAAGGAAACTTACAAGCAGAATCTGAAGAGAACCCACAGGAGAGACCCTAAGTAGCCCTGACAGGGGGATTGGCTACCTTATCAGGTAAGGATCTATCAGGAGGGGTCTCTGACATCACCTGCTGGCACTGGCCATTCAGAGCCCTCCAGAGTGCCCCCACACCTTGCAAAGCAAGATGGCTAAAGTCTAGGACACACTGGAGGAGCTCTGGGCAACACCCCTAGGGTGGTGATGGACAGGGGAGTGGTTACTTCCCTTTCCTTTGTCCAGTTACGCGCCAGAGCAGGGGACAGGGGGTCCCTGAACTGGTGTAGACTGGCTTATGCAAGGAGAGCACAATCTGTGCCCTTCAAAGCTTTTACATACTGTAGACTGGGGGAGGCTACCCCTCCACAGCCTGTAACACCTATTTCCAAAGGGAGAGGGTGCTTTCAGAGGAAATGCTTTGTTGCAGCTTCCTGGGACTGGGCTGCCCAGACCCCAGGAGGGCAGAACCCTGTCTGTAAGGTGGCATCAGCTGTAACTGCAGTGCAGGGCTCAGAGAGCTGTTGTGGCAGTACTGGGGGTCCATGGTGGAGCACCCAGGATGCATGGAAATGGATCCCCAATACCAAATTTGGAACGGGGGGACAATTCCATGATCTTAGACATGTTACATGGCTATATTTAGAGTTACCATTGTGGAGATACATATAGGTATTGACCTATATGTAGTGCATGTGTTTAATGGCATCCCGCACTCACAAAATCCCAGAAAATGGCCCTGAACTATGTGTTGGCACTTACTAACTTTGCACCTAACCTTCAGCAAGTGAAGGTTAGACATATAGGTGACTTATAAGTTACTTAAGTGCAGTGAAAATGGCTGTGAAATAATGTGTGCATTCTTTCACGCAGGCTGCAATGGCAGGCCTGTGCAATAGTTTGTCTGAGCTCCCTATGGGTGGCAAAAGAAATGCTGCAGCCCATATGGATCTCCTTGAAGCCCAATGCCCTGAATACCTCGCCACCATATACTAGATACTTATAAGGGGGGGTTCAGTGTGCCAATTGAAATTGGTAAATGAAGTCACCAGCCTAGAGTGACAAATTTAAAAGCAGAGAGAGCATAAGCACTGAGGTTCTGATTAGCAGAGCCTCAGTGACACAGTCAAGCACAATATAGATACACACGTTAGGCCATAAACTATGAGCACTGGGGTCCTGACCAGCAGGATCCCAGTGACAGGCAAAAACATACTGACATACAGGTAAAATTGGGGGTAACATGCCAAGGAAGATGGTACTTTCCTACTCTAGGAGACACTTTACCTACAGCACTTACCACATTGTCACAGCTGAGCTACTTAGACATCATACACTTAACTGGCCGAGGCATATAGATGGGTTTAGCCAGTATTTACCCACAGTAGCTGCTGTACTGCCCTCAAACACCCATCCAACTTAGGGTAGGCCACAGCCAAAATGTGGGCTAGTAGGGGTGGGGTCAAGGTCCAATGGAAACCCTTCCCTCATTGGGAGGACATCCCCATCTGGGCCTCTGCAGTCTTCGAGGTCCAGCATCTCAGGTCCTCCCATTGCTTCCTACAGTGGGTGGTCGACCGGCTGTGGACCCCCAGGGTCCACACTTGCTTGGTAATGGCACATCAGATTGCCTTTTTTGATGGGCGTTGACCTGCAGGGATGATACAGACTAAAGGAAAAAGTTATGTCCACATGCTCCATACCAACACAAGTGGACAGAACACTTCAGTTACAGCAAGTAGGCAAACATTCACATCCTCTCAGTTCACACTTTTGCACAATTTGGCATCTACAGGCAGCAAAACCTTCACTACTTTACATTTCAGGTACACCATCATACACCCACAGCTACCACACATTGGTATACCATTGGACTCACCTGCTCCTCTGGGGCACCATATAACTTTTCATACAGGGGTAGGACCTCCTCCACAAGCTTGTCCAGGTCTTCTCAGTTGAAGGCTGGGGCCCTATCACCTGCAGGGCGTGGCATGATATCTCCCAGATCCAGTACACAGAAGCTCAGATAATGGAGGTCTTGCTGGCAGCAGTGTCAGGAGTCAAGTGAGCAATACTGCAGCAGATGGGGGTCATGTCCGCCACATACAGAACCGGCCCAAGCCCGCCAAAGGCAGCAATGTGTTCCACTGCGGTTGTGACCGCCTTCTGCCATTACGACATCCGCCGGTGAAGTTAGGTCACATCCACGTGTCCATTACAGTATGTCAGGCAGCTGCCATTTTCAGCACATTCAATGTATTGAAAAGTTTTGAAATCTGCGTCATTAACGATTCCTTATATGGTGATAAATATCAGAAATTACTGCCTTCAGGTTTAGTATTGTATTTGTGCATGTGAGTAGTTAGAGCTGTGTAACAGAGAGATTTGTGGTGATAGAAATGTACACCTATTCTCAACATTCTATGTACGTGGGTAATGTAGAAGAGGTGCTACAAAATGTGTTTCACATGTAAACTTGGTTGGACTATTAAACACTGACAGTCACAGTTAAATATGCATGTATAGTACATAAGAATATTCAGGGAATGTGCACCAAGGGGAGTGTCATAGGAGGCGTGTACTCAGGGAATGTGAACCAAGGGGAGTGTCATAGGAGGCATAGCAATATGTTGTACTGTAGATGTCAGATGTAACAGACCTCTACTGCACATGTTTGACTTGTGAAGGGACATATACATTATGTGTGCATTGTTCATGTCACATACAATATCTTTATGTTT
The DNA here is from genome assembly GCF_031143425.1 of Pleurodeles waltl. NCBI lineage: Eukaryota > Metazoa > Chordata > Amphibia > Caudata > Salamandridae > Pleurodeles > Pleurodeles waltl. The sequence continues at coordinate 445,160,546 of NC_090451.1, read as the reverse complement.
CCACATAGTTACACTGGCACGAGGAGAGGAAAATAACCTCCAGAGCACTGCCTACTAGTAGACCTGCACACCATGAAGGAGAGACATACTATACAGACATATCCCCTGAATAGGCATACAATCATAGATCTTTGTGGTCAGTTGGGGCCCGATCTGATACCTGCCATTGAAAATCCCTATAGCATATCTCCCATCTTTCAAGTCATGTAAGTGCTACACTGCCTGGCCACTGGGTCATTTCAGAATACAGTGGCCCTAACTGCAGGGATATATCAGCCCATATTCAGTCTGGTTTTAAAGGATGTACTGTGTCCAGTGTTGAAACACCTGGACAGCTACACCAGGTTTCCCAGAGGTGCAGATTTGGCCTATGTGAAAGCAGGGTTTTATGCTATGGGACACATTCAACATGTGGTTGGAGCCATAGACTGCACCCATGTAGCCTTGGTTCCCCCCAGTGCCTATGAATAGGTATATAGGAACAGGAAAAGCTACCATTCCATCAACGTTAAAGTGGTGTGCTTGGCAGTCAGTGCAAAGTATCCAGGATCAGTCCATGATTCCTTCATCATGCAGAACAGCAATATCCCACTCCTGATGATACAACTCTACACAAAAAGGGCCTGGCATGTTGGTAAGTCAGATTTTACATGTGTGTTTGCAAAGTTTATCTCCTTCTATCACAATTGTTCATGCCCTCGATATGTGTTTTTGTTGTCCTACCTATGTCCTTACAGGGGACTCTGGCTATCCAAACAGTCCTTGGTTGTTGACACCAGTGAGGTACCCAACCACCCAAGGGGAAGTCTACTGCAATGAGGCCCACAGGAGGACAAGGCATGTCATAGAGCGGACGTTTGGGCTTTGGAAGGCAAACATTTTGCTGCCTGGACATGTCCAGAGGCCCTCCTCTTCTGACCCAACAAGGAATGTCAATTTTTTTTTGCCTGCTGTATGCTCCACAACCTTGCCCTGAGATGTCAGATACCATTCATACCAGATGAGGGAGAGGCAGCAGAACCTGTGGGTGGATATGCATATTTACCAAGTGATGATGAGCCAGATGAAGATAAAGCTGGAGACTTAAGGCCAGAACTCATCAATGAGTACTTCAACTCCCTGAGGGTATGTGATGTCTTCTTAATACTGAGATTTCATTTTGGGAACCTAGAGTTGATGATTAGCATGTCACCTTCTCTTTTTCTATCATCTATGAGTTATTAGGTAGCTCCAATGCCAATGAGTGAGTTGTGCATGCAGATTGTAACTTGGTATTGTGTACAGAACAGAATGGTGTATAGTGTCATTATTTGTTAATGCACATGGAAAGTCACACGTGTGAATATGACTTGTCTGGATAGATGAATGTTTTCTATTATGTCCTGTCCCTTTTGTCTGTTAATCACAGATTTTCCGAGTTCCAGTTTGGCTCTTCATCCTTGGTAAGCCACCAACTGTGTGAGAAGCAGAGGGGAAGTACAGGCAGACATGAGAAGTGGACATGTTACTAACATGGCCAGACTGACAAGTCACTGGGGTGGAATTGTGTTTTCTTATCAGGATGGCCTGTATGGTATGGGAGGTGATCAAATGGTGTCATTTGTGTGTCCATATGTGTCTGACACGTGACAATGTAGAACCATAGCCTCTACCATCACAATGGTTCCTATTGTATGTAATCTACCTTGTACATAGCTGTCGGTGTGTTCCTACTTTGCACACCAATGGGCATGTCTCTGTGGACTGACACAGGTGAGTGGCAAGCCTTCATGTATATGATCAATGTAAGTGAAAGATCCCGGGACTTGGGATACCAGTACTGAATTCTGTCTGTACCATGGGGTATGATTATTACGAAACTAAGGTATGAGTATGTGATGAGGCTTTACCATTTGAGACACATGACCAATCTGTATGCCTCTTGGCTTGTAGGAAGACTGACATGTCCCTATCTTCTGTATCCTGTGCTGCTTTAGTAGTGTATGAGACCTTAGCAAACATCCTGATGTCAGTATCTGTTATACTCTATGTGATGTTTGCATATATAGCAATAAATGTGTGTACATGTAGTATACACATGTTTTGGAATCTGTCCATGTTACGATCCCATAACAAAGGTTGTACAATACAGAGGGAATACTGATACTCATATTTGCAGGCATAGCAGTTGTAAATGATTGATAAATAACACTTATACAGGACCTGTGTTCAAGTGTAATTTATTGTGGATAGTAAAACAATATGTGTGATTAGTAACTAAAAAATGCAAAGTAAACTGTGTATGTTTCAGTCATGGTGGGGACGAAATCATCAGGGTAGCTGCTACACCATTAGGAAACACATGTCCAGTGTCCCTGCACCATAGTAAAATAGAGATAGGTTTCAGAATAGTCAACAGGGTGTATCTGTGGTGCATAGAGGGAACCAGTCAGGAGAGGTTCTCTTCCTGGCACGGGGTTTGGACTTGGCATCTGTTGCACCTAAATGTCTGGATGGATGTCCAGATTTGCAGGGGGTTCCTATGCTATAGAGGATGGGGTGTCTAAGGGATGTCCTTTCCCTGACAGGGCCTCAATTCCACTTGCAGCTGCAGATGTTGAAGGGCCTGATGATTAACTACTAGTGGAAGTGGCCTGATGTTGTGTGGCAGACTTACTCAGAGTAGTGTTGATGTCCCTCATCAACCCAGCAATGGAAGCCAGGATGGCATTTTGTGCCTGCCATTGCTGCATGACTTCCTGTTGGTTGTCCCTCTGCAGCTCTTGGATTTCCTCCATTATGATGATTACATGGGCCATCTTGCCTTGGGTATTTTGGTAGGCTCCCAAGACTTGGGAGATGGTCTCCTGGTCAGTTCTGTCCCTTTGAGCCCTCATCCTCTTGCCCACAGCACCCCACACACACTACCCCCGCTTGCCCGTGCCCCTGGCAGAGTGTGCCCACTCCCAGTGGTGGCAGGACCATCATTGTCAGGGGTGATAAGAGGAGATTCAGGTACCTGTAATGTGGGGCACACAATGGATGAGACAGTCATTGGGAGACAGGTTTGTGGGCAACTGGTTGCCTGTGATATATATGCAACAGGAGTGGATGTGGGCAGGGTGAGGCTGACAGTTGATAACTGACCAGGTGTCCCTGATGGGCAAGATTCAACCTCAGTGTCCACACTTCCAGGGGTGTTGTCCTCACTGGTGCCTTCACCTAGAGGTGTAGTGACAGTCACTGGTATCCTGTCCATTGTGACAATGACAGGGTTACCTGTGGGAGAAGTGGAACACAGAGTCGCTGTTACATTTAGGGTATTATTGATGTTGTGTGAGATGCAGACAGTGCCTTAATGTGATCCCCAGAAATGACAATGACAGCTGCTGCACAATCTTACTTAGTACGACATGAGACTCCGTAATTTCAATACCAAACACCATACTTGAAGCTGTATAACTATGTTGATAGTGATTGGACTGCTGATACCATCTTATGTTGTCTGATTACTGACATAGGTGTTCATCTTTGTTGCCTATTGAAGTGTCTGACTTGATACATGTCACAAAAAAGAGCTGAACAATGCACATTAGTGTCAGAGAAGGGACACAGTATGAGAGTAAGCAATACAGTAGACATTGACCTGTAACTGGATGTACTGCATGCATATGCCCTTTGGCATCTAGATTTCCAACCCAGGTGAGTACATTTCAGTCTTAGGTATCTGTATTATAAGGGCATTCGGATTGGGCACTTGGCAATAGCTGTGTTTTGCTTGTGATGATAGTGGGAGTGGGCCATTGCACTGCTGTCATTGACATTGTCTGTTTCACAGTTGGACATTCAAGATGGGTTAGATTGGTAGTTAGTTTCACATGCATGACATCACTCATTTGGTGCACTGTTCAGGTTTTCACAATGGTGTGATATTGCTTTATGGAAGTAGTAGTGCTATCAGTTGCCAGTACTTCATGTGCCATTTCCAAGGGCCGTGGAGCCAGGTGAGTTTAGTGGACATGTGGCATGCCAGAGAGGGGTATTAGGATATTTGGACAGAGGTGTAGTAGGTCGTAAGTTAATTAGGGTGGGTTAAGGTGGTGAGGGAGCATGCAGGACATGACAATTGTGTGACATGTATTTTGTAGGGTCCTATCCGACTCCAGTCCCCCAGGTAACCCTGTCAGGACCTCAGGATGCAGTATGTTGAAGACCTTCTCCTCCCAAGATGTGAAAGAAGGGGTATGAGGTGGGGGCCCACCACCAGTCTTCATTACTGCCAGCTGGTGCCTGGATGCCATGGACGGCACCTTCCTCCTGAGGTTGTTCCACCCCTTCCTTATGTCCTCCCTTACCATAGATAGCTGCCTACAGAATTAACCTTGTCGACTACTCTTTGCCACAACTTATTTTTCCTGTCAATTGATGTTTGCTGGACCTGTGCTCTGAACAGGTGTGGCACTACCCTGACAATTTCATCCATCAAGACCCTCAATTCATCATCCCTGAAACGTGGGTGTTTTTGTGGGGACATGGTAGTGATGGTGATGACCGTGTGATAGTGTTCAAAGAAAAAGGCTGCAGGAAAAGGTAAATGATGAGATGTAGGTGCTGTGATGTGAGTGGGGGATGGTTCTTGTGGAAAGTGTATGGTAGTAAAATGTGTGTTGTGAATGTTGTGCAGGTGTGGGATGTATGCATAGTAAAATGTATGTGGATGCCTACAATTGTTTTTCTATATTTGAGAAAGATTTTGCTTGTCTGTGGTTGAGTGTGGCATTCTGTTTGCAAAGGATTGTGGGAGGGTAGGGGTGTGTTTTATAGTGCAGTGTGTAGGTGTGTCGGGTGTGTGGATGTGTGTCAGGTGTGGGTATTCAAACTATCCAATGTGGTGTTGTATTCAGTGTGTTGTGAGTTGAGACCGACACATTTTGCACTGCCAATGTTTTTCCACCATGGAAGAATGGCAGCCGTGACTTGTGGATCATAATCTGATGGGTGGAATTTTGTCAGCCGGGCCGTGCTGGTGGTGGGACCGCCTCTTTTCTGTCCCCCAGTGTCTTGGGGGTTTCAGAAATGTGGCTGTTTTTTGTCAGACTTTACAGGGTGACACCTAATATGGCGGTTGGATTACCGCCAACATGACGTTTTTTTGGCGGCTGCAACTGCAGCGTTCTTCACAAAAGACTGCCAAACTCGTAATGACCCCCTTTATCTTCTGCCTTTGCAACCGTGCTATACACAGCATTTTAGATACTGACAGTCCAGTCCATAGATGGACCCTCCCTGTGTGCTCGAAACAGCTACCGTGATTGAAACAGCCACCATTTTGGGAAATTGGGCAGCCAATGTGGAAAGACCATTCCTTTCAAGGCATAAGTGTTCTGGGAGGCCTACTGCACTCACATCAGGCTAACAGATTTCTTCAAAACTTCATGTTTTTGAAGCATGAGGATTCTAGACATACCATGTGATGGAGGCCAGTGAGTAGACTTACTGCCGAAAGGTATCCTTCATTCGAACTCCGTTCTAAACATCAAAAGTAACATTTCTTTGGTTTAATATGGGCTGTTGGTCTTTAAACTAATCGGTCAGCACTTGCTTGTTTACCCACTTACCTTTGGATTTCCTCCAGCATGCTTTGTTGTCTTTGACCATGAGAAGGATTGCTGCCTTCTTTAATTTCAGGTCTGTAGATACATGGGGTCTTTCTAGCTCAGCAGGGTTTGTAACCTGTGTCCTGGGTCCACAATGTGGTAGGGAATTATCATTGTATGCTGCGATTATGTGAGTGTATTCTGCCACTGTACTTTTCCTGTATGTGTACATGGATATTGAGGGTAGACATGGAAAGATGTAGCTAATTGATTGATGGATTCATTACTTACATTCTTTGCACTCACTCCCTGAAGGACTCAGCCCAGGTCTCAATGGTTACTTAAAAAAAGATGCTTTTGGGCTATTTCTTAAACGAGTTTAGTGATAAGTAGTGATGGCAGGCTGTGGGATAGAAACTCCAGAAAGTTGGACAGAAATTGGAAAATGTACCTTCTTCATATTTGAGTCTAGTCCTAGATACAGTTAATCAGAATTTACCACTCTGACGGATATAACGAATGCTGCCCTGAAGCATTGAAGTTGGTGCAATGAATTTGTTTCGCTGCCTTTTAAAGCATTTGTTTTTAATATTACCGTTCTTAGCCATACTAGAAGCAATAAATCATTGCTTCTGTCAATAGTTGTTGTGCTACTTGGTTTTACTTCAGCAACTCAGGGCCCAAACATTCAAAGGCTTAAATTCCTCTACCATCCATCTACACAGCGGTCAAAATTATTCGGCCAATAATAAGTGGATAGAATGCTTATTTTAGCCATGTCACTGTGTAGGCTTGACCAGCCTGCCTACATAGAGAGACTAAGATTAATCGTAACTTACAGGATTTACACCTATTTTCATTCAGAAACCAATGGTGTCTGGATGCCAATTTCAGGAAATCCATAACATTATTGGATTGTATAGTGAACAATTCACCAAAAACAGACGTTTTGAGATTAAACATTTACACATGATTATTTTCTATAAGCAGGTGCTACAGCACGAGGTGATGGGGTCACACAGGTGCCTACTAAACGCAGGATTAACCTTTATGACATAAGCTTATCAAGCTTCTTTACGTATACCAGTCAAGAACATATGTTTATTTGACACTAAAAATAAATACAAATCATAACACAGAGCATTTCCAACGGAAATATATACATATTTGTATCATAATAATAACGTTATTCTGTTGTGAACCCTTCGATGAGTTAAAGAAAACTTTGGGCACATACAATCAGCTTCAGATGATTGATTTAAAACTGTTTGTGGTCCTAAATTAATTTACACAGGTATAGTAGAAATATCAATGAAGCATTATGTTAGTATGCTCATCACCATAATCGAAAATTCTCCAGGGGACATCTCTTTAAAGATGACAATAATTTTAAAGCCGGCCTCAATCTTTAACATGTTACAACCAAAATAACATTTAGATTACACTCCTCGATATGGTTGCTCAAAAACATATCTGTTGCATTTTTTATGAGAAATGTAAGTCTATAGTTGCTAAATAATGATATATTGCACTCATCTATTATTCATCTATTTAAACTATGTTCTTCAAACTCCTCTAAATTTAACAACATATTTATTATAAAAGGTTTGCAGCAAATGTTTTCCTAAAATCTGCTTCATATCCTTCAGGATCACAGTAAATGTGTACCCTAGACAGAATAAAGAGCTGGAAAGAGAGTATTTTCCAACCAAATGCAAGATAAATTGAAAGATAAGGGCGGATAGTGAAGAGCTGAGCATTTAAATTCTAGATGCCCGTCTATTTTCTTTTTAAAAGGCCAATATGTGCACTACTACCAAATGAATGAAATCAGGACTTGGCTATTTGCACAGTGATATGAAATGGACCTTAAGAAAAGGAACATAGGATGGCCGATGAATTGATGTTCAGAAAAGTCATATGAAGAAATTACAAATGATTGCAGGAAAGTAAAATATGATAATGCAAATTTGCCATCTGGTTCCGGTAACTGGTTTGAATCTTAGAATTAAAATGAAACATTTTCAAATTATAAAAAAAAAAAACTATATGAAAGACCTTTCCTTGCGCCCCTTAGCGCCCCTCTACTGCCATCATGTTTGTGCCATATTTAAAATACGGCACACCATGGCGTAGGGTAGGGGGCAATGGTGTCATTTTTGGGTGCTACTCCTGCAGAGTACATAGAGGTCTGTTATAGATAATGGTGTGCCCCCTTTTAACGCCTGGTTAGAGCACTTTGTAAATATAGCGCAGGGAAAAATGTCACTTTAGCGCCGCCTTAGTGTAAAAAAATTACGCAATGGTGGCGCTAAGGTGGCGCTAGTGGCTCTTAAGTATGCCCCCAAATATCCTAATATTGTACATTGTGAGCAAAACTCGTCTATTACCAAAAACACACCCAACAACCCAATCCGATCCCTTATCTGACTCCAATATACTCCATCATTATATTTCACCGTCCTCATCCCAGATAAACCCAAAGAGCTTCTGTTATTCATCTCAGGGGCTCCATACAAGAGTGCTGGGCTAGAACCACATCTTCCTTGCAAGCTATGGGTCTTTGGGTCTTGGGTGGGGATTGATCTGACACCTGTTCAGTTAAAATGGAGTGCATAGTGTGAACAGATGTGTTGGTTCATTTATTTTATAGTGTAATTTGCTACAGTTTCTGTTTTTGGTACTAAATAAAGTTAATAAGGGCCTGGGATGACTTCGTCATTGCAACTTTGCTGGAACCAATGTGCTGGTTGATTGCAACTTATGTTTTTTTGTGGGTGCTCTTTGCAATTCACAAATTCAGGATTGCCAGTGGATAGGCTGGAGTAGACCCCCTGCATCCAGGTAGTGCTCTCTTCCATTTGCCTTTTCTGGCAAACCGCCTCTATTTTATATAGTAAGCTGGTACATTTTTCCAAGAACGTGGAGTACACATTTTGTGTTAACTATTTTCATATATAGTTCGGCTTAGGAGAACTTCCTTCTCATCTCATAGTTCTTCCTACAAAATTATTATTCATATTCTTCAGGTTTCCTGAAACATAATAGCAGCAATTTCAAACCTGGATCCAAAAAATGGGGTCTTCTCTTTGATCCATTTTAAGGTGGTAATAATGTCTGTCAAACTGACAAAATTAAAACAGAAGTCATCTGCAGCATCCCTGCTGCACTGGAAATGTAAGCTCTGTCCACAAGGAGTACCATTTCGAGGCCTCTCATTTGGCAAGCAAGCAAGTTACTTTTCCCTAATTATCATGATTCGAACCTTCTATACAACTGGGGGAGATGGAAATGCAAAATTAATGTTGCGGAGGCGGGTCTGGCAATAAAGAAGAAAATATGTCTGAGTCTGTGCACTCCCAAGTGTTCGAGGTGGGTTAGCCAACAATTTAGCAGAGAGCTGAGTCAGAGTTGAGCCAAGTATCATGCTCAGATCTTAGACCCCGTGCCAAGCTGAGCCCTGAAAGTGTTTGCCATGCAAATCACAGAACAAAAATCACTTAAAATAGGGTAAAGTCTCTTCAGCTGTCAAAAAAGTACATTGCTTTAGCACATGGAAGCTTTGACATTGATACATCTTACTATGGCACTGCACTCAGAAGTACTGATGAAAGGCTTTCAAGTGTGAACCATTAGTAAACTGAGAGTCAATGTAATTGTCATGTAGACCCCATACATGGCCCAGATGTTTATAGACCAACATTCCTTATGTTAAAGCTTTGTTTTTATCTCTTCATGCACCTTTTGGCAGTTTTCAAGTAGCACAAACTAGACCCAAAGGTATCAGATCCTTTACATACGCATCAATTACATTACACTAGGTAACCTTTTCATTGTTTACAAGGATGGGGAAATGAAGGTATTTGCCCAGAAATAATCACAGTATGTTGAGCTGACACCACTTGAACCAGGTTCCCCAGGAACAAAGTCTACAGGTCTGGCCCTAACACCACACCCTGGGTACTGGTCGGGAGGGTGCTAAGAGAAATCCAATCGGCTCACCCACCTTCACAAAAGTATTCATATGTGACTGTATGTCAGATAATCAAACACCAAAATATTGTGCTAAAATATAAGAGTATCTACTTAGCTTCAAGATATATAATTCTCATAAAGGTCCACTGTGAAGATAAGAATAGTAAATCTAAACATATTATAGGCACTTACTTTCACAATCTTTTGATAATTATCAATATTCTGCCGCCATTATTTTTGAAGAACAGCATTTAAAACTCAATATGCTGGTAGTATACGTTGTGGTGTATTAATGAGCACATGCAAAGACTGTTGCCAAAATATGTTGCTTGAGAATTTGCAATGGAACAAAGGTCTACATTTGAGCACTGATGCTAGAACTATGAAAGACCATGCCCTGCAATGTAAAACCAGTTCTTTAGAAAGTACCTCACCTAAGTTGGAATCCTCTGCAAGCACCTGCTGAACAGTTACTCGAGTTTCACTTGACATGCTGATTGGGATGCCGGTGGTAGGCGCTAGACATCCTGTTATGATCGATGGCGATCAATAGATGATAAAATTGAGGTACTTGATGATTATATGGATGACGGTTTATAAAACATAACGCTTAGTGAATTGTTACTAATTGCTCCAAAATAAATGCTGTGACAATATTATGTTCCATGAATTATCATTTGATTTGGATATTCAAAAAATCTAACCCTATTCCTCATCGACCATTTACATCTAGGCCCTTCAATTGTTACAGTAATTCTATTCTTCTTTCATGGTCCCAGAATTAGTTTGGATGACCTGATCCTCCTGTTATCAGAAAGTCCCTTGTGTGATCTCTTGCCTGGGTCTTGCCTGTTTATTCAGCTGATAGTACTACATTCTTTCATGCACATTGAAGAGTTAGTCTGTCATTGGATCATCTTGAATTTAACTTTCTGATGGGTTATCAAACTGTTGCATGGTGTAGTGTAGGAAGATATTTAGCTGAACAGGTTTCTCTCTTTTTCTATAAACAATTCTCCATAATTGTATCAAAGTATTCAACAGGAAATTGCAATTATTAATAATACCATGTATGGGTTAGGTGTAAATAAATGTAGTGGTTGTTATTTTTTAGGGACTTGGGTGGGGGCAAATACTGTCAATTGTTTGTAGTTGGAGAAAGGTTAAATTCTTACCGAGAATAGCAGCATAAGTATATTGCAACAGGTGGCAGTAGATTCCAAGTGAGGTCTGAACTTGACAGCACATGACACTGAAGTTTATTCCCAATTTAAACAATGCCTATGTTCTGTGTGCATGTGCATTTCAGTCTGTGCTCTAATTGAACATCTCTATTTAGTTCAGATATTTCATTCTCTGTCCTCCACTTCTTCAAATAAAACACTAAGGTCTTCATTACAAAGACCCTAGTAATTGGGATTGGTGAATGTCAGGAGTAAGAAGACCCATGGTAAATCCACTTATCCGTGCAACGTCAAGAAGATGGAATCTCCCTGTAAGGGACAATGCAAACTTATCTGGGAAACTGGGACTAAAATTTGAGATTCTCCTCAGGTTTCCATTTGCAAGTATTATTTATTGTTGCCGAATTGACTTATTAATACCCCTAGTATAAGTAATTTATGCATGAATTAGTCATTACCTACTCTTTTGTTTAGCATTGCCTGCTTTTTGGAAACAACTATGATTATTCAATTGCTACAGTCCACTGAATGATAAATGTGAACACAATATGAATGAACAGCTTATAGGAAATGACAAAGTAGTCTATTAGAGCAGTAGTTATCACTAGGGGTCTGCTGAATTTGCACAATTTGGTTTTGTGTAATTACAAAATATGTGTAATTGCAAAATCTCAGGAACGCTATAAATTATTCATCATTTCCAAAATTAAAATATATCATTTAGGACGGTATTTTGTAATGCAAAGGTGCACGTTGCACCAAAAAGCATAAATACATTTCTGAGAACAACAGTTTTCTATGCTTTGGTTGTACTCATTGCTCCTGCACTCCTGCACTAACAATTTGCTGTGAACTAGGGTTTGATGTACTATGAGACAGGATGCAATAAGTGGTTATAAAACACATAATCACTTTTTGCAACCTGTCTGATTTTGTGATGGGATCAATACTACAGATGTTGGCATGTGACCCATACTAATAGATCAAATCACACAATATCCAGTCACAGGGCTTCACATACTGCCCTCCCTATTTAAAATTAATAAGGCGGGTCACTATTTTTGACCTGCTGTGATAGAGCACTGGAATAGGGGTCTCCAAAAACAGTTGTGGATTATTCAAAGATCAATGCCAAGGTGATTGTAGTTGAGTTTGTTACTTCCTCCAATACTTTGGGAATTTGACGTATCTCACAGATCGACACCCCCACTCCAGTGCTTGGGATCATGACAGCAGAAAATCCAGCAGTCTCAGAAATATCTCTGGCCTGGCTCTTGCTTGGAACAGGAGAGTGTACTGAGGAATGTAACATTGCAGGCATGATGTAGGTGGGATAGCGAGATCAAGACCAGTCCTTAGTTAACTGCACATAGGCATTGTTCCCACACAATTAGTAGTATCCAGGCCTCCATATGGCCTGATGCTAGTGAAGAGGGCAGCCAGACCTATCAATTGTCTCAAGCTGTAGCCATGAGCACAAGGAAAGCCAGCATTCTGAGGGCAGTGGTACAGCACAAAAAAGAGGAGCGGGGGCATTGCAGCTTACAGAAGCTAGAAATCTGAAGCTTGTGGGAGCTGAAGCAGAGTAAGAAGTTCTTCCATTTCTGGGTGCTGTGTTGCTTCGATGTGCAGGTGCAGATGAGCTGTGGGTTGTAGTTTCAGCATCTCCTGGTTTGGTAGTTAGCTGGCTGTGCAATGTGAGGACCAGGAATGTATTTCACAGTGGTGCTGGACCTGTTAAGGGTGACAACACTGGGATTGCTGAGGGGATTTGCATTGGGAGATCTTCACATTGACCCAGTCTCAAGGTTGCAGACCACAGATAGCTTCTGTTGGATTGGTGAGCAAGGGGGATAGGATCTAGGAATAGAAACATCAGGGACAGAGAATCAGTACTCTTAAGTCCCAGTCATATGGACATTCAAGTGCAAATCACATAAAGCTGTAGACAATTTAGGAGTGACATGAGGTAGCATAGGATGATAAATCATATAAACACAATTAATGTTTTGGTTATGGGTGGCTACAATTAACCAGAGTGCAAAGTTGGCGCATGGGCCTTTTGAGGCCAAGTTCTGCTGAAATAAAGCTATTTCTCTTTTCAAGGACTTACTGCATCATTCAACTTTTCCAGAAGACTCAGGGTGATGAGCACAATTAAAGTGTTGCATAAACTTTAGATCTTTACAGAGATCCTGACATGCAGAGGACGTCAAATGGTTTCATTCTCCACTTCCGATTCAGAGGTCAATTCCTAAGCTTGGGATAAAGTCTCAAAGTATTTTGTTAGCGACTATGACAGGGTCAGCTTGGGTAGATGGATAGGCTTCAGTACATCCAGAGAATATGCAGCTTAGAACAATTACACAAACATAAGTGCAGCATCAAGGTATTTGAATGAAATCTATTTCCATGTGGATAAAGGAGTCCCATGGAGGTGATCTTGAAACCTTTACTTTGTTTGAAGACTTGGCACTTGACACAAGTTTGACAATGCTGGTGGGATATGGACTACAAAAGGGAGCGAAACAGTGAATACTTGAGGCACGAATCAGGTTGTCTCAGCTAACACTAGCAACACTGTGATGTAGTAACACTAAATTTGGGCACAACATTCTAGGAGAAATCTCTCTCCCTTCCTTGTCCCACCACACTAAATCAGTGTCTCTTTGTCTATCACATAGTATCTATATACTCTTTTGACACTTTGTAGTTCAGAAAAGTTATTTAGAGTGAGCAGGAGGAACTCATCAATCGGGTAGTGTGAAGTTTGTTTAATTTGCTTTTGAGTTAACTTGTGAAATTTCTAGGAAGTTATGCATAATTATGTGAAAAGCAAATCCATCATTTCTTGTTTTATTTTAGTGCAAAATGCGTCCTTGCATCAAATGTTGGTGTCATAATGTCAAGCAAAGTACTGTCAACAGTAGACTCTCACAATCTGGTGGTTACATGCACTGTAGAGCATTTTTCAGTAGGTTTCTACTACAAATGGATCGATTGATGTGTAGGTCATTTGACTGAGGAGCATGAAGCACTTTTTTCCATAAAACATATTTGGAGTGGGCCTCCTGCAGAGGGAAGGAACCCCAGCTGCATGAAGAGGAGCCTCAAAATTGAAGACTAACTCAAAGCCATACTGAGGGGCAGGTTTTGCATTGCTGCATTAAGTGAAAAAAGTTTTGCTACAACACTTTTTTAAGATGGACAGCACCATTCACTATGCATCATACAAGGACGCAAAGCTTGGTGTTGTAGCTCAGTCTGTCATAATGCAACTTGGTGCATGATGCACAGTATACTTACAAAACTGCATGGTTTAAGGCATTGACGCATGATGCAAGGGATCCATTGTAGCATTATTATATAAAAAGTAATGCAGCTCAGATGCAGACTTTTGGGATTTTTCCTCCTAGAAACAGCATGGCAATTAGAAAAGAGCTACCAGGCAGGAGGTCAACCAGCTACATGGAAGGGGACTAAGGCAACTACTAGGAAATGAAAAATATCTGTTTGTCATTTTAAAATGTCAATTAGTTAAGAAGGTTGCTTTGTGGAGAGTGAATGTGGCTGAAGTAATTTCAGTGGCACCAACAGAAAAAGCTGTGGATAAGTGTAAAAAAATGGTGACCTGATTACAAGGGAAGTACTTAGAAGAAACTGGAGAAGAACTTGAGGGGTGCAATGGTATATGTCTGAATTCTGGACACCCAGGAGGAGTTGATGCTCATGGAGGAGTAAATGGCATTGGTTATAGTATCTATAATGGATGCTGGAACTGAGGTCACACATACCTCCACCTTGCGGACACAACCAGATCTTGAGGTACGTTATGTCAAGTATCACAAATAGTATGTTATATATTTTTGTTTCATGTTTTAGTGTTAATTACCCTTTTTCATGTTACTTTCATGTTAAATTGTTTCATTTTATTGTGTGTGAGAATTGTCACGCTGGGTTTGTCTACTTTTGATTTTTCTCATCTAATTGCATAGGCTTTGTTCTAATATGGCTATTTAATTATCATAAAACAGTAACATGTTAGCAATACACGTTCCTTGATATTTTTTTATTTTTCATCATATAAGCCACTTGGGACCTCATTAATGAGTTTTTTCTGCTGATTAAATGTTAAAAAATTACAATTAGAGCAAAATAATAATAGATCCATTTATTTACCTTTCAAAGCTGAAAATGTGCTACATAGATATTTTACAGAGTAAAATAAATAGGTCAGATTTATCAAGGATTCGTGCCAGTACAGTGTCACAAAAAGTGGTGTCAACTAGTGCAAAGTCTTGAATGGGATTTAATTACCAGAACTAATATTGACTTGTGCTGGAAAGTAGCCTTAAATTATTGCAAAATATTGCATATTTGTCATTTGTCAATTAGTCATTTGGTAAGCTGCTTAATATTTCACAAATTTACCCTCTCTAAATGTTACCAAACCTCTTTTTATTAATCAAGATGTTGGGCTCCCATATATAATTTAATTTGTGCAGTCACTTATTCCCTATTCTATATTGTTTTAGGCTTAACTTGTATAAAATACATTAATTTAATTTAAATATAAGGGCTCATTACGATATTGGTGGTCCCACCACAGGACCGCCAATGCCAGAGGAAGGAAGTCACCACCATGCCTATGGTGTTCCCCCAGCCATATTACAATATTCCACCTGGGCTGACCAGCATGAACATTGTATTATGCATTCCCACTGGGCTGACCGGTAGGAATACTGCTACTATATTGGTCTCTGAAGCCAATACAGGAGCACACCAGCACCATCGGAGTGTGCACTGTCTGCAAAGCAGACAATGCACATTCCAATGGTGCTGGGCAGAGGGGGCATTGTACTGCTCATGCCATGGGCATGGGCAGTGCAGGGCCCCGGGCCACCCTATGGCCAATGGCACTAGCCTTCCACCAGCCTTTCCATACCTTGGTGAGCGCCATGGAAAGGCTGGTGGAAAGCTGAGTTGCAAGCAGCATGGCAGCATTGAGTTCAGCACCGCTGTTGCTGAGCACAACTCAGACCACTGCCTACTCCTCCGGAACCATGCATGTCTGCCCAAAAGGGTTGTAATGTGGCGGACGGACCAGCAGGAGTGTGGCAATCCAACAGTCACCACAAGTCTGGCGGTCCTCAGCCTGTCAGATTCGTAATGAGGCCCATATTATTGTTAGTTGATGTTTAGGCATGCCTTGAGATGTGTCCCAGTCACAAAATGTTAGGAATGCCTTAAATGTAATCATGTATTAATTGTTGCAAAGACTATTTATAAACATATTTATTTAAAACAATGTGCATTAGGGAAACTGATTTGATGTTCACTGTGTTTAAAAAAACATTTTCTTAATGAATGTTAAGTACATGCCAATTTCTCATAAAAAACACTATTGCACTAACTTAGTTTATCTGTTCTTAGAGATTTCTATTGTCAGGTATTTAAAACTGATTTTTTCTTTCAAATTATGTTATTTTACACTTTGTCATTTAGGCTAATTTAAATAAAATGTTTATTATGTATTTTTTTAATATTGATCCTGACATTGCTTTAATACACTCACCACTCAGGACGAAATCTTGGATTCAATACTGCTAAACCTGCCCTCCTGGAATGAAGATATTTTTTTCAGTGTCATTGATGATTAGGACAACAGTTCACCAAAACCAGAAGTGGAAGACAATGCTAGAGCATCTCTGATACATCAACAAGCATTCCAGGCACACTTTTATGGGTGATGAAGATTCAGAAGTCATCTTTGAGAGACATCTACAGGACATAGAAACAGACTGCTGTAAAAATGAAGAAGGGAATGGCAACACTCTCTGACACTATGAGGGTCATTCCGACCGTGTCAGGAACCGCCAAATGGCCGCTCTGCGGTCAGAAGACCGCGGATGCCATTCTGGCTTTCCCGCTGGGCCGGCGGGCGATCGCCAAAAGAGCGCCCGCCGGCCCAGTGGGAAAGGCCCTGCAACAAGGAAGCCGGCTCCGAATGGAGCTGGCGGAGTTGCAGGGGTGCGACGGGTGCAGTTGCACCCGTCACGATTTTCACTGTCTGCTAAGCAGACAGTGAAAATCTTTATGGGGCCCTGTTAGGGGGCCCCTGTACTGCCCATGCCAGTGGCATGGGCAGTGCAGGGGCCTCCAGGGGCCCCACGTCACCCATTCCCGCCATCCTGTTCCTGGCGGTAAAAAACGCCAGAAACAGGATGGTGGAAAGGGGGTCGGAATCTCCATGGCAGTGCTGCTTGCAGCGCCACCATGGAGATTCAGCCCATGCAGGGGAAATCCGGCAGGAAACCGCCGGATCCCCTTTTCTGAACGCGGCTTTACCGCCGCGGTCAGAATGGGCTGGGAAGCACCGCCAGCCTGTTGGCGGTGCTTCCATGGTCCCCAAGACCGGGGTCAGAATGACCCCCTATGTGTGGAGTCTGAATATGTTTGAGCCAAAAACAAAACTATCCGGGACCAATAAAGAAATTCATTCTTGGCAACATGGCATCTGTAGGTTACTAGCTGATATTGCTAAAGCCATTAAAAAGGAACAACAAAAAGGAAAGATTTACAGGCTCATTGTATGTTTGGCAGTCCCTCCGACTTTTAATATTGATCCTGACATTGCTTTAATACACTCACCACTCAGGACGAAATCTTGGATTCAATACTGCTAAACCTGCCCTCCTGGAATGAAGATATTTTTTTCAGTGTCATTGATGAGAAGGACAACAGTTCACCAAAACCAGAAGTGGAAGACAATGCTAGAGCATCTCTGATACATCAACAAGCATTCCAGGCACACTTTTATGGGTGATGAAGATTCAGAAGTCATCTTTGAGAGACATCTACAGGACATAGAAACAGACTGCTGTAAAAATGAAGAAGGGAATGGCAACACTCTCTGACACTATGAGGGTCATTCTGACCGTGGCAGGAACCGCCAAATGGCCGCTCTGCGGTCAGAAGACCGCTGATGCCATTCTGGCTTTCCCGCTGGGCCGGCGAGCGATCGCCAAAAGAGTGCCCGCCGGCCCAGTCGGAAAGGCCCTGCAACAAGGAAGCCGGCTCCGAACGGAGCCGGCGGAGTTGCAGGGGTGCGACGGGTGCAGTTGCACCCGTCACGATTTTCACTGTCTGCTAAGCAGACAGTGAAAATCTTTATGGGGCCCTGTTAGGGGGCCCCTGTACTGCCCATGCCAGTGGCATGGGCAGTGCAGGGGCCCCCAGGGGCCCCACGACACCCATTCCCGCCATCCTGTTCCTGGCGGTAAAAAACGCCAGAAACAGGATGGTGGAAATGGGGTCGGAATCTCCATGGCAGTGCTGCTTGCAGCGCCGCCATGGAGATTCAGCCCATGCAGGGGAAATCTGGCGGGAAACCGCCGGATCCCCTTTTCTGAACGCGGCTTTACCGCCGCGGTCAGAATGGGCTGGGAAGCACCGCCAGCCTGTTGGCGGTGCTTCCATGGTCCCCAAGACCGGGGTCAGAATGACCCCCTATGTGTGGAGTCTGAATATGTTTGAGCCAAAAACAAAACTATCCGGGACCAATAAAGAAATTCATTCTTGGCAACATGGCATCTGTAGGTTACTAGCTGATATTGCTAAAGCCATTAAAAAGGAACAACAAAAAGGAAAGATTTACAGGCTCATTGTATGTTTGGCAGTCCCTCCGTCAGACCGCAAAAGTCACGGGGAGGATGCCACTGCCATGGCAGTTACATCCCCACTGTGCATAGTACAATGTTAATGCAGGGGCTGACCGATGGGAACATTGTAATATTTATTTCCGCTGGGTTGACTGGTGGGAAGAGTGTTGGGATATTACCCTCGGCTCCCTTAAGGAAGACAAAGCCAATATCCTAACACTCCAGCACCCTTGCAATGTGCACTGTCTGCAAATCAGACCTTGCGCATTCTGATGGTGCAGGCAAGGGGGTCCCAGCACTGCCCGGAACATAGTTGTAGGCCGTGTAGGGACCCCCCTGTGGTCCCCAGCACTTCGTTTCCGCCAGCCTTGTGATGGAGGGCTCCCCACCATGAAAAAGCTGGCAGAAAGAGGGATTGTAATCATCCAGGCAGCTCTGAGTTCAGCACCGCCACGGCTGGTTGCGAAGCTGACAGCCGTCATGCTGACAGTCATTTGGCAGTCCAACCACAAAAGGCGTAATTTGAGGGTCAGACCACCAAAACTATGGCAGTCCAACCACCACCGCACATTTGGCAGTCTCATGACCACCAAACTCATAATGTGGCTTTTAATATGCAAAATTATAAACACAGAGAAACATTTAGAGAATATTATTGCACAATTATAAAATGTCCTGAATCAAAACAGTGTCTCTGTTTTGATTTCTCAACAGAATCTTGGTGGGGATAAAGTGCGGCCTTCAGTCAACTCACTGGAGCCCTAGAGGGCATGCGGCCTACAACACATTTCGTATCTCCTTTTATGCAGATATCTACACCTCTGTCTGCTCCTTCCAAAATATGAGGGAGCATGAGAAGGTATTAGAGAATGATGATAAAGAATTAAATTTAGTACTCCTCAATGTCCAAAAGTAGACATCTGTGCAATATTTTATGAAGGTTTCTCCTTAGTTCTGTGTTTGCAATCATGTCATTGTTTACTCCTTTCAAAACAGTCCTGTTATCTTTTAAAACCATTTGACATTCCTGTCTACTGGAAGATTTTTTTCTTTTTTTTCCACTATTAAAGAATTTATATTGCATGAATATAAAACGGTGAAATTAAAATTTCTATTCAGTGTTTTGATTGAATACTATAAGCATTTTGAAATTGTGTTTTTATATTAATCCTAATAAATATAGAATCTTTAAAAACACTAATATGGTATGTGATTAATTATGTTTTTGTAATTATATTATGATTTGTTTCCTTTCATTTAAGTCCAAGGTATTGACTAAACAGAGACAATCTTTATTTCTTCATTATATTTTTGTAAATGCAAAACCAAAAATAGATAAAAAATAAGAAAACTGTATCTTAAAATACGCTAAATCCAATATTATTGTAAATCCCCAGATGTAGAATATTGTAGTATGTCAACAACAAAGTAGTGTAGAAAAATCAGAAAAATCACTGTATCTGTGTGCATTGTTTAATTGTTTAACAACATTACTAAAAAAAAATAAGCATTATTACTTTCTATAAAAACATGTTAAAAAATAAAAATAATTATCTTTAGAACAGGGACATCAGACATAAAGATATTGCATTATTACATAAAGGTTAAATAACATAGTTTTTATATTTATATATATTTATATGTACTTAAACTATGTGCATAAAAATGAAGACCAAGACAGAGCTTCATGGTCAGGATCTGGATTGCTTTGCATCCTACACATGGACATTCCTCTGGTGTTTTACATTTTATATAGTTGCTCTCTATTAAAGTACACAAGAAGTAATTTGCTTTGACATGAGTGAGGTTCTTTTCTTTCCTTGTGATCTTGTGGAGTTAACTGACTTTTCCCCTAGTTATCAGACACTACACTACAATCATTAATGCTATTGCAGCATTTTCAGTGATGTTACTGGAGTAATTTCTTTTATAAAATTGTAGCGGTTGCTACATCACAAAACATTTTTACAGTGGATTCAATGTTAACTCCTAGTGTGATTATAAGAACCAATCTGTAGCCTACATTATATGACCAATATATTGTAGTTTGAAGTATGTAGCCTAAGTTGTACATGCATTGACTGTTTGTGTGAGCCTGAATAATGGAGAGATGTATTGACCTTTTTTGTGCTTCTTGCCTGTTTATGTGGACAATATATTGTTTTGGTTTTAATAAAATACAGTGAAGTTCTAGTTCTTAAAATAATAAAGATGGAATGATACACATTTTACAACACAAATTTTGCCTCAGAGATAAGGCACCATTCCAAATGACAAATTTTACATTTGCTGATAACGCCTTGTATTGACATTTTAAAAGCATTATCATTTTATAATTTATGTAGAGACATAACTACATTAAAGGTCCAAGTTAAATATACTGGGACAAACTTCCCAAGATATAAAAAAGAAAGTCCATAAAACCTGGTGCTCCTAGTGTTTGGTGGACATGGTACTCTATCAAAAAGTAGCAAATGTCATAGCCACTGTTATGTCCATTAATAGGAGGATCTACCATTTTTGATGGAAGTACAAGGTAGCAAGCAGGCCACAAGTATTTCCAATCTGTTCATATTCACTACACACTGAGGGGGTCATTACAACTTTGGTGGATGGAAAAGACCGTCTGTCAAAGTCTGAGACTGATCAATTTGACCAGTGTGGTTACCTTCCCACAGGCTCCATTAGGAGTTTCCCACTGAAACCATGTTTCCTCCCACTGGCCCACCGGGAAACGCACAACAGCATTGTTTCTGGCTCATAATAGAGCCAGCAGCAATGCTCTTGTGCATAGGGTGCACTAGCACCCGTCGCGATGTTCACTGTCTGCAAATCACAAAAGGGTTGGCCGGGGGGCCCCTGCACTTCCCATGCAGGGGCCCCCTGCGCACTGTCTCAGCCAGAATTTACATGATGGCGCTACTGCCATGTAGTCGGCAGCAGGAAAGGGACTCGTAATCCCTAGGGCAACGTTGCGAGCAGCTCTGCCCTGGCGGATTGGGACGGCCAGCACCGCCAGCACCACCACCACCGCCAGCACCTCCTGTGGAGGAAAACTTTCAGTGCTGGCGGTCCGATGTGATGCAACTGCCACAGTCGTAATGTGGTGGTCCGACTGCCACATTGGCGGCGGTCCTACCCGCCACCACGACCGTGGCGGTGTTAAGACTGCCAGGGTCCTAATCAGGCCCTGAGTGACAGAAATATTGTTTTTTTTAATAGAAATTGTCTTGAATATGTTACTTCTTTGGTAATGGTCATAGTCATGTTTTTCAAAATCACTGGGAGATGTGTCATCATTGGATAGTGTTAGAACTGACAGCCTTAGGGTGGTCATCCCTAACTTTTTGCCTGCCTCCCTCGACTTTTTAGATACTGTTTTTGATGGCTTTAAGACTCTGCGCACTTTACCACTGCTAACCACTGCTAAAGTCCATATGCTCTCTCCCTTTAAACATGGTAACATTGGATGATACCCTCTATACTGATGGTGAGAAGGGTAGGGTGGGTGGGTTCCCTAGCAAAGATCGGTTCAGGGGACTGCATAGTTATCAACTTCAATTCTCCAGACCTTGTCCAACGGCTCTTTATAAACTCTAACAGACCTTATCCTATAACTGGAAAAGCCTCCCTTTGCAGGTAACAAGTGTTTTATCCACCTCCCACACCAGTTTGGAGTAGACAACCGCCAACGTTATACGGGGCTTCCCCGGCTATCCACACACAGTCTATACCTCTATTTGGCCCCAGATGCCCTTCGTCATCTCTTTCTGAAACAGACTGACTAGGAGACGACCTTTCGGAAGTGGCTCCGAGCAATGGTGAGGCTGAGGACATTCACCCTACTGCCCTCAGCATCTCTAACTCTGTTGCCCCTTCTACCTTGGCAGATCCTGTTAACCAGGGATCACCCATAAGCACCACGAGCCAAGTCAGCGAGGAATGTATTCCGTCCCTGTCAATTGTTCCATACATTCTGGTGTCCACCCGCATGTCCAACCTACCTAATTCATATATAGCTGGGGCCACATCCAGCGAGGTTCTCATGGCACATAGCGAGAAAGCCACTGGTCCTAATATACCTGAGGGAATTAGTATGGTTCCTAGCAGTTCCTCCCCCTGTAGGAAATATCCTCAGAATAAAGCAGGGTCCATAAAAACAGAGGATCTCGATAAGGTACTCAGCTGGAACATAGCAGGGTTGGAAAGCAAATTACAAAGTCCAGGATGGGGCAGTCTTATTGATGATCACCTGATCTGCCTCTTCCAAGAAACGTGGGCATTAGAACCCAAATATAGACTAGGCTTTAAAAGCTATTGGGTTCCAGCACGCAAGTCCTCTTCTGGGAGACCATCGGGAGGGCTGCTTGTGTGGATCAACACTTCTCTTAGGTGCAAGATAGAAGAAATAGATACGGGTTGCCCTGACTTGCAAGTCCTATTAATAATGATTTCTGAAGAGAGACCGTTACTTTTAATTAATATCTATAACAGGAATGTGAGCTCCCACACCGATTCTGATGTCCTGTCCATTTTGGACAGTTTTCTTAAAAACAATTCTTCCTCCTTTGTTTTGATTGGAGGGGATTTTAATGTCACTTTTGAACCTAATCCTCTAGTCCAAGGAATATGTAAAGAAGAGGATGCCCATTGGGGCATCCCTCAGCTAGTCTCCAACAAAAGACCAAGGCTGAATAAATCTGCGCGCTTACTGGCCGACATCACACTAGCCCATGGCCTCCGAGCCTGCAACGGTCGCTCACGCTCGGATGTAAATTTACAAGCTACCTTTAGGCGCGGAGGGCTCAGCAGTCGTATTGACTATATACTTCTTGACATCCGACTGTGGAGCCACATGTTTGATATGAGGGTCCAAAAGCAAATTGAGAGTGATCATGACCCGTTGATTTTATCGACCAGAGGACTTTTTACTTCGTTTACTGTGCCCTACTCCAAGAGCCATGCCTCCCAGCTGGCTCTAACTAATAACAGACGCAACCTAAAATGGGAATCTGTTAATTCTTCCCCTAAACACCTGGCATCTATTTACAACCTGCTTGCCAACCAGATGGAGTGTATGATCCGCCTAAACGAGAACGGGGAGGGTGACAGAGTCTTAGCAGCCCACACTGACTTGTTCCAATCTTTAAAGCATCTTTTCACAAACAAGTTTCTCAATAATTCTAACAAAAAGCACTGCGCTCCTTGGTTTGACAACTGTTGCAGAGAAGCACAACTGTCTCTCCTGGAAGCAATAAAAGATGGCCATGTTGGGCTGTTAAGAACAGCCAGAAAAGTTTATAAGAAGGAATGTTCTAAGGCACGCAGAAGTTGGGAAGAGGCCAGATGGGTTATTATTTTGGAGACTGCTAAATCCAATGACACATCTAGGTTCTGGAAACTAATAACTGATGACTGTAGCATCTCCCCTGCCGCACCTGGCTCCTCAATTCTCTCAGCATCATGGGTAGAGCACTTTGGGCAACTATATGAAGGGCCTTCTGAAGCATCTTTGTGGGCCCCTGATGCCCCAATAAACCATGAGACTACCCCGATCACATTCTCTCTAACCGAAACAAGAGCAGCAATAGACTCATTGAAATGGGGAAAGGCCCCTGGCCCAGACAAGATCCCAGGCGATCTATACAAATCAAGACCAGATATATGGGCACCATATCTCAACCTTATCTGCAATGCTATTGCAACAGGGGCCCCCGCTCCTCCCACTTGGAAAGGGGCCGAAATAGTACCCATTTTTAAAAAAGGAAATCCGAACATCCCTGCCAATTATCGTACGATTAGTCTCCTTGATAACTCCCAAAAAATTTATGCAAAGCATCTTTTGCTCCATCTTGAGGAATGGATTATGGAGTCCGAAGCTCTTTCTGACCTACAAGCAGGATTTAGACCTGCAGTGAGTACAGTTGACCAAGCCCTAAGATTCATGTCAATAAAATGGAAGAATGTTGACCTGGGGAGGGGTAATCTCTATTTGGTCTTCATAGACCTCAGAGCCGCATTTGATTTGATCCCCAGGAACCTGCTGTGGTCAACATTATCAAACATGGGAGTGCCATCTGGTCTCCTGAAACTCATTGCTCAACTGCATGAAAATACTTTCGCTCAAATTAGATGTGGCCAGGGGGGTGAGTTGACTGACCCCGTAGCTATTAAAAAAGGAGTTAGACAGGGATGTGTTCTGGCACCCACTCTTTTTTTTGCTATATATCAATAATTGCATCCACTCCTTAGAGAACTGTATAAATGATTCACCTAAATTGGTTGGGAAAAAAATCCCGTGTCTGCTATATGCAGATGACACAATTTTGATATCTAAATCGCCAATGGGAATCCAAAACCTGATCAACCAATTTTGTGTTTTTTGTAGTGACTATGGTCTGGACGTAAACATTAAGAAAACAAAACTCATGATATATAGTACCTCCAAGAAACGCTCGCGCGTTAGCATAGAAATGAACTCGATTCCATTGGAGAAAGTAGAAGAGTTTGACTACTTGGGTTTCAGACTATCGACCACAGGCAAATGGATGGCAGCCATTGACAAAGGGGCTCTCATTATAAGCCAGAGAGGTGGGGCCCTTGTCCGTAGATCGAGAAAGGCTCCGAGTCCCCCCTTGAACATACTTGCAGAGATTTACAATGTCCAAATCAGAGCAGCGGCCCTCTATGGAGCGGAACTTTGGGGGTCCCAAAAAAACCTTGATACTCTACAAACCAAGGAAAACCATTTCCTTAGACAGATTGCCCGGCTAGGTATGGGCTCACCAATGACCCCTCCAAGGCTAGAACTAGGTCTAAACAGTATCAAAACCACAGCAGCCCTAAGGCCTCTCTCCTATTGGATTCGCTTATGGAAATCTGTTGAACTCGAACCCTATAGGCTGGCTATAAGAGAGCTCATAGCCACCCCCAAGGCACTGGAGAAAATCCCATGGCTGAAGGAAATGAAATCTGCCTGGGTCAAAATAGGTTTTCCTTCCTACTGGAACTATCCGGATCAAATCCCCAATAATGCAAAGAAACTTGTCACAAAAAGATATTGGGAGAAAGTTAACGAAGACTCCTTGCACCAAAAAGGGGCGGGCAGGCTAACAATGGAATTTCTCCAATTCAAGCACGAGCCCTGGCCTGAGAACTTCTTGAATCTTCCCATGCCTCCGTACGCCCGTGCTTTATATCTCCAACTAAGATATGGTACACTGCCTATTAATGGTTTTACGGCTCACTGGTCATCTAACACCGCTTCAAATGATAGATGTATCTCTTGCCAAAATTGTAAAGAAACAATAGAGCATATACTATTTTTCTGCCCTCTGTATAAAAGTCCCAGAGGGAGGTGGATCACTCCCCTCTGCAAAAATATGTCATTACATGATAGAGCAAACGCCACCAGAATCTGTACATACGACTCTACCTCCGTGGTAGCTATTACAGTTACCAAATTTTTAGCAGAGGCCTGGTACATCCGGCGTAGGCTTATTGTTTCAAAGGGCATGTGAGCCATCCTGACATTAGTCGACAGAAGGAGTCTCAACTGTTATTTTTTTGCCTCTATATGAGGATTGACGAGGGCCAGGTCTTACGGGGAAGCAATTGCACACATTGGTATGTTAGACAGAATTTTATATTCTAGTTTTTATCTTTTTTTTATCCTTAATATTTTAGCCATGTCTTATTTATTGTACTTTTTATCTATAATCAAATACTTAGTCTTGTTGATCTTATTGTTATACTGTCCTGATTATTACTGTTTTTTTTATTGTTATCTTGTTTTTTTTTAACAGATACTATTTTATCATGTATGATTGTTATCTTTGTTACTCAAAATGGCCTAGATCTCTAGACCGAATGAACTCAAATAAATAAATACCCAATTGGACTATTTAATTTACTTATAAGTCCTTAGTAAAGTGCACTATATGTGCCCAGGGCTTGAGATTAAATGCTACTAGTGGGCCTGCAGCACTGATTGTGCCACCCTCTTAAGTAGCTCCTTAACCCTTTCTCAGGCCTGCCATTGCAAGGCCCTGGTTGTGCAGTTTCACTGCCAATTCGACTTGGCATTTGTAAGTACTTGCCAAGCCTAAACCCCCCTTTTTCTACATATAAGTCACCCCTAAGGGACGCCCTGGGTAACCCATAGGGCAGGGCTCTGTGTAGGCAAAAGGCAGGACATGTACCTTTGTAGTTTACATGTCCTGGTAGTGTAAAACTCCTAAATTCCTTTTTACGCTGCTGTGAGGCCTGCTCCCTTCATAGGCTAACATTGGGGCTCCTCTTATATATTGTTTGAGTGGTAGTTGCTGATCTGAAAGGAGTAGGAAGGTCATATTTAGTATGACCAGAATGGTGTTACAAAATCCTGCTGACTGGTGAAGTTGAATTTAATATTACTATTTTAGAAGTGCCACTTTTAGAAAGTGAGCATTTCTCTGCACTTAAATCCTTCTGTGCCTTACAATCCACATCTGGCTGGGTTTAGTTGACAGCTCCCTTGTGCTTTCACTCAGACACACCCCAAACACAGGATACTCAGCCTCACTTGCATACATCTGTGTTTTGAATGGGTCTTCCTGGGCTGGGAGGGTGAAGGGCCTGACACTTGCATGTCAAAGGACAGTAGCCTGCCCTCACACAAAGGACTGCCACACCCCCTACTAGGACCCTGGCAGACAGGATTGAACTGACAGGGGACCTTGTGCACTTCTAAGCCACTCTTTGAAGTCTCCCCCACTCCAAAGGCACATTTGGGTATTTAAACAGGGCCTCAGCCCCTACCAACTCAGACACTTCCTGGAGAAGAGAACCTGAATCAGAACCTGCATCCTGCTAAGAAAACCTGCCTGGCTGCCCAAAGGACTAACCTGTCTGCTTTCTGTGAAGGTCTGCTGCCTTGCTGTTGCCCTGCTGCCTTGCAGCTCTCTGGCTGTGGTGAGAAGTGCTCTCCAAGGGCTTGGATAGAGCTTGCCTCCTGTTCCCCTAAGTCTTAGGACCAAAAAGACTTCACCTCTACAAGAAGGACTCCTTGTGCGGCGAAATTCGACGCACAGCCCACCAGAAACGGCACAAAGCCTGCAGCGCAGTAAAAAAAGTCACTGCACGCCGAATTGGAACAACACAGCCCAACTTCGCATCAGGAAGATCGACACAGCACCAGCGTAGTGACCGGAAATTTGGCGTATGGCCCACCAGATCAATGCACAGCCGAGCAGGAATGACACAGCCCGACTTCCAGAGAGGAATCAACGCAGCGCCTGCCTTGCGGTAGAACATTTGACACAATGCCGATCAAATCGACGCTGCTTCTGTGACTTTGTCCTGCCAGCAGAGGAAATCCACACATCATCCCCGCAGCATCTGAAAACCCCGCAAACTGAAGAGGATCCATGACCGAGCACCATAAATCAATGCACAGCCGTCCCTGCATGAAAACTAAATAATGCATCGCCGTGTTCTGCCCGAGAAATCAATGCACACCCCTTTGTTTCTACACATCTCCTCCTCTGCGGTTCTTTGCAGAGAGTTTGCTCACAAACCAGGTACTTTGTGCTTGAAAGAGACATTGATTGTTTTTAAAAGATGTAAGACACTTGTATCACTTTTACAGTGATATCTCAGTATATACTTATTGCATTTTAATTGTCTTGACCTGCATCTTATCAGATAAATATTATATATTTTTCTAAACACTATGTGGTATATTGTTGTGGTGCTATATTGTGTTATTGTATGATTTATTGCACAAATACTTTACACATTGGCTTCTAAGTTAAGCCTGACTGCTCAGTGCCAAGCTACCAGAGGGTGGGCACAGGATAATTTGGATTGTGTATGACTTACCCTGACTAGAGTGAGGGTCCTTGCTTGGACAGGGGTAGCCTGACTGCCATCCAAATACCCCATTTCTAACAGATGGCGTTTCAACACATAGGATATCTCTTCCTTTTCCTTTTACTTAACCTTCATCTTCTCATCTAGGTGCATTCTCTGTGTCATAAACTGCCTCAGAGCTCCCCTTACTTAGTGAGTTAAAGCCAGATAGCAGCAGTTAAAAAATACAACATCTGTGTTTACGTTCTCAAACTTCTATTTCTTAGAATAGGTATGCTTGCTACAAAGGAAACACCCTCATTTAAATGTTAATGCACTTAAAACTGTTTATTTAATATGATCAGATAGATTGGAATGAAATGCTGTGTAAGTGCACCAAAAATAGTGTCATCAAAAAGAAGTGCATCAATAAAAAATTAAAGTATCTTCTAGATCACAGCAATCATTAAACCAGCACTAAAAATAAATAAAATTAATAATAACCTCAACTTGCAACACACAAAACAGAACTATAACAATGTGGCATCAATATACGCTTTATTATTGGGGGCACAACCCATTTACTCCTCCCCAAAGACCTTAAAATCCATTAAAATCTGTGCACATGCCTCCTGTGGTTGTCAACCCATACTAAGGGGAGTGACAAGTCCTCTCAAATGCACATTAGCATTCTTTTGGCGATTCAGGCCCATATTTATACTTTTTGACGCAAAACTGCGCTAACGCAGTTTTGCGTCAAAACAATTAGCACCGGCTAACGCCATTCTGAAGCACCATGCGGGCGCCGTTTTTATTGAATGACGTTAGCCGGCGTTAGCCGCCGGCGCCGTCTGGTGTGCGTTAAAAAAAACGACGCACACCAGGCAGCGCCGGCGTATGGGGATATGGGGCTTGGGCGTCAAGAAATGGGGCAAGTCAGGTTGAGGCAATTTTTTCGCCTCAACCCGATTTGCGCCATTTTTTTTTCACTCCCAACCCCCATAGAAATGACTCCTGTCTTAGCAAAGACAGGAGTCATGCCCCCTTGACCAATGGCCATGCCCAGGGGACTTCTGTCCCCTGGGCATGGTCATTGGGCATAGTGGCATGTAGGGGGGCACAAATCAGGCCCCCCTATGCCACAATTTTTTTTTTTTTTAAATTACCTGAACTTACCTTAATGTCTCTGGGATGAGTCCCTCCAGCCTTGAGTGTCCTCCTGGGGTGGGCAAGGGTGACAGGGGGGTCCCTGGGGGCATGGGAGGGCACCTCTGGGCTCCTTCAGAGCCCACAGGTCCCTTAACGACTGCCTTTTGCAGGCGCTAAAAAACGGCGCAAAAGCAGCCGTACGTCATTTTTTTTGACCCGCCCACTCCCGGGCGTGAATTTTGCCCGGGAGTATAAATCCGACGAACATGCCTCAGAGTCGATTTTTTAGACGGGAACACCTACCTTGCATATAATTAACGCAAAGTAGGTGTCCACGCTAAAAAATTACGCTAACTCCATGGACTTTGGCGCTAGACGCGTCTAATGCCAAAGTATAAATATGGAGGTAGTTTTGAGTCGAAATTGCGTCAAAAAAAAGACGCAATTCTGGCGCAAACAGAGTATAAATATGCCCCTCAGTGTTGAGAATTGTGGTCCCATACACAATCACAACTTTTTATAAAAAAAATTAAGTGGCACTGCTGGAAAGGTCACACTTGCTCCTTCAAAGCAGCAAATCTCACTTGTATGTACTAGCCTTGGGAATGGAGTACACAAACAGCTGCATGGTGTAATACCTATTTCTTGATGGCACTTGCATTGTCAGTGAGGAAATGATGACACTGCACCATACAGCATACTAATTCATTGATGAGTGTTGGAGAGCGGTCTAATGTGATGCAAAAGTACCCCCATTATCTACCACAGTTGGTTTAATGAACTGAAGGATTTCTTCTGTGAAAGCAACTGGGGATTCACTGTGGGCACCCAAAAGGCCAAGTTAAGGGTGTGTGAAATCTGGACAATTACGTCTTGTGTAAGTATATGAAATGATATACATTTTTACCATGAATGGTGCATCTGTGTTAAATTATTATAGTGAATACCATGTAATTAAGTGAAGTGTCATAACGTTGGAATTTCAGGACTTTCGAGTCACAAGTATAACATGAAATTCCTGAAATTACATGAATTATTCAAGTTTAATTAAAATTTTGCCTGAACGTAGACAGCTGTTCACTTCCTTTGTGTTGGAGAGGGGCAGTACTTGAATGTCTCCTCCTTCACATCCAAGGATTTTACAAATATATTGTATATAAAAATACACTGAGAAACATTTTGCAGCACCTAAGCAATCATTGACATAGAGTGCAATATTTGATTATGCAGGTTGAGCTACATTTCTTGTAAAGCCTAGAAGTAAATTTACAACTGCCTGAGTCATATATCTACCTCATAGAGCCACATGCCTATAAAGAATGCAGCTGCATAGCAACACCAATACATGCTGTGTATGTGATACAAATAAAGAAAAAAAACATAGCTGCTGGATGAGCCGGCTGCCAAACTCGCAGGGATGAGACTGCTGTCAACCCAGACCTATTATGATGGTCCTCCCAGGCTGACTGGCGGGAAAATCGTATTATGTTGTTCACGTTGGTCAGTCCTGTGGTAATAGTGCTACGGTATTCATCTTGGCTCCCTTCAGGAAGCCAAGGCCAATACCATAGAAGAACAGCAACCTCGGAATGCGCACTGTCTGCAAAGCAGACAGTGCGCATTCCGAGGGTTCTGGGCAGGTAGGACCCTGTTATGCCCATGACATGCTTATGGGCAGTGCAAGGGCCCCTCTGTGGCCCCAGCATTTCCTTTCTGCCAGCTTTTTCATGGCGGTTAAACTGCCATGAAAAGGCTGGAAAAAAGTGTCTGACCGCCATCAACCCATGGAGAAACATGTTCCTGAATGGGACGGCGGTCTCCTGGCAGGCCAACTGTAGTAATGTGGTAGTCAGACTGCCAGGGGTATGGTAGTTTGACCGCCACTACGAGGCTGGTGGTCTCAAGACTGCCAACATCGTAGTGAAGCGCTAACTATGATGCATCATGTTCGACTTCTTCAAATAAAGAATGTCCACTGTTGCATATCCACTGAAAGTTTCTAATTATAAAATGTATACAAGTGGCAATTGGTTAATCACTTTAAATGATGCTCTGCATCTGAGACTGATCAATTTGACCCCCCCAAAAAGTTTTAAATTCCAACTACATGATAGTAGAACACATGTGAAATGTTGGAAGAAATGTGCTTTTATTCGGCAAACGAGTATGTATGTGTTTTTATTTATTTCTAATTTGTAATACCTATAATAGCTTTTAATAAACATACAATATAAATAGTAATACATGCATGTATTTATTAAACTATTTAAATAAACATTAAATTAAAATGATAAACAGGGATGTTATTTTATGAAAATATTGTAATATTATTATATTTACCTCTGACCATCGTTATATTTGATTATGAGGTACTGTAAATAAAATGTTGACATTTTTAAAAATGATTTAGTAATATGCTAACTTTTTAATTATTAAAAATAGAAATTCATTATTTTGTAAATACTTGTAAATAATTGTTATTTGTGTAAATAATTGTTATTTTTTATCAATGCACAGAGAAAGTCGAGTTCTATGTCACAGAATGTCATTAGGCTTGAAAAAAACATACATAAGGTGTATTAGCCATTTTCTTTTGTGGGTTTAGTAGAAGGTGTGAGATGATGTGTTCTGGAGTTGGCTAGAGAATTTGTGGTGTTTTGCAGAGCTTTAAGAGTTTAGCTATTGTGTTTGTTCCTGTAGTTGTGTTTGAAGTTTGTTATTGTGCCTGGCTCATTTTTAGTTCTGTAAAGCATTTCTTTGTCTAATTTTGCAAAGTATTTTGTAAAGTACTACAATTTGTTTCTCACTTTAATATTTGTATTGTATATCTGGAACAAAAAGGGACGGGATTTCTTAGGCTAATTTTGTGGAAAAAGATGCCAAATCTCTGTGCTGGCTTGTGCTCTTTTACATTCCACCTATATTAGTGGGAAGTGGTAGAGTTGTGCACAGTTAACCCTTATAAGAAAGGCGTTACTGATGGGAGAGAGTGACCCAACACTTAGTTAATGGCAACAACATAGAGAGGGCATTCTTACAAGTGCAACATCATTAGGCTGAAGTGGTCTCTGGGAATCGTGACCTTCTACACTACCTGGCCTTGAATTGTCAGTGAAATTGGTGAGAATTCATTTTCAAAAATAGAATATAAAAAATAAGGTTAATTTAGCTAATTTTTAGATTTTATTAATGTGTATTTTCTCCATTCAGATACCTTCCACTATCTTACCATGTATAACTTTAAATTAACATTGTTTGAAAATGTCATTTTTCTAGGTAGACCACCTCCATTTGAACAGGATGAAATAGATTCTTTGATCAATGCTAAAAAAAGATCTGTAGGTTATAAAAGTTAATAACATTTTAAAATGTATAATTCTCAAACTCAGTGTGGATTCACAAAGGTCAAGCAAGGACTTCTGGACCACAGGCTTGGGGGCTTGGTTATGCACCTCAGATGTTCTAGGGCATATCCTACTATGGCGCTACAAAATAGCCCAAATGCAACCCCTTCTTCACTGGAGTCTTAATGCTATGGATGACATGCACCTCAGGAAGCTAGTATGAGAGAGAATGAATCTCAAACAATAATGATGAAGCAGC
This sequence comes from Pleurodeles waltl, assembly GCF_031143425.1. Taxonomy (NCBI): domain Eukaryota; kingdom Metazoa; phylum Chordata; class Amphibia; order Caudata; family Salamandridae; genus Pleurodeles; species Pleurodeles waltl. The sequence goes on along the minus strand of NC_090451.1, from coordinate 445,127,567 downwards.
TGCTCACAAAAAGATTGTCTAACCCTGTGCCTATTTATATTGAAAACATAATAATTATTAATCAAATCAAGGTTGAAATTACTATAATAAAGGATACTAACCCACTGCCCAGGGGCCACTGTACTCCAGATTTTAGACTGGCTTTTCCCACACAAGTTTCTTCTTAACTCTGTGAAAGTATGATATGGTAGGTTTTACTCATAAAACTCTCTGGTGTTTTGAGTTTGTAGAATAGTTTCAATATCAATCTCAGCACTGCAATTATTTTATTTGGCCTCCAGCTCTTGTCAGGCCAGCAATATGTGTCTGGTCTCTCCACACTCTTCACAGAGAAAGATGCTCTGGTTGCAAGAGTGGTGGTACAACAGATGTGGTTTGGGAAATACCAGTTGCAAACCAACGTCAGCAGGCTCCAACATCAATAACAGGCAACAGTGGTTGCAGGTCATCTTCCAATTATTATGAAGAGTGACAAAAGGCTAGCCTCAACTAAAGGACTATTTACACTCTGAACAACACGGAATTAGGTTGAACTTTCAGCACCGTCATCTACCAAATGATGGTGTTCCTGAAGACTCATCAATTGGTCCTCTTAAAAGTAGGAATTGAAATTTAAAAACAAGAGAGCCTCCTTTTTTTCTATTTCATTGTTTAGGGCTCCTCCAAACAGCCTTTGAAATGTCAGCCATGTACTTCAATTATCTGTCAAAACCTCATCTCCATCCTTTGCACAAGAGAAGTCCATGGGTTTAAACATTGGAACCCACAGGCCTTCATTACTGTAGCTCATTCATTGACAAAATGGGCCTTATTACAAGTTTGGTGGTCTCAGGACAGCCATGTTGGCTGTGGTGGTTGTTTCACCAAGAGGCTGGCAGAGAAGACAATCAAATTAAGTCATTGGTGGCATTCAGTGCACAAAACAGCCAAAGCAACGCTGGCACCACCTCTGTGGTCTGGCCTATATGAACGATGGGTAGCCACCTGCAGGCCGGCACAGACCATGTTTCTGCCAGACAGACTACGAGGTTACACACCACCAAGGTTTCCACAGTGGTCACACCACCATGGAAACCCAGGTGGAAACCAACTGCATAAAAGAAGACGCCTACCTTCTGGAAGCCATACTCGTCTGGAGCTTCCATAGAACTTGTACTAGATGTCTTCTCGCTGTTCCTGCTCGCCCAAAGACTTTCGGAATTGGTGATGATGGCGACGACAGCTACCCTAAGTGCACACACTTACCTGTTACTGTATTGGAATGTTAATTTTTGTACACTCACACAACATATATTCTGGAAAGGTGTGCGAAGGGGACACTCATACGGAACGCACACTAATACGAAGACTCATTTACAGCCACACAGACACTTCCATATACAAAACAACCACACTATGGCCACCACACATACACCCAGATACACGTCACAAACACACACAGGTACATACGGAAACACTGCACAGGCCTACACTCACAGAGTACCTCACAACACCACAACAGGTCACAACCACAACACAACTGTGCCATCTCCATTCTCTTGGCAAAAAAATACACAACCATACTCCTTACCGATCGACTTACACAGAACATCGTATCTAACATACCATGTACAAAACACGCACATGCCCACACTCAAAGCACACAAAGCTGCACAACATACCAAGAAACACATCGCCCAGTCCTTAAATAACAGTCTTAATGCACACAGTGCACATATATGTGCCCAGCACTTGACTCCTGACTGCCATGTATCCTCCACCGATAGGGGCACATATGGGGCAGGCAGGCACTTCAAGGGTTATCAATGGGGGGTGGCAGAGGGGAGGTTTGGGTTTAGGTTTTGGAGGAGGCCTTTCGGATCTGGTTTGGGAGGGGGGTCTTGGCTTCATCTCAGGTTTAGGGGAAGGTTGTTTTTTTTAGGAGGGGTAGACTTCTTGGCGGAAAAGGAGCATGGGCACTGGCAGGCGGACCAGCGTAGGTCTTGGAAGTTGTAGGGCTAGTCTTGGGAAGGGACACAGAGGCCCTCATTATGAGTTTGGCAGTCTTTTCGGAAGACCGCCACTGGTGGCTGCGGCCAAAAGACTGCCATGATGGGGGTCATATGACCACTGTATTAAGATTCACACAGTAAAGACCGTCAAAATACAGCCAAAAATCAGAGACCACCAGGACAATGGAGGGCGGGAAAGAGGCGGTTCGACCATCACCATCCCCAGCCCGACAACTTCCCACCCACCACATTTCAATCCACAAATCACTAAAGCAGTCCTTCCATGGCGTAAAACTATTTGCGGAGTTAACTGCTGCGTTCAAAAACTTACTTCAGACAAAACACAACACCACATTGGACAGTTCGAATTCCCCATTCCTGACACACATACACATACCGGACACACCTACTCACTGCCCTATATAACACCCGCCCACACTACCCACAATCTTTTGCTACTAAAACGACATTCATGGACAACGAGGAGCCAAAATTTAATGATATTGCCTTTGTACACTATAGGCACATATATATTTCACACTCAGCATACACCACACAACTGCACGAACCACACAATACACACATCACAACAACACACAAACACGAAAACCAACCATAGCACACAACCAAATACCCCCACCCCACCAAACACCCTACACTGCACCCTTACACACATAACACCCACCCCTACCCACAACAAAACCACCACCATGTACTGTCAAAAGCACCTACGCTTCACAGACAATGTGTTGAGGGTCACAGTCAAAGAAATTGTCAGGGTAGAGCCACAAATGTCTGGAGCACAGGTCCAGCAAACATTCCATAGCCAGGAAAATGGAGTTATGACAGAGATTTGTTGACAGGGTCAACTCATTAGGCAACCATCCACGCACAAGGGAGGACATCAGGAAGAGGTGGGATGACCTACGTGGGAAGGCACATTCCATGACTTCGAGGCATCATATTTCTGTGCAGAAGACTGGCGGTGGCCCCCACCTCCTCCCCCACAGTTCACAATGTGGGAGGAGAAGATTGTGGGCATACTGCATCCAGAGGGCCTGAATGGAATATCATGTTGAGATGTGCAATGATATCGCTTGATGTAGCATCTGTGTAGTTTCTGTTGCATTGTGTGTATTGGTGCTGATGTGGTTGGTTGCGGATGGTTGTGTGAGACACAGCTGGTGTTGTGTGTGCAGATCGGTGTGTGTATGGCACATGTGTGTTGGCCGTGGTGTGTGTAGTACGGGTGTGCATGTGTGCAGTATGGGTGCATGTATGTATGTGTTGTGTGTGTGTATGTGCATTTGGGTGTGTGGTTACATGTGTGGGTGTCGCCGTCACCTGCCATCTTGGATGTTTGTGCTGTGTATGCATTTGTAGTTTGGGTGTTCCCTCCAATCTGTGTACTCATGGTTGTTAACTTTGTTGCCGTCACCGGTTCTGGAGTCATTGTGTGAGCTGGAGCAATGGGAGGACTTCCAGTTCAAGTTCCATGCCGGCTCCAGTCAGGTGTGTGTTCCTGAATGTCTCCTTTTATAGAGTTGGTTTCCGCCAGGGTTTTCATGGTGGTGTGACTGCGGCAGAAACCTTGGGGGTGTGCTGCTTCATAATATGTCTGTCAGAAACATGGTCCATGCGAGCCTCAAGGTGCCTACTGCCATCCGTGGCAGCATGTCCGCACTGGTGACACTGGTGATTGGTTGGTTGTATCCTGTTGGGAGGACTGCCATGGTCATAATTTGGCAGTCTTCACTGCTGGGCCGTTGACGGTATGACCGCTGCCACCAACATGGTGGGCCAAACTTGTAATGAGGGCCAGAATCTCTAGGGGTATCACAGGGTGGGAGAGAAGTAGGGAAAAAGGCAAACTCCAAAAGGAAACCTTTTTTCACACACAGGGACGATCATAGCAAAAGGGTTGGGGTGTGGCGGGAGAGAGAGTGGTTGTCTGAGGTGTTTGTGTGGATGTTTTGGGTACATGGCTATGAGAGGTATGTTTGTGGGTGGTGGGTGTCTTTTGGGCGGGTGAGTTTGGGCATTTATGTGTCTTGGGATGGGGGTGTAGGTGCTGGGGGATGCCGTGGTGGATGGGTGACTGTCTGTTGGGGTGGTGACTGTAGCTATGGTGCATGTGATGCATGTAGGTGTGTCAGTGGTTGTGGTGTCTGTGGGTGTGGATGTCTGAGGGTCTGCTGTGGGGATGTCTGTGTGTAAGATTAGTGTGGTGGATGGATCTGTGAATGTTGGTGTAGTGTCTTGCCGGTGTGTTGGGTGTGCTGTCAGTGATGCTGGGGGTGTCACAGCAGGTTGTGACAGTTGTTGTGTGTGCATCTGAATGTTGCTTGTGTGCATGCCAGTGGTAAGGGAGCATGCAGGACAAAACGATTGGGTGACATGAATGTTGTGGGGACTTACCAGACTCCACTCCCCCAGGAATTCCTGTCAGGCCCATAGGATGCAATATGTCTAAGACCTTCTCCTCTCAAGATTTGAAAGTAGGGGGAGGAAGTGAGGGCCCACCAGTCTTCAGTAGCACCAGCTGGTGCTTGGATGCCAAGGAACGCACTTTCCCAAGGAGGTCATTCCATCTCTTACTGATGTCCTCCCTTTTGCATGGATAGGTGCCTACATCATTGTCCCTGTTGACTATTCTTTTCCACAACTCCATTTTCCTGGCTATTGATGTTAGCTGGACCTGTGCTCTGAATAGGTGTGGCTCTACCTTGACAATTTTGTCCACCATGACCATCAACTCATCATCAGTAAAACATGTGTGTTTTTGTGGGAACATGGTAGTAACGGTGAGGTAAGGATGGTGAGGTAGTATTAAAATAAAAAAGGCTGAAAAAATGTGAGTGTAGGTGCTGTGATGTGAGTGGGTATTGGTAGTTGTGTGTAAACGTAAATTGTGTGTTATGCAGGTGTTTCATGTATCCATGGTGGAATGTGCATAGGTGCCAGAAGTTGTTTTAGGATATCTGCATTGCTCCTCTGTGGCTGTGTGTGGGGTTTGTTTGCAAAGGTTGTGGGTTATGTAGGTGTGTGTTATATAGTGAAGTGTGTAGGTGTGTTGAATGTGTGGATGTGTGTCCGGTGTGTGATTTTCAAACTATTCAATGTGGTGTTGTTTTCAGTGTGAATTGAGTTGGGACCGCCGCAGTTCGCACCACCAATGATTTACTGCCATTGAAGAACCGCTGTTGTGATTTGTGAATCGTAATCTGATGGGAGGATTTTTGTTGAGCTGGTGGTGGAACCGCCTCTTTTCCATCCTCCAGTGTCCTGTCGGTTTACAAAATGTTGCTGTTTTTTCACAAACTTCAAAGTGTAACTCTTAATATGGAGGTTGGATGACTGCCAACATGGCGGTCTTTTAACAGCCACCACCATGGTGGTCTTCCTAAAAGACCTCCAAACTCGTAATGTCCCCCAAGGTTTGCATCATGGAGGCCACACACAGGCATGCAAACCTGCAGGTGAATGTTAGCACAGGACCTGGGATAGTGTGCAGCAGTAAATGTTTATATGAAAGGGCTACTAGTCCTCTACATCTGTGACACAGATAAAAAGGTCTGATCACCACTGCTGTTTAACAAAACAAAGTTCAGGTCCACAACAGGTCTAGGATCTCTCTATTGTCAAAGGACAGAGCTTTGCATACCCAGTAGATTTGCATGAGCCAAGAACAAAGGTAAAAACCAGGACACCAGATTGTCTCAGTTAGGCACTCACAGCGGGGCAAGGCAACTCTACCACATGTTTGGGACATTCTCTTACATACAATCATTTTTATATTGTTTTACAGTTCATTGAAATATGTTTTTTAGAATCAGAGACATATTTAATAATTGAACACTCACTCTTTGTTTGAGAAGTATGTAATGTTATGTGTTGTACAATCTTTCAAAAATATAATAAGTAAATATGTAGTATGATTGGCAGGTACATGCTGTTATCTACGGGCACTCTAAATTGTTTGCCCGGCAAAGTGTGCAGCCTCACCACATAGTACTGAGACCATAATTCTGGAAACAAACATAGTAAGTTATTAGCTTACTAGTAAATAAAAAAAAATATGAAATGACAAACTCACAATTAACGGTTTTCTTAACTGCATCAAAACAGCATGTTGATCTTCAGGATCTGGAAGAACTACCTGGCCCATCTGTAACCACTGGTCAATCAGCCACCCCAGCCCACTCACAGTCCACCACAGAGCCTCCCCCATCAGGATCCAACACCACAGCACCCACCCAAGGTCCCCACACCTCTGTCCCCAGGACACGTCAATCAGCAGTGTGCCCACCTGAACAGGGACCCTAGTCCACACCTCACCCCCAAGACAATCAGGGACCTGGGGTCAGTGGCAGTGGGTACACCGTTCAGGGGACACAGGCACAGGGGAGCATGGACACTGGGAGGTCCACTGTGCGCCAGGCGGAGGACAGGTCCAGGGAACTGACTCTCCAGGAGGCACTCACTAATGTCCTGGGGGCATACCAACAATCCCAGGACAAGATGGGCCTGATCCTTACCAACATGCAGGAGAACAAGTGGCTGTAGTAGGAACACCATCAGGAGATCAGGGAGGATGTTCAGGCCCTCAACACCACCATGGTCTCCATAGCAGGGGTGCTGGCAGATATGGCCAACATAATGAGGGAATGGACAGCACACCAGTCGGCTCCTAGCACTCGCCAGTCTACTGGTCAGCCCTCCACTTCTGCTGCAGCTAGTGGGCAGGAGGCCCTGCCAAAGGACCCACAGGCCACCAGCACCCCTCCCCCTGCAGAAAGTGAACCACCCCGCAAATGCTCCCTGCGACCCACACAGAAGCCAGAGACACTTGCCATGCCCAAGACCACCACCAGGAAATGAGACCCTCCTGAATGTCCCCCTTGGGTCCGACCCTGTCACCTTGTTCACTTTGAACTACCTTTGCTCCCCTTCCTATGGCCCCGTGGACACTGGACCAATGCTACAAACAGACTGGAACAATACCCTGGATTATCCTCTACCATCACCCCATGCCATTGCACTTATCTGTCAGTTATTTGCACTACAATAAACACCCTTGAACACGACTGATAGTGTTTTATGTGATGAAAATGTGCAATTATGGAAACAGTCACATCATGTGCAAATGACCTGAACACTGTGATAGCATACAATTAATGACCTGTAGCTGTCTGTAGTCATCACATCAGTACACAGTTGTTATAACACCAACATCAGCAAAATGAGTAGCCATATGTTACAGTAAGTTGAGATGCAAAGGAAGTTAATGCATCCTGCTTCAGCCACACAGAAAACATCAATATTCAGAGGAATGGTGAGGTCCACTGTCTCATCTATGTGTAATTGGAAGTGTTGACGTGTAACTGATGTTCTGTTGTCCACATCCTCATCCTCTGCCTCCTCTTCCTCACTGTCCTCAGGGTCCACTGCTGTCACAGGGGCATTTTCAGTCTCCTCCTCCTGCAGATAAGCTCAACTGAGGGCCAGGTGGTGCAACATGCAGCATGCCACTACTATCTGGAAGCCCTTCTCGGGTGAATAGCACAGGGATCCACCTGTCAGATGGAGGCATCTGAACCTAGCCTTCAGGAGGCCGAAGGTCCTTTCAATAATTCTCCTGGTTTGCCCATGTGCATCATTGTAACGATTCTCAGCCCCTGTCCTGGCATTCCTCACAGGGGTCAGGAGCCACAATAGGTTTGGGTAGCCTGAGTAACCTGCAAGTACTGAGGGACAAACATTAGCCTTACATAATAGTATGGGGTTATAACCAGAAGGCATACCCTGACATACATTGGGTGGGAACTCAGGCTCACCTATAAGCCATACCCTGTGCCTCTGTAGTTGTCCCATCACATTTGGGATGCTGCAATTCCTCAAAACAAAGGTGTCATGCACTGACCCAGAATACTTGGCAGTGATGTGGGAGATATACTGGTCGGCCAGGCACACCATTTGCACATTGAGTGAGTAGAAACTCTTCCTATTCCTGGACACCTGTTCATTGTGGTGGGTGAAAATCACACTATGTGTACCATCAATTGCCCCAATATTATTGGTCATATGTCCCATTGCATAGAATCCTGCCTTCACAGTGACAGAATCTTCCACCTGGGGGAAAGCAATGTAGCTGCACATGTGTTTCACCAAGGCAGTCAATATCCTTGCCAGCATGATTGAGAGCATTGGCTGTGACATTCCTGCTACCAAGCCTACTGCCACTTGGAAAGAACCAGTTGCCAGCAAATGTAGCACTGATAGAACCTGCACAAGAGAGGGGATCCCAGTTGGATGATGGACAGCTGATATCAGGTCAGGCTCCAATTGGGTACACAGCTCTGTGATTGTGGCCTTGTCCAGTCTATAATTGATTATTATGTGCCTGTCCTCCAGTGTAGCCACGTCCACAAGTGGTCTGTAAACAGGGGTTGGTCTGCTCTTCCTGTTCATCTGCAGTGATAGGTATCTAAGGGACACAAGAGTGAGTAAGTTGTCACAATTTGAATAATGGAACCACCACCTCAGTGTGCACACAGCATTAATGTGATAGAACAGTGGGAATGGCAATTTATGTGCAATTTTCGGCAATGACGCAGTTATGGAAGATCTGAATGTTGTCCACCACCATGAAATGGCGACCGCCTATCCTGTATCAAGGGACAAGTGGAAGTGAGGTAACTCCGTCGAGGTTGGGCGTCGTGGCAGAAGGCGGTCTTGCACCTCCGTGCAATTCCTCATTGGCTAACACGGGGCTCTATGGAGTGCAATGGCCAATGGGGATCAGCGGCGGCAGTGACGGTGTACACCGCCGCGGTCGTGACTGCCATTTTCTGTCTATAACCTCACTTGATTCTTGACTTTCCACAGGACAGCACCTACACTGGGTGTGCTGCTGTGACCTGTGTTTGGAACCTACCATGGCACTGCCTTCACTTCGATGGAGTTCGAGCGCTTGGTGGATGAGGTCCTACTCCAGTATGGACTGCTGTATGGGCCTCCAGACCAACAGGTGAGTACACCTTGGGCATGATGCATGTGGGAAGGTTGCATGGAGATGTGTGTGCAGGCATCGCGTCAGTTGTGGGGGGGATGTCTGGTGGTAGTGTACATAATGTGCTCTGGGCAATGTGTGTGCCAAGGAGTGGGCCACATATGTGACAGGCTGGATTGTCTGTGTAATGCTGTCCTCCTGTCTGTATTACCTCTGAAGGTCAACCCCAATCAAAATAAGGTATTGTGGTGTGCCATCCCCAAGGACGTGCGGACCATGTGGGTTTACAGCAGGCAGAGCACCCACTGCAGGAAACGGTGGGAGGACTTGAGATGCTGGGCACGGAAGACCACCGAGGCCCAGCTGGGGATGTCCTCCCAATGAAGAAGAGGTGCCCGTTGGAACCTGAATCCCCTGATGGCCTACCCAGAGCAGGATGGGCACTTAACAGCATTGCAGAAATCACAAGGGGGTGAGTACAGTGGGCATTACTACAATATTTTGTAGATAAAATGGGATCCAGGTGGTGGGTGTGAGTTAGTGGGTGCCCCTTAATGCCAGGACAGGCATTGCAGCGTGATCTAGCTTAAGGGTAATGGATGTGTGGCAAATGCAGGTAACCTAACTCGGTTGCATTCCATGTCAGTCAGGTCTTTTTGGGACCCAGGAGAGGTGCAGTCGGCGGTGTTTGGCCCTCACCTTGCTGTGGCATATAGCCAATTGAATGTAATTGCAATGCATAGTGCTCAATCCTGATCCTGGGGTCTTGGTGCTGCAATTGACCCAGGGCTCCCTTTCTCTCCCTCCTCCCCTTTTCTTCTTCTGTCATCCTGTTCACGTGTGCATTAGCATCATTTGGCAGAGGAGCAGGGGCACTGGTGAGAGAGGGAGCTTTATCCCACAGGACCCAGGAGGCAGAGTCCACCGATGTCGAGGGAAGAAGTGGGACAAAGGGTGAGTGGAGCACCACAGAGGAGACAAGAGGTGACAAAACTGACTCTGTTTCCTCCTCCGATGGAAGCTCCCTGGTGGTGGTGGACACCTCTGGACCCACCCCAGCTACAGTTACAGCTGCCACCCCCGTAGCAGCAACCCCTCCAAATAGCCCCTCACTGAGTTGCCCGTGCCTACTCCTCCAGGAGGGTGGGCAGCTCCTTCGCCCAGGCACCTCAGGCCCTGCCCCATTGAGCCCTGCTGCCCTGAGTGTGGAGGCTATTGACCTCCTGAGATCTATCTCTGTAGGGCAGACAACCATTGTGAATGCCATCCAGGGGCTGGCATCCCAGATGCAGCAATGCAATGCATTCCTGGAGGGCATCCACCGTGGATTGACGGCCCAACAGAGATCGTTCGAGGCTCTGACCTTTTCTCTGATGGCAGCCATTGTCCCTGTTCCTACCGTTCCCCCTCCAACTACCACTTCCCAGTCCCAGTCTCCTCAACCCCATCCCATGCACACATACAGACAAGCATGCACACAAAACACCACACAAGAGTGGCACAGACAAACACAGGCAGCACACTTCAGGTCACAAGCACTCACACAAACAACAGGCAGTTGCACACACAACAACATCCACTGCCTCCACTGTCTCCCTCTCTTCTTCCTCCCTCACAGTCACATCCGCACTCACACCTGCATGCACTGCTTCAACAGCCACCACCACCATCACCACACCAAGCAGCACACATACCTCACTAGCAGACACCTCCACAAAATCCATCCACTCATCACTTGTGTCTTCTCCCACCCTGTGTGTCCCCCCTCCTAAGGGACACAAACGCATGCACTCAGACACCCAACAGCCATCCACCTCTCATCAGCACATTGCCCATGCACCTGCACTTTCACCCAAGTTCAGCAGAAGTACTCCTCCAAAAACCACTCCCTCAACCTCCACTCCCATCCCTCCTCCCTCATCCCGCCCCACCGTCCCTAAGAAGCTTTACCTTGCCCAACTTGACATCTTCTCCCCCTGCACCCCTCCATCATCCCCTTAAGAGCATGGTTACAATGACTCAGCCCAGCCCCTCACCCAAACAGTCCACAGGGACAGTGGAAGCACCTCCTAGTCATGGAGGCCAGAAAGTGAAGGATCCCACTCCACCACCCAAGAAGGGGAAGGATCCCACACCACAAGCCAGGAAAGGGAAGGTTCCCACTCAACCACCAATGAAAGGAAAGGTTCCCACTCAACCACAAATGAAAGGCAAGAGGCCCACTCAACCACCAAAGAAGCCCTCACCTCCAGCTGAGGCACAGAGGCCCTCACCACCAGCAGAGAGAAAGCAGCCCTCACCTCCAGCAGAGGCTGCCAAGGAAACACCTCCACCAGCAGAGGCAAAGCAACACTTACCTCCAGCTGAGACAAAACAGCCTTCACCTCCAGCAGAATGTGGCATGTAGGCCACCCCACAAGGACTGTTGTACAGGGATCCCCCTCCAGAACCTGTAGACAAGTTCCCCACCTCAAAAACTGTGACCTTGCACTCCCCAGCATTGGGAAATGGGTATGGAGCCCCGCCAGAACCAGTGGGCAAGTTTCCCACCACAGATACTGTGACCTTGCACTCCCAGGATTGGGAAATAAGCATGGAGCTCCCTCCAGAACCAGTGGGCAAGTTCCCCACTTCAGCTGAGGTACCCCCACCCGCATTCCCCCTGAGGTGCCTGCCCAGTTCCAAAACAATGCCCCTGCACAGTTTACTGTGAACATTGTCAGGAACAAGTTGGGGATTGGACTGTGCCCTTTGGCCCTGTGGGCCTTTTGTACTTTGGACTGGCAATTGGCCCTTTCAAGACATTTGTTCATGAATATATTTTTTATCACATTCAAACACATGGTGGCTGTTGGTATAAAATTACAATATCAGTACTGCCTAACTGGTGTCCTTGCGTTATAATGACGTGTGTTCTGTGGCATTGTTTTTCCTCTGCAGCTGGTTGTGTGTATGGTGTGTGTGAGAATGGTGTGTGTTGTGCACGTGTGTGTCACTCTACTTTTCCTCCCTCCCTTGTGTGCTAGGCAGCTGTACTCAACGTTGTCATCTTTGTCTGTGTTGGTGTTCCAGGTGGAGCATGGCGTGGAAGAGCATTGGGAAGTCTTGAAGTTCCAGTTCCATGGTGGCATTGATCTTCTCTGTGTCTCTGATGGTGAGTCTTTCGTCTTCTGTTTTCTGTTTCTGCCAGGCTTTTGATGGTGTTGGTACCGCCCCGGAAATCATGGCGGTTTGTTGTGTCATGATATGGTGGGCGATCCCTTGTCTTCTGCCTGGCTCTTGATGGCTACTGCCGTGGTGTGTGGTGTTAGTGACCTGGTGGTTGGTGTGGTACATTGGCTGTCTATGGGAGGTATCACCACCATGGTAATAATTTGGCGGTAATTACACCAAACTGTTGGCGGTATTACCCCCACTTTAACAAGCACCGCCAGTGTCCAAATGACCACCATAATGTTTTAAACTCAAGACACCACACAAATTTATCAGTTTTACTTATCTTAACTAACTATAACTCATGTCCTAAGGTAACTATAACTCACGCCCTCACCATGCACTGCTAATCACACCAAATATTAAGGGCCATAGTTATACTTTTTGCCGCAAATCTCCGTCGGCCCAGTTTTGCGTCAAAAATATTACTGCCGGCTAACGCCATTTTTGTGCGCCGTGCTGGGATCATATTTATACTTTGACGCACGGCGGTGCAAACAACAGGTGGGAGTTATTATTTTTGACGCACACCGCAGCGTCAAGTCATGAAGGAAAACGACGTTAATGCGTCGGAAATGACTGTGGGTCAATTTACGACACCGCAAACCGGATATGTGCCTTTTTTTTTACGCAATAGCATCAAAAAACACAGCGAACACAGCCATTTCACCAGAGGAGAGCCAAAATGGATCCCAGATGCCACTACAGACCCCAGGAAGATGACAGCAGACCAGGAACCCATTACCCAACATCAGCAGGACCCATTAACAATGTCAACATTCATATCAGATCATAACATTGCCATGCATAGGATATTCCACATGTCAATTACATTTAAGTCGATGTGAACGATCAGGGATTGGGGCAGGTCCAGATTGTTAAGTGTGCTGCCAGGGCCATCAGAACACCCACAGCCAGTGAAAGGTCTCACCATGAGAATGGATGTACACGGAGGGTCGAGTAGGACAAGAAGGTGGCAATTCTCTATTTGGCTAAAATCAACACCTAGAGGCGATGAGGCTGACAAGTCTGATAACTCAATAACATACATGTGACAGACAGGTGGGCCATAGGCCTGAAACAATGCCCATCTGAAGGACTGCAGATATTAACACAAACCAAGATCACAAAGTGAATTCATCAAAAGGCAGGCACTTCACATCAAAATTGCCACAACACAGACTAATTGTAACCTGTTTCATTGCACAGGAAGATGGATCTCCTGCCGATATGCCTGTCCCAGATTTCCCTGATGACATGGATGACGAGCCGATAAACATTCCCCAGGAGACTATCCAAAAGGTCCTTGAAACCCTCCAGAACCACACCTTCTGTCACAAGGAGGAGCACAGAACAAGCAGCCATCGCAGAGGAACCACCCACCACCCCAATTGTAAGACCTGCCAGCTCCAATACAGCTGAGGACTCAGACGACACTGGCACCAGCTTTGAGAGAACTGTAGTTGCAGTACAGCGGTAGCTGGCCAAGGAGGTGCGGGTGGGGATGCAAAATATGGCAGCCAGCCTTGAGGGGGTGCGTTCGTACACGATGTCATTTGCAGATCAGGCAGCAGCTATGCAAGCCCTAACATCTATCTTGCAGGAACTGCAGAAAACCCAGAAGGAAATCAGCACAGCTGTAATACAGTTGACCCAACACCTACAACAGCAATCCTGTCAACGCGTGCACGAATGCAACATGGAACCCCGCATTGCCGACTTGGCTGCCTACCATCGTGATGTGGCTGCTATTCTCAAGAACCAGCAGGCCCTCCTTGCAGCAGTACTGCCCTTAAGACCTTCACAGGGAGCAGCAACCGGGATGTCTGACTCCACGTCTTCTAACACTGAGGTATGTGTTGCCCTTTCACAACCAACAACAACAATGACAAAGCAGGCAAAACACACATCAGAAGAAGAAGACATGGAACAGATCACATTCACAAGGAAAAGTACCCGGAAGCACTAGTCCCTGCCACATGGCCAACTATTACCAAAGTCCTGCGTTTTGAAACATGACAGTCTTACAACAACTGTACTCAAGCACTGGTCTGCTAACCACTGTATATCTTGTCACCCAGCCCAGTGATTGTCTCTCTCCTACTCATTGGCTAAGTCTGTCCCTTTGCACTGTCTGAAGCAGCAACCCCAGCATGACAAAAGCATTTAGGTAAACCCTTGTGTTGGATCACAATGGAAGATATCACTATAATGGACTCACAGTCATGGACAATGTACATATAGCACTACAGCACTTACACAAAAACTCTGTCTCTGGGTAATGTGACATATCAACTGTGCAGTAGATAACTGAAATGTGCCTACTGTCAAATAACGTAGCTTGTCAATACAACTGTCCAGATATTATGTAGTTAGAGAAATCTGCACAGAGACCATGATTGCATCATACTCTGCCCATCCTGAGGGAATAATCTGATGAAGTGAGAAACCATACACCACGATGCTGTGTAGGACTGAAGAATGCTTCCTCAGGGGATAAGGAAGTCATCAAATAGTGCCCGCTAAATGTTGTCAACATGCAGAAACAACACAATAAACATGCCACACTAATCTAAGTAAATACAAAACAAAACTGCACAAATGAAGGTGTCTGAGTTAACATACAAATAGGTAATCATGCCAAACTGTGTCACAAATGATGTATGAGGGTCGTGAAGACAAGAATACAAGATTGCCAATGAGAACTCATCTTATAAGGGTGTGCATGATCATCACACTGCAGTCAGACCTAAAACTGTTTCCCCTATATCAAGTCTGGAAGCACTGTCAATGACTTTGAAAACACACTTATCAACAGAAACACATTGGGAACCATATTAACTGTGATTGGTGGTTACAACAAAGGGTAAACACTTTGCAAGGTAGCTCTGGGTTAGCTGCCAATTGTACAGCTCAGTTGGGATTTGTTTGAAGCATTGGACACAGATGTTATAGTACAAAAGAGAGATGTACACTGAATCCAAACCCACAATCAAGTACCATTCAACACATACTATTAAGGGGTAACCAAATATTTATTAAAAGCTAACCATAGATGAGGAAACTGAAGGAAAAATCTTACCTACCCTAATCTACCCTGACTACTCATTACCCACAACTGTCCCAACTAACCTAAGCTACACTTACTAATCACATGTAATGAAACATTCTAAACACCTACCCCCCTTATGAGACGGGACACATTGAGGACAACACATACTAACCTAAACACATACTATACTATCCTAAACAAATATATATTTTTGGGGTAATTATTTTTTTTTGTTAATGTTTACTTTTTTCTTTTTTTTTTTTTTTTTACACACAAGAACCCCAACATAGCCCCCCACCCACCCACCCACATATGTAATACGTCAAAAAAGAAACAAGCAGGACCCCCTACCCCTACCCACTAACACTAACTAAACTAACAGCCTATACTAACCTAACACTAAGCCCCCTAAGCCCACTAACTATAAGAACAAGGAAAGAGGAGGGAGGGGAGGGTATCATGTCCATCTATTTAACTTTCTAGAGGTTGGCCCTCCGGAGGGTCCTCTTTATATCCTTGGCCTGTCGTTTAATGTGCCGCACGTCCCAGCTCAGGTGGCTCACCTTGTGCAGCACTTTGTCCATCTTGTGTTCAAGTCTATTGAAGGCTGCAGGGTCAACAGCTGGAGCAGTGGCAGTCTGGGTACCGGTGGAGGAGGTTTGTGTGGCCTGTCCTGCACTGGTGGCAATGCTGGGGCCAGGAAGTCCAGCAGATGTTGAATCAACAGAGGCAGCTGTGGGTGGGGCCACCTGGCTCGGATTGGTGATTGTTTCTGTGGTGGCTGTGGTGGGCAAAGTAGGCCCACCCTGTGGGAAGGCTCGCCATGCCCCGGAGGCATGTTCATGGCGATATCGCCGGGCCATCCTCCGGAACCCCGACTCCACCAGCAGGATGTGCTGGCCCAACGATGAAATTCACAGACCTGGTCTGGAGTCATGTTAGCTGCTGTGAAGACAAATGCAGATATGCCACATTAGCAACTGCATTGTGTGAAACGGCACAGCAAGTTAATCAGACATTACATCTACTGTACTTGTAACAGCTCATATCACAATACAGAGCATCAAATGTCCCTGAGGAAGTATATGGCAGGCCAGACAACAAAGGTGACATCACACAAAGCACATCCATAACCCACAAGATGGGTAACAACTGGCCTTGACTTGCAATCTGAGTTCTGACAGTTAACATCTAAGAATCATGCTGCATATCCTCCACCAAGATCTGGGTTACAAATGCCAGTGTACGGAAAGCAAAACTAAAGCCACATGGTCTGCAAGTTGTAACTGGACTTTCCAGTATGGTACCAAGTGCCAAACCTGAGTGTGTGTACTACTATGCAACCAAGCCGTCACTTATTCACAGGTATGTGTAACATACTGGTAGCATCAATACTAGGTATCCCATTCACAAACCCATGCCCGTGTTTGAGGGGGGGCGGTGGATACACAACTATAATTTGCCAACAACATGTACACCGAGGAGTGTATAGGCAACTCCACACATGTTTGTCTCTACAGACACACCACAGGTAAGGTCTATCTTCAATTTGGAGTCAGCAAACCCTAAAGCACTCATAGGGTCAGACATGTCAAGAAATGCAGAACTTAGTACACAACATATACTTCCAGTGAGGCCTGACTTAAATCAGACACTGAGTTGCTAGAACACCCATGATCATGAATTGCATGCACACCTAGGTCATTACACTCAGGTTCCACAGACTTGATATACTACATGTGGAAGTACGTGCTGCTAGGAGGTTCTACCTACTGTTTCAAACTTACGTAGGTAAATAGTGAAGCAGATGTCTATTGGGAAGCTATTAGCTCCACCAATCTTAGAGAATGTGGGTCTGACAGGCTGACTAAATAGGGGCTGACTTCCATTGCAACTCTTGGTGATACAAGTGTCAGACACATGACTATCCCCTGTACTCACAGTGGGGCCTACAGGGATGTCCTACAATCCCTACATGATACCATTGGATACGCATTGGATAGCTCAAAACATGTGAGAACTGAATTCCCACTCATGGAACAAGTGAAAAACTTGCCCAGCACATCACACCTTTCTATGCTTCCAACTCACACGAGTCCATAACCAGCAAACACAACACATAACAGACATATCAACACTTACTGGAGTAGTCGGGGTCCTCAAATGTTGCCACCTCTCCCACAGTGTAGGGTGCCGGTCCATCTGTTAGGTATGGAAGGAAGAAATGTGCTCAAAATCTGTGCACAGTGCAACAATTTATTTATCATTTACAATGTGTAGGCTGAATAAGGACATGGCAGCCATTCAGACATGTTGGTACTGCATCTGATATTTCACGGCCAACTTGTACATAGCATGGGTCTCCTGTGACAGTTACACACATATCTGCACACATACATTGGCCCTAACTATCATGTGGTTGCAAACTTGCCCCATACTTGGTGAGCACCAAAAAATATGGAGTGTAATCGTCTCATCATGTGCATCCAACAGAAACATCCAACGCCTGGTTACTTGAGGACTGCATTACCAGTCAAACATGCCTTGTGGCCATGACACATTTATTGCACATAGGCCCAATGTACTGAGGGAGGGGCAGGGACTCCTGTAAGCTATCCTGTTGTTACAGTATAGTCAATTGATGTGGCCCAGCTATGGTGATTTGCACCAACCATGGAGATGTGAAGCCATGTGCATACACTTGGACTGCCATCCATATTTGGATTGTGGCTCAACCGATTCCAACAAACATCTTGAGATGTTAGCTGAGGGCACCTTACACCTTTTCACGATGTTTTCAAATCATGAACTGACATGTATCCAAAAAGATCAAGAAACACAATAATCCCACACATTCATAGTACTTCTGTGAACCCTTTCCTTCCACACTCACCAGACTAACATGAGACCAATGTTTGAGCCACTTTGCTATTATCATTTGACGTGAAGGCAGCACTCATTTTCAGCATCATGTAGTGATTCTAAAGTCAGTCTAGCAATTGCGTCAACATAGTTGGCCTAAATATTGGTACATCTGTACTTCTATGTCAATAATACCCTATATAGACATGATATAGACATGATTGGCTCCTATTTTGTTAGCTGTGCTGACAAAAAGTCCGCACAAATTTCCTTCATGGTAAAGTTACCTGTAAGTTTGTTGAGCATGTGCTACCTGACAGCTAGCAATTGTGATCCTTGCGTTAGTGCATCAATGATCCCCTTATATTTCCCCAGCATTACACACAATCAGCAAGTTAGCTGCAAGACATTGCACTAATCCCCTGATGTCACTACAGAGCATTTAATCGTGCACAATAACAATAGTCGTACTCACCAACAGTGCCACCAATCATGATTCCCAGGTGGTCCAAGAGATCCTGCTCCCTGGAGATGAGGTCAGCCCACCAGTGCTTCAGCTGGTGGTCACTCCTCTGGCTGGCATACACACGCTGCAGGTGATGCAGCAGCTTTCCCCACCGGATTCTGCGCGCCTCTGTCGGGTACCCCTGTATGACTCTGCCCCCTTCCTGGATCATGAGTGGCAAGAAATGTGTCACCAGCCAGATGAAGCCCCCCAACTCCTCTTCCCCCATCCTGACAAGACGTGGCCTACCAGACATACTTATAGTTGAAGAGAAGGAATAGGGGTAAAAGAAATAGAAAGGGGAAATGGGTGAAAGTAGGGGTAAAAAGACAGAAAAAAAGTAAACCTAAACACTAAAAGAGCCCAACTATCCCCAAAGTAACACTACCCACAACAGACTCCCACAAACAAGAAATACACAAGATAAATGGATAAATGTAGACAAAACACAGTACTACAGTATACACAAACAATACTTATTTCACAAAAGGACTTTACAAATAGCACACAGGACAAATACAGCACAAAATCTCTGGACAACACTCTCTACACAGCCACACAGTCTAGAAGGATCATAGACTGCAAAGTGAAAGTGAAAGTACACCCACTGTACATGATCTGTAAACAGGATATCCTATTACGTTATGCGTAATTTTTTGTTGCACAAAACTGTATTTGCATAATTTTTTTTTATGCACAGACGTGAATATTAACCCGCATCCACATAATGATACATGACTGTACAAATATCTGGATGCAGGCTAAATTTCACTCCTGTGCGTAAAAAAAAATGACGCAAATACAGTTTTGGTAAACAAAAAATGACGCACACCGCTAGGGACGTCAAAATCACAGTGTATTAACTGGTTTGGGGCATTTTGACTTCTTTTTTGGTTATTTTACATTTGGAACACATCAGAGATTGGCTAATTGAAGATAGTATGGTGTTGATGGTGTATGTTCACATGTGTGACATTATACTGCAGCGGAACATCATCCACTACACCCTTCACAGTACGTTTACAGTTGGCTGACGTCATGGATGGTCATAAGTGTGGCCTACATATATGTATGGCAAAAATTGTGCATGTTTGCCATAAGGAGAGGATAGCAATGTGACGCACATATGTACAATACCTAAATGCCTTTGGCTCAAAGTGTGTGCTTTGACAACTAATTTGTTGGTTGACCAAGTGTGTGTGTATATCACATGAAGCATTATTGTACATTTGGTTGTATGAATGTGACGTCCATGTGTCCAACCCTAAGATGCAAGTCAAAATTGGAATGAGCAAGGGCATGTGTTAGTCATACATGTAACAACACCCGTAAAGTATACTTCCAAGTTTTAGGGTCACGTAGACACCACATGTGACATAGCATGCACCAGATGGATGGCAGACGCATGTTCATGTCAATGGTCCACATTTTCTACATCCTATGTCCTAGAGTATTGGTAAGAGCTTCCTAGGCACTAGTTGATGAATCCCACAGTGAGTCATACACATGCATTGAGGAAGTGGGTACCATGTTGTTTGCACAGACAGACAAGGGTCAATCTCATATGTATGATGACACCACAGTTGAGGCCATAGAAGTAAGGCCCAACTCTCAAGTGTCTGTGGTGGACCAGCATACAAGACAGCACATGTCCACATATTTCCAGTGATCAATTGCACATAGGTGTCTTGTTCATGTGTGTGGTCCAATGATGATCCTGTAGATTGTTTGGGGTGTAATTTGTCACAGTTCGGACCAGGACTCATCATGAGTTAGTGGCAGCTATTCCTGTAACTACTGAGTATCCTTTGTTGATCAATGTGAGTAAAGTAGATGTGGACATGTGAACCAACATGTGGATGGTCCCACCCTGTCACTAAAGATGTGTAATGAGACAGTCAACAGGGCAACCTTGGTGTGCTGAGTGAGATAATGTCTCAATTGTCATGTTCCGGCAGGTGTCATTACAACATTTGTACACAGGTTGGCCTCTGAACTTCCCACTGCATCTGGGAACATCATAGCCTCTGTGCTGTTTATTCTCGCAGCTATTCACCACACACGGCCCATCGCTATGTTGTGTGCACTGTGATGCTGTGTGTGAACTGTCATGGTTCTGACATTTGTGTATTATTCATGTACATTATCAGAGGTCGCTGTTTGTGCTGAAAGCCCTTACCCAATCCCTGCCTATGACCCTGGGACACTGTCACACTTTGTCATTCATGCATATTTGCAACCCAGACAAGGGATGGGCCATGAATTTTGCATTTCGAAGAGGAAGTAACTCAAATGGTACAGTTAAAAGGCAGATGATGCTATACAATGTATTTGTGTATGCATGGAAGAAGCCCATGCCCAATGCCCCCTGATGAATGGCAGGTTTGCTAACGCAAGTGTGGTACATATGTAGACACAGGGATACTTTAGTGTGACGAACAGATAGTTGCCAGTCAGGCTGACAGAATGCAAGGTGATTCAGGAGCCAGCTACTGGACAAGTTACATAATCAGTGGTCTGACTGAGACTGTTTGGAGGACAAACTAGACAGTTGACATGTCAATCTGTGTACGTCCTGTGTTTTTGAAGGTGACAAATAAACCCATGGGCTGTGTTACATGGCTTAATTAGTATCAATGGTTGACGGTGTATTTGACATAATGGCAACTCCTATGCTGTTCCAGGCATCATCAGGGGCAGTGCTTTTTGAAATGGGTGGTGTGCATGGAGGTGATCACAGGTGTGGGCTGCATCTGTTTCTCACCAGTCCTGTAGGTGAGACTTGCATTTTAAGGGGAAGCAATCTACATGTGCTAACAGGGCTTTGAAACTAAAAGACAGTGTATAAATTGACCTGACGTCCATGCAGTCAGATGTTATATGACAATGGCATACCTTAGGAAAGGTTGTAGCACACTGGTTTGCTAATGTTGGTCTGTGTGTGTAGAGGAGGTATTATCAGGGTACACATCTTAGTATTCCAGGGACCTCTTCCGACAGGTGGGTTGTGACCAGGTGCATGGGTGTGTCAGGAGCTAGGAAATGGGCTGACATGTGCATGGAATGTCATGTGCGCAATGCATGTCATATGTGTGGCACTTGTGCTGTCTATGTTCTGCTTCTATGGAACTCTAGTCACAGATATTCCTTGCAAATATTGGATGCAGTTGGACTAACTGCTGTCAAGGGTCTTGTCAGACATTCCTGTTAGTGATTCCAAAGCACATTGACTGCCTCATGTATGAGGCTTGTTTTCCCCTTATTGAGTGATGGTGTCATAGTTGTGTGCCATATTCTGCGTTGGACCTTTCTTTCAACATGTATGTGTGAAATAGTTGTGGTCCTCTGCTATTGGCCTTCAAAGGAGATATGTACATGATATATGTCATTAAGAGTGTGTGTGTATGTGACCATTGTATGTTAGGCATCACATTAGCTCTGGGATGTTCTGTGTCCTACTCAGTATCTCAGCAATGCTCCATGAGGCAACACTCTTATTCTGATAAGTAGAGATGAAGGTGTGCAAAAAGGAATAGCCAGACCATGATATGGTGATTATAATAGGTGTTTATTTAAATTTGTTAACTAAAGTGGTGAAGGTGATCATATTCAGAAGAAATTATTTACAATCTGTTGCCGCCTGCGTATACCAGCAGCTGTGTTGTGTAGTTCCCCCTCCTGTTGAAGGCCAGCCTCCTCCTCTTCCTCTTCTTCAGGCATGTGTGGCTCTGGTTCCAGGAGGGGAATCTTTCTTCTGATACAAATGTTGTGCAATATTGCACATGTGAGGATGATCCTACAGACCATCTCGGGGGAATATAGGAGGCTACCAACAGTGATGTCGAGGCAGCGGAACCTTGAATTGAGGATGCCGAAGGTCCGCTCGACAAAGCTGCGTGTCCTCCTATGGGCCTCATTGTATGCACCCTCTGCAGCTGTACTCGGGTTGCCAAATGGTGTCATAATCCATGGCTGGATGCCATACCCCTGATCAGCTGCAAGAGAAAATTAATGGGATCATGTTGATGTAGCTGGCACTATTGAAAAGACCTTTCATGGCAGTAGTTGTCTTGTTTTGTCTGTGACTCTTTTGTGTACTAATGTGACATCCTATGCTTGTAGGCTATACCATCTGCATTGTGTTGTTTCCTTGGCTGAACAAGTGTTTGTCTGCTAACCGTTTGTCAGCAGTATGTTTTGAGATTTGTGGTACAGTGTGCCCTTCCTAGCATTGTGACTTGTGATACAGGTGTCCGTGTGTCTTCACTGGGGGTGAGATGATAGTTCCGTGCACAGTTAAAATTGAAAGTGTTGTTAACACTTTCATATCAAAATACCCTGGACATCCCATACCTTTAGACTTATGCAAGGTATTAATGTAAAGGTCATTGGGACACTTACAATTTGCAAGGTGACATTTTGGCAACCACACTGTGAGAAACTGGGGCTGATTGCAGAGGCCCCCTAACTTTTTGCCCCCATTTTCCACTTTATGCTGGTGTTTTCCTGACTCTGATGGTGCCCTGGGTACTGCTAACCAGTCCCAGGGCCTGTGCTCTGTGTAAAATGGATATGCAAATTAGGCTAATTATAATTGGCTAAGTTAACCTACCTATAAGTCCCTAGTATATGGTAGGGCATGTAGGTTTAGGGACCACAGCATAGGTGGTGCACACCTAGGTGCATTGCTGAGGTGCCCAGTGTCATTTTAAAAGCAAGCCTGCCTTGCTGGCTGCTTTTAAATTAAAGTTATATGCAAATTCGACTTTGGAATTAAAAGTACTTCCAAAGTTTTAAACTACCTTATTTTTGCATATAAGTCACCCCTAAGGTGTGCCCTATGTGCCCCTAGGGCTGGGTGCCATGTAACTATAAGCAGGGACTTTATAAAAATAGATTTATAAGCCCTGGTGAGGTAAAAACAGCCAAATTCGTTTTTCCCTCATTGAAGTAAATGGCCTTCATAGGCTAGAATGGGCAGACTTTATTTTAAATTTTAAAGTCTCCTTAAATGTTACATACCAAGAATTTGGTATCAAATTGATTGTTATAATAAATCCCACAACTTCTAGTTGTTGGATTTAATATAACTAGTGCAGGTAAAAAGTTTAGACTTTACCTAAAAAGTTGCCAATTTCAGCTCTGCATTGTTTTTGCTGCTGTGCTCTGATTGGCCAGCCTGCAGCAGCTTCTGCCAGGCCACTTTAATGAGGTGTGAAGTGGCCTGGCTTCACACAAAGGAATGTGCTTGGGGGAGAGAATCTCCCCTCAGCAGATGGTGAGGCAGGAAGGGGGAGGGCTGCCAAACTGGTCTTCAAAGGCAGAGAAGGACATCTGGAGCACCCAGCAACACCCCCACATCCTGCAACCCCAGACAGCTAGGTGCCCCCTTGATTAGATTAGGAGAGGGCAGGAGAGGGGTGTGTTTATGATTTTTAGCCACACCAGTGGGTGGGCTCAGCCAGATCTCTCCTCCAAAAATCAGATTCATCCATTTTGGATTTTTAGAGACTGTTGCCTTCTGGGATGGATTTTTGCCACACTTCCCAGGAAGTGGTCATCACAGGGGGACGACCCTGTCCCTGATTGGAGAACCAGGGCCCCCCTGCTTTTCACCCAGGAGCAAGGATAAAACTGGCAGACCTGCACCCACGCCTCAGATCCCCTCCAGAATTCAAGAAGAAGGAACTACAAGGAGAAGAAGGACTGCCCTGCTGGACCCCTGGCCTGCACCTGGACCCTGCACTCAGAAAGACTGCACCAGCTGCACACTTGGGCTTCACCACAAGAAGGACTTTGCCTGGCTTCAACTGGTTCAAGGAGGGACTCCCTGTTTGCTACAGGTGAAAAATTGCTAAACCAGAGTCCCCTGCACCAACTCCTGAAGAAAGCGACCAGCTGACCACTGTCCAGTGGCCAAAAAGGAGTTTGCGCCAGGTGTATTCTGGGAGTTGAAGTCCGCACTTCCCAAGGACCATCACAGAACTTCTGGACCCTTGGGGTGAGCTGTGGACCCCAAAAGAACCTTAAAAGAACATCTGGGTGAAGCCCCAGAAGTTTGGAAAAGATTGGAGAATTTTTGAAAAAAAGCTCCATAAAGTGACCGACCCGACGCGGAAATTCTAGCCGGCTTGCCTCAACCGCGACCCGGCCTGACTTCGTGGTTCGTCCCGGTAAAGAAAAACATCCAAAAAAGAGACTAAGTCCGAACGTAAAAAGTTGACCGGGACCTTCCAGCCATCGTATCCGAGAAGGGCTCCACGGACGTCGGATCAAGATCCAGGTTTACCCCGGTCGAAGGATTTTCATCTCGAAAAAACGACTAAGTCCGAAGGTAAAAATCACCACCGAGGAAACCGACTTCGCGTATCCGGACAAGGGCTCCAGGAGGTCGGATCCAACTGGCAGGTTCGTCCCGGGGAAGAAAAACATCAAAAAAGAGACTAAGTCAGAAGGTAACTTTTTAACCGAGGCCTCCCGCGACTTGTAGCTGAGCAGGGCTCCATCGCGGTCGGCCTGAAAGTTTGACTTTGCCCCGGTCCTGGTGCAACCAGATGACCCGATTGGCGCTTTTTGTTTCTAAGCGCTAGAAAATAATAATACTTTAAAAATTCATATCTCCGGTTCCCCTGAACCGATTTTAATCGTTTTTGTGTCATTTTAAAGATAAAAATATAAGCTATTTTTATAAATTGGTTTTGGATTTTTAAACTGTTTCCTGTGTTTTATTTAATTACTGTTTTGTGATATTTGAATGCTTTACACTTTGTCTCCTAAGTTAAGCCTTGACGCTCGATGCCAAGCTACCAAGGGTAGAGCTGGGATTAATTTACTGAGACCTAACTGTACTTTTGTGGAGATTTGTGGCTTGTTGCTAGGTGTAGGTACCTACCTGCCCTACCAATAACCCATTTTCCAACATAATTGGAAGCAGCGACGGGATCCTGTACTTGTGTTCAATATCACGTTACAGTTTTAGATAAAACAAATTAAAAATCCTTTAAATTGTCCTAGTGCAAAAATTGTTTTTAATTTTTAATTTTAATTTTTTTTTTAAATTAATTTGGATTAATTTCAATTATTGAATTTTTGAAATTTTTCTAAATTCTTGTTTCCAATTTTTGCAAAAAGTTTTTGTTGACACAAAACTAGGGAACCATGGAGCTTGATCTGGCTAGCCTACCCACACTGACAGTAGTCCAGCTTAGGGGGTTATGTATTGAGAGGGGGTTGCCTGCAACCCCTGATCTCAGGAAGCAAATCCTGATTAAATCCCTGACAGCATGGGCTGAGGCCCAAGAGGTAGAGACAGAGGAAGCTCCAGAGGAGGAAGAAAAAGAGGAAGATGCTAACTCTAACCACTCAGGGGAGGGAAGGCATCAGACCCCAAGTGAGGAAGAGGAGGAACGGTCCTCAATGGATACAGTCACTAGGGGCAGACCCAAAGCTAGTGGTAGGAAGAGGGTCCTTTCAGGAGGAGAGAACCCATCCATCAGGGAAAGAGAGCTGGAAGCCCAGCTAGCCTACATAGCTTTGGAAGCAGAGAAGCTGGCCCTAGAAAAGAAAAAGTGGGCATACAAAGAAAAAAGAGATGGAAGCAGCGATAAAGAAGCTGAGGTGTCCATGGGTGGGGGAGTTTGCCCCAGATTACCCAAGGGGGTGGTCCCTGCTTATGTAGAGGGGGATGACATAGATAAGTGGCTGGAGGCCTTTGAGAGGGCACTCCAAATGAGAAGGGTTAGGCCTCAATACTGGGGTTCCCTTTTGTGGGAGTTGGTCCCCAACTCAGGGAGGGATAGGCTTCTGACCTTAAGGGGGGAGGAGGCAGATTCATACCCTAGTATGAAAAGGTGCTTAGCCAAGAAGTTTGGTCTGACCCCAGAGCAATATAGAATGAAGTTCAGGGACACCCAGAAGGTCAGTACCCAGTCTTGGGTTGACTTTGTAGACACCTCACTAAAAGCACTGGAGGGCTGGATTATTGGCAACAAAGTTAATACTTATGAGGGGTTATACAATCTGATCATGAGAGAGCACATCTTGACCAATTGTATCCAAGAAAGGTTACGCCAGCATCTAGTGGACTCTAAGCTGACCAACCCTAGAGAGCTAGGGGAGGCAGCTGATGAGTGGTTGAGAACCAGGGTGGTTGTCAAGTCCCAGGGGGGAGACTCCAAGAAGGGGGGGACAGGTCCCCAAAAACCTAAGGAGGGAGGTGGTAAGCCCACCACAGAGACTCGCTCTGTACCCCAGAACCCTAAGAAGGAGGAGAGTAAATCCCACTCCCAATCTGACATGCAGAGACAGGGAGACCCAGGGTTAAAAAAGCTCTTGGACAGTAGGGCTTGCTTTGACTGTCAGCAGACAGGTCACTTCAGAGGAGATGCAGCCTGTCCAAAGAAAGTGGTTAGCACTGGGCTGTCCAGTGTAGCCATAGAGGAGGATTCCTCAGATGATGAAGTCCTCCTAGCATTGTGCTGGGAGACAGGACCAGATGGTAAGCTGGTGATCCCTGAGGGTGGGAGTAGGCACTTCCACCACATTCAAGTGAATGGGATCCCTACCACTGGCCTGAGAGACACCTGTGCCAGTCACACTGTAGTGAGTGACCGGTTAGTGACCCCAGACATGTATGTCCCAGGAAAGACAAAGAAAGTCAGGATAGCCACAGGGGAGGTCACCTCCAAACCTGTAGCCATAGTGCCCCTAGAGAGGGAGGGTATCCTTGACTGGATTAGGGTGGTAGTCAGTGCTGACCTTCCCCTAGATTGTATCCTGGGCAATGACCTCCCAGAGGTGAGTCTGGTCACAGATGGGGTGGTCGCCCAGGGCGCCCCCCCAACCCAAAGTCCTGGGGAGTCAGTCCCTACAGTTAGGAGACAGGGGTCCCCAAGAAAAGGAAAGAAGAAAAGGAAGGGTAGGCCACTCTTAAAGAGAGTTCCAAGGAGCCAAAGGCCTTCTGCCCCAGTAGGGGGGGAGCCCAGAGTTGGCACTGGTGAGGCCTCACCTGACCCCAAGGAAGTCCTGAGTAGTCAGGCAGCTGTCCAGATGCAAGGTGTTGCCCCTGCACTGACAGAAGGGAGAGTGGAAGGAGGGTGTCTGCCACAGGAGGTGGTAGCCCCCCACTCTAGACAGCAAGAGGGGTGCCAGGACCCCAAAGATGCCCCTAAAGCAGCTCAGCCACCTGTCAGTGGAGAGCTTAGGGTGTGGTTCTGGGTACTGACAGCTGTCAGTAGCCTCTGCTGGGTGCTAGCCTTCCTGGCAGCACTGTACTTGGCCTGGGAGGCAGACCCCAAGGCCAATAGCAAAGTAGGCCCCCTGACCCTGTTGGTCATGGTGGGGTTGCTCAAGTGTTGGGTGACCTCTTTGGGTAAGCTAGGTCTTGCCCTAGCAAAGTTAGGAGTAGGGGAGGTGGGCACCTCACTACCCAAGTTGGCAGAGAGAGAGGAGGAAGACCCCCCTAGAGGGAAGTTTCAGTTTGGGTTGGGTCCTTTTACTGTTGGGATGGCTTCACTACCCAGAGGGAGTGACCCTGACAGGAGGATATAAGGCAGAGTAGGCCCTGCAAAGGGACAGCCAGTTTTCTTCACTGTCTTCCTCGCCTAACAAGCCAGGAAGACTCTCCCAGGGTTGGGCTGAGTCTCCTGGGCGTGTGGGCTGGGGGGGGGTTGTGTGAGAAACTGGGGCTGATTGCAGAGGCCCCCTAACTTTTTGCCCCCATTTTCCACTTTATGCTGGTGTTTTCCTAACTCTGATGGTGCCCTGGGTACTGCTAACCAGTCCCAGGGCCTGTGCTCTGTGTAAAATGGATATGCAAATTAGGCTAATTATAATTGGCTAAGTTAACCTACCTATAAGTCCCTAGTATATGGTAGGGCATGTAGGTTTAGGGACCACAGCATAGGTGGTGCACACCTAGGTGCATTGCTGAGGTGCCCAGTGTCATTTTAAAAGCAAGCCTGCCTTGCTGGCTGCTTTTAAATTAAAGTTATATGCAAATTCGACTTTGGAATTAAAAGTACTTCCAAAGTTTTAAACTACCTTATTTTTGCATATAAGTCACCCCTAAGGTGTGCCCTATGTGCCCCTAGGGCTGGGTGCCATGTAACTATAAGCAGGGACTTTATAAAAATAGATTTATAAGCCCTGGTGAGGTAAAAACAGCCAAATTCGTTTTTCCCTCATTGAAGTAAATGGCCTTCATAGGCTAGAATGGGCAGACTTTATTTTAAATTTTAAAGTCTCCTTAAATGTTACATACCAAGAATTTGGTATCAAATTGATTGTTATAATAAATCCCACAACTTCCAGTTGTTGGATTTAATATAACTAGTGCAGGTAAAAAGTTTAGACTTTACCTAAAAAGTTGCCAATTTCAGCTCTGCATTGTTTTTGCTGCTGTGCTCTGATTGGCCAGCCTGCAGCAGCTTCTGCCAGGCCACTTTAATGAGGTGTGAAGTGGCCTGGCTTCACACAAAGGAATGTGCTTGGGGGAGAGAATCTCCCCTCAGCAGATGGTGAGGCAGGAAGGGGGAGGGCTGCCAAACTGGTCTTCAAAGGCAGAGAAGGACATCTGGAGCACCCAGCAACACCCCCACATCCTGCAACCCCAGACAGCTAGGTGCCCCCTTGATTAGATTAGGAGAGGGCAGGAGAGGGGTGTGTTTATGATTTTTAGCCACACCAGTGGGTGGGCTCAGCCAGATCTCTCCTCCAAAAATCAGATTCATCCATTTTGGATTTTTAGAGACTGTTGCCTTCTGGGATGGATTTTTGCCACACTTCCCAGGAAGTGGTCATCACAGGGGGACGACCCTGTCCCTGATTGGAGAACCAGGGCCCCCCTGCTTTTCACCCAGGAGCAAGGATAAAACTGGCAGACCTGCACCCACGCCTCAGATCCCCTCCAGAATTCAAGAAGAAGGAACTACAAGGAGAAGAAGGACTGCCCTGCTGGACCCCTGGCCTGCACCTGGACCCTGCACTCAGAAAGACTGCACCAGCTGCACACTTGGGCTTCACCACAAGAAGGACTTTGCCTGGCTTCAACTGGTTCAAGGAGGGACTCCCTGTTTGCTACAGGTGAAAAATTGCTAAACCAGAGTCCCCTGCACCAACTCCTGAAGAAAGCGACCAGCTGACCACTGTCCAGTGGCCAAAAAGGAGTTTGCGCCAGGTGTATTCTGGGAGTTGAAGTCCGCACTTCCCAAGGACCATCACAGAACTTCTGGACCCTTGGGGTGAGCTGTGGACCCCAAAAGAACCTTAAAAGAACATCTGGGTGAAGCCCCAGAAGTTTGGAAAAGATTGGAGAATTTTTGAAAAAAAGCTCCATAAAGTGACCGACCCGACGCGGAAATTCTAGCCGGCTTGCCTCAACCGCGACCCGGCCTGACTTCGTGGTTCGTCCCGGTAAAGAAAAACATCCAAAAAAGAGACTAAGTCCGAACGTAAAAAGTTGACCGGGACCTTCCAGCCATCGTATCCGAGAAGGGCTCCACGGACGTCGGATCAAGATCCAGGTTTACCCCGGTCGAAGGATTTTCATCTCGAAAAAACGACTAAGTCCGAAGGTAAAAATCACCACCGAGGAAACCGACTTCGCGTATCCGGACAAGGGCTCCAGGAGGTCGGATCCAACTGGCAGGTTCGTCCCGGGGAAGAAAAACATCAAAAAAGAGACTAAGTCAGAAGGTAACTTTTTAACCGAGGCCTCCCGCGACTTGTAGCCGAGCAGGGCTCCATCGCGGTCGGCCTGAAAGTTTGACTTTGCCCCGGTCCTGGTGCAACCAGATGACCCGATTGGCGCTTTTTGTTTCTAAGCGCTAGAAAATAATAATACTTTAAAAATTCATATCTCCGGTTCCCCTGAACCGATTTTAATCGTTTTTGTGTCATTTTAAAGATAAAAATATAAGCTATTTTTATAAATTGGTTTTGGATTTTTAAACTGTTTCCTGTGTTTTATTTAATTACTGTTTTGTGATATTTGAATGCTTTACACTTTGTCTCCTAAGTTAAGCCTTGACGCTCGATGCCAAGCTACCAAGGGTAGAGCTGGGATTAATTTACTGAGACCTAACTGTACTTTTGTGGAGGTTTGTGGCTTGTTGCTAGGTGTAGGTACCTACCTGCCCTACCAATAACCCATTTTCCAACACACACTCATTGACGTCTTCACATTAGGCTGTACAGTAAATTCCAATGTGTGACAGGTTCAATGGTGACTTAAGAAACATGATTAGTGAAGTCACGACCTCAGTGTGTTCCTGTTGACATGTTGCTGTTGTGGTGTATGTGTTGTGTGTCCTAGAGGGTTCTGTGCAGTGTTTATATAAGTAGGTTTTTGTACTTACCAACAAGTAGTCCATTGCCATACCGTCCATCCTGGAAGTGTTCATTGATGGTGCAGTGATGGAAGATGTATGAGTCATGTACACTCCCCGGATATTTGGCCACGATGTTGGTGATCAATCCCTGGTGCTCGACTATTTCATGCATGTTGATGGAAGGTGTGTGCTTCCTGTTGCGGTAGAGGTGTTCAGTTGCATCAGGTGGCACAAGGCGTACATGTGTGCAGTCGATTGCACCAAGGACGTGTGGGAAGCCACTGATTGCGTAGAACCCCTGTTTTGTTTCCTGCTGCTTCTGCAGTGTGTTAGGGAAGCAGATGTGGCGGGTGTCAGTCGAATGATGGCGTCCAGTACTTTGGGCAAAAAGGTGGAGAATGATGGTTGTGATATTCCGCCAACCAGGGCACTAGTTGTTTGGAAAGAACCACTTGCCAGCATGTGAAGTACGGCAAGCAGCTTTGTTTCTGTTGGGATGGTGCGGGGTGTCACCAAAGTGGGGGCCAACTGCTGTTCAATGTTTAGCAGCAGCTGCTGAATGGTCTGCCAGTTCAACCGGTACCTCTGTATGATGTCGTGTTCCCTGAGGCCCTGAAGGGTTGTTCTTGGGCGGAATATCCTCTCCTGCATTCTGCGCTGCCTTTGGGGTCCCTGCTGGTGTTGTTGTAGCTGGTGTTGTTGCTGCTGGGCTCTGCGTCTGCGTGCACGCTGGATTCGAATCACCTCCAAGGCTCCCTGTTGCTGCTCTGCTGTTTGTTCTGTGTGTTCTGATTAAATACAGGTGTGTTTGCCCCATTTTAACACCTGCCCTGACCCAGGTGTTAATTTTTGACGCAAATCGGGCTGTGCGTCATTTTCTGGCTCCGCTCCCGGCTGTGCGTCATTTTTGCCCGAAAGCATAAGTACGACATACGGCCGTTTGAGACATTTTTTGGTCGGGAACGCCTACCTTGCATATAATTAACGCAAGGCGGGTTGTCGCATCCAAAAAAATGACGCACACAGCAGAATTTTGTCATCCGCGGGCTCGGGCGTCAAAGTTTAAATATGGGGCAACGTTTGCGCTGATTGTGCATCAAAATTTTTGACGCACAATCGGCACAGACGGAGTATAAATATGCCCCTAAATCACCTATTACATCTTCTATGACATCATTGATAATATCACTGCGACATTTGCAACAAAATTATTCATGAACATAAAATAACTTTTCATAAACATTTAAAAAATATTTTAAACACTACATAGTTTTCATTAATTAAATTAAAGAGTAGATGTACATTACTTTTATTGACCTAACATTCTAACAACCACAAAAATAACAGTTCACATTTTTTAAAATACAATGACACTTTCAAATCATACAAAATCCTTAAACATAATATAAAAAACATACAAATATAAAAAAAATATATAATCAACACAATCAATTCTCTATTTCACCAATTCATAAACAAGTGTTACCATATTTTAAAATGGATATGTTATATAACAAGACATTTACATAATTATCTAGTTAACAAATTAAATAAAATTAACAGTTAAAAAATGCATACTCAAAAAGGTTTCCATCTTATTTCTCTACAAACTCAATAACCTGCCTAAAATATATACATATATATATATATATATATATATATATATATATACATATATATATATATATATATATATATATATATATATATATATCAACAAATTATAAATCAAACCCACAGTAAAATATAATGAAGCATACTAAAATTAAGGTAATAATTGTTAAAAACAAATAAAACCCAATTACATTGTTAAACATTGATTTTTGTGTACCACTGTAGTTACAAACATGAAATAAAAGACTTTAAAATATAGGCGGTCATTACAACATTGGCGGTAGAAGCCGTTTACCGCCGTTCAGAACATCTCCAGCAGACTGCTGCGCCCACGGAAATCCGCTACAGCTATTATGACCCACAGCACGGAATCCGCCAAAATTCAGACACCCACACAAGTCCGCCACACCAAAGGTCAGTGATAAACTGGAGAAAACAAAACCTCCACAGTCATGGCAACAGAAATACGCCCACACTATCACGACCCACGAATCCACACGGTGGTCATTCAACTGCGGTATTCCATTGGCGGTACACACCGCCGCGCTCAAAATACACACACATTTACAAAACACAGCCACATTGGACAAATCGAAATACACACACCTTATACACATACACACACCCCTCCCACACACCCAATACTATATAAAACACACACCCACAAACCCCTACAACCAGAATCACTGAGAGAAGGCCAGAGAGAAACACCACCATCAACAAACTAGCATCCACAGGCACACAACACCATCACCACAAAACGTCCACGCACCTCACACTACACACCACTACATGTCAGCACACTTATCACCACACA
Source organism: Pleurodeles waltl (assembly GCF_031143425.1). Taxonomy (NCBI): domain Eukaryota; kingdom Metazoa; phylum Chordata; class Amphibia; order Caudata; family Salamandridae; genus Pleurodeles; species Pleurodeles waltl. The sequence goes on along the minus strand of NC_090451.1, from coordinate 445,094,172 downwards.
CACCATCCCACACATCACCCACACCACCCTATGGCATGGCAAAGACACCCCAGGTCCTCGGAGGACGAGCTCACGGTCATGGTGGAGGAAATCGTCCGGGTAGAGACACAGATATTCGGATCACAGGTGCAGCACACCTCCATTGCTAGGAAGATGGAGCTATGGCGAAGAATAGTGGACGGGGTCAATGCAATGGGACAACACCCAAGAAATAGGGATGACTTCAGGCAGAGGTGGAACAATCTACGGGGGAAGGTGTGTTCCGTGGTCTCAAGACACCACCTTGTGGTTCAGCAGACTGGCGGCGGACCCCCACCTCCTCCCCCACAACTAACAACATGGGAGGAGCAGGTCTTGGCAATTCTGCATCCTGAGGGCCTCGTAGGAGTAGCAGGAGAAATGGACTCTGGTAAGTCAAACTCTCAATATTTCATCCCCCACCCAACCTGCATTCCATCACATACCCCCACCATCACCCTCACCCCCATCACTCCAACTCCTTACAAATGTCCCAATATCACAAACCACTCATCCCAACACCAAGCCCTGCATGCAACAACAAAGCATGGACAACCAGCACCAAAGCATGCCCACTGCACAAACCCATACACCCCCCTAAACCATCCTCACACAAGGTCCCACACAGGAATGCAAGCACTGGGGTACACGGTCAACCACCCATTGCACACCATGGCACACACAGATGCAATAATCATGCTTTTACACCCCTGCAGGACCCCTACCCAATGTCACCGCACAGGAGGGTCCAGACATGTCCACACCACCAACAGAAGAGACCCACAGTGATGACAGCAGCTCTTTCCAACTGGATCTAGATGACCAGCCCGGCCCATCGGGATCCTCGGGACAGCCGGTTCGCCTGACACAGTCACAGGCCACTACAGAGCTTCCCCCCTCTGGAAACACCAGCACAGCACCCACCCAGCGGGCCCTTACCTCTGTCCCCAGGACACATCAATCAGCAGTGTGTCCACCACTACAGGGAACCCAGACTAACCCACCACCCCAACAACAGCAGGGACCTGGGGGCAGTGGTAGTGGGCACACAGTCCAGGGGACAGAGGCACAGGAACACAGGGGAACTGGGTGGGCTGCTGTGAGACAGGGGGAGGACAGGCCAAGGGAATCCACTCTCCACGAGATCCTCTCCAAAATCATGGGAGCCTACCACCACTCCCAGGAGACAATGGCAATGGTACTGGCCAAGTTTCAGGAGACCCAGTGGCTGCAGGAGGAACAGTATCTGGGCTTCAGGGAGGAACTCAGAGCCATCAATTCCACCCTGGGCACCATCGTAGGGATGCTGAAGGAAGTACTCAACACCAGGAGGGACACTGTGGAACAACAAGCGGCCCCGACACTACCCTGGACGATGAACTGCCCACCACCTCCGCTGGCGCTAGTGGACAGGAGGCACCACCACAGGACTACCACACAAGCATCCCACCTCCTGCAGAGGGAGAACCACCCCGCAAACGGTCCCTGAGATCCAGGATAAAGACAGAGAACGATGGCAAGACCCCTGCCAAGAAATGAGACCACCCTGAATGTCATCCTTCTGTCCCACTTTGTCACCGTGTCCATCCTCAAACTGCCCCAGCTCCACTTCCTATGCCCATTTGGGGATTGCACCTGTGAGACTAATAGACTGGACTCTGCCATAGACATACCTCCACCATCACCCCTCCCCATTTTGCAACCCCCTCCAATATTGAGCACTTAAATAAACACCCTTGAAGCACAAAACAATCTGGGTCAGTCTGTGATTTCAAATTAGCGTACTATCAATTACTGTGGCTCAAAGCTCTTACAATTGTAATGTCAACATACTGATGTCACACAGCTCTAGTCCATGAGGAATCAAAGCAGATGTCACACAGTGGGACCCACATCTATGAAATCGTAAGGGAAAGTGACAACTCAGTGACCATATACTGGGAGAAAACAACAGACAGTAGAGAGGTAGTAATGCTAAAGTACATGTAGTAGGCAGGTTTGTATTCTTACCTGTGTCTCACTGGAAATATTGCAGGATCACCGAGTCCCTGTTGTCGATGTCCTCTTCTTCTGCTTCCTCGTCCTCCTTGTCCACAGGCTCCACAGCTGCAACAACACCGCCATCTGGACCATCCTCCTGCAGAAAAGGCACTTGTCGTCGCAAAGCTAAGTTGTGAAGCATACAGCAGGCCACGAGGATCTGGCACATCTTCTTTGGTGAGTAGAATAGGGATCCACCTCTCATATGGAGGCACCCGAACCTGGCCTTCAGGAGGCCGAAGGTCCACTCGATTATCCGCTGTGTTTGCCCATGGGCCTCATTGTAGTGTTCCTCTGCCCTTGTCCTGGGATTCCTCACTGAGGTCAGTAGCCATGACAGGTTGGGGTAACCAGAGTCACCTGCAAATGGCGAGGGACAACTGTTAGACACACATTAACCTGTAGGTATAACCCCAGACCCATACAACCATTCCCACTGACTTGCTTCCAGGTGCTCACCTAATAGCCACACACAGTGCCTCTGGAGTTGACCCATCACATAAGGGATGCTGCTATTCCGCAGGATGTAGGCATCATGCACTGAGCCAGGGAACTTGGCATTAACATGGGAGATGTACTGGTAGGCCAAACATACCCTCTGCACATTCATGGAACTCTTCCAGTTTCTGTACACCTGTTCACTCTTGCGGGGGGACCAAAGCCAAATGTGTCCCATCAATGGCACCTATGATGTTGGGGATATGTACCAGGGCATAGAAATCACCTTTCACTGAAGGCAAATCCTCCACCTGAGGGAAAACGATGTAGCACCGCGTGTGTATCAGCAGGGCAGACAACACTCTGGACAACACGTTGGAAAACATAGGCTGAGACATCCCTGATGCAATGGCCACTCTTGTTTGAAATTACCCACTTGCAAGGAAATGGAGCACTGACAGCACCTGCACTTGAGGGGGGATTCCTGTGGGATGGCAGATAGCTTACATCAGGTCTGGCTCCAGTTGGGTACACAGTTCCTGGATTGTGGCACGTCAAGCCTGTATGTGATGATCACATGTCTTTCCTCCATTGCCGATAGGTCCACCAGCGGTCTGTACACCGGAGGATGCCGCCATCTCCTCACATGTCCCAGCGGACGGTCCCTATGAAGGACAACAGCGAGCACAGAGTCAACCAACTCACAGGTACGTACCCACAGCTTACACAGAACACGATTCATAATCCAAAAAGTGGCCTGTATGTGTGTAGAGTCTAGGCCTATGTATGTGTGACGCAGTTACAAATAAAGCCATGTGGGCCCCTGAAATGGCGGATGCCTGACCTCTAAAGTGGGACAATGGGATGTGAGGTAACTGCGCTGGCGTTGTACACCGTTGCGGTAGGCGGTTGAAGACCGTGGCGCAATGCTGCATTGGTTAACATTGGACCCTATGGGTCATAGGAGCCAATGACGATGTACACCGGCGGTGACGGTACGCACCGCCGCGGACGTGACTGCCATTTTCTATCTGTTCAATCACTCGATACCTGATCTTCGACAGGAGAGGACCTACACTGCAAGTGCTGCTGTGACCTCGGTCTGGAAGAGACAATGGCTTGAGTGTCTGGGGAAAGGGCCCCTGCCTTCACATCGGAGGAGTTGGAGAAACTAGTGGATAGGGTTCTCCCCCAGTACACGCTACTCTACAGTCCTCCAGACAAACAGGTAAGTACACTGGGAGCATGCTGTATGGGCTATGCCTGTGTGGAGAGGGGTGGATGTCAGAAGGAAGAGGGGAGAGTGCGGCATGCATGAAACGACGGTGAGTGCATGTGCAACTTGCCAAGGGTAGGGATGGGGGCCAATGACAATGAAGGTGCAGTTGGTAATAAGTTTCTCTTACCCCTGTACAAATAATGTAGGTCAGCGCCCACCAGAAAAAAGATATTTGGCGTGCCATCGCCAAGGACGTCCGGACCCTGGGGGTCTACCACAGACGGAGCACCCACTGACAGAAAAGATGGGAGGACATTCGCCGCTGGAGCAAGAAGACGGCGGAGGCTCAGCTGGGGACGGCCTCCCAACGTGGGAGGGGTGCCCATCGCACCATGACCCCCCTGATGTTCAGGATCGTGGCAGTGGCATACCCGGAGTTGGATGGGCGCTTGAGGGCATCACAGCAGCCACAAGGGGGTGAGTACACTCTCATCCTGCTGATTTAGCGCACAGTGGAGGTGTCTGGGTGGGGGAGGTGGGCTGTGGGTTTCACTAGGCCAGGGCGAGTTTAGTAGGCAAGGTCCCTCCATAAGGCAGGCCATGTGGCACCCCAACCCACCTCTGTAGAGTGCCAAGTACACCTAGTCATGCCCCTGTGTCATCCATGTGTGCAGGTGTCATCCAAAGCCTAGTAGGCCATGTCCCAGGGATTGCACAGTGGAGCCCAAGAGCGCGGCGTAGTGCAGGGGGCTTCTGTCTCTACCGTGTCCGCCAACGGTAGCGGTAATGCATGCACTCAACATGTCTTTCTTCTGTCGTCCCCCCCCTTTTTGTGGTCTCCCTGTTCTTGTGTGCATTAGCATCATCAGGCGGAAGAGCAGTGGCACCAGAACACGAGGGAGCTGCATCCCACATGTCCATGGAAGGCGAAACTACAGACTCGAAGATCACCAGTGGGACAGAGGGCAATCGGATCTCCACGGCGGGGACAGGAGCTGACACCAGAGACACGGACTCGTCCTCTGATGGGAGCTACCTTGTGGTGGCGGCAACATCTGTGCCCCCCGCATCTACAGGAACGGCTGCCACCCCCCCTACCAGCACTGCCCTCCCAGCAGCCCCTCAGCCTTTGCCCCGTGCCCGCTCACCCAGGAGGGTGGGCATCACCTTCACCCCAGGCACCACAGGCCCTGCCCCAGTCACCCCTGCTGACCTCAGTGAGGAAGCCATTGACCTCCTCAGGTCCCTCACTGTTGGGCAGTCTACCATTTTGAATGCCATCCAGGGTGTAGAAAGGCAGTTGCAACAAACAAATGCATTCCTGGAGGTCATTCATTCTGGTAAGGCGGCTCTTCAGCGAGCTTTTCAGACTCTGGCCTCAGCACTGATGGCAGCCATTGTCCCTGTCTCTAGCCTCCCCCCTCCAACTTCCTCCACCCAGACCCAATCCCCTGTACCCCAGCCTATCCCAAGCACACCTTCAGACCAGCATGCACACACCTCAACACACAAGGGAAGCTCAGGCAGACATAAGCACCAAACATCCCAAAGGCACTCACGCAAGCATCACACACATGCAGACACACCAACATCCACTGCCTCCACTGTGTCCCCCTCCTCCTTGTCTCCCTCCTTCCTCCCATTCTCGTCTACTCTCACACCTGCATGCACTACATCTACAGCCACTACTGCCATCACCAGCACACACACAACCACACCCCACTCACTTGCAGTCACCATCCCCACTACCTTCCACACGTCCCCTGTGTCCTCTCCCAGTGTGTCTGTGACGCCACCTCCCAAGATACACAAACGCAGGCACACACCCACTTTACAGCCATCCACCTCACGACACCCTCCAGCACATGCACCTTCACCCAAAGTCACCAAACGAACACCTCCTACAACCACAACCTCTTCCTTCACTCCCAACCCCCCTCCAGCTAACCATCCTAGTGTCTCCCAAAAACTTTTCCTGTACAACCTTGACCTCTTTCCCACACCTCCCCCACCCCGTCCATTTCCTAGGTCCCGACTCTCCAGGTCCCAAACTAGCACCTCAGCCACAACATCTCCGGGACCAGTGGTGCCTGTAGTCACTGGAATCTGGAGTGCACCGGGCAGCAGGGCAGCCAGTGTGGCACGGTTCCACAGCACGGACAGTCCCCCACCTGTCAAGCATCAGAAGTTGGCCAGTGCCCGGCGGGAGAGGGGGAAGACTCCAGCCACCAATGCCACTCCCAGTGGTCCCGGTGGGAGTGTGGAGTTAGCTGCGACACCTTCAAAGGTGGGGAAGGGCCACAAGAAACCCGGCAAGTCTGGGAAGAGCAGCACGGCGGAGGAGACCGCTATCATCCCCGCTGCCCAGGAGCCCACCGCCATCATCCCCGCTGCCCAGGAGGCCACCGCCATCATCCCTGCTGCCCAGGAGGCCACAGTCATTATCCCTGCTGCCCAGGAGGCCACCGCCATCATCCCCGCTGGGACAGAGAGGACCGCCAGCACAAGCCCAGCTGGGCCAGAGAGGACCGCAAGCACAAGCCCCGCTGGGCTAGAGAGGACCACCAGCACAAGCCCCGCTGGGACAGAGAGGACCGCCAGCAAAAGCCCCGCTGGGACAGAGAGCACCGCCAGCACAAGCCCCGCTGAGACGGAGAGAACCGCCAGCAGCTGAGTCGCTGCAAAGGAGCCTGCCGCCTCAAGCACCACTGAACAGGGCACCACTGCCACAAGCACCGCTGGTCCATGAGCGCCAAGGGCACTGACACTACTGAGTCAGTCATGAGCAGGATGAAGTACTCTGGGCACCAGGCCCCCTCCAGAACCAGTGGAGTATCACATCCACTACCTCTGTCCTTAGCAGGATGAAGCACTCTAGGCACCAGGCCCCCTCTTGAAATACTGTGGCTTTGCACTCCCCTGGATGGAACAGTGGGCAACCCACCCACTGTAGAGACTTGAGAGACTGTGGCTTTGCACTCCCCAGGATTGAACAATGGGCATGTGGCCCCCTTGTGGATTTGGCATCGTGCACTCATCAGGCTGAGGTGCCCCCCCTTTCCCTCCCCATGAGGTGCCTGTTTTCTTGCTCTCTGATGCCCCTGCAGTGTTCTCTCCGTCATGGTCGGGGATCTTGTGTGGGCCTCGCCCATACCGTGTGGGCCCAGTGTTCCACGGACTTCATTGGAGCACTACCTGGACTACTAAGATTGGTGTAAATTTGGTTTATGGTGTACATATACATTTTTGTGTACTTGATTTTAATATATTACAATGGATACACTCATTTCCTTTTGTCTTTGCATTCTTCCCGGGGGGTTGGGGGATGTAACTATAATGTATAAATAAATATGTATTTGTGTGTGTATTGAAGTGGGTGAGGGTGGGGGTGGAGGTGTTGTGTGTGTGTGTGCCCCTGTTTTTTCCCTCCCCCCTCCCCTGTGTTGTAGGTGCAGTACTGACCTTTGTCTTTGCCGCCAGCGTTAGTGCTCCTGGTAGAGGAGCAAGAAGATGAGGGCTGGCAGGATGTGCAGCTCGGGTTCCATGGTGTCCGGATTCCTCGTGGGGTTTGTAGAGGTGAGCGTTTTCCCTTCGAATTTCTGTTTCCATCGTGTTTTTGTCCGCGGTGAATCCGCCCCGGAAAAGGTGGCAGTTTTGGTAGGTTGTGATACTGTGGGCGGTACTTTGTCTTCCGAATGTCTGTTGGCGGTGACCGCCATGCTGTTTGTCTGTACCGCCGTGGCGGTCGGAGTGCTAAACTGGCTGTCTTTGTTGGCGGTTTCCGCCACAGTCGTAATTCCAATTTTTTTACCGCCGGCCTGTTGGCAGTCTTACCTCCGCTTTAACACCGTCCGCCAGGTAATGACCACCATAGTCTTACTTTCTGGGTTCTGACACACAATATTTTTAACATCACAATATGTGTGCCATGATATTTGTATCTGACTCAATTTTTGAAACAATACTTCTGCAAAAGACCAGTTGCCAACAGAATGGGAGAAAAATAGATACTTATTGTTAGACCTGTCAGCCATAGAGTGGTCTTCCCCCGTACTTTATGCCTTCACCCCTCCTAGATTGCTGAGTTAGTTTCTGGTGGCCTTAGGACTCTTTCCACATTACTGCTGCTAATCAGTGTTAAAGTGCTTGTTCCCTCTCCTTTAAACATGGTAAAATTGTCTGACACTGAACTGGAACATTTAATTTACTTGTAAGTCCCTATTAAAGTGATACTACATGTACCCAGGGCCTGTAAGTTAAATGTTACAATGTGCCTGCAGCACCTTTTGTGCCACCCACTTCAGCTGACCTTTTCAAACATGTCTCAGGCCTATCATTGCAGCGTCTGTGAGCAGTTGTAAGCTGCCATTTTGATCTTAGAAAATGAACCCTCTGCTAGACCTAAAGATTCCTTATTAGAGCAAATGACTCACACCGAGGGTAGTTCCTAAACAATCTACAGGGCAGTGTGTGTTGTATTTAAAAAGTTGAACATGTATTTTTTAAGTTTTAAATGCCCTGGTAGTGAAAAACTGTCAAATGTGTTTTTCGATATTGCGAAAGGTCTACCTCTCACATTGGATGACTTTGTGTTACCTTATTATATTTAGTAAGTGATAACCTTTGATTGGGAGTGGTACAGAAAGTCATGTTTGATGTCTGAGAAATTGTAAAGTCACAATTCCCCAAATCCCAGTTTTAGAAAGTTGCCATTTACTTGTCCTAACCATTTAGTGCATGTAACCTTTATCCTGGGTCACATGATTAGGTGTATTTGGCCATGGTGTATTCCTCAGAGAGAGCATAATAATAGTTAAGAGTCTGGGTGTTGACAGGATGGGTCATGATTGGAAGGCTGAAGCTGTCACCTACAAAAGTTGCATTTCAGAGGCACTAGCCCAGATTACATAAATATGACCTCACACTAGCCTACAGTGCCTCTGGGGCATACTGAGAGCAGGGCAGGGAGGCCAGAAATTACATACACTTCTGCAAAGGGAAAATACCAGAAGCTTCTCCCACTTCAAAGGGGACACCATGTATGAAAGTAAGACCCTCAGACCCACTCTTCATTACACAACTTGACCTATAGATACTATAGAAGGACTGTCCAACTGCCCTGCTGCACTGGACCTGCCTGAACCTGCAACTGGACCTGTTTGAGGCCTTCCCTGCTGTCTGAGTGGGAAGGCTGGACCTGTACCCTTCATCCCATACAGAAATGACTCCAAGAGTTAGCTGACTGTTGTCCTGTTCTGAGCCAGAGGGACACAACAAACTCCATCTACCTCCTTGCAACTACCAAGCAGGTTGATGCACAGGATCTGTTTGGAACTGCCACTTTACCTGCCTGAGCCCTTCTGGCCTCTACTGGAGTGAATTCCTGATCTCCATGGGGTGTGTCAATTCCAGGACCTTTGGTATGGCATTGACTGAACTTCTCGTCAATGAAAAGAAGAAATCTTGAACTTTTGGGCTCTTCATAAACATGAACAAACCCATTCACAACAAAATCTTTCCTCCCATGCCACCCACAAACGCAAAGCTCCGGTTAACCCGACTCTGCTTTACAGCGACCACCAACAACAATTGGCAATGCCGGACCAGGTCTTGGTGGTACAGCAGTGACAGTCCACAGTGACTGCCAATGAGCATCTCCAACAACGACAGTCCATGATGTCCGAAGCTGTGCTACAGTGATGACTTGACCTACTCCTTGAGCTAAAGCTGGGGCCAACCGTAAAGCTCTCTTTGCTCCTCACTGCCTCCTCCACCACAAACTGGACTCTTCATTCTGGACTTTAGAAGGTAACTTTTTCAGGGGGCTAAACTGGTCCCTGTAGCCAGGCTGTGTTCCATTGTAGTTAGCCTGCACTTGTGAGTTTCACCTGGTCCTGCATCATCAGATAACCACGAGTGGAGCTTTGTGCCTTTAGATGCTACTTTCCATTGCCTCCAATTTAAGCGTGACCGTTTTTGTGCCAAGCTACATGAGCACACAGACATAAAAGGACACACACAAATAAACATTATGACTTACAGTCACACACACGCTGAGAACAAGAAAGCTTTTAAAGGCTAAGTGAGAGCGCTTAGTATCACAGGAGAAGGGAACATGGGGAACAAGAGAAAGGAAATGAGGTACATTATGAATGAGATGTTCTTTCTCCATACTCAGCAGTAGGTTGTGGACAAATGTAGGTGTCTGATTGGCCAGGAGGAAACAGGAGAGAAAAGCAGACCACAGTAGATGGAAGGAAGATCAGCATCACAGTGAAGATGTAAATGTGGTTGGGTGAAACAGTGTAAGGAATAGATCTTGGCAAAGAGTCAGGACTGGAAGACTGTTAGAGGGATGACTGAATAAGCCAGGGCAAGCCAGGAATCTAGGGGATGCTGTACCTAGAGCAGCACCACTTTTTTTGCACCCCTTAGTGCCCCTCTAATGCCACCACATGTGAACCGTATTTAATATACGGAGCACCACGGTGGTAGTTAGGGAACTAGCGTCAGAATTTTTGATACTAGGTTGGCGCTTTGCAGGATTAGCGTACAAAATGTTGACGCTAATCTTGTAAAGTACCCAGAGGACCATTGTAACCAATGGCAGCCTCCTTTTAATCCTGACTCTTACCAGGCATTAAAAGTGTGAAAACAATTATGCAAAGAAATCTCTTAGACTTCTTTGCACCATTTATTTGCCCCCCCTAATGGGGGAACACCCCCCTTGTATACATTATGCCTGGCGCAGGCATAATGTGGTGCAAGAGGTTACAAAGTGGAACAATACAAGCATTGTGCCACTTTGTAAATATGATGCAGTGTTTTTGACCATCTAACGCCACATTAGCGTAACAAAAATGACACTAATGAGTTGTTAGCGTGGCGCTAGGCACTCTTTAATCTGGGCTTAAGTTCATAAACAAACAGAGGCTAACATACCAAAAAATAGAGGAATAAGTGGCTAAATGTATGGATACAAGTTTCATGCCACCAAATTTGTAGACACTTTACTGATGGAATAAAATCTGAGACGATAAAATAGAGGAAAGATTTGCATCAATCCCTCATCCATCATTGGCCTCTGAGGGAAATAACTTCTTTGGGGTGATAGAATACTATATACCCATTCAACGATAGCTGTCTTTGAGTTGATCACCTTTTGGTAACAATGATGATGTCTCTGCATATTGATAGAATTATCTGCACTGCTTTAGTCATACATATGTAATTCTGTAATTCAATACCTTCATTTTATGATACTAACTTATGACAAACTTAAGTGTGCCAGATCCTTCCACCTACATCAAAAATATCCAGTCCAGTACTATCCCTTTACAAAGAGTCTGTTTAGCAAACACATGAATTAATTGAAGCCAACTCCTGGAACATGTTATTTTGCTTTAATAACATGACATGATTCTCTGGTTGGATGGAGTAAGACATTCATAGATCTTTGTGTGTCTGATGTCAAACAAATGAGTTGTGCCTTGGCATTTCACACAATGAAGCATTGTAAAGAAATCACTTCGCACATTCATTTGAGGGTCACTGTGATAAACATACATTTGGTGCTTATCATTTCTTAGTTTCAAGCTTTCACAAAATGAATTGTTTTGCCATTTGGCTATTGTATATTTAACACATTAGCAAGATTTTTAAATGTTGTATATTGTTTCTCTATATTTCCCTTCTAACAGTGGCTTCCATGCAATCAATCAAGGTAATGCCAGGGGGAGGTGAAACACAAAGGTGGTCATTATGACTTTGGCGGTCCTGCCCCACCATGCCTGTGGTTACCGTCAGACAGGCGACAGCGTGGCGGTGAAGGACCGACAAATTATGACCACAGCAGTGAACTGGCTGCATCGCAGCCAGTTCACCACGTGTATCGCCAGGGCAGTGAGACCACCTGGCTGAAGGTTGACCAACTTCAACCGGGTGGTCCACATAGCACTGCCAGCGGTATTTTGAGTATCCTTACCGCCAGGGATTCCGTAGCGGCAGCCCCACCACAAAATCCCTAGTGGTAAGGATACTGGCGACAGGAATACCAGTTCCTGTTGCCACAATAGGACTCCCAAAACCCCCTCCATGTAGGAGCACCCCCCTACCCCTGATCCCATCAGAAGCCCCCCATCCTCCTAAGCAGCAGGGCCCCCCTCCCTCAGACCCTGTACTGCCCCCCCACCACCCTGATCCCCGTACTGACACCCACCCCGATCCCTGTACTTACCTTCCAACCCATGATCCACGCATGCACACACCACACTTACATACATACATGCACACATCCAAGCTCACTCATTCATACACACACGGCCACAACACCCCCTCACCCCACACATACAGACATTCACACAAAAACACAGACACTTGCACACATGCACACAAACACACACAATACTCCCCAACCCCCTCCATACACACACTCACCCCCATTCACGCACACAAGACTCAACTAATGCCCCCCGTCAGATGGTCACTTTATCTGGTGGTCATGGTGGTCTTCTGTGAGGGAACGGAGTCCATGGAGCTTGATCCGTCGCCAGCACCCTACCAACACAACACTGCCATGCTGTTTACAATGTTGTAATACAGCGGGCAGTGTTGTGGTGACGTGGTGGTGGTGGCGGAGCAAGCTCCACGAGACTGACGACTGCCAGTATGGCTGCTGGCGGCTTCCCCACCAGATAGTGGCTGAGAGCATCCAGCAGCCATAATATGGTGGTCTTCAGACCGCCAACATTAGCGATCATATGGCAGAGGTGACTTTAGCGGTCTACTGAATAGACCGCTGAAGTCATAATGAGGGCCAAAGTCTTGATTTGCAAATGAAGATCTTTCATTCACAAGCAGGCATTGTTATGTGTTCGAAATGGGCCTTTGGTTGGCAGTCAGTTTGCCCCCTCTCCAAGTAAGGACCCTTACTCTAGTCAGGGTAAAGGTGAAACACACACGGTTAACCCAGCTCACACGGTTGGTAGCTTGGTACGAGCAGGCAGGCTTACCTTCAGAAGCAATGTGTAAAATATTTGTACCAACACACACAGTAATACAGTGAAGCACTACAAAATGGGCAAGTCAACAGGTTTCGAAAAATAGTAATATTTATCGAAATAAAACAAGACCAAATACGATAAATAAAATCCACCATACAAGTAAGAATATGACGTTAGCAATTAAAAACATGAAAATAATGCCTAGAAGCACAAATGCTGCAATCTGATCTGAAAGCTGGTGCTGTTTACGGAGTCACATGGACCCACTAGGACAGTACCTTTTTAAAAGTGTGGAAGAACAGGCTGGTGCATGGAGTCGGGGAGCTGGTAGTCACTGGCTCTGCAGTGGCAGCAGTTCTGATGCTGCAAGGCGAAGGAGCAGAGGGTCCTTGCTGCGGAGCAGTGGAGGTGAGGAGGCACCGGTTGTGAGGATTGGGTCCCTTGGCACCTCAGGCAAAGTCGAAGTTTGGTAAAGTCACGATTCTGTGGGGCGACATCACGGGGTCGCAATCACATCACAGGGTCTCAGGCACTGTGACGGAGTCAGGTGTCACAAATGTCAGATGTTCGACACTCCAACTCACGAGTTCATGCGCACGTCAGTGGCTCTAGTGAGGTCAGTGGGGTCATCGCGCTTCTGCAAGGTCCACGGCTTCAGGTGCAGGGGGCGTCATGGGTTTTGAGCAGCGGCGTCATTGGAAAAGTCGCTCGGAGTCGTCTTGTGTTGTTCCACGGTTTTCACCAGACATTCACTTCCAGGGGCCCAGGAACTGGAATAGCATCCTCTAGCAAGTTAGAGTCCACAGCATGCAGACTCAGAACTAGTTGGTGAAGCCTTTGCTGTCCATGAGGCTTCAAAACAGGAGGCAAGCTCAGTCCAAGACTTTGGAGATTCTTCTCAAGCAGGAATGCATAACAAAGTCCAGTCTTTGTCATCTTTCACAGGTAGAAGCAACAAAGCAGTCACAGGCAGGGACAGCACTTCTCCTCAGCTCTTCAGCTCTTCTCCTTGGCAGAGTTTCCTATTGATTCCAGAAGTGATCTTGAAGTAATCTAATTTTGGGGGGTTTTGGGTCCACTACTTATAAGCCTTTCTGCCTTTGAAGTAGGCAAACCTGAAAGGAAAGTCTCTCTTGTTTGTAAATTCCTGCCTTGCCCAGGCCAGGCCATAGACACACCCCAGGGGGTTGGAGACTGAATTGTGTGAGGGCAGGCACAGCTCTTTCAGCTCTTTCATATGTGAGTGACCACTCCTTCCTTCCCTCTCAGCACAGATGGCTCATCAGGAAATGAAGGGTACACCCCAGCTCCATTTGTGGCACTGTCTAAAGGAGAGGTGCAAACAGCCCAACAGTCAAACTGATCCAGACAGGGAATCCACAAACAGGCAAAGTCACAGAATGGTTTAAGCAAGAAAATGCCTATTTTTCTAAAAGTTGGATTTTCAAACATGCAATCTAAAAACAAACTTTACTAAAAGATGTATTTTTAAATTGTGAGTTCAGAGACCCTAAACTCCAAACATCTATCTGCTCCCAAAGGAATCTACATTTTAATACTATTTAAAGACAACCCCCATGTTATCCTATGAGAGAGATAGGCTTTGCACAGTGAAAATCAAAGTTGGCAGTATTTCACTGTCAGGACATATAAAACACATTAGTATATGTCCTACCTTAAACAGACACTGCACCCTGCCTATGGGGCTACCTAGGGCCTACCTTAGGCATGCCTTACATGTAAGAAAAAGGAACATTTAGGCTTTGTGAGTGGGTACACTTGCCAAGTCAAATTGGCCGTTTAAAACTGCATGCACAGACACTGCAGTGGCAGGTCTGAGCCATGTTTACAGGGCTACTAATGTGGGTGGCACTACCAGTGCTGTAGGTCCACTAGTAGCATTTGATTTACAGGCCCTGGTCACCTCTAGTGCACTGTACTTGGGACTTACTAGTACATCAAATATGCCAATCATGGAAAGCCAATTACACATATATTTTATATAGGAGCTCTTGCACTTTCACCCTGGTTATCAGTGGTAAAGTGCCCAGGGTATCAAAAACAGCAAAAACAGAGTCCAGCACACATCAACAACCTGGGAAACAGAAGCAAAAAGTTAGGGGAGACTACACCAAGGATGTCAAGTCTAACAATGTGTATCACATACCTGTCTCAGTAACAAATGCCTGCATGAAAGTACATATGGTTTCACAGCAAAAATGGTATTAGCATGTGAGAAAGCTACATCTCATTCCTGAATCATTACATCTGTATACTTCTATCCCTCAACCATTTGTAAAGCAGTCCTACATATGAATCTTCTATCCCATTCTTGTATGCTGCATGCAAAACTCTGACACGAACATGGCAAGCACCATTAAGGCAGATATAAAAATCACATACCCTCAGTATTTCAAGCATAATTTAAGCATAACGCTTAATAACGTTTAAGTCAATGATTTTGCAGCATTTCTAACTGGACTTGTATTTGGGGATGCTAAATAACATTAGTCATCTGTGTTCATGCGGAAAATCTGCAGACATAAGGCATGCTTAATTTGTAATAAATAAATGAATAAATAAATAAATAGGTATGCTATCAAATAAGTGCAGGGATCTATATATTTACCAGTCATCTAGTGGGAGCACTGCTGAATGCTAGGTTTGTCGAATACAAAGTCTGCATAGTCCTGTTTCATTTTTCTGCACTCCCTGAGCAGTATCACATAAATTGAGCACAGGGAGTGATAAGGTAAGACTCAGGGCCTCATTACTAGATTGGGGGTCCGTGCACCACCATGGTGGTAGTGGCGGCCAGATAGCCATCGGCTTGGTAGTTGGAGCACTGAGTTTGCTGGTCCCATAGAGCAAACACCACTGCAGTCCCACCAGCACCGCCAGGCACAGCAGACTGCTGCAATCACAAGGCAGACTGTGTTTCCACCGGACACATTATGAGTTTGCACACCACTAACGTGACTATGACAGTCAAACAACAACGTATCTGCAGGCAGAAATGGAGAGTATAAAGGGAGCAACTTGCCTGCAGGCAGCCTCACTTGTCCCGTACCACCATGGAGCCATTACACATGTCCTGCTGCTGCTCATTGAAAGTGCCCAAAATCCACACTGCCGTGGACCCAACAGACCGTAAGTACACACACCTATTTGTATCATTATACTCAATTTCAGATTGTCGCACCATCAATCACATGATGTGAGATCAGCCCAAGTCATTCACAGAGAAGGACACATTCACAGCCACAAAATGCCCCCTTTGGGCAGGTGACTCGCACTGCACAGCAACACTACACAAAAACACACATCTAACCATCTCAGGCACAGGGACAGTGAAGTGTACACAAATCCAACAACACAGCAACATCACATCTACAAATACAACTGATAGCCTCACATTGTACACACGCCATGGACTGCCATTACATTCAACACACATATGTATGGATGTGTCATGGAACACAAACATAACTCACATTAAACAGCCCTGCAATGGACACACACATCACCCACATTGCAATATAATTGAAGGACAATAGAATGCACAATAGGAAGAGAGAGAAATATCCAAAGCTCATTGTGCAAACGATACCTGCACAACAGAGATGGGGGCATCAGGAGCACTTAGGGAAGAATGCTGCACTGGGACACATTACACTTTGCACATGCCTCTAAAACAACATTTGCACAAGAACTGGTCCTTTAGCTATCTCTGGGACAAACAATAGTAGAGCCAAATGACATGCCGATCTGCACGATGTGGAAGTGAAGGTCAAGAAAGCAAATACAACTGCAACAGCATGGGTCAGGCATCTGGATGATGTAGCTGCAAGGTACTCACAGCTAAATGGACACATGCACAGTCAAATGCAAATGAAGCTATCACAATTGAACACCCTCCACATCTGTACAAAAAAAAAACGAGCTCCCATGCATGAGACAAATGTACAATCCATGTCAGGGGTACAGGTCTAACACCATACATGTTCACATTGGACAACACAAGATGGAATACTTACCATACTAAACGGAACACAATGCAGTGACACCACAATTGCATTTACACCCTCATATCCATGCAGTCAACATATACCTTTGTCTCAGGTGACACCAGCACTTCCAACAAAGTCATATTTTGTAAACAACTGCAAATGGATCAGCAAGCAGGCTGAAATACACACAACTGTGGGCAGATACTACAAATTACTCTGGAAAAACATAAAGGTAGAAAATAAATTGCAGATAAATGCGTACCTAACAAAACAACTGTTTGGATTTATTAAAAAGTAACAGGAAAATGTCGAAGGCCACTGGCCAGTCCATTAGTCCATCATTGCATAGTACTGTGTCAACACTTGACTCCTATTACTCCCAGGGAACCTGCACAGGAAGGGGCATCAAGTGGGCACGCAGTCACTTCAGGGATCCTCATTGGGGGCATCGGATTAGGGATGGGTAGGTATAGGTTTGGGAGGAGTGGATTCATTCTTAGGAGGGGTGAGCTTCTTCTTGGGGCTGTGGATGCTTGCATGGGAGCAGGTGTGACAGGGTAGGACTTGGAGATGGAAGGGATGGGTTGGGATGAAGGTCAAGGCCTGTTGGGTATGAGACGGGGTGAAAGGAACAGTGGAAATAGCAAGCTAAAAAAAAAAAACTTTCCTAAGGAACGCAGGGACCATTATCAGAAGAGGATGTGGATTTGGAGGTTGAGGGAGTGATTGACTGGTGTGTCGGAGTCGATATCTTGGGTGTGTGTATCTGTGAGGTATGCTTCTGTTTGGGGCATGTCTGTTGTATGTGCGAGTGTGGATGTTTGCGTGTCTTGGGGGGCCGGGAGTTAGAGCTGCTTGGTGGTGTGGGAGTGGTGGGATGTGGGAGTGGCGGATGGGTGTGTCTGTTGAGGAGGTGTCTGTGGGTATGCTTGTAGTAGTGGATGTGTGTGTATCTATTGGTTTGGTGCCCGCAGGTATGGTGGATGTGGATGGCTGTGTGTTTGTTGGGGTGGTGTCTGCATGTATGATAGATGTGGTGGATGTCTGTGTGTCTGTTGGTGTAGGGCCTGTGGGTATGGTGGGTGTGGTGGGTGTGTCACTGCCTGTTGTAGTAGTGTCTGTGGGTATGCTGGATATGGTGTGTGGGCCAGTGCGGGTGGTAGGGGTGTCTGGGGAAGTGGTGGCTGATGTTGTATGTGTGGGTGTCTGTTGAATGCTTGCATGCCTGTGTGTTTTGTGGTGTTTGTGTTTATGTGTGTTGTTTTTGTTTGGTGACGTGTGTGTGTGCATATTTATTAGTGTGCTTGGGATAGGTAGGGAATTTGGGGATTTGGATTGGGACGGACGGTGGAGGGGTGAATGGCTTCCATCAGTTAGGAGGCCAGAGCCTGAAAAGATCTCTGTTGGCCAGACATTGCACTATGAATGCCTTCCAGGAATGCATTTGTCTGCTAAAGCTAGCAGGCCAATCCCCAGATGGCATTTATAAATGAAGTCTGACCCACAGAGATACTACTCAGGCGGACAATAGCCTCCTCACTGATGGCAGCAGGGGTAAAAGGGGTTGAGGCAGAGGTTCTTGTGGCAAAGGAGATGCCCACCCTCTTGGGCGAGTGCACATGGCCAACTGGGTGGGGAGCAACAGGGAGAACTGAACTAGGGTGGAGGCCAAGGATGGTACTGGAATATGTTCTGATGGGTTTGCCACTACTAGGGAATGGCCACTGGAGAAAGCATCTGATGATGAGGATGCAGATCCTGTCTCCTCTGAGGCACTCTCCTCACCTTCTGGGCTACTGGGTCCCTCTGTGTTAGTGTTGTCTTGATCTGAGGTCCCCTGGCCAAATGCTTCCCCACTCAGCTGTGCCCTGTCTCCTTCGCTTCTCTGGGCTGGTGCTGCAAAAATAAAGAGAAATAAGGTAATTGCATGTCCATGATCACATTTGAACAACAGCTGTTATTAGCAAACATTACCATGATGTCAAGTAGGCCCCAGCAACAAACTTCACCTAAGTGGTCCATACATGTGCCGTACCATATGTATGCATGCGATCTGAACTGTTAACAGTCACCCACAGGAAAATCAGGATTTTAGACAACTACAATTTCATGTGTGGAGTGCACTCACAGTAAACATTTAACAAGTAGGAGACCACATCACCTACAATGCTTTGCCTCATGGAGCATGCATCACTTACCTGTTGTCATACAATAGTGGGCCAATGCCAACTGCAATCCCACAGATACCACACATGTTCATGCAGGCATACATTTGTCACATACACAATAACACAGTACTGTGAAATGATGCTCCTAAACATGCCATGTTGCTGACAACAGTACAATATCCTGGATATGTGACATGTAAATAATCATGTCACAATGGAAACATATCAACAATGCACATTTCACCAAGTGAAATTTGTCTTAATGTTGGCATGGAAATAATCCCAATGTTGCTGGTGTACTGGAAGTGGGCACAATGCAACAGTTGAAAAGCCATAGTTACTCTCCTACAGTGTGGTCTTGGTCCATATTGGGAGATATATTTGACAGGTCCTGGTCTCTGCAGGCCGAGCATACAAAACATACATGACACTCCATTTCCATTGCATCCATGCATGGCAGTACATCATGTGGACCTCACCAATTTGGCATGTTGTGTCTGTGGCAACATGAAGGGCAGAATGAGTCAGGATATGGATTCCAGACTGCAGTTTGGCAAGGTCAGATGTGGGTTGAAAGACCTGTGGTACTATACAAATTGCAATCAAGATTCTTAAATGACTCCTACAAGATATATACACAGCTCATGCTGTCATGCACACACATGTTGTCCAACATTTACAACAATCATGAAGAAAGAAATGTCATTGGATGGCAGTAAAGCATCCTTACCTAGTAATGTGCATCCAACACAAGGAGGATCTAGGATCTCAAAAACAAAATGGCCCTCATTATGACATTGACGGTAAGTCCTGCTTACCACCATGCCGACTGCCACCAACATACCGTGACCACAGTGGTATACCGCTACCCATATTATGACCCACACATAAAAATCTGTCACTATACAGATACACACACAAGTCCGCCAGCCCAAAGGTCAGTGATATAATGGCAGTAGCAAATCCCACACTGTTAAGCCAACAGAACTATGCCCACAGCATTATGATGCACGAATCACCACGGCAGA
Source organism: Pleurodeles waltl (assembly GCF_031143425.1). NCBI lineage: Eukaryota > Metazoa > Chordata > Amphibia > Caudata > Salamandridae > Pleurodeles > Pleurodeles waltl. The sequence continues at coordinate 445,074,249 of NC_090451.1, read as the reverse complement.
CATTCAACCGCGGTAAACCATTGGCAGTACATACAGCTGCGCTCAAAATACACACAACCTAGAAAAACAACACCACATTGGACAATTCAAACTACACATACCTGACACTCCTACACACACCACACACCCACACCACTATAAAACACATATCCCACACCACCCACATCCCTTTATGACTACAAAATAATTTACAACTGAGAGAGAGAGACACCAAGAGCACCCACAGAACCAGAGCCACAGAACACCATCACCCATACACCATCCATGCACCTCACAACACACACCCCAATACTTTACCCCACACACCCTCACACACACCACTTACACTACACCCATGGCACCACAAAGACACCCAGGTTCTCTGACGAGGAGCTAAGGGTCATGGTTGGAGGAAATCAACCGGGTAGAGCCACAGCTATTCGGATTACAGGTGCAGCAGACACCATTGCCAGGATGATGGAGCTATGGCGGAGGATCGTGGACAGGGTCAATGCCGTGGGACAGAACTCAAGAACAAGGGATAACATCAGGAAGAGGTGGAACAACCTACGGGGGAAGGTGTGTTCTGTGGTTGCAAGACACCAGATAGCTGTACAGAGGACTGGCGGTGGACCCCTACTTCCTCCCCACAACTAAAAACATGGGAGGAGCAAGTCTTGACAATACTGCATCCTTAGGGCCTGGCAGGAGTAGCTGGAGGACTGGACTCTGGTAAGTCAACTCTTTACTACTATTACCCCCCTACCTACATACCTTCACATACCCCCACCCCTACCCTCACCCCCATCACCCCACCACCTCACATACTCCCCCCAATCACAACTCACCCATCCCAATACCAAGCCCTGCATGCACCCCCAATGCATGGACACCACTCACAGCCCTGCATGCATACCCATCATCACAGCATGCACACGAGAGAGAATAACGTAGCCCACCAAATAACACCTCTCACTAAGGCCAATCTGCCATGGCAATATCAAACATAGAGGGCAACATACCCCATGCACAAGATGACACATGCAGAAACTATAACACTGCATTTACATCCCCACAGGTCCCCACCCAACGTCACCGGAGAGGAGGTGCCAGCAACATCCAGTCTCCCCAGAGAAGAGGCCCACAGTGATGACAGCAGCTCTGCACGCCTGGATCAGGATGACCAACCTGGCCCATCAGGGACCTCCGGACAGTCGGTTACCCAGCCACAGTCCCAAACCATCATAGAGCCTCCCCCCTCAGGAAACACCAGCACAGCACCCACCCAGCAGGCCCATACCTCTGTCCCCAGGACACATCAATCAGCAGTGTGTTTACCGGTACAGGGACCCCAGGCAACCCCACAAACACAGGATGATCAAGGACCTGGGGTCAGTGGCAGTGGGCACAGGACAACAGGAAAGCTGGGAGGACTGCTGTGTGACAGGGGGAGGACAGGCTCAAGGAATCGACTCTCCGGGAGGCACTCACCAACATCCTGGGAGCATACCACCATTCCCAGGAGACCATGGGCCAGATACTGGCCAAGTTGCAGGAGACCCAGGGGCTGTAGGAGGGACAGTACCTGGGGATCAAGGAGGACCTGAGGGACATCCACACCACCCTAGTCACCATTGCAGGGGTGCTGGCTGACAAGGCCAACACCATGAGGATGGCAGTGGCACACCAACGGGCCCCTGACACTAGCCACACTGATAAACAGCCCTCTACCTGTGCGAACGCTAGTGGACAGGAGGCCCCGCCACAGGAACAACAGGCCACCAGCACCCCACCCCCTGCAGAAGGAGAACCACCATGCAAACAGTCCCTGCGATCCAGGCAGAAGCTAGAGAACATTGCCAAGACCCCCGCCAGGAAATAAGACTCTCCTGATTGTCACCCTTGTGTTCCACTCTGTCACCCTGTCCACCTTGAACTGCCATTGCTCCACTTCACTTCCTATGACCCCTTGGACAATGCACCTGTGATACAAATAGAATAAACTCTATCCTGGACTTTCCTCCATTATCAGCCCAGCCCCTTGCACATCCCCATTCACTTCTCAACACTGAAATAAACACCCTCTTCAACAATACGAGTATGGAGTTTGTCAAATGATTTAAGGATGTATTTGTTTAACAATCTGTAGACTATACAATTAGACTGTACAGTTATGTATACATAGGTATGACCTGTAATGTGCTGCATTCAATACACCAGGAATCAGAGTAGGGAAAAAAGATCTGTGAATTACAGTAAGTGGCCAGAGTAGTGGGAACAGCAGCCTGCCTATGCAATGGAAGGTGAAGTTACAGTGTCTTACCTCGTAGTCATTGGAAGCACTGTCGTATGATAGTTGTTCTGTTGTCCACATCCTCATCCTCTGCCTCTTCTATGTCACTGTCCACAGGCTCCACAGCTGCCACACGCCCATCTCCAGCCCCATCCTACTGCAGAAATGGCACCTGGTGTCTCAAGGCTAGGATGTGCAACATGCAACATGCCACGATGATCTGGCACACCTTCTTGGGTGAGTAGCACAGGGATCCACCTGTCAGATGAAGGCACCTGAACCTGGCCTTCAGGAGGCCAATGGTGCGCTCAATAATTCTTCTTGTATGCCCATTTGCCTCATTGTAATGTTCCTCTGCCCTTGTCCTGGCATTCCTCACTGGGGTAAGTAGCCATGAGAGGTTGGGGTAACCACAGTCACATGCAAATATCGAGGGATACCTAGTAGCCACACACTCACCCTTAGGGCCAACCCCACACCCATATACCAACAGACACTGGGTGGGGACCATGGATTCACCTATTAGCCACACCCGGTGCCTCTAGAGTTGAGCCATCACATATGAGATGCTGCTATTCCTCAGGATAAAGGCACCACGCACAGACTCAGAATACTTTGCATTCACATGGGAGATGTACTGGTCTGTAAGACACACTATATGCACATTCATAGAATGAAAGCTCCTTCGATTTCTGAACACCTGTTCATTTCTCCAGGGGGTGACAAAGGCAATATGTGTACCATCAATTGCCCCAATGATTTTGGGGATATGTCCCATTGCATAGAAGTCAGCCTTCACTGTGGGCAAATCCTCCACCTGGGGGAAAACGATGTAGCTGCGTGTGTGTTTCATCGGGGCAGATAACACTCTGGTCAGCACGTTTGAGAACAATGGCTGTGACATCCCTGCTGCCATGGCCACTGTCGCTTGGAAGGAGCCACTTGCCAAAAAATGTAGCACTGATAGGACTTGCATAAGAGGGGGATCCCAGTGGGCTGACGGATAGCTGAGATCAGGTCTGGCTCCAATTGGGCACACAGCTCTTGGACTGTGGCCCTATCAAGTCTGTAGGTGAGGATAATGTGCCTGTCCTCCATTGTTGCCAAGTCCACCAGGGGCCTATACACGGGGGGATGCCTACATCTCCTATTCATCCTCAGTGGTTCTACTCTAGGGGGATACATGTTGAGCATCTGGTCAGTTTTCAACATTTCCTCATTGCACAATGCATTGCATGTTGAGTCAGAAACAGTATGTTTATGTTTATTCCTAAAATGTGCTTATTTCGGCTGTGACGCAGTTATGTGCCATGGCCTGCCCCCCCCCTGAAATGGCGGATCCCTGTCCTGTGTGGAGGGACAGATGGAAATGAGGTAGTTCTTCTGACGTTGTGCGCCGTTGCGGGAGGTGGTCGAAAACAGCCGTGCAACTTCTTATTGGTTATCATTGGGCCCTATGGGTTCCAGTATCCAATGGTGATGTACGCCGGCGGTGACGGTATGTACCGCCGCGGACGTGACCGCCATTTTCTATCTGTTCACTCACTTGCTACCTGACCTTCAACAGGAGAGGTCCTACACTGCAAGTGCTGCTGGGACCTGTGTCTGGAAGCGACCATGGCTCGAGTCTCTGAGAAAGGGCCCCAGCCTTCACTTCGGAGGAGTTGGAATGACTGGTGGATAGGGTCCTACCCCAGTACTGATTGCTTTATGGGCCTCCAGACCAACAGGTGAGTACACTGTGTGCACGATGCATGGTGCATGAATGCATGGAGTGCTGTGTGTGAAGGCCTCGTGTAAGGGGGGGGTGGTTGAGGGGTCCTGGGCAGCGTGCTGCATGTATGGTGGGCAATGTATGTGGGTAAGGGGATGGGAGGGACATGGTGGGCCATGAGTGTACTAGGCTGGTCGGTATGACTGATAGCATTATTCTATGTTCATTTTTCTGCAGGTCAGTGCCCATCAGAAAAAGGGTATGTGGCGTTCCATTGCAAAGGATGGGGGTCTACGACAGGTGGAGCACCCACTGTCGCAAACAGTGGGAGGACCTGAGACGCTGGGCAAGGAAGACGGCGGAGGCCCAGCTAGGGATGAACTCCAAAGGAGGAAGGGGTGCCCGTCGAAACCTGACCCCCCTGATGTTCCGCATACTGGCGGTGGCCTATCCGGAGTTGGATGGGCACTGAGGGCATCACAGCAGCATCAAGGGGGTGAGTACAGTTTCCAATTCTGCAAATTGCATGTGGTGGGGTGTTATCTGGGTGGGGGATGTGGACCTGTGGGTGCCCCTAGGCCAGGTCGAAGATTGCAGGGTAGGTTCCATGTGGGGCAGGGTCTGTTGCACCCCCCCCAAACATGCTAGTGGGCATCTGCTACTGGGCAGGGTTCTGTGGGTCTCAAGTATGCTGCTATTGGCGGTAGGCATTATTCTCCATTGCCTGCTGATTAGCATTGTGACTGGTAGTGCATCTCCTAGTGCACAGGGCTGTCCCCTGTGTGTTGTGTACCCCAACTGTGGTGTTGTTGCTGGCATTCACCAAGTGTATCCTTTGTCTTTCCTCCCCCTTTTAGGTCTGTCACCCTGTCCTTGTGTACATTAGCATCACCTGGCGGAGGAACAGAGCCACCAGCCCATTTGAGGAGCTGCATCCCACATGGGCTTGGAGGCCGAATCCACCGACTGTGAGGGCACCAGTGGGACAGAGGGCGAGGGAAGCACCACAGCGAAGTCTGGAGGGGACAGTTCGGACAGTGATACCTCCTCCAATGGAAGCTCCCTGGTGGTGGCGGACACCTCTGTGGCCACCCCAACTACAGGTACAGCCGCCACCCCCGTACCAGAACCGCCCTTCCAGCAGCCCCTCACTGTGTGTTCCGTGCCCACTCACACAGGAAGGTGGGCATCTCCTTCGCCCTAGGCATCTCAGGCCCTGCCCCAGCCAGCCCTGCTGCCCTGAGTGAGGAGTCTATTGACCTCCTGCGATCCATCTCTGTTGGGCAGTCAACCATTGTGAATGCCATCCAGGGGCTTGCAGGACATTTGCAACAAACAAATGCATTCCTGGAGGGCATTAACTCTGGCATGGCACCCCAACATAGATAATTCCAGGCTCTGGCCTAAATCCTGATGGCAGCCATTGTCCCCGTCTCTAATCTCCCCCCTCCAACTTCCTCTACCCAGTCCCATTCACCTCAACCCCAGCTTATCCCAAGCACACCATCAGACCAGCATGCACCAAAGACAACACACAGGAGTGGCTCAGGCAAACACAACCAGCAGCCCCAGTTGTCAGCCATTCGAGGCTGCAGGGGTAGGGCTGGAGCCTCCCCCCACCACTGCCAGCACCGCCACCAGCACCGCCAGCTGCACCACCACCTGCAGTGCCACTTGCACCACTGTCAGCACCACTGTCAGCAGGAGCAGACCCAGTGGTAAGCCATCCGAGGCTGCAGGGGTAGGGCTGGAGCCTCCCCCCACCACTGCCTGCCCCGCCAATAGCACCAGCACTACCACCACTGTGCAGCCATCACCGACGGCAGACGGACTGTAGTCCTGCCTCTATGGCGTGTCATGCATCCTGCCCACTGCAAATCTTGTGGGTCTGACACCCAGGTGAGGGTCTGTGACCTGGCACTCCCCAAGTGCTGCATCACTGGGCACAAAGCCCCCTCCAGAACCAGTGGAAGAAGGCATCCACTCACCCCCTCCTTGCCAGGATGAAGCACACTGGGCACAAAGCCCCCTACAGAACCAGTGGAAGAAGACATCCACTCACCACCTCTTTGCCAGGATGAAGCACACTGGGCCCAAAGCCCATTCCAGAACCATTGGAAGAATACATCCACTTACCCCCTCCTTGCCAGGCTGAAGCACACTGGATGCAAAGCCCCCTCCAGAACCAGTGGAGAAGCCATCCACTAGAGAGACTGTGGCCTTGCACTCACCAGGACCAAACAGTGGGCAAACCACCCACTTGAGAGACTGTAGCCTTGCACTCCCCAGGACCAAGCAGTGGGCAGACCACCCTATAGAGAGACTGTGGCCTTGTTCTCCCGAGGACCAAGAAGTGGGCAAACCACCCACTTGAGAGACTGTGGCCTTGCACTCCCCAGGACCAAATAGTGGGCAGACCACCCACTAGAGAGACTGTGGCTTTACACTTCCCAGGATCAAGCAGTGGGCAAACCACCCACTTGAGAGACTGTGGCCTTGCGCTCCCCAGGACCAAGCAGTGGGCAGACCACCCACTAGAGAGACTGTGCCTCTGCACTCCCCAGGACCAAGCAGTTGGCAAACCACCCACTTGAGAGACTCTGGCCTTGCACTCCCCAGGACCAAGCAGTGGGCAGACCACCCACATGAGAGACTGTGGCTTTCCACTCCCCAGGACCAAGCAGTGGGTAGACCACCCACTTGGGAGACTGTGGCCTTGCACTCCCCAGGACCAAGCAGGGGCATGTGGACCCGTCCAGGAGCAGTGGCTTTGTACAATCTTCTGGCTGGGGTGCACCCCCTTCTCCGTCCTCCTGATGTGCCTGTGTATTTTCGACAATGATGCCCCAGCAGTGTTCTCTCCGTATTCAGGCAGGAGTCAAGTGGGGCCTTGAGTATGTGATATGGCCCTGTGGCCCACAGACATTATGGACAGGACAGTGTCCCTCCATTTGTATTTCTGTATATACTGTGTTTATTTTTGAGGACATATACCTGTTATTTAGTCGTATTACACTCACTTTAATCAATTCCTTTTGTCCTTGCATTATTCCTGAGGGGTATGGGGTGTATATGTAATGTTACTGCACCTGTTTGTGTGTATGGTTTTGGGGGTGGGGGTGTTGTGTGTTGTGTGTGCGTGTCACTCTCTTTTTCCTCCCCCTCCTCTGTGTGCTAGGGGCGGTACTCATTGTGGTCGTCTTCACCGGCGTTGGTATTCCTGGTGTAGAAGGAGGTCGCCCAACACTCCATAGTGTTGTGGTTATTCCCTGATTGTCCAGAGGTGAGTCGTTTCCCTTCTGTGTACAGTTTCCGCCAGGCTTTTGATGGCGTTGGTACCGCCCTGGAAAAGCTGGCGGATTGGCTTGTTGTAATAGGGTAGGCAGTACATTGTCTTCCGCCTGGCTGTTAGCGGTTACCCCCGCGGTGCTTGTTGCTACCACTGTGGTGGTCGGTGTGTTAAAGTAGCTGTCTGTGTTGACAGTTTCCGCCGTGGTCATAATTCAATTTTTTTTACCACCTGCCTGTTGCCGGTATTACTGCTGTTTTATTACCGACCACCAGGGTTGTAATGAGGGCCAATGTGACTGAACTGAACATATGGTACTGACCACCAATACCTACATATTGTACATCTTATTGATGCCACACAGACTGCAACAACAGGCACACAAGAAGTCTAACTGGCACACGGGCCACACTGTAGCCTGTGAGGAGGGAGAGGATGGGTTGAGCAGAGTCAATTGTGCCTATGAGATTCTTACCTGCTCCTCTATTGAGTCATTGAGCTGTTCATAAGGGGGTAGGACCTCAAAGACAAACCTCCCGAGCTCCTCTGGAGAGAAGGCAGGGGCTCTATCACCTGCTGGACATGAAATTGCTCCCAGAGTTCGGTCAAGACCTGGCCAATCATGCCTTGGGGCTCCTGATAGACCCCCAAGACATGGCTGATGGTGTCCTTGCCTTGCCAGGAGGAGCCCTAGTGGCCTCACCCCACAGACCCACATCATCCCTCCCACGCACTGTAACCCCATGGGCCTGTGCCCTTGCCACAGGGTGCCCTTTCCAACTTGTTCCTGGAACTTTATTGTTACTCTGGAAATCAGGATCCAGGACTGGGTGGCATGAGAATGCCGACTCTGTGCTAGGGACACAGGTTGGTGGGTGAAAGGTTGCCTGTGGTGTTGAGGATAACAGCCTGGGAGGTGTCGATGTGACCACAATGACACTCACTGTTGGTGTCTAACCAGGTTGCCCAGATGGGCCAGAGCACACCTCCCTGTCCAGATGTCGAGGAGTGTCTCCTTTACTGAGGGCTTCATCCAGGGTGGTAGTAGCAGTCTGTCCCATACCCTCCGTGTGCCCAGTTGCAGCTCGACCAGTTGATGCAAAATGTACAATGTTACTGGTTGTATTGTGACATCTAACTCCAAAAGTTTAGTGATACAGTGAGCAGAGACCTTGTATAAAGTTAAGTTGCAGTTAATCCTGTTGTGGCAAGTACCCATGGGTTTGGTTGTATTGACATGACATTTGTGACTCTTGCCAATTCTATTCAAGTAAAACAGCTGCTGATGTGTGTAGATCATTTTCATTTGGGAGTATGGCTTGATAATTTCATCTTCCCACTAGTGCTGGCAAAACAGTGGCAGAGGCTAGGCAAGATATTGCTTTGGCCATTTTGATGCCTAGTTGATTGTTATGCAGGCAGGCCCAGGTGTTCGTTATATATGTGACTGGAGTTATAATGTAGTCAGTGCAGTGTGAATGTTTCTGCTGTCTGTGAGAAAGTAGCCTCTTTCTAGCATGGTTACCCCCATGTTTGGCCTGTTTGTCAGTATACTTGACTGTGTCACTGAAGTCCTACTAATCAGAACTCCAGTGCTTATGCTCTCTCTGGTTCCAAATTTGTACTTACAGACTGGTAACCCAGTATTTCACTCTAAATTGGTATACTGAACACCCCTTATAAGTCCCTAGTATGTGGTACCTAGGTACCCAGTGCATCAGGGTTCCAGGTGATCCTTATGGGCGGCAGCATTTCATTTGCCACCCTTAAGGAATTCATACAAGCACTTCTTCATGACTGCCATAGCAGCCTGAGTGAAATGGTGTAAGCACTATTTTACAGCCATTTTCACTGCACCAGGTAACTTATAAGTCACCTATATATCTAACCTTCAGACCCTGAAGGTTAGGTGCATAGTACCTGTGTGTGAGGGCACCCCTGCACTAGCAGAGGTACCCCCACATTGTCCAGGACTATTTTCACAGACTTCGTGAGTGCGGGGATGCCATTATAGGTGTGCACTACTTATATGTCAATACACATGTAGCTTCACAATGGTAACTCTGGATATGGCCAAGTAAGGTATCCAACAACTGGAAATTGTACCACAATACTGATTCCAGTATTGGTTGCACAATCCCTTGCACTCTGGGTGCTCCACCATGGCCCCCAGTACTGCCATACCAGTCTTCTGAGGTTTTCACTGCTGCCCTAGCTGCTGCCACCTCACAGACAGGCTTCTGCCCTCCTGGGGCTTGAGCAGCTCAATCCCAGGAAGTCAGAACAATGCATTTCCTTTAGGAGAGGCATCTAACACCCCCCCCCCCCGTTTGGAAATAGGTGTTACAGGCATGGAAGGGGTATCCTCCCAGAGCCTTTGGTAATGCTTTGAGGGTAAAGATGGTGCCCTCCTTGCATAATCCAGTCTACACCAGTTCAGGGACCCCCAGTCCCTGCTCTGTCATGAGACTGGACAAAGGAAAGGGGAGTGACCACTCCCCTGTCCATCAGCACCCCAGGGGTGGTGCCCAGAGCTCCTCCAGAGTGTCCCTAGGTTTTTCCATCTTGGATTACAAGGTGGTGGGGCACTCCAGGAGCATCTGAGTGGCCAGTGCCAGCAGGTGATGTCAGAGACCGCACCTGATAGGTACTTACCTGGTTAGGTGACCAATCCCCTCTTAGGGCTATTTACGGTCTTTCCTCTGGGTGTTTCTTCAGATTCAGATTGCAAGACTCCAGCAGGAATCCTCTGCATCCTTTACTCCATCTTCTACCAACAGATCAATCGCTGACTGCTCCAGGAACTTTACAAAACTGCAACAAAGAAGCTAAGATGACTTCTGCAGCATTGTAGCTTTAGCTCCTGCCAGCAACTGCAACAGTTTACAGGTCATGCATCCTCCAAGGACTGCCTTTCTTCAGACTGCACCAGAAGAACTAAAGCAATCTCCTGTGGAGTGACAGAGTCACTTCCCTGCTTCAGCAGGCACCTTTCTGCAGGTTCAACCAGTGGCTTGGATCCCCTCTAAAGGTGACAGGCGTGAATCCAGCAACATGGATGGTGGACTAAAGTAACTCCGGTAGTCCCACTGTCCAGCTGTCAAACTTTGGTGGAGGTAATAACTTGCCTCCTCACACAACATAGTACCCCCGTGTACCATGTGACTTGCAGTTGCCAAGGCTTTTGTGTGACCTTTCAAGAAGTTCTTCGTGCACAGCACAGCTTAGGTCCCCAGCACTCCATCCTGTGACGCACAGCTTTCTGAGTGGTTCTTCGGTGGCGTGGGAATACTTTGTGTCATGGTGCGTGGGCTTCCATTTGCACCTTCTTTGTCCCCATGCTGTGGGACTCCTGTGAGCACTTCCTGGTCTTGCTGAGAGCCTCCTCTGTCTCCCCCTTCTGGGTAGAGGCCACCAGGTCCCTCCTGGTCCCGGGCAGCGCCATTTTCTGCTAACTGTGAGCTTTGCATGTGCCAAAGCTTGTTGGCGGAATCCAGCGATGCAAACCAGACTGCTTTCATCCATCCGGCGTGGGACATCTTTTGCACCAACCAAGAACCCGCATCTGTCTTCTTTGGTGCAATACTGACTTTGTCTCCTCACTGGTGGTGCCACTTTTGCACCTTCATCCGGGTTAGCAGGGGCTCCTGTTCTCCCTGGACTCTTCAGTGCTTCTTGGACTTGGTCCCCTTCTTCCACAATTCTTCAGGTCCAGGGATCCATTGTTGGTGTCCTGCAGTCTCTTCTGGTTCTTGCATTATCTTCTATCATGACTTCTAGTGTGTTTTAGGAAACATGCTGTGTTTTACTCCTGCTTTCCTGGGATCTGGGGTGGGGTACATTACTTACTTTTGGTGTTTTCCTACACTCCCAGTGCCCTTCTACACACCACACTTGCCTAGGTGCCTGGAACACTAGACCAGTGTTCACTTGTTCAAAGACCCCGGTTTGGTAACTCACAAATGAAGTGTACTCACCTGGAGAGTTAACATTTGTATAGTGTGTGCTTTTAGTATGCTCAGTGGTTGGTCGCTGTGATGTCGGCGCTGGAGGTCAGACCACCTATTTCCAGGCTGCCGCGTCACCGGCGGTCTGCCATTTTTGCTTGGCGATCAGAGGTCCTGCCTTTTTAATGCGCAATGTGGTGGTTTGAAAGACCGCCAACATGACAGTCTTTTTGGGACAACCAAGCTGGCAGTCCGACTGCCAAACTCGTAATGAGCCTCTCAGTCTTTGCCACAATTTGTGGGCTCACTTGCATCTTAAATACCTGACCACCTTAGGCAGTGATAAATGGTCTTTTGTCACAGGAACTTTGAAGGTATGTGCTGCTTTCTTACATATTAAAAGTAAGAAATAGAACACAAAACAATATCATTATTAAATGCAACATAACACAATTGCAATTGAACAAAGCAATATCACAACAAAGCAAAATGCAACACCACAAACGTGCCAGCACTTAACAAAATCACATTGCAACAATGCAGCACAAAAACACAGCAGCAGAAAAAACAACAGAACACATCACCACTACAACATCATTCCACAGAACAAACGTGCACCAACGTTCTTGTCCACATAACCACCTCCAGATCCCTGCTTTCATAATAAGGTGGTAAATGTTGCTTGGCTAAAACATTGCCTTAACTCACCACCAAGGACCTAAAAAAGTGCCAGTCCAAATCTGGTCCTGATCTGGCCCTCTCTCTTTTTTCACTGTTCCATGTTTTTAATCTGTGCTCTTTCCATTTAGCATTCTTTCTCTATCTTTCTCCTCCTCCTTTTTCTTACTTTATAGGTCAAGCGCGCAAGCCCCCTGATCTGTTGCAATCTATCTGTCGGCTTTTCACTGTGCCCACTGCATGCCCATCACTATCACTCATTCATAGGCTTGCCTTTCAAAAATCCTTTGTTATTATTAGTAAATGCTTTACGTATGTCCCTCCTTGGGGCAGTTTTGTTACCGCCTTGGCAAATGACCCTGTTACATGGATAATTGCACGACTGCAGATATGTTTGACTGCGAGCGAACTTCTTTTTCTCTTTGTGTCTCTCCTTTGCGCTAATGCTCATGTCGGCCGTGAATCAGCTTATTTATGTCAACTGTTTTAATTTTCATTTCCAATTTATGTGGCAAGGAATGTTCGGTTAGGAATTTATATCGCTAATAACTCTAACTTGAGGAAATACGAGACCAGTTGCATTGCAAATGCTTATTTCTGTTCTCTCCCTTAGTCTTGTCTTACTCAGGATAAAAAAAATAAGTCCCACTCCCTAAATGAGTGTCTGTGTCCAACAACAACCACCATAAATTCATCATTTTTCTGAAGACATTTTGGTCACTGGAAGGGTGTTTGCTGTTTTTTTGCAACTGCGTGGAATTTAGAAGCAAGGACTACAGTGATTTCAAGAAAGTCAGTCTTCACATTGCTATGCAGCATTATCCTCCTCAGCAGTTACTGGGATTGCGCTGACAAGGGTACGATGATTCAAACATCCCCCCGCGTAAACATCTAATCAGCGCAAGGCCTAAAGTTCAGCGTCCCAAAAATAATTGGTCTTCTACACTGTGTTATTGATTTTCATTCAGGTATTATGTCTTCCTTCCTCAGCAGGAGGGAATTTAAACATTCTTCAAACAATCGACACCTTCTTCGAGATATCATTTAATGAGCTTTGCCAGAAGCACGGTACTAATTAAAATGTGAAAGATTAAACAAATAAATGAAAAGTAAAATCCCATTGATTATTTCATTCTGCAATATTTTTATTATTAAGGGAATTGCGTCAAAGGCGCTTACAGATTGTTTCAGCCCATAAAGGTCATAGAAGTGTGTACTCTTCTGATTACGTTCTGCTGTAGGGACTTTTTTTGTTGATGGAAACGTTTTTAATATCAGACAGATTGAAATGGCTACAATAATTATCCCCATGTGATCTGTTATCTGGTTTAATTCGGAGACGGCTAATTGGCACTTTATCGCTCAGAATCGGCGGTGTTTTTGCACCTTTAATTTGAATAAGTTGTATGGTGGTTACTTGGCATATCTGTTATTTTATTATCTTTACTAACTGTGTTTGACATCTAAATGTTCAACGTGCGTATACAATTATAATTCCAGCTCCATTCAAGTTAACAAAGGGCTTGATTTGTTCATGCTCTTAAAATCGCTTTAGGGTTCAAACAACAAAATATTCCTAACAAGTCAATTTTGTAAGAGCTTTAGTTTCTGACATAAAATGTATTAAGGCTTGAGTTCACTGAAGTAAAATTGTGTCAGAACGTGTAAAAATGATTTGTCAGCCTGACAGATGTTACACTTCTCCAGAAACAGAGCATTTGTCTCTTGCTCATTCACCGTGGTGAAGAACAGTAGAAGCGGACATGTTGTATCCGTAATACGCTTTGTAAGCTCACAGCATGTGCAGTTTATCTTCTAGAAAAATGATTAAGCTGCTTTTATGGCGAGTTTTTCTGTGAAGCAACCTGCATAACAAGGCTGTTTCAAGGTGTACATCATCATGCTAGAGACTCCTCTTTTAGTGTGACATGAGAGCAATTGTTTTAGATGTTGCAGGTAGATAACAGGAGCATAGCTATCAATAGTTCAGCTGATGTAGTCGCACAGGGGACAAGAGGCCAGGGGGTCCAACTGACCACTGATTAATGCTATTTATTACTATCTAAATTTCAAGCAGTGCCGAATGTCCTTGCTTACCCTATGCCACTCTGAACATACAACTGTCAGTCTTAACACACTACTGTCAGATAGCTTCCTCCTTGTGTAAAATTAAGCCTTTATAGTAAAGCTTTTCAGTAAGACTTCAGCTCCATACATTAACAAGCATTTGCAATGCATTGGGTCTCACAATAGTTCGAGTTAGGGCTATTTGCGTTGTAAACTCCTCCCCGGACTTTTATTACCGCATAAACTGATAATGAAATCTAAAACAGCTTCGCATATGCGAGCCGACAGTCGCCATGAGTGTGAAGGAGACACAGAAAAGGAAACAGAAGTGAGCTCACAGTGAAACGTTGCAGCAAAACTGTAATTATCCATGCAACCGGCAAAAGTAGAATTATCCATGTAACTGGGCAGGGATGGAAGGGGAATTGCTTCCCCTTCCACCCCTGCCTCCCTGCCCCCCATGGCATCTGATGATGGCAGCAGGCGATTGCATGCTTACCTCATAGAAGGCCTACCTCTCGGATTGGAGGAGAAATGCAAAAGCATTTCTCCTCTAATCACGTGGAGGGGGGGGAGAGAGGCATGGAAGCAGAGGAAAGGCCTGTCCACTCCTTTCATGTCTCTCTCAGCAGCAGAAATGCCAACTAGACACCAGGGATTTTTTTTTTATGCATAAGGGGAAGTGCCCCTTGGGCAAGGGCCGCTCCCCAGGGGGGCAAATTATTTTGCAGCCATTTCTGCCTCCCCGGGGCAGATCGGCCTAATCTAATTAGGCCGATCTGCCCCCGGGAGGGAGGCAGAAACCCCTAGACACCAGGGATATTTTTTAGTTTGTTTATATATTTTTTTTATATGTGGGGAGCGACCCCTTAGGCAAGGGCCGCTCCCCTGGGGGGCAAATTGTCTTTACGTCATTTCTGCCCCCCTTGGAGGCAGATAGGCCAAATTTTATTAGGCCAGTCTGCCCCCAAAGAGGGGAGAAATGCCACTAGACACCAGGGATTTTTTGTGTTGATATGTATACATAAGGGGAGCGGCCCCTTGGGCAAGGGCCGATCCCAGGAGGGGCAAAATATTTTTAGGCCTTTTCTGCCCCCGCTGGGGGATGATCGGCCTAATATAATTAGGCCGATCTGCCCCCAGGGGGGCAGAAACCCCTACACACCAGGGTTATTTATATATTTTTTTGTTTATATATATTTTTTTATATGTGGGGAGCGACACCCTATGCAAGAGTCGCTCCCCTAAGGGGCAAATTGTCTTTAGGCCATTTCTGCCCCCCTTGGGAGCAGATACGCCAATTTTTCTTAGGACAATCTGCCCCCAAGGGGGACAGAAATGCCACTAGAGACCAGGGATTAATTTTTTTTTGGGGATATGTATACATAAGGGGATCTGCCACTTGGGCAAGGACGCTCCCAAGGGGGCAAAATATTTTTAGGCCTTTTCTGCCCCCGCTGGGGGCAGATCGACCTATTATAATTAAGCCGATCTGCCCCCAGGGGGGCAGAAACCCCTAGACACCAGGGTTATATATTTTACTTTTGTTTCTATATATTTTTTCATATGTGGGGAGCGACCCCTTAGGCAAGGGTCGCTCCCCTGGGCAAATTGTCTTTAGGCCATTTCAGCCCCCCTTGGCCGCAGATAGGCTGATTTTTATTAGGACAATCTGCCCCTAAGGGGGACAGAAATGCCACTAGAGAGCAGGGATTTTTTTTTTTTTTTTGTAGTCAGTGTCACATGAGGGGAGTGAACCCTACGCAAGGATCGCTCTCCTAGGGACACATTTATTTGAGGCCATTTCTGCCCCCCTTGGGGGCAGATCAGCCTATTTTTATTAGGCCGATGTGCCCCCAAGGGGGGCAGAAACCACTAGGCACCATTTTTTTTTTTGGTACCAATTTCACACAAGTGGAGCGACACCTTAGGAGTGGGTCGCTCCCCTAGGGGTACATTTATTTTAGGCCATTTCTGCTTCCCTTGGGGGCAGATCTGCCTATTTTTACAAGGCCGATCTGCCCCAGGGGGGAAGAAACCACTTAGGCACCAGGGATTGGTGTGTGTGTGTATTGTTTGGGGGGCAGCCACTTGGGCAATGGTCGCTCTCCATGGGAGCACATTATTGTTGGCCATACCAGCCCCCCTCTGGGGCAGACCGGCCTATTTTGGAAGGCCCATCTGCCCTCAAGGGGGCAGAAAGCCCACCAGAGACAAGGGAATACTTTTTTTCAAAGTAAGAGGGTGCCGTTATGCCCATACCCCCACCCAAAATAAATGCGTCCAAAGTTGTTCTGCCCTCCAGTGGGCAAATGGGGCAGTTACCCCAGATCACTCCCCGGGGGGGGCAGAAAGTCTACTAGATACCAGGGAATTAAAAAAAAAAAAAAAATAGTGTGGTGGTGGCTACTAAATAGTATGGGCATGGTTATGCCCCCACCCCAACTGAAGAGGGTAACAGTGTTTCAGCTCTCCCACACACACTAAAACATCTTATCCCACGGCAAGCAAGAGGACATTTGATTATTTTGGGTTTTGGTTTTACATTTGGGTCATGAGAGGTAGGCTAACTCTCAAAATCGTCCCACTTGGAATGGTGAGAGTTGCACTTTTTGGACTTTGGGACCCTGCCATGTAGAAAAATCCATAAGTCCTAGACACATCTGAAAACTAAACCTCTGGGGGAGTCCAGGGTGGTGTGCTTCGCATGCACCCCGCACCATTTTCTTGCCCACAATGCCCTGCAAACCTCCAACTTTGCTGGAAATCACACATTTATACCCACATTTTTGTGATGGAACCTTCCAGAATCTGCAGGAATCCACAAAATTCCTAGCACCCAGCATTGTCTCATCTATACCAATAAAAATTCTGCCACACTTGTCAACCTAAAACTGTTTTTTTTTTCAAACTGCCCTTTTGGACCCGCTTTGGTTCCCCCTCAATTTTGACAGTTTTTTGGCTCTTCCCTGTCACAGGCACTTGGCCCACCTACACAAGTGAGCTATCATTTTTACCGGCAGACTGAGGGGAACGTTGAGTGGTAGGACATTTGTCCCGGTGCGGTGATCCCACACAGAAATTTGAATTTGTTTTAGCTAAATTTGAGGTTTGCTGAGAATTCCGGGTAAGAAAAGATTGGGGGATTCACGCATATCACACCTCCCTGGATTCCCTCAGGTGTCTAGTTTTCAGAAATGTTTGGGTTTGGTAGGTTTCCCTATATGGCTGCTTAGCCCAGGACCAAAAACGCAGGTCCCCCCTGCAAAAACATGTAGTTTAGTATTTGATCATTTTGATGTGTCCACATAGTGTTTTGGGGGCATTTCCTTTCGCGGGCACTAGGGCTGCCTACACAAGTGAGGTACCATTTTTATCAGGAGACTTGGGGGAATGCTGGGTGGAAGGAAATTTGTTGCTCCTCTCAGATTCCAGAAATTTCCGTCAGCAAAATGTGAGAAAAAAGTGTGTTTTGGCCAAATTTAGAGGTTTGCAAACGATTCTGGGTAACAGAACCTGGTGAGAGCCCCACAAGTCACCCTATCTTGAATTTCCCTAGGTGTCTAGTTTTCAAAAATTTGCAGGTTTGGTAGGTTTCCCTAGGTGCCAGCTGAGCTAGAAGCCAAACTCCACAGCTAGGCACTTTGCAAAAAATAGGTCTGTTTTCTTTGTGAAAATCTGATGTGTCCACATTGTGTTTTGGGGCATTTCCTGTCACGGGAGCTAGGCCTACCCATACAAGTGAGGTACCATTTTTATCGAAAGACTTGGGGAAACAATGGGTGGTAGGACATTTCTGGCTCCTCTCAGATTCCAGCACTTTCTGTCACCGAAATGTGAGGAAAAAGTGTGTTTTGGGCCAAATTTAGAGGTTTGCAAAGGATTCTGGGTAACAGAACCTGGTGAGAGCCCCACAAGTCACCCCATCTTGGATTCCCCTAGGTGTCTAGTTTTCAGAAATGTGCAGGTTTAGTAGGTTTCCCTAGGTGTCGGCTGAGCTAGAGGCCAAACTCCACAGCTAGACACTTTGCAAAAAATGGGTCTGTTTTCTTTGGGAAAATGTGATGTGGCCACGTTGTGTTTTGGGGCATTTCCTGTCATGGGCGCCAGCTCTACCCACACATTTTTATCTGGAGAGTTGGGGGAACAATTGGTGGTAGGAAATTTGTGGCTCCAATCAGATTCCAGAACTTTCTCTCACCAAAATGTGAAGAAAAAGTGTTTTTTAGCCACATTTTGAGGTTTGCAAAGGATTCTGGGTAACAGAACCTGGTGAGAGCCTCACAAGTCACCTCATCCTGGATTTCCCTAAGTGTCTAGTTTTAAAAAATGCACAGGTTTGGTAGGTTTCCCTATCTAGAGGCCAAAATCCACAGCCTGGCACTTTGTGAAAAACAGCTCTGTTTTCTTTGGGAAAATGTGATGTGTCTACGTTGCGTTTTGGGGCATTTCCTGCCGGGGGGGCTGGGCCTACCCACACAAGTGAGGTACCATTTTTATCGGGAGACTTGGGGAAATGCTGGGTGGAAGGAAATTAGTGGCTCCTCTCAGATTCCATAACTTTCTGTCACGGAAATGTGAGGAAAAAATGTTTTTGGGCCGAATTTTGAGGTTTGCAAAGGATTTTGGGTAACAGAACCTGGTGAGAGCCCCACAAATCACCCCATCTTGTATTCCCCTAAGTGTCTAGTTTTAATAAATTAGCAGGTTTGGTAGATTTTCCCAGGTGCTGGCTGAGCTAGAGGCCAAAATCCACAGGCAAGGCACTTTGCAAAAAACAGGTCTGTTTTCTTTAGAAAAATGTGATGTGTCCACGTTGTGTTTTGGGGCATTTCCTGTCACGGGAACTAGGCCTACCCACACAAGTGAGATACCATTTTTATTGGGAGACTTCGGGAAACACTGGGTGGAAGGAAATATGTGGCTCCTCTCAGATTCCAAAACTTTCTGTCATCAAAATGTGAGAAAAAAGTGTTTTTGTAGCCATTTTTTTGAGGTTTGCAAAGGATTCTGGGTAACAGAACCAGGTGGAGCCTCACAAGTCACCCCACCCTGGATGTCTAGTTTTCAAAAACACACAGGTTTGGTATGTTTCCCTAGGTGCCAGCTGAGCTAGATGCCAAAATCTACACTAGGCACTTTGCAAAAAACACGTCAGATTTCAATGTAAAAATATAGGCCCTCATTCCAACTCTGGCGGTCGGTGTTAAAGCGGCGGCCAACCCGCCAACAGGCAGGCGGTGCAAAAAATGGAATTCTGACCCTGGCGGGAACCGCTAACTCAGACCGCCACTTTAACACTCCGACCGCCACGGCGGGACAAACAAACAGCGCGGCGGTCACCGGCAACAGACAGGCGGCAGACAATGCACCGCCCACCCTATCACAACTCACCAATCCGCAACCTTTTCCGGGGCGGGAGCCCCGCCGATAAAAACACGGCGGAAACAGACTACGAACGGGAAAACGCTCACCCTGCACACTCCACGAGGAATCTGGACAGCATGGAACCAGAACTACACATCCTACCAGCAATTGTCTACCTGCTCCTCTACCAGGAGCACAAACGCCGGCGCAGAAGACAACGGTGAGCACTGCACCTACGACACAGGGGAGGGGGGAGGAGAAATGAATACGGGCACACACATACGCGACCCCCCCCCCAACTACCTACACACCAAGGCAGAGCAACAACTCAGAGTGACATCCCCCATACCCCCGGAAGAATGCAAAGACAAAATAATATGTTATCGGAATTCAAATATATTGTAAGGCTAAGTAAATAAGTAAGTCGAACATCCCATAACTATATACACATATGTACATTGTCCCGTCAAAATTGGCTTTCCGTCATTGTACGTGGGCCAATGGTCCTCCACACATGGGCAAAGCCCACACATGAGACCCGAATCCATTGGAGAGAACACTGCAGAGGCATCAGATTGGAAAACTACAGGCACCTCAGGGGGAAGGGAAGGGGGGGCACCTCAGCCACATGAGTCCACGACGCCAGATCCACGAGGGGCCTCCATGGCCACTGTTCAATCCTGGGGAGTGCAAAGCCACAGTCTCTCAAGTCCCTACAGTGGGTGGCTTGCCCACTGTGCCATCCTGGGGAGTGCAAAGCCACAGTCTCTCAAGTCCCTACAGTGGGTGGCTTGCCCACTGTGCCATCCTGGGGAGTGCAAAGCCACAGTCTCACAAGTGGATGACAGACTCCAGCGGTACTGGAGGAGTCTTGGTGCCCAGAGTGTATCGTGCAGCCCTGTCGGACACGGATCCGGGCCTGCCCCTTCTGCCAATGTGTCAGCGGTGCTTGAGTTGAAGGGCCCAGCGGAGCGGAGCAGAGACGGCGGGGCCCAGCGGAGCGGTGTCTGAGAGGATGGGCCCAGCGGAGCGGTGCTTGAGAGGAAGGGCCCAGCGGAGTGGTGCAGAGACGGCGGGGCCCAGCGGAGCGGTGCTTGAGAGGAAGGGCCCAGCAGAGCGGTGCTTGAGTGGAAGGGCCCAGCGGAGCGGTGCAGAGACGGCGGGGCCCAGCGGAGCGGTGCCTGAGAGGAAGGGCCCAGCGGAGCGGTGCTTGAGAGGAAGGGCCCAGCGGAGCGGTGCAGAGACGGCGGGGCCCAGCGGAGCGGTGCTTGAGAGGAAGGGCCCAGCGGAGCGGTGCCTGAGAGGAAGGGCCCAGCGGAGCGGTGCTTGAGAGGAAGGGCCCAGCGGAGCGGTGCTTGAGATGAAGGGCCCAGCAGAGCGGTGCTTGAGTTGAAGGGCCCAGCGGAGCGGTGCAGAGACGGCGGGGCCCGGCGGGGCCCAGCGGAGCGGTGCCTGAGAGGAAGGGCCCAGCGGAGCGGTGCCTGAGAGGAAGGGCCCAGCGGAGTGGTACAGAGACGGCGGGGCCCAGCGGAGCGGTGCTTGAGAGGAAGGGCCCAGCGGAGCGGTGCAGAGACGGCGGTGCCCTGTTCAGCGGTGCTTGTCTTGAAGGGCCCTGTTCAGCGGTGCTTGTCTTGAAGGGCCCTGTTCAGCGGTGCTTGAGACGGCGGTGCCCTGTTCAGCGGTGCTTGTCTTGAAGGGCCCTGTTCACCGGTGCTTGTCTTGAAGGGCCCTGTTCAGCGGTGCTTGAGACGGCGGTGCCCTGTTCACCGGTGCTTGTCTTGAAGGGCCCTGTTCAGCGGTGCTTGAGACGGCGGTCCTGTTCAGCGGTGCTTGTCTTGAAGGGCCCTGTTCAGCGGTGCTTGTCTTGAAGGGCCCTGTTCAGCGGTGCTTGTCTTGAAGGGCCCTGTTCAGCGGTTCTTGAGACGGCGGTGCCCTGTTCAGCGGTGCTTGTCTTGAAGGGCCTTGTTCAGCGGTGCTTGTCTTGAAGGGCCCTGTTCAGCAGTGCTTGAGACGGCGGGGCCCTGTTCAGCGGTTCTTCACATGTGTCTCCAGGGCACCAGATCTGGCCAATATATGGTGTTCACTCGCCATCCGACTTCTCGCTTGCGGGGCCCTCCTGTGCTGGTGTTCCGTGCCCGTGGGTGTCCTCCTTCACCCCCGGAATGGGTCTGGTGGGGCCCTCCTGGGCAGCTCGCCTGCTGCCGGACTTGTCGGCCATGCTGCCCTTGCCATCCTTGCCTAATCCTCTGTGTCCCTTGCCTCCCTTTGGAGATGTGCCAGGTGGCACCCCACTTCCTGACGGTGCCAGGGTGGTGCCTGTGGAGGCTGCCGTCTCTGTCCTCTCGCGCTGGCCCTTGCCTTTTTTGGATCTCTTCCCAGGGGGTGGGCTGGCTGTCCCTTTGCTGCTGGCCGATGTAGCTGCCCTCGAAGGTGGTGGACTCCAATATCCCTGGACTATGGTCCTTGTAGGTCCAGAGCTTGTGCTGGCTGAGGTGCTGATTGGACTTTTACGAGATGGAGGGGGTGGGTCAGGTGATGGAAAGAGGTTAAGTTTGGAGAGGAAAAACTTTTTAGGAGCAATGGGAAGGGTAGGTGCAATGGGTATGGGAGTGGAGGAAGAGGATGCGGTTGTAGGAGAGTCAAGTGTGCTGTCATTGGGTGCAGGTGCTTGTGACGGAGGCTGTCGTGAGGTTGATGGCTGTTGGGTGGGTGGCTGCCTGCGTTTGTGTGGTTTGGAAGAGGGGGTGACAGACACACTGGGAGAGGACACAGGGGACGTGTAAATGGTAGTGGGGGTGGTGACTGCACATGTGCGGAGTGTTCTGGTAGGTGTGCTGGTGATGGACGTAGTGGCTGATGAAGTGGTGCATGCAAGTGTGAGTGGAGACGTCACAGGGAGGGAGGAGGGGGACGAGGAGGAGGGGGACACAGAGGAGGCAGTGGCTGTTGGTATGTCTGCATGTGGATGTTGCTTGTGTGAATGCTTGTGGGATGTGTGGTGCTTATGTTTGGATGAGCTGACCTTGGGTGTTGAGGTGTGTGCAGGCTGGTCTGTAGGTGTGTCTGGGATAGGCAGAGGGACAGGGGAGTGGGACTGGGTGGAGGGAGTTGGAGGAGGGAGGCAGGAGACAGGGACAATGGCTGCCGTCAGTGCTGAGGCCAGAGCGTTGAACAATCGCTGATGAACAGCCTGACCCAAATGAATGCCCTCCAGGTATGCATTGCTCCAATGCACCTCCCTTTCCACCCCCTGGATGGCATTCAAAAGGGTAGACTGCCCAACAATGAGCGTCCGGAGGAGGTCAAAGACCTCCTCACTGAGGGCAGCAGGGGTAACTGGGGCAGGGCCTGAGGTGCCTGGGGCGAAGGAGATGCCCGCCTTGGTGTGCGAGCGGGCACGGGGCGAACGCTGAGGGGCTGCTTGGAGGGCGGAGCTGGTGCGCTGGGTGGCGGCTGTACCTGTAGTTGCTGTGGGAACGGATGTTGCCGCCACCACAAGGGAGCTCCCTTCCCAGGACGTGTCGGTGTCGCTGATGTCTCCACGTGTCCCCGTTGTGGAGCCCCCCTCGCCCTCCGTCTCACTGGTGAAATCAGAGTCCATTGCATGGCCCTCCGGGGCCATGTGAGATGCAGCTCCCTCGTGCTCCAATGCCAATTCTCCTCCGCCAGATGATGCTAATGCACACATGAACAGGAAGAGCAGACAAAAAAAGGGGGGGGGGGAGAAATAAAGACATGTTGAGTGCATGCATTGGCAACACAGTTGGCGGAGAGGACAGACACAGAAGTCCCTTGCAATGCGCCGCGCACTTGGGGTACACTACTCAATCAATGAGACTTGGCTTACAAGCCAATGGATGACATCTGCACACATAGGTGACACAAGGCCATGGATAGCTGTACTTGGCACCCTACAGAGCTGGAGGGCGGGGGCACAGGGCCATGCCTTACGGAGGGGACTAGCCTACATAAATCGCCCTGGCCTAGGGATACCCACATCCCTCCTCCCCCACCCAGACACCTCCACTGCGCGCTAAGATAGCAGAATGTGCTTGTACTCACCCCCTTGTGTCTGCTGTGATGGCCTCACACGCCCATCCAAATCTGGGTAGGCCACCGCCAGGATCCGAGACATCAGGGGGGTCAATAGACGAGTGGCACCCCTCCTACGTTGGGAGGCCATCCCCAGCAGAGCCTCCGCGGTCTTTCTGCTTCCGCGGCGGATGTCCTCCCACCTCTTGCGGCAGTGGGTGCCCCATCTGTTGTGGACCCCCAGTGTCCGGACGTCCTTGGCGATGGCACGCCAAATGTCGACTTTCTGATGGGCGCTGACCTATGTGACACGTACAGGGAGAGAAAACAAAATATCAACATTTTCTGCATGCTCGATGTGAGTGTCCCCCCATCCCCACCCTTGCCATGTGGCACATGCTCTCATCTGTCGTTTGATGCATGCCTCATACGCTCCCCTCCGCACCTTCGTGCATTCACCCCACTCAACCCAGGCATTGCCCACCAAGCATGGTCCCAGTGCACTAAACTGTTGGTCTGGAGGACCGTAGAGTAACACATACTGGGGGAGGACCCCATCCACGAGTTTCTCCAATTCTTCAGAAGTGAAGGCAGGGGCCCTTATCCCAGTCGCAGCAGCCATTGTCTCTTCCAGACCGAGGTCACAGCAGCACTTGCAGTATAGGTCCTCTCCTGTGGATGATCAGCGACCGCCGGTGCACTTCGTCATTGGCTCCTGAAACCCATAGGGTTCTATGTTAACCAATGCGGCTTTGTGCCGCGGTCTTCGACCGCCTACCGCCACGGTGTGCCACGCCAGCGAATTGACCTCACATCCCATTGTCACACTTCACAGGTCAGGCAGCCGCCATTTCAAGGGCCCACATGGCTTAATTTCTACTGCGTCACACAGGCCTAGGCCTTGCATTGCCACTCATACAAGCCATTCAATGCATAGCGATTCGTGTACTGTGCAAGCTGTGGGAACGTACCTGTGGTTTGCTTGACTCTGTGCTCCATGTTGTCCTTCCTAGGCACCGTCCGCTGGGACTTGCGAGGAGATGGAGGAATGTTCCTGTGTACAGACCGCTGGTGTACCTGTCGACAATGGAAGAAAGACATGTCATACTGACATACAGACTTGACCGAGCCACTATACAGGAACTGTGTGCCCAGCTGGAGCCAGAGCTGATGTCACCCATTCGCCAACCCACAGGGATTCCCCCTCTGGTGCAGGTTCTGTCAGTACTCCATTTTTTGGCAAGTGGATCATTCCAAACAACAGTGGCCATTTCCTCAGGGATGTCTCAGCCTATGTTTTCTAAGGTTTTGTCCAGAGTGTTGTCTGCCCTGATGAAATACATGCGGAGCTACATCATTTTCCCTGAGGTGGGCGATTTGGCTACAGTGAAGGGTGATTTCTATGCCCTTGGACATATTCCCAACATCATTGGTGCCATTGATGGGACCCATGTGGCTTTGGTTCCCCCCAGTGAAAGTGAACAAGTGTACAGGAACAGAAAAGGTATCATTCTATGAATGTCCAGGTGGTCTGTTTGGCTGACCAGTACATCTCCCATGTAAATGCCAAGTTCCCTGGGTCAGTGGATGAGGCGTACATCATGCAAAATAGCTGCATCCCTTATATGAAGGAACATCTACAGAGACACCGTGTGTGGCTAATTGGTGACTCTGGTTACCCCAACCTGTCGTGGCTACTGACCCCAGTGAGGAATCCCCGGACCAGGGCAGAGGAACGGTACAATGAGGCCCATGGGCGGACTAGGAGGGTGATTGAGCGAACCTTCGGCCTCCTGAAGGCCAGGTTTAGGTGCATGCATATGACAGGTGGATCCCTAATGTACTCACCGAAGAAGGTGTGCCAGATCATCGTGGCCTGCTGTATGCTTCACAACCTGGCTTTGTGACGCCAGGTGCCTTTCCTGCAGGAGGTTGGTCCAGAGGGTGGTGTTGTGGCAGCTGTGGAGCCTGTGGAGAGTGAAGAGGAGGAAGACGACGGGGACGACACAGACAACAGGGACACAGTGATGCAACAGTATTTTTAATAACACACAGGTACGAATCAACACCGCCATTTTACATGTACTTACAGTCTCCTGCCTCTCTACTGTCTGTGTTTCCCCCCAGTTTATGTTAACTGAGTTGTGACTTTCCCTTCCGTTTTCAGAGATGTGGGCCCCACTGCGTGACCTCTGCTTTGTTTGCCCATGGACTACAGCTGTGTGACAGTGGTATGTTGTCATCACAATGTAACTGATCATTTTGGCACCGTTATGTCTAATACATTTGTTCAAAATACAAGCAGACTCCAGATAATTTTAGTGCAATAAGTGATTTTATTTAAGTGCTAAATGTAGGGACATGGTTGAAAATCAGTGATGGGTGATGGTGGAGTAATGTCCATGGCAGAGTCCAGCTTTTCAGTCTCACAGGTGCATTGTCCATATGCCTGTGGAAGGATGGAGCAGGGGCAGTTCAAGGTTGGACAGGGTGACAATGTGGGACAGTGGGATGACATCAGGGGGTATTCTTTGCTGGCGGGGGTCTTGGCATCCTACTCTGTCTTTTTCCTAGATCTCAGGTACCGCTTGCGTGGTGGTTCTTCTTCTGCAGGAGGTGGGGTTCTGGTGGCCTGTTGTTGTGTGGGGGCCTCCTGTCCACTAGCGCCGGCGGAGGTGGTAGGCTGCTCCTGGTCCATGCTAGTGACAGGGGCCCTTTGTGGTGCCACATGGTCCTGCAATGTGGTGACAATCTGGGTAAGAGCCACGACGATGGTCCCCATTGCGGAACTAATGGCTCGGAGTTCTTCCCTGAACCCCATGTACTGTTCCTCCTGCAGTACCTGGATCTCCTGGAACCTGGCCAGTACCGTAGCCATCGTCTCCTGGGAGCGGTGGTATGCTCCCATGATGGAGGAGAGGGCCTCGTGGAGAGTCGATTCCCTGGGCCTGTCCCCCCCCTGTCGCACAGCAGCCCTCCCGGTGCCCCTGTTTCCCTGGGCCTCTGTCCCCTGGACCGTGTGCCCACTACCACTGCCCCCAGGTCCCTGCTGTTGTTGGGGTGGTGGGTCAACCTGGGTGCCCTGTAGTGGTGGACACACCGCTGATTGACGTGTCCTGGAGACAGAGGCATGGGCCCGCTGGGTGGGAGCTGTGCTGGTGTTCCCAGAGGGGGGTAGGTCTGCTGTGGCCTGTGGCTGTGTGAGGGGAACCGACTGTCCCGAGGTCCCCGATGGGCCGGGCTGGTCATCTGGGTCCAGGGAGACAGAGCTGCTGTCATCACTGGGGGCCTCTTCTGGGTGTGGGATGGACATTTCTGGACCCTCCTGGGCGGTGTGGTGGCGTTCGGGTCCTGCAGGGGTATAAGAGTATAGTTATTGCTTCTGTATGTGCCATAGTGTGCAATGGGTGGGTGGCCGTGGACCCCAGTGCTGGCATTCCCTTGTGGGGGCTGTTGTGACGGTGGCTTGTGGGGGAGATGGGTATGTGCAGTGGGCATGCTTTGGTGATGGGTATCCATGCTTTGTGGACGCATGCAGGGCTGGGTGTTGGGATGGGTGGGTTGTGATGGTGAGCCATTTGCAAGGAGTTGATGTGATGGGGGTGGGGGTGAGGGTGGGGGTATGATTTGGCATGCAGGTGGGGTGGGGGAATGAAGTAGTGAAGATTTGACTTACCAGAGTCCATTCCTCCAGCTACTCCTGCGAGGCCCTCAGGATGCAGGATGTGCAAGACTTGCTCCTCCCATGCTGTAAATTCTGGGGGAGTAGGTGGGGGTCCGCCGCCAGTCTTCTGCACCGCAATGTTGTGCCTTGATACCATGGAACGCACCTTCCCCCGTAGGTCGTTCCACCGCTTCCTGATGTCGTCCCGATTTCGTGGATGCTGTCCCACAGCGTTGACCCTGTCCACTATTCTTTGCCATAGCTCCATCTTCCTGGCAATGGTGGTGTGCTGCACCTGTGTCCCGAAGAGCTGGGGCTCTACCCAAACTATTTCCTCCACCATGACCCTGCGTTCTGCGTCTGAAAAGCTGGGGTGTCTTTGGGGTGCCATGGGGTGGTGTGGATGAGGTGAGGGGTGGTGTATGTGTTGTAGAGTGTGGTGAGTGTGGTGGTGTATGGTGTTTTGTGCGTGGATATTGTGTGGGTGATGTTGTGATTTGCCTCTGTGTGATGGTGTACTCTATTCTGTGCTGTCTCTCTCTGGCCTTCAGTCGCAATTGTGGTCGTAAGGGTTTGTGGGTGATGTGGGTGTGTGTTTTATATTGTAATGGGTGTGTGGGAGTGGCGTGTGTATGTGTCTCAGGTGTGTGTATTTTGAATTGTCCAATGTGGCTGTGTTTTGTAAGAGTGTGTGTATTTTGAGCGTGGCGGTGTGTACCGCCAATGGAATACCGCGGTTGAAAGACCGCTGCGGGGATTTGTGGGTCGGAATAGTATGGGCGTATTTCTGTTGGCGTGACGGTGGAGGTTTGGTCATCGCCAGTTTTTTGCTGGCCGTTGGTGTGGCGGACTTTTGTTGTTGTCGGGTTTTTGGCGGTTTGCCAGTTGCGGGTAAGAATGACCGTGGCGGTTTACCGCGACCGCAGCGGTGTTATGGTGGTCTTCTGACCGCCGGTAAGCGCCTTTTACCGCCGAGGTCAGAATGACCCCCATAATGTGTCCATGTTGCATTTCCTGTCGCGAGCATTAGGCCTACCCATGCAAGTGAGGTACCATTTGTATAGGGAGACTTGGTGGAATGCATAATAGCAAAACAAGTGTTATTGCCCCTTGTTTTTCTCAACATTTTTTCCTTCCAAATGTAAGACAGTGTGTAAAAAAGACATCTATTTGAGAAATGCCCTGTAATTCACACGCTAGTATGGGCACCCCAGAATTCAGAGATCTGCAAATAACCACTGCTTCTCAACACCTTATCCTGTGCCCATTTTGGAAACACAAAGGTTTTCTTGGTAACTATGCTTTACTCTTTATATTTCAGCAAATGAATTACTGTATACCCAGTATAGAATGATAACTCATTGCAAGGTGCAACTCATTTATTGGCTCTGTGTACCTCGGGTTCTTGATGAACCTACAAGCCCTATATATCCTCGCAACCAGAAGAGAATAGCAGACGTAATGGTATATTGTTTTAAAAAATCTGACATTGCAGGAAAAAGTTACAGAGTAAAATGTTGAGAAGAATGGCTTGTTGTTTTAACCTTAATTTCTATATGTTTTCATTTCAGCTGTTATTTTCTGTAGGAAAACCTCGTAGGATTTACTCAAATTGCCCCTTGCTGAATTCAGAATTTTGTCTACTTTTCGTAAATGTTTAGCTTTCTGGGATCCAACATTGGTTTCATACCCATTTCTGTCACTAACTGGAAGGAGTCTGTAAGCACAAAAAATAGTAAAAATGGGGTATGTCCCAGTAAAATGCCAAAATTGTGTTGAAAAATGTTTTTTTTTTATTCAGATCTGCCTGTTCCTGAAAGCTGGGAAGCTGGTGATTTTAGCACAGCAAACCCTTTGTTGAGTCCATTTTCATGAAAAAAAAAAACAAGCCTTCATCTGCAGCCCTTTTTTCCCATTTAAAAAAAAAAAAATGTGCTGTTTTTTTACTAATTTCTTGGTCTCCTTCAGGGGAACCCACAATCTCTGGCTACCTCTAGAATCCCTAGCATGTTAAAAACAAAGGACACAAATTTGGCGTGGTTAGCTTTTGTAGACAAAAAGGTATGAGGGCCTAAGCGCAAACTGCTCCAAATAGCCAAAAAAAGGCCTGGCACCTGAGGGGAAAAAGGCCTGGCAGCAAAGGGGTTAAAAGCCCACAGAGAGACTACAACAGGGGCCAGACTGCTTGTGCGCACACTTGACCCTAAAAATAGGCATATACAATGCCTAGTCAAAGGTGTTCCATTAGTAGGCAGCATGGGAGGCATGCTTCCTTTAAGCTCCAACCTCCCACCTATCTAATTTACAGTATCTTGATTTATGGATCGTCCTTGGTGGGCCAGGAACTTAGGAACCACTCCAACAGACTGCTCTAATTTGCGATGAACAACATTTAAAGTTTTGACTGCCCCACTATTATTGGTGACAGATGGAGTCTGGGTGAGCTGACACCTGTGTTGTAATGAAGGCTACCATGCAGCAGAGTTATGCATCTCATGGACCCCAACAGAATCTGTTTCTTTGGACAGAGCTACTGAGGAGTGCAGTAGACTGCCTGGAGTCACCATGCCACATTGTGTCCACAATCCTGACGAAAGACATCAGGAGTTATGGGAGTTATGCCCACCCTATGGGGTTACCGTCTACTTGTGCTTCATGCTGCACTGAATGGGCCAAATGTGGGGCAGACTCTCAAGGAGGAAAGCGTTGTGCGGCACCGGCCCAAGCCAGTCAGAGCTCAGATAAAGGAATGTGCAGGTGCTGTTCCTCCTTAAAAGCAGAGGCGTGTCACCCCACCTGCTGCAAGTGCAGCAAGCAAACAGAAATAAATAAAATGGCATATTAATACCACTTTATTTTGCCACCAGCTTGCGCTGTGTACAGTGTGAGCATGAGGGCATGGTCAGGCTGAATCCACTGCATGAGGGCATGGTCAGGCTGAATCCACTGCTGACTGCTGCCCCTTTCAGTCCACATGTTGGGTTGGCTGCCTGTCTTGTTACGGTCAGCCCAACACATGCTCTACAGACCCAGCAAATCCCAGGGCTGTCAAACAGTTGGGGGATTGCTGGCTCAGGCTCCCTGCCTCAAAATTAACCCTGGGTTAGCATGCTCCCACCAATCCTGGAGATGTTCTCATGCTAAAAACATCACAAGAGCAGCTCCAGGATTGGTTGGATTCATGTTCCACTGAGCAGGAAGGAAGTCTTTCCATTCCTGCTTGTTGACGCTGGAGGAGGTGCATATTTGGTTAGTCTGGCACCATTGCTCCCCACCGTATTAGAGTCCTGCTAGCCACAACTGGGAATGTGGCAGCAGACCACACAATAAAGTTACCCTCCCAGACACAAAAGAAAGGGGAACACCCTGTGAACCCTGTGAAGCACCTTAGGCACCTATAATAATGGGTTATGAGGTAGTAAACATTTGGTATTTCTTCACAGAGTGCATTGTTGTGCAAATGTGAAGAGCCATGTCCATTGCATTCAATTACATGCTCCCATGCTGAAATGCTCAATATTATGTTATCAATACCTATGGTGAGCAAAACATAAATGAAAGAGAGAGTGAGATATACACATCCTGAAGCAATGCTATTGGAAAGACTGTGCACACTAGGGGGCACTTACTGAGCATTCATGACTGCAGAGAGGGGGCTGGATCCATGAGTGTCACTCTGGAATTGCTTTATTCCTTGTTTGAATTGTATGCAGGCAAATGCAGACACAGCTGAGAAACTCTGGGAGGGATATTTGTGAGAAGTTGTGTCACCCGATGGGCAGTCCTCTGCGGACTCTAACTGAGCAGATATGCTGACTTTGACCTGAAAGGACGTCCATGCATAACATCTAGGAAGAGAACCAACAACAAAGTAGAGTCTATAAGGAAACAAGTCGCAAAAGAAGCACTGGTCAACTGAGTGTTGGGGGGAGAAGATTGGCAGCAGCAGCCCAGAGCTATTGTGGCACATGATTAAGGACAAACCAGACCTGAGAAAGATGGACAGTAATACCAAGGCATGCATACGTGCAAACATTTTCCCAGGGTCAAAAAAGTATGGTCTTGGCTGTGTCTGAAAGTCATATTGATGCCAGCAGCATGGGGTTGTGGCTTTAGGGGTAGTGTAAGGTGGGCAAAAGGGAAGAAAAGCGTGTACATGGCGTGGACAGAGAGTCATGGAGCTATCTTTAGGGTTTGATTTCATTCTGCCCTCTAAATAAAGTCCATGGTCTCTAGAAAAGTCCTAGTATTTGCAAAACTATTTTATGCTGTATCTCTCCACCAAACCTTAGGGTAAATGTACTCTGCTTGCTATTGCTACTTTGGGAGAGTCAAGTGTAAAAAAAGAAAGCAATTTGATCATTAAATTGGAATGAAATCCGATTGCACAATGTGGAACAAGAAAATCTGAGATCATTTCCAGCTTAGCAACTTGAACAAATTGTGTGATCCTCGGCAATCGTTTTGTTTCACTTTGCATCCTCTTTCTTCATTATCACATATAAGAGCAACTTGAAATATATTAGTTGAGAATGTGCATTGTACAAAATGTTTTCTTGTGGTTGATATAATGAATTATAATGTTGTCCAGGAATAATAACAACCCAGGAGACTCAGAGGGGTCCAGATGACAAATGACTTTCCCTCTTAGTTCACTCTTGACACTGTTGTCAGGATGGGAGGAGGCATGAAGGTTACTTTACTCATTTTTTGCAAGATGTATTTAACAAATAATGTTTTCCTGAAGTTAATTGGAGCACTGCACCTTATTTGCTTCTTTTCTTTTACTTCAGTTAGCATTAAATAAATGCTTGCTTATTTATTTAACATCTTTCTGAATGTTTGCATGTAAAGGCTAAATGGACTGCACATGACCCCTGGGCCTTAGGCATTAGCACCATCCCAAACCCCCACCTAGTGGTGTCACTCACAGATGAGTGGGGGCCTGTCATCTGGACCCTGCCTTCTCAACCAACCTCATTTTACAGGTAATTCAAACAGCTTATGTTACCCTTGAGACTAGATTAGGAGAAGTAGAGATAAATGTCCTCTAGTTCAAGATGTCAGGAATATGGTAGACATGGTGATTGAGGCAGAATGCTGATATCCAATCTAGAAGACACAGTGAATGTTAGAAATTGGGTCTCTGGGTGGCAGATGTATGCACCCTGTCCAAGTAGTGATGAAAGTCCTAGTCAGGGAGAGTCAGTTACACTCTGTAAATTAACCTTTGCTCAATCTCTGGTAGCTTGGAGCATATCTGTCAGGCTTCACTTAAAGGGCATTGTGTATAGTTTTTGTGCAACACACACACACATACAGTAACACAATGAAAACACCACAAAAAGGACTTTGCATCACTTTAGAAAAATAGATAATATTTATCTGAGTAAAACAAGACTAAAATGACAAAAAGACAATCAGTAGAAGTCTGGAAAATAATTTTTTAAGATTAAATGTAAGTTAGTGCTTAGAAGTCACTAGTTGTCAAAAGGTTACTTGAGCTCGAGAGGGACTGGTGCAAATCTATGGTGCAGGCCAACTGCGATGGAGGGTAGGCCAGCTAGAGAACCCAAGCAGTGTCCACTTTAACAGAACATTTGATGGAGTAAAGGGTCGATGTTGAGGGAACAACGCTTTGATTCTGATCCTTGCAGTCGGGTCCCTCATCGGCAGTGAACTCCATTGAAGTGAAAGGGATGCATCATCGTCGAGCTGCGCATACTGTTGATCCAATGTTTTTGAGCAGCCTTGATGTTGAAGGAGAGATGCAGTGACATTTTACACTCACTGAAGAAGATACCTCAGTTTTTGCAGGATGCAGCTGCAGAACCCGCTTCTGAGGCCCAGGACTGGAGAGGGGCACCTCATGTAATAGTAAGACTCACAGATGTCCAGCAGCACCAGAAGAGTTGCAATCAGTCTTTGATGTCCCTGAGACTATAGAAGGCCAGGAGGCAAGCAAGCAAGCCCTTGGAGACACTCTGGGTCAGCAAGACGGGTCCAATCCTTGTCTTCAGCAGGCAGAGATCATCAGATAGCAGTGTAGCTCAGCAATGCAGAAAAACAGTTTCATGTCACAGACAGAGTGGCAAGCCTTACAACACAATGGTCTTTACTCCAACAGAGTTCTTCCCAAGTCCAGTAGTGATCTGATCTGCCAGGGTCAGATCCCCATAACTTATACAAAATTGCCTTTGGGGGGGGGGGTGACTTCAAAGCAGCTCCGTGAAGTGCACAGCCCCGCCTTCCATCCCATCCCTTAACCCAGACTAGCAGTTGGGGGTCATCAGCCCTCTTTTGTGGGGCTCAGGTCAGGTAAGTATGAACCCTTTCAATCCTCCCTGCCCAGGAAGACCATTCAGTATGCAGATGAATGCAGATGCAGTTGAGTGTCCTGTGTTGGCTGTCTGGAAGAAATGCACAAATGTAACTGTCACCCTGCCTAGTCCAGAGGTGTATTGGAGACTGTCAGGCACACAGAGCACTGAGAGCAGAGAAATGCCCACTTTCTAAAAGTGGCATTTCTAAAATGGTAATAAGAAATCGTACTTCACCGGTAGAGAGGATTTATCCTTACTATTCAAATGATATGATACATGATGTAACTTCTCCTTTCTGATCAAGAATTACAGCTTAAAGGTATATTAAGGAATTCCCAATTCTGGTCTATGAGAGGAGTAGCCCTCACAGCAATGAAAAATGACTGTGGGAATTTTTCATTGCCAGGACATGTAAAAATTAAAAGTAAATGCCCTGCCTTTTACTTACACAGCACCCTGCCTTATGGGCGACCTAGGGTTATCTTACGGGTGACTTATATGTAATAAAAGTGAAGTTTAAGGCTTGGCAAGAGTTTTTAAATGTCAAATTGCAGTGACAGTGGCACTGCACACACAGTCTCTGCAATGGCAGGCCTGAGACATGTTTACAGGGCTTCTTGAGTGGGTGGCACAATCAGTGTTATAGGCCCACTAGTAGCATTTAATGTACAGGCCATGGGTACATGGTATACCACTTTACAAGGGACATACAAGTAAATTAAATATGTCAATTGTGGATACAACAATGTTAAAATGTTTAGGGGAGAAACACATGCACTTCTGCACTGGTTAGCAGTGGTAAAGTGCTCAGAGTATTAAGGTCAACAAATAGATACAGCAAAAAACAGGAGATGAAGGACAAAAAGTCTGGGATAAGACCGCCCTAAGTATGCCAGGTCTAACAGTGAAGGAACTGAAAACAATGATATCTAAATTAGTAGTCACCCCAAAACGCCTAGCAAACAGGACTGAGGATGCAGAAAGCAGGACAGAGTGCAAAAAAGCATTTTGTGGGTCTCCTTAAGGGGCAGAGGACAAAACTCTGCAAGTATTTCTCAAGCAATGTTTGAGACAGAGCCTCCTAAAACTGTCCTACCATTAGGTATTCTTATGGTGCACTGTAACTGCAACATATAGATCACATCCCATTTATTAAGACTGAGATAGAATATTGAGAATGGCTAGGGAGATGATCTTCTTGACCAGAACATGCTTGGGACTGGGTGGAAGAAACTATGTATCTCCATGGCCACCAGAGAGTAGAGCACCCAATTGCAGGTTATAACGGTATACTGGCTTTTTATTTGGCCTTGGTATCATAACATGTGTGAAAAGGTCTAGGCCTGTCCTTAGTAGTGCAAAGTTCAGAGCCTGTTTTATGACCTGGGGATAGCACATTACACTTAGGCAACTTTTAAATATAGCCAGTGTAAATTTGTGAATTATGCTTTACGCTTGTGAAGCAAAATTGTAAAACTTACATCATTATGCTAGTTTTAACATTTTTGCCAATGTACAATTTGTGGTAAAAATCACACTGAACGCACAGGAACAACAGAAATCAAGCAGCTTTTGTTCACAGTGCTTTTGTTTAAATGCGTTCATTGTTCATTGTACCAAGGACTGACTTGCAGACGTTGAACGTAAAATATAGTGTGAAAGATGGATTTACATTTTGTATAATTGCACATATTTTTTAGTAATTTTCTAATAGTTTTGCATAATTATTAAAAATAAAAAGAGCTTACATAGAGAGTGTACGACTACCTTCCATGTCTATGGTAGGTCACATAAAGTGTGTTGGCAGTGTACGAGTTTTGGGGAATCAATAGTGTTAAGAGAAATTTTTCTCTGTGCAACAAGAGTGCAGTCTGCTAACTCCTCTCATGTAAACTTCAGATGTTATGTGCGTCCATGATCATTGCGCTGACATCCATGTGTGTGTTGAGTAGGTGTGTGTATAGAGAATGTGTAGCCTGTGTTGACCTGGCCTTATTTGCAGGGTCAACCCAAACCATTTTGCCTTCTCCCCTACAGATCTGAGCACAGCCCCACTTTCATTTCAAAGACCCTGCTTCAGCTCACAAACGAAGAATGTCAGCCTTTTGTTACTTCAGTCATCCCAGGGCCAGGGCAGGGAAGCAAGAAATTCCAGAAAGTTCTACGGGGGGAAGTTCCAGAAGTTTCTTCCACAAAGCTGGCACCAGATATAAAATTAGGACACTCATACCCACTCTTCAGTTCTCTCCTGGAACAGCAGAAGGACACTAAGAGGTTTGCCCTGCTGCCTGTGGCCTGCAGTGTACTTCAGAGGAATGCCCTCCTTCACTATAAGATCTGCCCTGCTGCCTAAAGCCTGCCTTGTGCACTCAGGGGACTGCCCTGCACTTGATACCTACTTTTCTGTTTGTACTCAGGACTTCCACAGTGACTCCAAGGGTTAGTTGGCTGGTTTACTGATCAGAGGCTCAGGACAGAAACATTTCTTACCACCTTGAACCTACACCTGGACACAGCCTGAGTGAGTCCTGATCCTCCATGTGGGCTTCCCCATGCCTGGATTCTTGGAATTTGTGGTAAAGGTGCCAAGATAGCCCAAATACATATACCAGCAAAAAAGAGAGAAGACTGTGACCTACTTGCTCACCAATCCACCCAGGGTGCATTGCAGGTCGGCCTGACTTCACAATAGTTCCCACTGCTATTCTCTGCAGCAGAAAATCCTTTTCAGAGGCTCTTAGTAGAAGGGGTATCTGGTCTTATGGAACACTGTTGGACCTGGCAGCCTTAGGGTGGTCATCCCCCAATTTTTTGCCTGCCTCTCTCCATTTTTCTGACACTGTTTTTGCTGGGTTTAGGACTCTGCACACTTTACCACTACTAATCAATGCTAAAGTGCATATGCTCTCTCTCTTAAAACATGGTAACATTGGTTCATACCCAATTGGAATATTTGATCTACTTGTAAGTCCCTAGTAAAGTGCACTACCGGATTGACTCAGCACCTGTGATTTCCACGCATCATCCTGGGACGAAACTTATCCTGACTTGGATTGTGGTCCCTACTTGGACAAGGGTGTATATCTGTGCCAATTAGAGACCCCATTTCTAAAACTGGTGGCAGCGGCGGGATAGGACTTGTGTTTGTGCAGTAATGTACAATAATTACGTGTACACTACCTACCCACAGTTAAAAGTCAATTTGATTTTTCTCATTTTTGCTGCAATTTCGTTTTTCCTGCTTGACATTTTAATCTAATCTAATACTCAAACAACATGCCTCTGGCTGGGTCTCAAGGAGGAGCTGGAGAGTTTGACCTAGCCAAGCTGGAGACATATACTGACAGCCAGCTGAAAGGGTTCTGCAAAGGGATGGGAGTACCGACCCGGTGTGCCTCCAAACAGGAGAAGTACCAAAAGACGCTAAGGGCCTGAGCAGAAGCCCGTTCACAAGAGAATGTTGAATTGGGAGAGCAAGAGGAGTGCTCTCCAGAGAATTTGCTACCAGCAGTGAGGGATGTCACTCCTGGAATTGTGCCCCCTGCTAAACCAGGAAGCAGTGTCTCTAGTCATGGCCTGACCGCAGAGGAAAGGAGGGAGGAGAAAGAGTTCCAACTGCAAATGGCAATATTAAAAATGTAGGCAGAGGAAAGGAAAGCACAGAGAGAGGCAGAGGAGAGATGAGGCTGCAGCTGAGAGAGCCTTGGATGAAAAGAAACTACTTCTGGCTCATGAACTGAGTCTAAAGGAGCTGGACCTCAAGTCTAGGCAGTCTGAGTCTAAAACATAGTAATATTCATTCATACCCAATTGGCATGTTTGATTTACTTATAAGTCCCTAGTAAAGTGGACTACATGTGCCAGGGCCTTTAGATTGAATGCTACTAGTGGGCCTGCAGCACTGGTTGTGCCATCCACATAAGTAGCTCCTTAACCATGTCTCAGGCCTGCCATTGCAAGGCTTGTGCGTACAGTTTCACTGCCACCTCGACTTGGCATTTAAAAGTACTTGCCAAGCCTTAAGGTCCCCTTTTTCTACATACATGTCTCCCCTAAGGTATTCCCTAGGTAACCCATAGGGCAGGGTGCTGTGTATGTAAAAGGCAGAACATATACCCATGGGCTTTATATATCCTGGTAGTGGAAAAGTCCTATATTCATTTTCCACTACTGTGAGGCCTGCCCCTTTCCTAGGCTAGCATTAGGGCTATCCTCATATAATGTTTGAGTGGCAGATTCTGATCAGAAAGGGGTAAAAAGGTCATATTTAGTACGGCCAGAATGGTAATACAAAATCATGCTGATTGGTGAGGTTGGATTTTATATTACTAATTTAGAAATGCCACTTTTAGAAAGTAAGCATTTCCCTACACTTAAGTTCCATCTGTGCCTTACAGCCTGTCTCCAATCCACTCCTGGGTTGGGTTGGGCTGGTTGACAGCTCCCTGGTGCATTTCACCCAGACAACCACAAACACAGGATACTCAGTCACACCTGCACTCATCTGCATACTGAAAGGGCCTTCCTGGGCTTGAATGGTGGAGGAGCCTGACACTTACATTTCAAAGAATAGTGGCCTTCCCTCATACAATGGACTGCCAAAACCCGTATTGGGACCCAGGAAGACAGGCCTGTACTGAAAGGGGACCTTGTGCACTTCAAAACCTCTCTTTGAAGTGTTCCCCCCTTCAAAGGCACTTTTGGGAATTAAAACTGGGTCCCTGACCCCACCAACTCAGACATTCCTGGGAGAGACACTCTGAACCAGATCCTGCAACCTGCCAAGAGGCTTGGATTGAGCTTGCCTCCTGTTCCTGAAGTCTCAGGGCCAAAAAGACTTCTATTCCTAAAGGAAACTCCTTGTGCAGCGAAAACTGACACACAGCCTGCTGGAATCGATGGACAGCCTGCCCAGTGGTGAAAGAATCACCGGCCTGGCTCTCTGAGTGGAGATCGACGTCGCGCCTGCGTTGCGACCAGAACTTCAATGCACAGCCACAGCGGATCAACACATCGCCAAGCGAGAACTACGCAGCCCGACTTCCTGTGTGAGGAATCAACGTAGCGCCTGCTGTGCCACAGAAATTCTGACTCATCACCATACCGGATCGACGCAGCACGTGTGACTTCTTCCTGCATGCCCAGGATTTCTACGCATTGTCCCGGGCATCAAAAGACCCCGCATTGCAGTGAGGATCCAAGACTGCGCAACAGAAATCGACGCAAAACCTTTCCAGCATGGGAAGAATCAATTCATTGTCTGTGCGCATCAGAATATCCAATGCACACCTTC
This sequence comes from Pleurodeles waltl, assembly GCF_031143425.1. Taxonomy (NCBI): domain Eukaryota; kingdom Metazoa; phylum Chordata; class Amphibia; order Caudata; family Salamandridae; genus Pleurodeles; species Pleurodeles waltl. The sequence goes on along the minus strand of NC_090451.1, from coordinate 445,035,603 downwards.
CTTTTTCCACGCATCTCCTCCTTTGCGGTCTTCGTGCATGTAATTTTGATGCATACCAGGTACTTTGTGCACACAAGAGACATTTGTTGATTCTTAAGGACTTAAGACTCTTCTTATCATTGCAAAAGTGATATTTCGACTTGTGCTTTTCAAATGTTGTTTTGACCTTAATTTACTCAGATAAATATCTTATATTTTTCTAAAACTGTGTGGTGTATTTTTTTGGTGTTTTGAATGTGTTATTGCATGATTTATTGCACAAATACTTTACACATTGTCTTCTAAGTTAAGCCTGACTGCTAAGTGCCAAGCTGCCAGAGGGTGGGCACAAGATAATTTGGATTGTGTGTCACTTACCCTGACTAGGATTGTGCTCCCTACTTGGACAAGGGTGTATATCTCTGCCAATTAGGTACTCCATTTCTAAGAAACCCTCATCGGCTACAGCCTGCAACCTCATTCCGCTGGAGATATCAACTTCCATAATAGAGAGATTTAAGCTCATTATGAGTTTGGCGAGGGCATTATTCCATCACAAATGTGACAGATATCCTGTCCAGTGAATTACAGGTTCAATAGGAAATAATGGAATTTGCAATATGGCGGAAGGGATTTTTATCACATTTGCGATTTGATCTTTCGGGCACTATTTTTCACTTTAAAAATTCAAAACTTTGTTTCTACTGATTAGATTTCTGTTATTTTGGTGTCTAATAATTTAATGGATTTTACTAAATTGATTCAGGATTTTTCTTGTGTTGTGTCTTTATTCTATTAATGTTCAAGTGCTAAATACATAGTTTACAGATTGACTCTAAGTTAAGCCTGTGTGCTTTTGTGCCAAGCAACCAGAGGTTTAAGCACAGCTTAATTTAGTGACTGTTTGTGGTTCACCCTGACAAGAATTGTTGCTGTGATTTTAGAAGGGCTCACACACCCCTCAGCCATCAACACACTTTCTCACAACTTCTATGGTAGTAGGACTCTGCTTGAGATGATAACCAATGGGATCCATGGTTTTGCATGGCACAATGGAGAGTGGACACAGTTTTCTCAAGCAGTGGAAGTGTGTGCACTGCATCCCCGTGGCTGGACAGTGGAGAGGAGACCCAGAAACTGTTGTGAAGGAGTGTGGAGACGGAGTTCTCCTAGAAATACAGTGAAGGCTTTGTTAGCAAAGAGCTGCTGATTAGATCTTCTTGCACACTGCCATTTCATAGTTGGTAGGTGTGAGGGGTGTAAATGCAGTTTTTATTGGTTTGGGTAAGGACATTTTGATGCAGGGCCTTTGCATTATCTGTTCCTGATTACTGTTTCAGGAAGGCTGATGACAGCCGGAGGCAAAGATCTCATACTTCACTGTGCCCTTCTTTTGGTTACTCCTGCTTGGAGCTAGCATCATTACCTGCTGTAAGGGCAATATTCTTGCACAAAGGCTATGTCTGAGGAACATTCAGAAAACTGTATCTTAAAGAGAACCAACCCAAACCACTTCTGAAATTTTAAATTGTGGATTCACTTCTCCAATCTGGAAAATGTATATAAATTGGAGTCTCACTTTGCTACTGCTCCAGGATCTCCATAAACATGGAAAGGAGTAATCCATAGAGTACTCAAAGGATGGTTGACAAAGATTGATGTCTGTATGGCAGCCTGTCTAGCAGATGTGAGGATACATCAATTGAAGTTTGCACTTTTTTTCTGGGAGGAGAAGAGTGTATCTAATGCTTAAAAGCATTCTGGACTGATAAGTTGGGGATGGAGTGTGCCTGGTTCTGCATGAGGAGAGATTGCCCAGATTAAGAACCACAGTATGTTTCCGGTATGGAGGACTGCCAGCAAAGGAATACTATCCAGCATGAAAAGTGTACAGCAATCTTTCAAATTCATTGGATGATTCAATCAGTGATAGCGTCATTGTCATTTGAGATTTGACCAGTGATGTCATCAATGATGTAATTTAACATGTCATAAATGATGTAGTATATGAGGTCAGAAGCAGTTCATGGCAGAGCACAAGTCATAGTTAATTCATGGTTTTTTACATATTAATTTTTAAGTCATTTCAAAAACTACTTCAAACGTTGTGTTTTTCTCTGTGATTTCCTGCAAAATGTGAAGCCTTATGTACCCTGAGCTATTTGAACTGTTGTGTTCATCTGGCATCACATTTACCATTAAAACCAGCACCTCAAAATTATTTCAAATATCATGTCTGCAACATGGAGGAACTATAAATGCATGGAAGAACTGATGTTTAGGAGCTAAGATTTTTCAGATGCTAAATTGTGTGATCTTGAGCGAGCCTTTGAAAGCAGAGATTCAATTGCATTATGCAGTTTGTCTAGTGCTACAGTGATACATAAGCATCTGTTCACCATGAGACGTCCTTTCAGGCCATGCATTACGGCACTGGGAAGATCTAGGCCCTGGTAGAGAAAGAGCTAATTGCGATGGTAAATTCACCCCTTGAATTTTGTTTACCTTTCTATGCTTGGAGAAATAAATTCTGCTCCTAGATTGTCCACCAGACTTAGCACTGCCTCCGCAAATCCTAGCATTTTCATTAGCATGTAAAACTGGCGTTGAGTTCCTGCAATACTCCCAAGTATCTATGATCCAGTGGGAGTAGCTTAAGCGGTATTGGCTTTCTCTTTGCTTTTTGGTACTGATGGTTTCAATATAAAACCAGGACTACTACTACCAAATTGTAAAAAAATAACCTGGACTTGATGACCTGCTCCCACATGTAACTAGGAATCTTCATCACTCTAGTCTTCGAGTTGTCTTAGTATGTCCATTATTTTCTGACAAGATGAGTAATGATTTTCGGACCAGTAATGAGAGGCAGTGAAAACATTCTAAAAGCAGAACGATGTTCCTTACTGCAGTGCTTAATTTGTAAATACAAAGGTGCCAGTGCCCAAAGCCTTCCTCTTAAACATGCCACTGCTGTAATTAAATGTGTGAACATGGAATACTGAGGTGGCGTAATCCTGAAGCCATCTCGAGCCTCTTCAGTCCATATAAAGACACTCGCTGCCCCCTCAGCTTACTCTTGCAGCTTTTTACTTTCTCCCTTTGTGACGTTTTTTCGTTTTTCCCTTCATCCGCCTTTCATATATGTATCTTTTGCTCGCAGCAAATGCTTGAGGCATAAGAATAAGCCCCGGCCCTCAAAAATAAGTGTGGGTGCTCAGCACCGGAAACAACAAGTACAAATTAAGCACTTCCTTACTGAGATCCCAAGCATGGAGGCTGTCCTTCCCAAAATCAGATACTGGCATGATCACTTTTGAATCCAGGCTCTATAAAATCAGTAAATGTGTGATTGTTACCTTTTTGTAAAAAAAATTCTCAGAGTGTCATTACAAAGCCGGGAAACCAGCTGCAAGTCTGTATGGAATTGACAGGAAATAGGATTTGAGTACCAAGTTAAGAAAGCAGAAAGGAAGTTACTGTGTAGCAGCCCGATATGAAATCAAGGTCCATACGACCAGAGGGACTGCCATGAATGGGCAACCCAAGAAAGAGCACATGACCCAATGTTTACAGGACTTTCTCAGCACAGCCTGAATGCATCAAAAACAGAGGTTCAAATCCACAATATTTGTTTTTTACTTTATGAGTAATTTTGACACTTCCAGAAAATCCAGGCACACGTTATAGAGAAAACCTTTCGGCATACCCCACTCTCGGTGTGGGGCTGCTTCATTTGTGATCTACAAACGAGACAGATGATCACCCTCCTTCCTGTTGGCATCACTGAAGACAAGCATAGGCAAAGCTTATATGTTGCGGCTATGCGAAGGCTACTGGATTACCAATGTCTTTTAGCCGTGTTGTGCAGCAGTGTGGCTTTGGAGCTCGCTAGCACTTTTTTCTAACTTTACTTTTAGCCATGCTGCACAGCCATGCTACAGTATAAAATGGCTAAAAGATATTGGCCAAATCAATAGCTTTCACACAGGTGAAATCTATTGGATTTGCCAATGCTTGTTTCTGTCACTGTCATACATTTTTCCTTTAGGAACTAACATAGGAAATCAGTGTTTTGGGAGTTCACTCTTTTTCTTTGCCCCCACTTTACATATCAACCTGAAACCTTCAAGGAAGGAGTTGAGGTAGATGCACTATTCTTTAGAAAGCTTCATGATTATTTGCCAAATGGTTGTGATTAAAATGCTCTTTCTATGAACACTCTGACCTAACAATAACTACAAAATGTAGAGATGTTAGGAAAATTGGTCCAGTGGGACTCCAGTGTGAGTCCTGGTGGAATGCAGATTTAAAAAAATGTCAATGTTCTGATTGGCTGAGGAAGCATTTTTCCCATTGACTGTCTAAGTACTGGAGGGCAAGAGTGGTTCTGAGGTACCAAATAATCTGATTGGCTGGCTGCAACATTGAGAGGGATGTTGCAACTGCCATTTCAGGACTCAGAGACTGAGTCTCCATGTCTGGCAAATAAAAATAAAATAGAATGTAAGGAGCCACAGTAGAGGTACCTGACCCCTGGCCTTTACCCCCATTTACCCCACACCTCTGTGGTGCTCCCAACAGCATGCGAGGCCCTGTGGCCAACATCACACAGAGCTGAAAGCTATGCACTGTGGTGTGTTGGCTACCCATAGGGGTCTGGGTGTGGGGCTTGCAGGATTAGGTATGATAATAAGATGTAAACTACATAAAAATATGTAAAAATTCACTGAAGTAAAACAAAGGTTCAGCTGAGGTTAAAGTTAAATATGGCAATAAGATGTAACTTTACTTTAAAAATAAACAGAGATTTACTGAAGAAAACAAATGTTAAAGCGACATTATAATTAGTGTTAGACCTGTCAGCCTTAGGGTGGTCTTCCCCCAAACTTTTTGCCTTACACCTCCATTTTGGCTGATCGCATTTTTGTTGGCCTTACGACTGTGCACTTTACCACTGCTGACCAGTGCTAATGTGTATGCTCACTCCCTACAACATGGTAACATCAGCTAACACCCCATTGGTACATTCAATGTACTTATAAGTCCCCAGCAGTTCACGCTTAGGACCCCATAACTTTTTGTCCACATAAGCTACCCACACCAAATGTGTGTCCTTTTTTTTTCCAACATCCTACGGATTCGAGAGGTAGCCAGAGTTTGTGGGTTCCCCTGGAGGAGACCAAGAAATTAGCCAAAATACAGCAAAACGTTTGTTTAAAAAAAAAAGAGAAAGTGGAAAAAAGGGCTGCAGAAGAAGGCTTGTGTTTTTTCCCCCTGAAAATGGCATCAACAAAGGGCTTGCGGTGCTAAAAACACCATCTCCCCAACTATCAGGAACAGGCAGACTTGAATCAGAAAACCAAATTTTCAACATAATGTTGGCATTTTACTGGGACATATCCCATTTTTACTATTTTTTGTACGTTTAGCCTCCTTCCAGTTACAGACATAAATTGATGTGAAACCAATGCTGGATCTTGGACAGCTAAACATTTCTGAAAAGTAGAAAAATTCAGAATTCAGCAAGGTGTCATTTGTGTAGATCCTACAAGGTTTTCCTACAGAAAATAACAACTAAAATAAAAGAATATTGAAATTGAGGTAAAAAACAGGCATTTTTCTCCACGTTTTACTCTGTAACTTTTTCCTGCGATATCAGATTTTCAAAAGTAATATACCGTTACATCTGCTGGACTCTTCTGGTTGTGGGTATATATAAGGTTTGTAGGTTCATCAAGAACTCTAGGTACCAAGAGCCAATAAACGAGCTGCACCTTGCAAATGGACTTTCATTGTATACCGGGTATACAGCAATTCATTTGATGAAATATAAAGAGTCAAAAATAGGTATCAAGGAAACCTTTGTATTTCCAAAATGGGCACAAGAAAAGGTGTTGAGAAGCAGTTATTTGCACATCTCTGAATTCCGGGGTCCCAATACTAGTATGTTAATTGCAGGCAATTTCTCAAATAGATGTCTTTTTTAAACACTGTCTTACATTTGGAAGGAAAAAATGTAGAGAAAGACAAGGGGTAATAACACTTGTCCTTCTATTCTGTGTTCCACCAAATCTCCTGATAAACATCGTACTTCACTTGTGTGGGTAGGCCTCGTGCCTGCAACAGGAAACTCAACATGGACACATCACATTTTTACATTGAAATCTGACGTGTTTTTGGGAAAGTGCCTAGCTGTGGATTTTGGCCTTTAGCTCAGCCAGCACCTCAGGAAACCTAGCAAACCTATACATTTTATAAAACTAGACACCAAGAGGAGTTCAGAATGCGGTGACTTGTGAGGCTCTCAACAGGTTATTTTACCCAGAATCCTTTGCAAACCTCAAAATTCGGCAGAATTTTTCCTCAAATTTTGGTGATGGAAAGTTCTGGAATCTGAGAGGAGCCATAAAATTTCCTTCCACCCAGCATTCCGCCAAGTCTCCCAATAAAAATGGTACTTCACTTGTGTGGGTAGACCTAGTGCCCATGACAGGAAATGCCCCACCACACAGCGTGGACACATCACATTTTCTTAAAGAAAACAGACTTGTTTTTTGCAAAGTGCCTAGCTGTGGATTTTGACCTCTTGCTCTTCCGGCACCTAGAAAAACCTAGCAAACCTGGACATTTCTGAAAACTAGACACCTAGGGGAATCCAGGACTGGGTGACTTGTGTACTCTCACCAGGTTGTGTTACCCAGAATCCTTTGCAAACCTCAAAATTTGGCAAAAAAAGCACTTTTTCCTCACATTTCGGTGATGGAACGTTTTGGAATCTGTGAGGAGCTACAAATTTCCTTCCACCCAGCATTCCCCCAGGGTTCCTGATAAAAATGGTACCTCACTTGTGTGGGTAGGCCTACTGCACGCAACAGGAAATGCCCCAAAACACTACATGGACATATCAAAATTATCAAATACAAAACTACCTGTTTTTGAGAGGGGGCACCTGCGTTTTTGTCCTGGGCTCAGCAGCCATCTACTGAAACCTACCAAACCCAGGCGTTTCTGAAAACTAGACACCTATGGGAGTCCAGGGAGTTGTGACTTGGGTGGTTCCTCAGTGTTTTCTAACCCAGAATCCTCAGCAAACCTCACATTTAGCTAACAAATCACCTTTTTCCCACATTTCTCTGTCGAATCACTGCACCAGCACATGTTTCCTACCACCCAACATTCCCCGTCAGTCTCACAATAAAAATGATACCTATAATGCGGGGTGCATGTGAAGGACACCACCCTGGACTCACCCAGATGTTTAGTTATTAGATGTGTCTATGTCTTGTAGATTTTTCTATATGTCAGCGTCCCAAAGTCCAAAAAGTGCAACCCTCACCATTCCAAGTGGGATGATTTTGAGAGTTAGACAAGCTCTAATGGCCCAAATGTAAAACCAAAACTCAAAATAATAAAATGTCCTCTTGCTTGTCATGGGATAAGATGTTTGAGTGTACAGGGGAGAGATGAAAGACTGTTACCTCCTGCAGTTGGGGTGGGGGCATAACCATGCCCATGTTGTTTGGTAGCCCCCACCCCACCCCTCTGGGGTGGGGTTTGGTCGTACCCTCACCCTCTTTTTTTGAAAAAAAAATCTTCTCTGGTCTCTGTTGGGTTTTCTGAAATACCCTAAAATAAATTTGCACCCCAGGGAAGTGACTCTTGCCTAAGGGGTTACTCCCCTTGAGTGAAATTGGTGCAAAACAAATCACTGATGTCTAGTGGTTTCTGCCCCCCCCCTCTCCGTGGCAGATTGGCGTAATTAATATAGGCCAATGTGCCACCGGGGGGGGGGGCAGAAAAGGCCTAGTAATAAAATTGCCCACTGTGGAGCGACCCTTGCCTAAAGGGTCGCTTCCCTTATAAACATAATAAACAAACCATCCCTGGTGTCTAATGGCTTTTGCCGCCCATGGGGGTAGATCAACCTAATTAATATAGGCCGATATGCCCCCGGAGGGGTCAGAAATGGCCTTAGAAAAAATGCCCACCTTGGGGAGCCACCCTTGCCAAAGGTGTTGCTCCCCTTATGACAATTTCCACAAAAAAAAATCCCTGATGTCTAGTGGCTTCTCCCCCTACCCATGGGAGCAGATCGGCCTAATTAATATAGGCTGATCTGCCCCCAGGGGGTGCAGAAAAAGCCTAATAATAAAATTGCACCTGGGAGAGACCCTTGCCTAAGCAGTCGCTCCCCTTATAAACAAAATAAAAAATAAAAAAATCCCTGGTATCTAATGGCTTCCGCCCCCGGGGGCAGATCAGCCTAATCAATATAGGCTGATCTTCCCCAAGGGGGGCAGAAATAGCCTTAGAAAAAATTACCCCCCTTGTGGAGCGACCCTTGCCAAAGGGGTCACTCCTCTTATGACAATTTAAAAAAAAATCCCTTGGGTCTAGTGGCTTCTGCCCCCACTCCCCAGGGGGCAGAAAAGGCCTAATAATAAAAATAATAAAATTGCCCTCCGGGAAGTGACCCTTGCATAAAGGGTCGCTACCCTTATAAAAGTAATTTTAAAAAATCATCCCTGGTGTCTATAGGCCAATCTGCCCGGGGGGGTGGGGTGCAGAAAAGGCATAATTAAAAAATTGCTCCCTGGGGAGTGACCCTTGCCTAAGGGGTCGCTCCCCTTATAGCAGTAAACAAAAACAAAAAAATTCCCTGGTGTCTAGTGGCAATCCTGCAGCACGATCACTTTGCGATCATGCTGCAGGACTGCTCAGAGAGACATGAAAAGGGAAGGAAAAGCATTTTCTTCCCTTTTCATGCCTCCCTGACCTCCCCTGCCCCCGTACGGAGGAGAAACTAATCTGTTTCTCCTGGTTCGCGCTGGAAGCCCTGCAGGGAGGTGGAAGGGGAAGCGATTCCCCTTCCTTCCCTGCCTAGGAGGGGTGAGGAGGAAGCTCACGGGGAGTGCTAGCGCTCCCACCATTCTCCAGAACAAGGATGTAAAGGTTACGTCCTCGGCACAGGAGCACTGTACCGCGGGACCTTGCCGTTACGTCCCTTGCACAGAACAGATTAAAGGTTTCAATGAGTCTTAATCCTATTGAATCAATGGTTGTATCTTTTTAGTACAAAGTATCTTGGATGCGTCAAAAACAAAGATGATGCAGGCTGCAGGGTAAGTAAGGCACCAGAAAGCAAAGCAATGCATCGGTTCCTTACTGCGCATGGGAGGTGATGAATAAATTATTTTCTCGCAGGAGAGGCGATGCATTGATTTCTAGACATGCAGCCTTGGTTCCTTACTGCTGTCGCGTAGGCTCTCATTATCCTAATGAGACTACTGGATTTGGGTGACTGAATCACTTGCACTGTGGGAGACTGAGCCTGAACCCACTACAGGTGACACCCATCAGGCTAATGGGGTTTTGTTCCAGCTAACTAGCAGTGTCTTATCTCCACCCAAGAGCAGGGATGATTGGGCAACTGAGCACATGACACAATTAACTCCTCAGGGAAATCGTGGTCGCTGATATCTCATCAGTTTCTCTCAGTTACTTTAGTCTCACATATGCAAGGACAATCAGAGGCAGAATATAGTTCAATAAGGTTTTTTTGAAGTAACTGCATCTTAGATAGTACAGCATGAACTGCAATAACTAGGACAATGAAGCATGGCAGGATTAAAATTGTGAGAAGGAGAGTGAAACATAAAAATAATGCTATCATTTTGTCAGTAGGATCGTTAAAAATAGCTCCTACCTAGGCTATGTCATAGGGAAGACATTATCCCCCATACCTGAACAAGAGGCCTGTTGTCTACAAAAACAGCTGCAGTGAAGCACTCAGCAATCAGCATACAGTCATGGTCATTTGGCTGGAATCTCCCTCTAAAGTACATGGGTCAAAGTAGTGTTTTTATAATAAAACAGCTGACGTTCCTCGAAACTATCCCCAGGTAAGAGTGTGTATGTTTCTATGAACACTAGAGACAAAGAGTACCATGTTTGCCGGCAACCTATCTTACTGCAGCCTTGAGAAAAGCACAGAGTGAAAGAAATGTCTTGTTTAAGAACGCAGTGCTGGCCTAGGCAAAGGACAGCTAGATAGAGAAAATAAAACAAGACCACAAATGTTGCTGTTGTTAAAAAAATAAAATGAAGCTGAATAAAATTTGTCTAGGTTAAAATGTACAGCGGCAGGTCTAGTATTCTAAAATAACGTGTATGAAGCTATAACTAAAATTTCCACACAACACTGTGATGTGGGGTCGATGAGGAATTGATGCTGCCAGGATGATGCATGGAAAATCCAGTCATGCTGTGTTGATGGACCGTTGGGGAAACAGATGCTGTGTCGATTCTGCAGCTGCAAGACAGATGCTGCATAGATTTTCCAGCTGTGGGACAGGCACTCCATCAATTTATTTGCTACAGCACATTGGTGCATGGATTTTCTCTTTCAGGTCACCAGCTTTCACTTCCAAGGGCCCAGGGACTGGAGTTTGCACCACTTGGTAACTCAGGACTCTCAGCAGAAGGGCCAGGCACTAGCAGGTAAAGGCGTTGCTGTTCCTGAGACTTCTTTAGAGGAGGCAGGCTCAGTTCAAGCCCATGGAGAACCTTAGAAAGCAGGATGTAGAAAGTAAAGTCCAGTCCTTTCACTCCCAGGACAGAAGCAGTAAGCAGCAGGCCAGCACAACAAAGCAACAGGTAGAGTGGCAGTCCCTTCTACAGCATCCAGCTCTTCTTCCCGGCAGAATGTCCTCAGTCCAGAAGAGTTGTAGTGAAAGGGAAGGTTTGCTCTGGCAAGTAGGAGCACCAGGTTGAAATGGCAGTTTAAAACTGTGCACACAGACACAGCAGTGGCAGGTCTAAGACATTCTTATAGGGCTGCTAATGTGGGTTGCACAATTGGTGCTGCTGGCCCACTTGTAGCATTAGATTTACAGGCCTTGGGCACACCTAGTGTTCTTTACTAGGGACTTACTAGTAAATCAAATATGCCAATCATAAAGAAACCAATCACCAATCGAATTTATGCAGCACACAGTCAAAACAGGAGATCGGAAGCAAAATAGAGAAAAGAAGTCACGACAACCAATGCCCAGTCAAACATTGGGTAACATGACTAGGGGTAGCTGGCAGTTGGTCTATAGGTATTGCTGGCAGACAATGAGACACAGGGGGAGTAGGTGTTGTCAGGATGGGCCGTCTCTGACTTCATCTGGAGACAGAGCTGTCACCTACCACACTTGCCCATCAGAAAGACTCTGGCCCTCATTCCGACTTTGACCGGCGGCGGTCGCCGCCGGCCTGTCGGGGGCCGCCAGAATACCGCTGCGCGGTCAAAAGACGGCCGCGGTAATTCTGACTTTCCCGCTGGGCTGGCGGGCGGCCGCCTTCAGGCCGCCCGCCAGCCCAGCGGGAAAGATGCTTCCACGATGAAGCCGGCTCGGAATCGAGCCGGCGGAGTGGAAGCTGTGCGACGGGTGCAGTGGCACCCATCGCGTATTTCACTGTCTGCCAAGCAGACAGTGAAATACTTGTAGGGGCCCTCTTACGGGGGCCCCTGCAATGCCCATGCCAGTGGCATGGGCACTGCAGGGGCCCTCTTACGGGGGCCCCGTGACCCCCCCTACCGCCATCCGGTTCCCGGCGGTCGGACCGCCGGGATCTGGATGGCGGTAGGGGGGGTCGGAATCCCCTCGGCGGCGCAGCAAGCTGCGCCGCCTTGGAGGATTCAATGGGGCGGCGGTACACTGGCGGGAGACCGCCAGTGTTGCCGGTCCGACCGCGGCTTTACCGCCGCGGTCGGAATCCCCATTGGAGCACCGCCGGCCTATCGGCGGTGCTCCCGCGGTCCTCCGCCCTGGCGGTCTTTGACCGCCAGGGTCAGAATGACCGCCTCTGTGTTGGAGAATGACCCTTCATGTAGTGTGCAAAGCTAGGCACACTGAAGGGGGTCCAGGCAACCACATGTTGGTTAACAGGGGTAAAAACTAGACCATTCATGCTCTAATTTCATGGTAGCTTGTTCGAGCAGTTAGGCCAACCGTGAAAAAGTGCAAAGCATTTGTTGTACTCACAACATCAATCTTGCAACTCACACACTCAAGACCAATTTATAAAAATATGTCAGATTTTATATAACTTTTAAGACCAAGATCATTAGAATTGGTTAAGTACTTTTTGAGATATTAATTTTTGAAGTTTTATAAAAAAATTGTCTTTTGTGCGTAATTATGCACAATGAGAATCAGTTGAGGACTACATTTGAAAATAGATATAAAATCCCACAGTGTATTTACCAAGTTCTTCTTTTGCATGGTGGTTGAGGTCATTGGTGGCCAAACTGGTGCCAGCTGGAGAAGTTTTGGCGGATCCCGGTTTCGACGGTAGCAGTGGGAAAAGTTTTCTGGAGCTGGTGCAGTGCCACTGTGAGGGACCACTTGGAAAAGCACTGCACTGCACAGGTGAGTATAAAGGTGAATCCTGGGGGTCTCCTTGGAGTGTCAAGGTCACAAGGGGTGGAAGACACTTAGGGCCATATTTATACTTTTCGACGCACAACTGCGCCAACGCAGTTGTGTGTCAAAAAAGTTAACGCCGGCTAACGCCATTTGGAAGCGCCATGCGGGCGCCGTATTTATACAATGACGTTAGCCGGCGTTAGCCAGCGGCGCTGCCTGGTGTGCATGAAAAAAAATGACGTACACCAGGCAGCGCCGGCGTAGGGGAATATGGAGCTTGGGCGCCAAAAAATGGGGCAAGTCAGGCTGAGGCAAAATTATCGCCTCAACCCGATTTGCGCCATTTTTTTCGACTCCCAACCCCCATAGAAATGACTCCTGTCTTAGCAAAGACAGGAGTCATGCCCCCTTGCCCAATGGCCATGCCCAGGGGACTTCTGTCCCCTGGGCATGGTCATTGGGCATAATGGCATGTAGGGGGGCACAAATCAGGCCCCCCTATGCCACAAAAAAAAAAAAAAATTACTTACCTACACTTACCTTATGTTCCCTGGGATGGGTCCCTCCATCCTTAGGTGTCCTCCAGGGGTGGGCAAGGGTGACAGGGGGGGGTCCCTTGGGGCATGGGAGGGCACCTCTGGGCTCCTTCCGAGCCCACAGGTCTCTTAACGCCTGCCCTGACCAGGCGCTAAAAAACGACGCAGAAGCGGCTGGACGTCATTTTTTTTGACCCGCCCACTCCCGGGCGTGATTTTTGCCCGGGAGTGTAAATACGGCGCACATGCCTCAGAGTCAATTTTTTAGACGGGAACGCCTACCTTGCATATCATTACACAAAGTAGGTGTCCACGCTAAAAAGTGACGCAAACTCCGTGGACTTTGGCGCTAGACGCGTCTAACGCCAGAGTATAAATATGGAGTTAGTTTTGCGTTGAATTTGCGTAAAAAAAAACTATGCAAATCCGGCGCAAACGGAGTATAAATATGCCCCTTAGGACACAGCAGGTTCTTCAGTGCTGGGCACAGGATGGCTGGGTGCAGAGCGAATCGGTGATCTAGAAGCTGTGCACAAGGATGACCTCATAAGCAGGAGGTAAGTTGGTTCAAGGGGTGATTGCAGGACAACAGGGGCACTCTGGCAGGAGGTCCAGGTTTTTCTGGAGTCCCTTGACTGGGGCTTCCTCCTGATCTTTTTTCAGCCATGGGTGGGCTGTTTTGGGTGGGATTTCCAATGCTAGGTGACAATACTAAGGTTATTAATGTGATTCAGCAGCTGGAGGGTGCAGTGCTACCAGCCTTGACACACTGACAGGATTTCTCCTTGTGGTGTGTTTAATGGGTGTGCCAGTATGTGCCCAGATCTGTGAGTGGGTGCATTAGGTTGTCAGTGAGTCTGGGAGTGAGTGTGTGACAGTCTGAGTGGGTGGGTAACTGTCTGAGTAGCTCTGTGAGTGGGTGAGTGAGATTTGGTCTGGCTGCAGTATCTGGCTCCAGAGTTAGCATCTAGGCAGTGAAGTGGACTCACTGGCTTGTTGGTCCATTGTGGATTTAAAGTGATACCTCCACTCTAGTGGGAGATCTATGGCAATTTGCAAAGCCTGGAGGTCTTTTGGGGTTCTTTAGAGTCTTTCCAGTTGTCCAGCAGCTCCTCAGCGGTGATTTTTGGGTAAAGGATGCCACAGGCAGAGTTTGGCGCCTTGTGCAGCAGGTCCACAGATCTTGTGCCTTTGGATCTTCATATTGCTGGTCTTCCTCTGGCCATTGAATCTGATCTCTTGGTCTAGGGATGCTCACTAAATACTGTATTTAGTGGTTGTTTTGGGCGAACCTGGTAGTGACCAATGGGTCATCTACCTTAGGGTGGCTACACCCAATAAGTGCCCACTTCTGTTGGTAGAGGTCACTTACCTACACCTGATTGGCTATTTTCCTTCCATCCAAGATAGAGGAAAATATAATGGAGTGTCCATCTCACATACAACACCTTAGGGATGGTGTATGCTAGGAAGGGCTACTCCTACTGTCCTTTGTTTGAATTTCTCTCAGTTTCTCCAGCCAAAAGTGGGGGTTTGCAATGGGAGTGGCCATTTGATGCTAGCTGTCGGCCTGGAAGTCAAATTTCAAGGGTGGCAAGCCCTTTGAAGCTCGCCAACAGGGCAGTGCACATTCCTGAGGGAGTGGGTGTTAGCACCTCATCCCAGGAAGGGCTTTGTTCTACATCCCAGAGGGCGGAAGCCCTCACCCCAGGGATGCATATTTGTGTCTGGAGGTGGCGGGCTGGATGTGACTAGCTAGCAACCATGCCAGGGTACATACTTTTTTGAAAGGGGCACCTCTACAGTGACCCCTGGGTACATTTTGTAATAAATGCAATTCTGGTACCAGTTTGGATTTATCATTCTGAGTTGTTTGATACCAGACCCAGGGTTCAGAGTGGCCATTATGTAGCTGTGAAACTTGTATTGACCAGCATCCAGCACATGTATTAAAATGGCTGCTCTGTTCACTCACTATGTCCGAGGTTGGACAAGGACACAGTCAGGGCATATTGCTCATACATATATGCCCTACCATACAGTCTTGTGCACCCTGCCTTAGGGCCGGAGGGCCTGCTAGAGGGGTGACCTACCTATATTGCATGCTGTGTGTAGTGGACAGGGCAGAGAAGCAGTGTGCCATGTCGAGTTTATATTTTAGGTTTGCACCAGGACACTCAGCCTGTGGTAGCAGGACTGGGTGAACCTAAATGCATGGCCCTAGAGGGTGGCACAATCAGTGCTGCTGCCCTCAGGAGCCTTCACTTAGTACCTTGGTTCTGGGTACCATTTACTAGGGACTTATGGTGGCAATTAAAGGTGTTTCTAATTGTCCCAGTGCATCACAACAGTTGTGGTTGGAAAGGAGCTGGCCAAGGGGACCTGGTTAGCAGGGTGTCTGGGCACTAGCATTGGCTAGGCTACATCATTTACCAGACAAAAGTGGGATCTAACCATGTCAAAAAAGGACTTTTGTCACACTCTGCCACAGCACACTCATAAAGGGTTTCAGACTAGTTTATTTTGCCTCCATACAAGCTGGAGCCAGGGCAAGGGGCAGGAAATTCCAAACTCCCCTGGTGGTAGAAACCTCCAGACCCTTCTCCTACTTCAAAGCTGGTACCAAGCATAAATATTGGCTCCTCAGACCCAACCCTTCAGCACATCTATGGACCTGTGGAAGACTGAGATGGACTGCTGTGCTGCTCTGCTGAAGAAGGGCTGCTACTCTGCTGTTCTGCTAATCTGCTGACCTACTGCCTGAGTGAAAAGAATTGGATCTGCATTTCAAATCCAGGACCACCAGAGTGACTACAAAGTTTAGTTGCTTGGCCTCCTGATAAGAGCCTCAGGGACAGAAAAAGCTCCAACCCCTTTGAACCCAGCACCTGCAATATTTCTACTGTGAGTCTCATCCTCCAAGTGGTGCCACCCTAGTCTTAGACCCTTGGAAGAGGGTATTAAGGTGCTCTGCAGGCCAGCTGAGATTTCTTTGGCAGAAATGATGCAGCGTCACACAATTCCTTGCAGCTCCACATCTGAACTGCTTCTGTGTGATGCAGCTCCAAAGCAGAACCACCCATCACAGCCCACAGCTTCTTTGGAACCTCTGCTGTTGATGTATCCCTGATACAGGACTTCCCATCACAAGCCTGCCTTGACAGCATCCTTGACGATGACTCAGGAACTCCCTTCACAATCCTCATTGACAACTTCATTGAATACCACTGCTGTGCATCACCTCTCTGATGTAAGACCTCCTATTCTAGCTGTCTGCATCTCCGAACTGCCACTGCATGACACATCCTCAACTTGGGATATGGATACGCTCTGCAACCAGGATTATAGCTGGCCTAATGTGGTCCCTGTATCCGGCCTGCTTCTTCATGGTTGGCCTCAATTCGTGACTTTGTCCCGGTCTGGAATGAGCGGATAACTACAGTCGATGCTTTGTGCTTCTAAGCACTATTATCACTTATTCTCAAAATTGCATATCTCCAGTTCTACTGATTGGATTTTTGTAGTTTTGGTCACAAATAATTTAACACATTTTACTCTAGGTTTCTAAAAAAATTCTTGTGTTTTTACTTTATTACTGTTCGTGCTGTATAAGTACTTTACAGATTGCCTCAAAGTAAAGCCTGACTGCTTTTTGTGCAACGCTACCAGAGGTTTAAGCACTGGATAATTTTGGACTGTCTGTGACTTAACACTAACAGAAACTGTGGTTGTTGCATGAGTAGGGTTTTACACCCTCTCAACCAATAATCTCATTTTCTGGGGTTAGGTAAAGTAATAATATTTAACTTTATGTAAAAAAAAACCTTGGAACTCACTGAAAAACACAAAGATTAAAGTGATGTTATAGTTAGGCTTGTAAAAGAATAAAACCTTGCATTTAAAAAAAACACAGAAATTCACCATTTATAGATTACAGATCTAACTATAACTTGCAATTCCACCATGCACTGCTTATGATGTCACATATCACTCATGACATGTTTAGTTACATCATTGATGATATCACCAATGACATCTCAAATTATATAATTGATGACATTACTGATAACTTTACTATTTTTATAATTCTTGGGCTTTTTGAAATAATTGTTACAAGCCCGATTCACTGATGAAGTGTCAAAACTGCTCACAGAGCAGGATAAAAGCAGGGGTTGGGGGAGTTGTTTCTTTTCTTCTGGCAGGATGACCTTTTCAACTATGCCAAGAAACTTGATTAACTTTAGAAGCCTTCTCGGTCACGGACAAATGTTAACTGACACCCGGACTGGGCCTTTCTTTGTTCCCCCAGTCAGTTAGGCAGCAACACCAGTGGGAGTGGGGCTGATTCCAGAACTGTTGTGAAGTGAATACAGAGAGAAAGAGGTTGTTCATTTCCCTAAGGACAGGACTGGGGTGGGCATACTTGCTTTACATAACAGGAGAAGGGTTTCACGGTCTTGGATTTGGGTACAGAGGGGCATTGCACAGAGAAACTGCTACAAGCGTGGGTAGGGATACCCTTCAAAACTTTTTTTTTGGGGTTAGGATGGTGTTAGGAATCAACCCCACCCATGGCCAAGTGAAAGGACTAAATGTGGCCCACCTGGCACCCTGCTCAAAATACTCCACCTGTGAAAAGACAGAAGAATGACTGTTCCTGCTGTTGAGACCTAGAGGGAGATCTGAAAGGCTGGCTCTTCTCCTATTTGTACTCAGGGCAAATAAATACACTGCGTAAGTCAGTTGTCTGTCCTCATGTTAAGTTACAGGGCTACAAAAAGCTGCCAGAGGCCCCTTTTCCTGAAGTGTCCAGCTGACCAAATCTTAATGGACCTCCTCTGGATCTTGCTGGTAGATTCTGCAGGAGTGAGTCTTGACCCCAAAGTGATGTCCCTAAAGTCCAAGGATCCTTGGCTGTGTCAAAATGAACTCCTTATAAACTGAAAAACCTGAGATATAGAAAACTTTGGATCCAAAGACCGCGGGAGGACCAAGACAAACCTGCCAATCAATTCAACGAGGGTGTGTTGCCACTGTGACAAAGATTCACGCTGCTCCTAATCAGAGCTTTTCTGCAGCAACAAATATATTGTAGCAGGACATCACAAACACGGTTTGCATCCTCATGGAGTCCTTTTCGACCACATCCTGCAGCCTTGCCCCACTTGAGGAATCAGCACTCCAAAAAACTGTGACTATAGCCCTCATTACGACCCCGGCGGTGGGTGATAAAAAGGCAGCAGCTACCGCCAAACTATGACCATGGCAGAAAGATCTCCGAAAGACAGCCTATGTACCATACCAATGGTCAGGGTGGAAACAACAGGCACCCCGGCGGTAGCCGCCTAAAACCAGACGGAAGTCAAAGTTCTGCCCACCATATTATGACCAGACAATCCTCCAGCTTTTCCGGAGCAGTACCAACAACATCAAAAGCCTGGCAGAAACAGAGCTCAGAAGTGAAAGGACTCACCATTGGAGACACAGGGAAGAACCATGCCGCCATGGAACCAGAACTGCATGTATTTCCAATTATATTCTATGCTCTGCTCCACCACAGACACCAACACCGGCAAAGATGACCACAGTGAGTACAGCTGCCTAGCACACAAGGGAGGGGGGAGAGAGTGACACACACAGACACAACACACACCCCATGCACACAACCAGCTGCACAAGAAAACAAGTTACTCCCACGGAATCCCCCTGAATAATGCAAGGACAACAGGAATGTACCAAAGTGATTGTAATAAGATCAACACAGTATAAAAATAATTTAGCCAATGCTACAGATATTTACAAATGTACAGAAAAATGGACACTGCCCAGTCCTCAGTTTGCATGGGCCATATGGACACAGGGCAAAGTCCAAGGCCCCACTTGTCACTTGCATCAATACGGAGAGAACACTGCAGGGACATCAGTTTGCAAATGGGCAGACACCTCAGGGGGCTGAGGGGGCACCTCAGCCGGAAGCAGAAACAAGACCATTGGTTCTGGTGGGGGCAACATGCCCTGGGCTTGGTCCTGGGGAGTGCAAGGCCACAGTCTCTTGAGTGGGTGTCTTCCCCACTGGTTCTGGAGGTGGCAACATGCCCTGTGCTTTGTCCTGGGGAGTGATAGGTCACAGTCTCTCTAGTGGGTGTCTTCCCCACTGTTTCTGGAGGAGGCAACATGCCCTGTGGGTGGTCGTGGGGAGTGATAGGCCACAGTCTCTCGAGTGGGTGTCTTTCCCACTGGTTCTGAAGGGGGCAACATGCTCTGTGTTTGGTCCTGGGGAGTGATAGGCCACAGTCTCTCGAGTGGGTGTCTTTCCCACTGGTTCTGAAGGGGGCAACATGCTCTGTGTTTGGTCCTGGGGAGTGATGGGCCACAGTCTCTCGAGTGGGTGTCTTCCCCACTGGTTCTGGAGGGGGCAACATGCCCTGTGGTTGGTCCTGGGGAGAGCAAGACCACAGTCTCTCGAATGGGTGTCTTCCCCACTGGTTCTGGATTGGACAGGCCACACAGCAGCCCATGGAGGCAGGATCACATTGTGTCCGCCGGCGGTGATGGCTGCACTGTGGTGGCGCTGGTGGTGGGAGGCACCTGCACAGCCTCTGCACCCTCAGATGGCTGCACAGTGGTGGTGCTGGTGATGGGAGGCTCCTGCACAGCACCTGCACCCTCGAATGGCTGCACTGTGGTGGTGCTGGTGGAAGGCTCCTTGCCCTTCTTGCCTTCTGGTGCAGGCTCCTTGCCCTTCTTGCCTGCTGGTGCAGGCCCCTTGCCCTTCTTGCCTTCTGGTGCAGGTTCCTTGCCCTTCTGGCCTTCTGGTGCAGGTTCCTTGCCCTTCTGGCCTGCTGGTGCAGGCTCCTTCCCCTTTCGGGTGGGAGGTGCAGGCTCATTCCCCTTCTTGCCTGCTGTTGCAGGCTCCTTGCCCTTCTTGCCTGCTGGTGCAGGCTCCTTTCGGATGGCAGGTGCAGGCTCCTTTCGGATGGCAGGTGCAGGCTCCTTCCCCTTCAGTATCTGTGGCCTGGAGTCCTTTCCACCACGAGTAGGTGCAGATGGAACTGGGCCCGTGGACTGTGTGGCTGAGGTGCTTGGCTGGGTTTGTGATACCCTGGCCATAGGTGCATGGCGGGGGTGAGGGGTAGGGAAGAGGTCAATGGCGGAAAGGAAAAGCTTTTTAGGGACACTGAGGCAAGAAGAGGGTTGAAGTAATGGGAGTGGTGTATGAGGGAGTGGATGTTGGAGGTGTTTGTCTGCTGGATTTGGGTGCAGGTGCATGGGCTGTATGCTGTTGTGAGGTGGATGGCTGTTGGGTGCTTGAGTGATTGTGTTTGTGTACTTTAGGAGGGGGGACAGACACAGTGGGAGAGGACACAGTGGATGTGTGCATGGCTGTTGTAGAGGTGTCTGCTAGTGAGGTGTTTGTTCTGCTTGGTGTGGTGGCGCTGCTGGTAGTGGATGATGATGTAGTGCATGCAGGTGAGAGTGAGGACGTAACTGGGTGGGAGGTGGAGGAGGAGGAAGAAGGAGAGACAGTGGAAACAGTGAATGTTGTGTCTGCAACTGGATCGTGTTTGTGTGAGTGCCTGTGGGATGACGTGTGGTGCTTGTGTTTGCCTGTGACACTCTTGGGTGTTGTCCTGTGTGCATGCTCATCTGGCTGTGTGCTTGGAATGGGTTAGGGTTGAGGGGAATGGGACTGGGAAGTGGTAGTTTGAGGGGGGACGGTAGAAAGAGGGACAATGGCTTCCATCAGAGAGGAGGCCAAAGCCTGGATCGATCTCTGTTGGACCGTCAATCCAGTGTGAATGCCCACCAGAAATGCATTAGATTGTTCCATCTGGGCTGCCAGCCCCTGGATGGCATTCACAATGGTTTACTGCCCTATAGAAATGGATCTCAGGAGGTCAATAGCCTCCTTACTCAGGGCAGCAGGGCTCACTGGGGCAGGGTCTAAGGTGCCTGGGGCGAAGGAGATGCCCACCCTCCTTTGTGAGAGGGCACAGACAACTCGCTGAGGGGCTGCTGGGAGGGCGGTGCTGGTAAGGGGTGTGGTGGATGTACCTGTAGCTGGGGTGATCACTGAAGTGTCCCCAACCACCATGAAGCTTCCATCAGAGAAGGTATCTGAGTCTGAATTGTTCCCTCCAGTCTCCCCCATAGTGCTCCCCTCGCCCTCTGTCTCACTGGTGCCCTCAGCATTGGTGGACTCTGCCTCCTGGGTCCTATGGGATGCAGCTCCCTCCCTCGCCGGTGCTTCTGCTCCTCTGCCAGATGATGCTAATGCACATTAGGACAGGATGAAAAACCAAGAAAGGGGGGAGAGAGACAAGGGATACACTGGGTCAATGACAGCACTAATACCACTGTTGGCGTACACAGCACCCTCATGCACATGGAACAGGCCTACACACTATGCATTGTACCACCAGTGATATTGCTCACCACCAAGGCATGAGGAGGGGCACACACCGCTAACTGCAGCACACCTGGGACCCACGCAGCCCTGACCAGTAGTGGATCCTTACAAGCTAGGTAGGCAAGATTATCCCTTCAGAACCCTAACCACAAGAGGACGAACACTGCTATGTCAGGCCTGGCTTAGGGGCATCCACTAACACACATCCACCACCCAGATACCACCCCACCAGCCGTAAGTTGTAATGATAGCCACTGCACTCACCCCCTTGTGGCTTCTGTGGTGCCCTCAAGTGCCCATACAGCTCTTGGTAGGCCACCACCAGTGTGCGGGCCAGCAGGGTGGTCACGGTCCGACGGGCACCCCTTCCTTGTTGGGAGGCGATCCCCAGCTGAGCTTCTGCCAACTTCCGTGCCCAGCGTCTCAGGTCTTCCCATCGTTTGCGACAGTGGGTGCTCCGCCTGCCATAGACCCCCAGGGTCCGCACCTTCCTGGCGATGGCATGGCATATACCCTTCTTTTGATGGACGCTGTCCTGCAGAGGCAAAACACACAGGAAAACACGATTAGACAAACTGTCCAGCCAGTTAGACATATGGCTCACCATACCCGTTTCCATCACCATTGGCACTCACATAGCCCAGCACACAAAGTGTACACCGCAAAGAGGATATACACCCACCCCCTTACACGAGGCCTTCACACACACAACTCCATGCATTCATGCCACATGCATTGTGCCCACAGTGTACTCAACTGTTGATCTGGAGGACCATACAACAGTCTGTACTGGGGTAGGACCCCACCCACCAGTCTCTCCAACTCCTCCGAAGTGAAAGCTGGGGCCCTTTCGCCGGTCACACGGGCCATGGTAGGTTCTAATCAGAGGTCACAGCAGCACATGCAGCGTAGGTCTTCTCCTATGAAAGGTCAGGTAGCAAGTGAGGAATCATATAGAAAATGGCAGTCACATCCACGGCGGTGCATACCATCACCACCAGCGTAGATCACCATTGGCCACTGTACCCCATAGGGCCCAATTTTAACCACTGAGGAATTGCACTGCGGTTCCTGACCGCCCCCGCCGCAGCACACAACGTCAGCAGAATTACCTCACTTCCACCTGTCCCTCCACACAGGACAGGCGGCTGCCATTCAATGGGGAGGGCAGCCCTATGGAATCATGCTGCATCACAGGAGAAATATGCACATACTGGAGAAATCACACTGAACCATTACGTGTTTACAGAATGCAAACTACTGTTGTGGCTCCAATGTTCAGCTTGGGACAGCCTCCTCACTCTTGTGTCCCTTAGATACCTATGCTGCAGATGAATAGGAGATGGAGACATACCCCCATGTACAAACCCCTGGTGGACTTGGCTACAATGGAGGACAGGCTCATTATCCTCACCTATAGACTTGACAGGGCTACAATCACAGAGCTGTGTGCCCAATTGGAGCCTGACCTGATATCTGCTATCCGTCACCCCACTGGTATGCCCCCTCTTGTGCAAGTGCTATCTGTACTCCGTTTCCTGACAACTGGTTCTTTCCAACTGACAATGGGCTTGGCAGCAGGAATGTCACATCCAATGTTCTCAAACTTGCTGACAAGAGTGTTGTCTGCCCTGATAAAACACATGTGCAGCTACATTGTTTTCCCCCATGTTGAGGATTTGGCCACAGTGAAAGCTGAGTTTTATGCAATGGGACACATCCCCAACATATTTGGGGCGATTGATGGTACACCGATTGCATTCGTCCCCCCCCCCTCCCGGCAGAGTGAACAGGTGTTCAGGACTCGTAAGAGTTTCCACTCCATGAATGTTCAGATGGTGTGCTTGGCAGACTAGTACACCTCCCACGTTAATGGTAAGTATCCTGGGTCCGTGCATGATTCCTTTGTCCTGAGGAATAGCAGCATCCCAAATGTGATGGCCCAACTACAGAGGCACAGGGTGTGGCTAATAGGTGAGCCCTGGTTCCCACCCAGTAGATGTTGGTGTGTGCACGGGGTGTTGGCCATATAGGATAGTGTGTTGCTAAATGTTGTCCCTCAATATTTGCAGGTGACTCTGGTTACCCAAACCTATCATGGCTGCTGACCCCTGTGTGGAATGCCTGGACAAGGTCAGAAGAACATTATAATGAGGCACATGGGTGAACCAGAAGGACCATTGAAAGGTCCTTTGGCATCCTGAAGGCCAGGTTCCGGTGCCTCCATCTAACAGGTGGATCCCTGTGCTACTCACCCAAGAAGGTCTGCCAGATAGTAGTGGCATGCTGCATGTTGCACAACCTGGTCCTCAGACGCCATTTCCCTTTTCCGTAGGAGGAGGAGACTGGAGATGCTCCTGTGGCAGCAGTAGACCTTGTGGACAATGAGGATGAGGACAACAGAACATTTGTGATCCGTCAATACTTCCAATGACACACAGGAAGGAAAGTGTAACTTTGCATTTCAATGACTTTGGTTGTAATCTGTGTGGCAATGGCATGCTGATATTTCCCACTTCTATGCTCCCTTACTGTTCCCTCTGGCAATTCATTTTGCAGATGTGGGTGCATTGATAAATACTCCTGGTGTGATCACTACAGCCAGCTACAGGTCATTAATCTATGCTTATTGCATGTACACTTCATTTGCAATATTTGTAACTGTTTCAAAGAATACTATATTACTATATCACTAGAATACTGTATTTGATATACATGACATACTCCAAATGGATTTTTTGCAAAGGGTGTTTATTGAAGTGCTAACATATAGGGGGAAAGTGGAATGGGATGGGGTGATGATGGAGGAAAGTCCAGGGTATTTTTCCAGTCTGTTTGTAGCACAGGTTAATTGTCCGAGGAGACATAGGAAGGGGAGCAATGGCAGTTCAAGGTGGACAGGGTGACTGAGTGGGACACGAGGGGGACAATCAATAGAGTCTTATTTCCTGGCAGTGGTCTTGGCATGTGTCTCTGGCTTCTGTCTGGATCCCAGGGAATGTTTGCGGGGTGGTTCACCTTCTGAAGGGGAGGGGTGCTGGTGGCCCGTGAGTCCTGTGGCGGGGCCTCCTGGCCACTAGCGGCAGCAAAAGTGGAAGGCTGTTCAGATGTCTGGCTAGTGGCAGGAGCCCACTGGTATGAGACTGCCTCCCTGATAATGTTGACCATGTCTGCCAGCACCCCTGCTATGGAGATCAGGGTGTTGTTGATGACCTGCAAGTCCTCCCTGATCCCCTGGTACTGTCCCTCCTGCAGACGTCTGTTCTCCTGCACGTTGTCCAGGATCTGGCCCATCGTGTCCTGGGAATGTTGATAGGCTCCCTGGATCTCGGAGAGTGCCTCCTGCAGAGTCGGTTCTCTGGGCCTGTCCTCCCCCTGGTGTACAGCAGTCCTCCAAGTTTCCCTGTTGGCCTGTACCTCTGTCCCCTGAATGGTGTGCTAACATTGTTAGCACCCGCTGGCCCAGCGGGAAGGTCGGAATGCCGCCAGCAGTCAGAATGACCCCCTTACTCCTCCCATCCTGTGAGTTCCGGGGGAGGAGGTGGGGGTCCACCACGAGCTGGTGTCTTGCTGCCACGAAATGTACATTCCCCCGTAGGTCGTTCTACCTCTTCCTGATGTCATCCCTAGTTCAGGGGTTCTGCCCACGGATTTGACCCTGTCCACGATTTTCTCTGCTAAAGCTCCATCTTCCTGGCTATTGATATCTGCTACACCTGTGCTCCAAATAGCTGTGGATCTAACCTGATAATTTCCTCCAACATGACCCTTAGCTTCTCCTCTGTGAAATGGGGGTGTCTTTGTGGTGCTATGGGTGTTATGTGAGGTGTGTTGATGAGGGTGTTTTGGGTAATGTGTTGGGGTGGGTGATGTGGAGTGCGTGAGTGGTGTATAGGTGTGAGTAGTCTGTGGCTCTAGTTGTGTCAGTGGTCTTGGTGTCAATCTCCTGCCAGTAATTGTTGTTTGTAAAGGGTTGTGGGTAATGTGGGTGGGTGTTTTATAGTGGTATGAGTGTAGTGTGTATATGGGTATGAGGTGTATTTAGTTTGAATTGTCCAATGTGGAGTTGTTTTGTATGTGGGTGTCCATTGTGAGCGCGGTGGTATGTACCGCCAATGGTTTACTGCCGTTGAATGCCTGCCGTGGTGATTCGTGGGTCATAATTTGATGGGTGTTCTGTTGGCGTAGATGTGTGGGTTTTGATACCGCCACATTATCACTGACCTTTGGACTGGCGGATTTTTGTATGTGGCTGAATTCTGTCGGATTGGTGTGTGTGTGTCATAATATGGTGAACGGATATCTGCCACTGCTGCAGTAAGTTGCCAGCCATCAGCGTGGTGGTAAGTGGGATTTACCACCAATATCATAATGAGGGCCCATGTCTGAATGTAGATATCTTCGCTGGGTGAAGGAACTAAAATTCTCTGGCCATCGGACAAGGGACATTTGTTGGGTGCATTCTTTTAATTTCTCCCACTGAAGTTTTCATGACAAAAGTCAACCGTTTCTTCAGGACCTGGTACGGCGGCTTTGCGGCCTTGTGGATCCGTTCGTGCCCACAGCTGACTGCCTTCCCCCGCTGAGGATTTTTGACTCCTATTTAAGAGATGAGGACATACGTTAACATTTCTGACTTAATCAAACCTGGTTTCTGTAGCTAACCAGCACTCCATAGCAGTTTTTCTTAAATCGTGCATTGGTCCCTGCCAAATGCAACAAGAGGACCGCTGTTGGCGCTTAACACTTTTTTTTTATTCTATTTTAATTGAACATGTTTATATTCAAATATCAGGTTTCTCAAAGTAGATTTTTGCTGTTATGGTATCATTTTCTTCATTAAAATATTCTCTACTTTGATAAATTGGAGTGTTTTTTTTTAATGAGTTGTGTTTTTGAAGTTTTAGCTAGTTTGGTACTTCTAATGCTTCACAGTTTTCTTAAGGTGAACCTGGACCACAGACCACTGCCTGCTCTTAAAAAATGGAAAAAAAGTTTTGTCGTTGAAATGCATCTGATTTTTCTTTAAGAAAAACGGGATGCATCTTAACAAAAAAAAAGCAATCACAGACATGGTGGTTTGCTGACCTCAGCTGCCACCATCCTTGTGATGGCCGGCATTCCTAATAGGTTGCAAACTGCTACTTATCCCATTAATATTCATGAGGTAGGTCTCTTAGCGGCCTACTAGAAATCACAAGTATAAAACAAAGAAAATCATACATAAGGAATAGTGATTTCCAAATAGAGATTTGGATAAAATCGCTGTTTGGAAATTGCTATTCCTTATCTTTGAATATCTGGACCTAACTGAAACAACTACATCTAGTAAACAATCTAATAACTGCATGTGAACTAATCGGGATTTAGAAACTGGTAAGTATTTTTTTAATTGTAAATTATAGTCTAGTTATGTACATTTGTTCAGAAATTCAAATGTATGGGGCCTATTTATGAGGTTGTTTGTGTCACTCTTACACCATGCAACATGTTGCAAGGATACCACAAACCTTAAGGCACATTTTTGAAGCCACGCAAAGCTACTTTGCGTAGCTCTGAGTGGCTCCAAAGATCTGGAGTAACACAACATAGCGCAAATGTGGGCTGTGTTGCATTATTCTGATGCTCAGAAGGCATTCCATGGGTGTTGCTGGGTGTTCCCATGCAACTCCCAATGATTTTGATGCAAACCCAGATTTACAAGAACTTGCAAACCTGAGGATGTGCTAAAATCTTACATCTTCCCACAGGAGGCCTAATGAGGAGAAATATTTCTATTTCTCCCTATTTCTGTGTATTTCTATGTGTACCGCACTCTGCAGCAATCATAGAAAGATGAATATGCTCCAGGTTTGTTTTTATGCAGGAAACTGTTTCTTCCTGCACAAAACAATCCTGCATACAACACAGGCACCTGTGCACTATTAGTCAAGGATGTCTGCATTGGCACCTGGCAGCCATTGTTTGCCAGTGCAGGAAAGGACAGGAATATGCTCCTTGATGCGGGTCACAACAGGTGGCCGATGCCAGGGAAGGGTTTGAAAAATCCTCCGGTGCATTGCACTGGAGGATTCTTTTTTTTTAAACTCCTCTCGGGAGACACGGAAGAGCTTCTGTGTCTCCAACCGCACCCTCCAAAAGCCCCTCTTTGTTTTTCCCACCGGAGCAGAAAGCAGCAGGTAAGGCCACTTTTTGCTTCAATGGGGAAACAAGCCTGAAAGGACCTCCCCACCATTCAGAAAGGCCTCATTGGAAAGGGGAGACTCTCCCCTTTCGAACAAGGCCTTCCTGAAATGGTTTCCTGGCTGTGGATTGCGATCTATGGCCAGGAAACCCCAATAGACACCACAGATTACACATAGTGGGGTCAGCCCCCTCTGAAAACAGGTCATCCCCATGGGTATATATATTTTTTTTAATGTTCGTTTACCCCTGGAGGGGCATGATAGCACCCCCCTAGGGGGTATAACATAATTTTAAAAAAAAATCATTAAAAAAATGAAACTGACAGGGGGTCGCCCAGGAGCAATTTTTTTAAATAGCTGTATGGTTTCCCTGGGGGCCAAGATCACCCCCCAGGGAAACCATACAGCTATTAAAAAAAATAGATATAGATCTACATATAGAGAAATAAAGGAAGAAAATGGGGGCCCATGATTGATATTAACATACAGTAAATAAATTATTGTGAACATCTTTAAGAGATATTGGAAGATATTGAGAAGTGATCAAGATATCAACCAAATAGTAGGTGTAGTAGGTGCAAGTCCACAAGTAACATATAGAAGATGAAGGTCCTTGAAGGATATGCAAGTCAGGAGTCATTTTATGTTGTAACCAAGAATAAATTGGCTGAAGATTGAATCCACTGGTTTATATAAGTGTAATAAATGTAAAGCATTTCAAATTGCCAAAAATGTGAAATCTTTCACAGATTACAAAGGAAGGGAAATACAGATTTCACAAAGACTAACATGCAACAGTCAATTTGTTGTTTATTTGATCCAGTGTGAATGGGGTTTACAATATGTGGTTAGAAAGATCTGCCCATTGAAGAAAAGAATACTGGAACATGTCACGGCGATACAACATCAGGACCAGAGTTATGCGGTTGCTAAACATCACAACAAATACCACACAACAGACTGGAGAAACATAACTTTTTGTCGGCCTGGCACAAATAAATATAAATGAACGGGTGGTAATGAGATATTACAACTATGATAACTTGAGAGTAAATACATTATTCAACTTCGCACCAAGATACCGTATGGGTTGAACATGGACGAGGAATTGTTTGTACATTTATAAAGGAGATAAATAACATGATCAAGAAAATATGTGTAAATATAGGTTTGACTGACTATGAACAATCTTTCATATGGTTATACACTTGCATTGAAATTTGAACTGTTTTAATAACTTTGGAGTCAATGATACTAATAACTAGTCCTTATTCCCATATCTGCAGCGGCATTGATCGTATTACTTATAATAATTATTTTTTGGGGCACTTAGCCTGTACTGTTGTTATAAGAGAAGAGGTATAGATTATAGAATGTATTTCTCATACAAATTTAAGTATTGAATGGTATGAGGCACTTGGCAAATATTGGTAAGAAATCGCAAAAAATTGCATTTTAGAAAATTGTACTTTCATTTAATAATCTGGTGTCATGTAACCTTCTCTTTTTCTTATAACCCCTAATGTGCCCAGGATGTAATGGTTATGTCCTTAGGCACAGTGCTTGTGTGCCCAGGACTTAACCATTACGTCCTGGGCACAGAGCCCAGAGGGAGCACTGGTGCTCCCTCTGTGGGGTTCCCCCCCACACCCCCCCCAAGGCAGGGATGGAAGGGGAAGACCTTCTCCTTCCACCCCGGACACCCCCACGCCCCCCGTGACGTCAGTGCGCGATCGCACACTGATTGTCACAAGGCCTCCTCCTTCGCGCTGGAAGCTCAGCTTCCAGCGCGATGATCGGAAGAGAAATGCAAAGCATTTCTCTTCTGATCACGTGGAGGAGGCAAGAGAAGCTTCAAAGGGAAGGAAAGGAATTTCCTTCCCTTTGAAGTCTCTCTCAGCGTTTCAAAAGCCCGATTGCTTTGCAATCCGGCTTTTGAAACGCCCACTAGACACCAGGGATTTTATTTTTCTAAATGAAACTGGCATGAGGGAGCGACCCCTTGGGCAAGGGTCGCTCCCGGGGGGGGGCAATTTTTTAAAAGGCGTTTTCTGCCCCCCCGGGGGCTGATCGGCCTATTATTAGGCCGGGGGGGGGCAGAAACCTCTAGGCACTAGGGCTAATTTTTGGGGAGGTGGGGAGCGACCCCTTAGGCAAGGGTCGCTCCCATAGGGGGAAAATTATATTTAGGCCATTTCTGCCCCCCTTGGGGGCAGATTGGCCTATTTTTATGAGGCAATCTGCCCCCAAGGGGGACAGAAACCACTAGACACCAGGGAGGTTTTTTTTTCCGTGAATTTCATGCAAGGGGAGCGACCCCTTAGGCAAGGGTCGTTCTCCTGGGGGGCAAATTTATTTTAGGCCATTTCTGCCCCCTTGGGGGGCAGATCAGCCTATTTTAATTAGGCTGATCTACCCCCAAGGGGGGCAGAAACCACTAGGCACCAGGGATTTTTTTGTTGTTGTTTTACAGATGGGGAGCGACCCCTTAGGCAAGGGTCACTCCCCTGGAGGGGCAAATTGTATTTAGGCCATTTCTGCCCACTTTGGTGGCAGATTGGCAGATTTTAGGGCAGAAACTACTAGGCACCAGGGATCTTTTTTTTGCACCGTCACGTGCGATCCCGTAAGCAAGGGTCGCTCCCTGAGGGGTTATTTCTTTTAGGTCATTTCTGCCCCCCGGGGGCAGATCGGCCTATTGTTATTAGGCCGATCTGCCCCTAGAGGAGGCAGAAACCTCTAGGCGCCAGGGCACATTTTTTTTTGTTTTGTTTTTAGAGATGGGGAGCGACCCATTAGGCAAGGGTTGCTCCCCTGGGGGACAAAAATGTATTTAGACCATTTCTGCCCCCCTTGGGGGCGATCAGCGGATTTTAGGTTAATCTGCCCCCAAGTGGGGCAGAAACAACTAGGCACCGGGGATTTTTTTTTTTGCGCCAATGTCACGCAAGGGGAGTGACCCCGTAGGCAAGAGTCGCTCCCCGGGGGGGGGGTTGTGGGCGGGGGCTTCAAATTTATTTTAGGCCATTTCTGCCCCCCCGGGGGCAGATCGGCCTATTGTTATTAGGCCGATCTGCCCCTGGGGGGGGCAGAAACCTCTAGGCGCCAGGGCAAATCTTTTTTTGTGTTTTTTTTGTTTGTTTTTTTAGAGATGGGGAGCGACCCATTAGGCAAGGGTCGCTCCCCTAGGGGGCAAATTGTATTTAGACCATTTCTTCCCTCCTTGGGGGCAAATCCACCGATTTTAGGTCAATCTGCCCCCAAGGAGGGCAGAAACAGCTAGGCACAAGGGATCTATTTTTTTGCTCCAATGTCACGCAGGGGGAGCGACCCCGTAGGCAAGGGTCGTTCCCTGGGGGGGGGTTAAATTTATTTTAGGCGATTTCAGCCCCCCCCTGGGGCCGGCTGATCTAGAGGCCAAAATCCACAGGTAGGCACTTTGCAAAAAACTAATCTGTTTTCTGTGAAAAAATGTGATGTGTCCACGTTGTGTTTTGGGCCATTTCCTTTCGTGGGCGCTATGCCTACCCACACAAGTGAGGTACAATTTTTATCAGGAGACTTGGGGGAACGCTGGGTGGACGGAACTTTGTGGCTCCTCTCAGATTCCAGAACTTTCTGTCACCAAAATGAGATGAAAAAGTGTTTTTTTGGTCAAATTTAGAGGTTTGCAAAGGATTCTGGGTAACAGAACCTGTTCAGAGCCCCCCAAGTCACTCCATCTTGGATTCCCCTAGGTGTCTAGTTTTTAAAAATGCACTGGTTTGCTAGGTTTCCCCAGGTGCCGGCTGAGCTAGAGGCCAAAATCCAGAGGTAGGCACTTCGTAAAAAACACCTCTGTTTGCTGTGAAAAAGTTTGATGTGTCCAGGTTGTGTTTTGGGCCATTTCCTTTCGAGGGAGCTAGGCCTACCTACACAAGTGAGGTACAATTTTTATTGGGGGAACACAGAATAGCAAAACAAGTGTTATTGCCCATTGTCTTTCTCTACATTTTTTTTCCTTCCAAATATAAGGCAGTGTGTAAAAAAGACGTCTATTTGAGAAATTCGCTGTAATTCACATGCTAGTATGGGCACCCCAGAATTCAGAGATGGGCAAATAACCTCTGCTTCTTAACAAGCCCTATATATTCCCGCAACCAGAAGAGTCCAGCTGAAGTAACGGTATATTGCTTTAAAAAATCTGACATTGCAGGAAAAAGTTACAGAGTAAAACGTGGAGAAAAATGGCTGTTTTTTTCACCTCAATTTCAATATTTCTTTTTATTTCAGCTGTTATTTTCTGTAGGAAACACTTGTAGGATCTACATAAATGACCCCTTGCTGAATTCAGAATTTTGTCTACTTTTCAGAAATGGTTAGCATTCTGGGATCCAGCATTGGTTTCTCACCCATTTTGGTCACTAACTAGAAGGAGGCTGAAAGTACAAAAAATAGTAACAATGGAGTATGTCCCAATAAAATACCAAAATTGTGTTGAAAAATGTGTTTTTTTTACTAATTCAAGTCTGCCTGTTTCTGAAAGCTGGGAAGATGGGGATTTTAGTACTGTTAACCCTATGCTGTTGCCGTTTTCAGGGAAAAACCACATGCTTTTCTACGCAGCCCTTTTTTCCCATTTTTCTGAAAAAACGAAATTTTGGCTGTATTTTGACGAATTTCTTGGTCTCCTCCAGGGGAACCCACAAACCCTGGGTACCTTTAAAATCCTATGATATTGGAAAAAAAGGATGCAAATTCGGCCTTGATAGGTTACGTGGACAAAAAGTTATGAAGGCCTAAGCAGCAACTATCCCAAATAACCTAAAGAGGGCTCAGCACGGGGTGAGGCATAGCAGTTAAGGGGGGAATATGGTGCATTTCTGCCCTTTCCCTGTCACGCCGTGCAGGACAGCAAGGTGACTTGCTGCACTACAATGTGTGGCTTGCTCATAAATGAGACCCTATAACTCCTAGGTTAGGTAACTATACATTGTGGCAAAGAAGAGTTTTGAGTAAAGTAACAAAAAAGAGCGTCTATCAAGATCTTCAGGGGAACAAAGGCATGCTCAAGATTTACACTAACTAGTGTGGACGCATATTTAGATATCTATAAGTATAAATTGTGAATTACCGTATAATTATGTACAATACTTGCTCTGAACCTGTATTTTTCTTAGGTTATGTAACAATCCGGAACCATTATGGCAAAGAATAGTTTTAAGTGAGGAAACAGAAAAGTGCATTTTCGAATTCTTCGGGGTAACAGAGGCATGCTCAAGATTTACCCTAACCAGTGTGGAAGAATGTTTAGAGCTTTATATTTATATCGGTAATTAGCCTAACTTATGAGTCCTCCTTAACTGTTTTTGTGAACCCGGCGAGGCAACCGTGTACCAATACCATGCGGAACAGGCAAGACATGAGATGGAAGGCCTCTGTAGAATCAGTGAAACCAATATCTCTCGCCCTCTGCCTTGCCAGCGTCCTTTCCCGTGTTTCTCAGTGTGAATTTCTGTTTCATACACGGAGTTCCCATCAGAGACTTGGGGCATGGAAGATCAGCAATGCTCATGTGTGACTCTAAATACAAGGTTAGTGTGTGTGCAGTACCTGGTCTAAAAGCAGCCCCAAGCCACACCAGCATCATATATATCAGTCTTGTGCTCTCAGGTGCCGCCTTTGTTGCTGCCCAGTTGGTTGGAGGTGGCATACCTCTGATGTCGGAAGCACCTTGTGCTACAGAAGTGAGGTTTGTTCCAGCATGTCTGGCAGTGGTGCTTTCTGCGACTTCTCAGTGCATTTTATGGGTGAGCACTTCATCGAATTCATTGAGGCACCGGGATACTACCCTGTATATTCCACAACAACACGACATTTCATTTGTTTAATTTTAATAAATGTAACTGATTGAACTACAAATCAATGTACTTTGATTATCTCAGCCATACGAAACAATGTTTATTGATTGTACATGAGAAGTAACCAGTAGACGCAAGACAAATATCAACCTGCGCTGAACAGTCATTTTTAAAGGAACCGATAAGACTAACAAAGCTGAAAGCAGTGCTTTGTGACAAGAAGGCCCCCAACTGGAATATGATGATGTATTTGTGACATGGAGTCTGCTGATTACTGTACTTGTTGTACTACTAGAACCCAGACCCACAACACAAACTAACCATTCGTTGAAGAGACATTTTTTCATAAGCCAAACCTATTATCCCTGCTAAGGCACAATTTGCTTGCATGCACGGATGTGTAGTTTTATATTTATAATGAAAACTGCAAGCACTAAAATCCAATAAAAAAAGAAATGTCTGGATGATTACTCATACTTAACACAGGAAAATCTGACAAGTCAAATTCAGATCTCTAAAATTGTTTCACAGCAGGACTCAGCCTACTTTCATCTGTGCAGCTAAGGCATTTAATTAATGCAAAGTGAAAACTCAGACTGCTAAACAACGTATTTGCTACAAAGATCAAACGAATTATTTATCGGATGTTAACAGCTCAACCAGTACCATTTTTCCCTGGCATATAGGGCCGTATTTATACTCTGGTTGCGCCGAATTTGCGTCGTTTTTTTCGACGCAAATTCGACGCTAAACTAACGCCAACTAACGCCATATTTATACTATGGCGTTAGACGCTTCGGGCGCCAAAGTGCCCGGAGTGTGCGTCATTTTTTAGCGTGAACCCCTTCCTTGCGTTAATGATATGCAAGGGAGGCGTTCCCGTCTTAAAAAATGACTCCCAGGCCTTTACGTGGTATTTATACTCCCGGGCAAAAATGACGCCCGGGAGTGGGCGTGGCCAAAAACGGCGCATTTGCGCCGCTTTTTAACGCCTGGGTCAGGCATGCCGTTAAGGGACAAGTGGGCTCAAAATGAGCCCAGAGTGCCCTCCCCTGCCCCCAGGGACCCCCCCTGCCACCCTTGGCCACCCCAGGAGGACACCCAAGGATGGAGGGACCCATCCCATGGACATTAAGGTAAGTTCAGGTAAGTTTTTTATTTTTTATTTTTTGTGGCATAGGGGGGCCTGATTTGTGCCCCCCTACATGCCACTATGCCCAATGACCATGCCCAGGGGACCAAAGTCCCCTGGGCATGGCCATTGGGCAAGGGGGCATGACTCCTATCTTTACAATGATAGGAGTCATGTTGATGGGGGATGGGCGTCGAAAAAAAATGGCGCAAGTCGGGTTACGACGATTTTTTCGACGTAACCTGACTTGCCCCATTTTAAGACGCCCATACGCCATTTTCCCCCTACGCCGGCGCTGTCTGGTGTACGTGGCTTTTTTCCACGCAAACCAGGCAGCGCCGGTCTGCTTGCGCCGGCTAACGCCATTCCATAAATACGGCGCCCGCATGGCGCTTCAGAATGGCGTTAGACGGCGCAAAATTTTTTGACGCTAAACTGCGTTAGCGCAGTTTAGCGTCAAAAAGTATAAATATGGGCCATAGTGCTTGCACTGGCGCAATACTGGTATTACTTGGAAATGTTACAGCATCACCACTACTGCTCTCTGAGGCCCAAGACTCTACAGGCTGGTGTAATCTGTCTGCATTCATTCATGCACCCAGTCATGCATTCATGCAGTCATTTATCTACCAAAACTTCCACCCATTCAATTTTCAAACCTTTATCCATGCATTCACCCATTCTATCCATCCATGTCCTCAGCACCTCACTCTTTGATCCATTGATACTAAGGCCCATATTTATACTTTTTGACGTACAACTGCACCAACGCAGTTGTGCGGCAAAAATTTTACCGCCGGCTAACGCCATTCCAACGCACCATGCGGGCGCCTTATTTATGGAATGACGTTAGCCGGTGCTGCGGACTGGTGTGCGTCAAAAAAATGACTCACACCAGGCAGCGCCGGCGTATGGGAAAATGGGGGTTGTGCGTCCAAAAATGGGGCAAGTCAGGTCTGAGGCAAAATTCAGGCCTCAAACCGGATTTGCGCCATTTATTTTGACGCCCAACCTCCAATGACATGACTCCTGTCTTAGCAAAGACAGGAGTCATGCCCCCTTGCCCAATGGCCATGCCCAGGGGACTTATGTCCCCTGGGCATGGCCATTGGGCATAGTGGCATGTAGGGGGGCCCAAATCAGGCCCCCCTATGCCACAAAAAAAATCTGAAAAAATACTTACCCGAACTTACCTTTACTTCCCTGGGATGGGTCCCTCCATCCTTGGGTGTCCTCCTGGGGTGGGCAAGGGTGGCAGGGGGTGTTCCTGGGGGCAGGGGAGGGCACCTCTGGGCTCCTTCCGAGCCCACAGGTCCCTTAACGCCTGCCCTGACCCAGGCGTTAAAAAACGGCGCCCATCAGGCTGTGCGTCGTTTTTTAAGGCCCACCCCTTCCTGTGTGTCAAAATGACATCAGAGTATAAATATGGGGCACAGGCCTTAAAGTAATTTTTTGGAATGGAACGCCTACCTTGCATATAATTAACGCAAGGCTGGTTCCCCCTTCCAAAAAATGACGCACATGGTGGAATTTTGACGCCCGTGGGGTCTGACGTCAAAGTATAAATATGGGGCAGGGTTTGCGCCGATTGTGCGTCAAAATTTTTGACGCACGTTTGGCGCAAACAGAGTATAAATATGCCCCTAAAAGTGCAACCGGGGGCCGCATGTGGCCCGTCTGACCTTTAAATGTGGGCCCTCGATCAACAGCAGTAATTGGCTGCTCTTTACTTGTCTAAGCACTAAGGGGCTGATCTGGGAGCCCCTAGCACCTCCTTGCGCGACATTAGCGTTAATTTTTTAAAATGCTAATATGACCCAACAAGACCAAAATTGCAGTGTCAAATTTACAAAGTGGAGCAATGCATGCATTGCACCACTTTGTAACCCTTTCCGCTACATTATGCCTGCACCAGGCATAATATATGAAAAGGGGGCGTACCCCCATTGGGGGGGGTCGAAAAAATGGTGCAAAGAAATCTAAGAGATTTCTTTGCATCATTTTTTTCGTCACTTTTAACACCTGCTCAGAGCAGGCGTTAAAAGGAGGCACACCATTATTTATAATGGGCCTCAATGAGTTTTGCAGGATTAGCATCAAAATGTTTTACTCTAATCCTGCAAAGCTCCGAGCTAGTATGAAAAATGTTGATGCTAGTTCCCCTATCACCATGATGTGCAATATCTCAGATACGGTGCACACATGGTGGCATTAAGGGGGCACTAAGGGGAGCAAGAAAAGTGTTGATAACCTGGGTGCAGCACCACTTTTCTTAAATCAGGACCTAAATGTCAAACAGATGTTCAATAAACAGCCAAACGTATTTAAAAGTTAATTGATGTTACAGAAAGGAAGCAACTTGGAGTCCTGCAACGTTTAACTTTAGGAACACCTTCATTTGTCAAGACGTTTTGCAGCAAAAGTTTAAAAATATGATATAGTCTCTCCAAACTTCAAAAAATGTATTTTATTAACAAGCAGTACTGTTTCACCTTAGTATATCAGATTATTGTTGCATTGAGATAGTTTTGAAATATGAATTTGGAAACATTCATCCCCCCACCCTTCTGACAACAATGCCAATAGTGAAATAAGAGGGAAATCCGTTCTTATATGCTCAATTTGAGTGGCTTAGGTTCCTATTAGGCATGCCCCAAATTATATTTTATTAAGTAAAACACAGGAAAAGATTTTGTACAGCACACATCCTGAAGTCGTGTATTTCTAAGACCTCTTATATATGATAGTGAACAAAAAGGAAGGAAAATGAAATAAAAACAACTGCCTAGGATCACACAATTTGATGATGGTTGTGAGTACCCATGCTTTAATTTATCCATGTAATTCATTGATTTATTCTCATAATCTCTCGCTTACCATTCCACACAATCATGTGCAAACTCGTCAATGAAGAAGCACTTACATTTATAGAACAGCCACAACTATTTTGAATTGCCTGTGCTTGCTATATACACCTTCATTTATTCCTGTATTAGAGTGCCACTTGGTTTCGAATTTTTCACACAACAGATGTTCCACATAGATTTGCTCATCAGAAATAATAATCTGTGGTTTAGTTGTGGGGAGAATCTATCCATTTTACACAAGCTGTCCATAAACTATTTCAAAATCTCTCCGCAGACATAATTAAATGCTAACTTAAGGAAACATTTCCAGCATGTTCAACACATCTGAAAACATCTGCCTGTGGTGATTTATTTTACAGCGAAAAAAAAACTAATGTTGCTAATCCATCGCAATGAAAGAGACGCAGATTTCGATACATTGTCATCAATTGGCTAAAAGGTCTCTGTAGGTTGAACATTAAAACTTCATAATAACACGAAACGCGCTCACGCGCGCACTGACTTTTCGAATATCAGGTAAATCGCCTTTCTGCATTCCACTGCTACATGCAGAGGGAATTCACTGCTGTCAACACCGCTTGATTGGCTGAAAGTTCATCCAAAGTATAATTAAGTTAAGATCCAATTCTTGCGCTCAGGGGGAATATTCGCAATAGTAATTTCCGATCATTACCCGAGCATTCCTATGTAAATAGCTACATTTTAAGTCATTATTACTAACACTACGTCTTTATTTTGCCACCAACTGGTGGCTGACATTTCCTTAGCAACTAGCAGGAAATGCTAATTAGACCACAGAGCGTTCGTTTCCTTCATCATAGCGTGTGGGTCGCGAGGATAGCATGACAATGGCGACTCCCCTAGGTCACAATATGGCTATCTAAAATATCCCACAATCGTGCTGCCTCCAATTGGATCAGTGACCAAGCTGCTGGAATGGCCTTAGTCTGCAATAAAATGGGATTGTGCTCACTGTTTAGAAACTGCAAAGCAGTCTATTTGTGTAACCTCTACCAAATACACAGCCATCTAACTTTCAGGAAACTGAGGCAATCACTGGAGAGAGACAACGTGAGCATTAATATGCAGACGAGAGCTGAGAAAGTTCTGATTTGCATTTAGACTGGACAAAGGGGAAGGGAACGTTTTCCTTCCCCTTTTCTTTGCATCATCGCAATCTCACAATTGCTAATCACAGAAATGATACCAGAAGGAAACGTCTAACTGCATTTCTTTCATGCTCAGATGGACCGGAATAATTTCTATCTGAGTGAGTTTGTAGGGATGCTGAGGTGCTCTGAATCTGCGTTTGAAAGTCGGTGAAGCGTGGCACAAAAAAATGACCATGCCCTCCTGTGCAGTCACTGTTGTTCTTCGGTTGAAGTACAAAGGGGCATACTTACAAGAAAGTGGTGCATCAGCATTGATGCGCCACTTTCTTTTGCCCCCTCAATGACACAATGGGTGTACCATATTTACAATATGGCACACAATGGCGCAGAATACCACAATAGCGTCAACTTTTTTGGCGATATTGTGGCGCTTTGATGCACTAGCCCCAAAAATGTTGACGCTAGTCCAGCACAGGGAGGCCCATAGGAGATTATGGGTGTCATTTTAATGTCTGCGCTGATCAGGCATTAAAAATGATGCCAAAATGTATTTCACTGAATCAATTTTTGGGCCTCCCTGCATAGGACTGCCCCCCTTTCATACATTATGCCTGGTACAGGGCTAATGTGGAGAAAAAGTTTACAAAGTGGCACAATGCATGAACTGAGCCACTATGAATATATGGTGCGGGGACATTTCTTCCTTAACGCCACATTAGCGCTAAAAAAATTATGCTACTGTGTCGCAAGGAGACACAAGGGGCTTGTAAATATGTTCCATAGATTGCAATGGTGCCGATACAATTATTTGACACGTTTGAATTTGCATCAATATCTTGCACAGGTGTGTTGGTTCATAGTGCTGGAGACCCCCAATCTGGACCACCCCCCTCCATTTTAACTGACTCATAGACAAGACACTACTACTCAAGCATGGGTAAAGTCACGTTTATTAACAGCATAACACAAACATTACGATCCCCAAACCGCACAGCTGTTGAGTCATATGTAGGAGCAAAACTGTGGCAGGATATAAGTCATTTCTATAAATATATAATAATAACATTCATGACGGATGCAAACTATGCAAGCCAACTCTAGAGTTTCTCTAAGAGTATGTACCCCTGGGCTGTGGTCCTGAAAAACAGAGCTGGAGGTTTCTAGAACCTCCCCCGTATTTTAAGAAAATAATAGTATTGCAGCTCTGATGAAGAGGAACAACACTTGTTAGAGAGTCAATGCTTGTGTGATAAGTGGCAGAATCGAAATTAATAGGGAAAAAAGAAGTTTGGATATTTTCTTACTTAGGCTGACATCACTGACAATGTTCAGACTTCAACCTGTGCTGGAAATGACTGAGGCGTGATTGGATTTCAGTTCTGGCAGCCATTATCGAGCAGGAAGTGGGTTTTAGGCAGACCTCAACAAATCGTTCAACCTTTGTCGCAGTGCAATGTTCTGACTCCTGTACGAAGGCAGCTGCACCGGCACATTCAGTGTGTTTTGCCATAAAAAGGCCCTTAATGCTGTTTATTGTCATTTTTATTGTGAAAGGAGCATCATTTCTCACTCCATAGACAATCTAAATCTATTCGTGTCAA
This sequence comes from Pleurodeles waltl, assembly GCF_031143425.1. NCBI lineage: Eukaryota > Metazoa > Chordata > Amphibia > Caudata > Salamandridae > Pleurodeles > Pleurodeles waltl. The sequence goes on along the minus strand of NC_090451.1, from coordinate 444,995,522 downwards.
CGCCTTGGCCTGGTTGTGAGCAGTTCAAGGTCATAAATGATCACACCTGGAACAGCACAGCTGACTGCGACCAGCAGCAGCTTTCAGAAGAAACAAAGAAACACCCTGTGGATGGCCACTTCACAATTAAGAAATCAACTGAGTTTTTAACGTATATTTAACTTTCTCAGACTCTGGGTCTTTGTATGATCTGTGTACTAAATGCACTGTAGAAATGATTAGACGTCTGTCTATGTGTGTGAGTACAATATTAATAATACTTTATACTGCACGCAATGCAATCTGGATATTTGGCCTCTTATGTATTAACTGTTTCCCATTAAAACCCATTCATTAATGTTATTGAAATGAAAGCTTGAGTTTAAACCTACAAGGTTTCAAACCAGGCTTATAGGTTCAACGGAGCTGTTTAACACAGACGCAACTCAACAAGCTATTTTACCAGGATTTTAATGGTAACCTTTGAGTAACACGAGGTTCTCGGCAACAATGTAATTAGCCCAATGAGATTTTTAAAATATATATGACTAACTCACGACCTAATCTTACACACTGTCCCCTGCAGCAATTATATTAAACCTTTGCACTGTTCTATGGTGATTCAAACCAGAGACGTTTTAAGGCATGGGCAAAGTAGACTGTGCCCCAGGACCACAGTCTTTTCCGGGGGATGCCTGATAGAGCAAGTCCTGTTCTGCATGGTCTTGCCCCGATAACCTTGAATGATTCTTCAAAATAGATTTTCTAAATTCAATTTTCTTTTAATGTATTTTTATTTTCACAGAGAAATGTTTTTTAAACAACATGCAACAGCCATACAAAGTTATTTTTTTATCAAAACAGAACCTCACATATTAGAAATGCCAGTCTGTCATATAGATCATTTGCAAAACTATTAGTGAGCTACTGCAATATTACAATGTTGAAAGCGCACATCACTACCCTGAAAATCAAATGAAAACACATTTAGCATTTGGAACAGTGTGCCCTTGCAGTGTGGGTGACTCTGTCAAAGAAAACATGAAAAAGCTGAAACTGGATCACTAATTCAAAGCTGTCCAGAACCGGGGCCCCCAAAATACGTTTGGCCCAGAGCCCCCAAGTTCCTTAACTGTCCTTGATTCAAACTTGTGATCAGAAACTGCACACGAATATCGCCTGCAAATGCTTTAACCTTGACAATGACCTTACCAGTATTCTATTCCGAACCTTTCTGCAGTCACATAAATCTCTCCATTAGAAGTTTCAATAGCCTGAACTTACTTACATTTAAATATCCTTTCCTTTTAGCGATGTGTTTATGGGCAGAGACTTAAAACATAGGGCCATATTTATAATCTGTTTGCGCCGAATGTGCGTCAAAAATTTTGACGCACATTCGGCGCAAACCGTGCACTATATTTAAACTTTGACGCTCGAGTCCGCGGATGTCAAAATTCCTCCGTGTGCGTCATTTTTGGGATGCGGGAAACTGCCTTGCGTTAATGACAAAATGACTTTAAGGCCTGTGCACCTTATTTATACTCCTGCATCATTTTGACGCACAGGAGGGATCGGGCCTTAAAAAACAGCGCACAGCCTGATGTGCGCCGTTTTTTAACACCTGGGTGAGGGCAGGCGTTAAGGGACCTGTGGGCTCATTTCCATGGTCAGCAGTCCAGAGGTGCCCTTCCCTGCCCCCAGAGACACACCCTGCCACTCTTGCCCAACCCTGGAGGACACCCATGGATGGGGGGACTTATTCCAAGTAAGTACAGGTAAGTTGAGGTAAGTATTTTGTTTTTTTTAAGTGGCATGGGGGGCCTAATTTTGGCCCCCCTACATGCCACTGTGCCCAATGACCATGCCCAGGGGACAGAAGTCCCCTGGGCATGGCCAGTGGGCAAGGGGCATGACTCCGTCTTTGCTAATACAGGAGTCATTTCAATGGGAGTTGTGCATCAAAAAATGGTGCAAGTCCGGTTTGCGGCATGATTTTTGCCTCAAACCTGACTTGCACCATTTTTTGACGCACAACCCCCATTTTCCCCTACGCCGGCGCTGCCTGATTTGAGTCATTTTTTTTTTACTCTGACCAGTCCGCAGCGCCAGCTAACGTCATTCCTTAAATAAGGCACCCTCATGGTGCGTAGGAATGGCGTTAGCAGGCGGTAAAATTCTTGACGCAAATCAGTGCTGGCGCTTGTTTGTGTCAAAAAGTATCAATATGGGCCATAATGCATAAGATAAGCGTCATGCACTCTGACCCTGATGATGCTGGTCCTCTTCACTTTATACCGAAAGACACCGCCCACTTCTGCCATCGCCCCCAATATATCGCTTTCCAGAGATACAATGTTGTGCATTTTATAAAATAAGCAGCTTCTGAGAAGGTTAATTCAATTATAACTATATGTTGTGGTCGTAACTAGCAGTGACCACCACATGCAGACAGGACCCTGTGCTCCCAGAGAACAGTAGGCCTGCACACCCACGTGGTGAGCGGGTCCAGTGCAGTGCTGTGACATAACTCAGGATGTTCAATCCGTGTTTCTGTCTCTTCCCCACACGGGAAACTAGGCTCCTTTATTACTTCGTTACACCCACGTCATCGTCGTACCCATTACACAGTTGGACGGCAGGGCTATAACTCGGGGACCCCTACTGCGAAGGAACAAACAACAACGAACAGCAAACAACAGAAATAAATGAAAATGGTGTGAGATATTTACAAAGTCTTTGAGTTGGGATGACACAGTAGGATTAGGACAAAGGTAATATCTCGAATTCTGAGATTGACAGGCCAATGACGGTGATCTGGGCCCTCTGGTTCGGATGCCAACGTCTCCATGGGTGTGCCGTGCAGGAGAGGTGTGGATTCATCCACAGCAGTGCCCCTTCCTTCTTCAGAATGAGATGGCCTGGAACTCTCATCATCACAGAAGTCGGGTTCACATGATAGTGTCACTTGAATAGGGCCACATTTATCATGATTGTTTCTGTGCCCCTTTCGGCAGTGCCCATAGTGCCTTTAACCCTCACCACTTTCCAAGGACTGGGCTCAATGGCAAGTGAAACTTGTTCCCTGGATGCCTGTGTTTCACGAGCACCAAATCTCCTCTTCAAAAATGCCTGTGTCAAGCTCTTCTCTTGAGAGACATCTTATCATTCCTTTCCATCCTATGACGCAGACCGGACAATGCTTCTTCTCGGAGAGCAGAAGGAGACTCCAAATGCAGGATGGTATCATTCAGTGGCCAGTTGTGACACCAATCATTTGGTGTGACACCAGTTGTGGAATGTGGCATTTGGCAATACTCTCAGAGGAAGGCATATAGGGCACAGTCTACATTCCTCCCTTCCGCAAACTGCAATGCAAATTGATTTGTTCAGCGTTCTCTTACTTACTTCAAAAGGCAGAAAGGGGTATAAGTAGTGGACCCAAAACCTCAAATTTCTAGATTACTTCTGGAACCAAGAGGAACCACTGCCATGGAGAAGAGCTGGAAAGCCTGTGCTTTGCTGAGTTGGCCTGCACTGGCTGCTGCTGCCTGAAAGAGGACAAAGACTGGACTTTTTGGTGTATTCCTGCTTGTGAAGTGTCTCCAAGGTCTTGGATTGCGCTTGCCTCCTGTTTTGAAGTCTCAGGGCCATCAAAGACTTCCTCTGCCCTCAACTGGACTCCCTGCTGAGACTCCTACCCTGACAAGTGGTGCCCTATCCAGTCCCTGGGCCCTTGAAAGGTGAAGCTCGTAGAACCAAGAAGGAAATCCATGCACAACAGCTGTGCGGGGGAAATTTCAACACACGACTTGCAACGCATCTGTAAAAATGATGTGCCACCTGCATCGTGGCTGGAGAAACGATGCAACACCTGCGTGCAGCTGCTGAAATCAATGCAAAGCCCATGCATCACAGTTTCTTCTGCGGTCAAATTTTGCACGCACCATCCCTGGGCGTCAAAATTGACATGAACCTTCCCGGACCCGAGGTGCCCATCTGGAAATTAACGCATTGTTCTCTTGCTGGAGAGAAAAACAACACATCACCTGCCTGACTGGAGAAGAAATGATACACGGCCTCACTTGTGAGTCAGGAATCAACACATCACTGACTTTTCCAAAGCACGCTCGGCCGTGCAGCTTTATTTTTGACACAAACCAGGTACTTTGTGTAACAACAACGTTTCCATTTTTTTCTATGGAGTAAGATTCTATTATTTTACAAATTCATAACTTTACTTGTGTATGTTGAATTTTTGTCGCTTTGGTCTTCTTTGATTTAGGCAAATATTGGCTATTTTTCTAACTGGTGTGGTGTCCATTTTGTAGAGTTTTCACTGTGTTATTGTTTTGGTAGAAATACTTTACACGTTGCCTTTGGGATAAGCCTGACTGCTTGGGCCAAGCTACCAAGGGGGTGAGCAGGGGTTATCTGAAGTGGGTATCTCCATTGCCCTGACTGGAGTAGAGTAAACTGACTGCCAATCAGACACCCCATTTTTAATAATGAGCATGTGGTGACCATCTGGTAGGCTGCCAAAATCTGCACTGGCGCAATGCCATAGGATTGGTGGAATATGAGTTGTAATAATGGGTGCTGGAGCTTCGGCCGGACGCTCAGCTTGGCACATTGATCAATGGCTGATGGTTGTTTCCACTAATTGATCCAGCAGGGAGAACCATTCTTTCCTTCTCAGCCGGGCTTTCATCTTCACTATACCCTGGTGTGCAGAATGGGCAAGGTCCACAAACCTCTGTTGCAGGGCCGGCATTATCACAATGTGGGGTCTCCTCAGTAGGCATCCTTTGGGAAACCTCACTAGCTCATCACTGACATGTTGTAGCAATGTAGGTGCCTGTTCCACCTTTCCACAACTAATCTGACATATTATTTGACTTCCTGTGCTTCAGGCTCCTCCCCAGTGGTGGCAGGACGAGCATAGCAGGACATATAGTCCGACGGGTTGTGTGATCTGGGGTGGTAGACTACTGAGAAGCAGTAATCCTGGAGCTGTAAAATCCATTTCTTTATCCTCGGAGGTGGCTTATAAGAAGACCCCAAGAACAATGGGATGAAAGGCTTATGGTCTGTGTGGACCATGAATGGATGTCCATACAGATAAGTGAAAATGATGACATCCCCAATGAATGGCGATGGCCTCCTTCTTGATGTAAGAGTACCCCTGGTCTGTGTCCGTGAGTGCCCAACTGGCATATGCCACTGGGGGCCTTTCTCTGTTGTGTTGTCTCTGGGATAGCACAGCTCCCAGTCCGGTGGGGCTGGCATCCACTGATAGTTCAGACTCTAGTCTCTAGTCAGGGGCCAAAATAGGTCAAAGTGGTAGTTTTGGACAGTGCATCCTTAGTGGCTTGGAAAGCTTGTTCTTGAGTGGGGCCCCATTGCCAGACAGCAGTGGATTTTGTAAGCTCATGAAGGGTGACTATTAGCACTGTGAGATTGGGGAAGAAGCGTCTGTGATAACTCACCATGTCTAGAAATCTCCTTACCTCTGTGACAGTGGTGGGGTCTGGTGCAGAGCGGATGTCCTGGACTTTGGTTGGTCGGGCATGACCCCACGCTCCAAGAATTTGTAGCCAAAAAAGTTAACCTCTTTTTTGGGGAAGGCACACTTTTCACGCTGAAATGTGAGCCCATAGTCTAGGAGCTGTTGGAAGGTGACCCTGAGCAGTTCGATGTGTTCCTTGAGGGTCAGAGCACGTATCAGAATGTCACCACTTACATTTAAGATGTTGAGGAGTCCTGCCAGATGGTGTCTTGAAACACCTCGGCTGTGCTGGAGACTCCAAACTCTGAGGAACTTGTATCTTTGAAGGCTTATGTGAGTGGACAAGGTGGTGATGGGTCTCGACTCAGGCATCAGCATTAACTGGTGGTAGCCTGCTCAGAGATCCACTTTTGAAAAACATTGAGAACCGCTCACCTTGGCCGCATGTCATCTACCGTCTGAGTCAGATGCCTTTCCCTCCGGATCACCTGGTTCGGTAGTCGCATGTTCAAGCATATCCTGACTTTGCCAGGTTGTTTAGGCTTGTGAGCCGCAACATCCAGAGCATGGGGCCCTCAACATGGTCTATGATGTCTGTCTCTTCCAGTTTCTGCAACTCTGCTTCCACTTTCTGGCGGAGATTGAATGTCACTCGGTGATGACAGAGAGCAACCGGCTGGACTGACTAGTCAATGTACAGGTGTACCATTTGGTCCTTGAGGCATCCGATGCCTTCAAATAGCCTGGAATATTCTGCTTTCAGAACACCAATTGCCAACAGGTGCACACTTTATGAGAACATGACGACTTGGAGGTGTTTGTTAGTCTCGTAGCTTAGCAACGTTCCGGATGCTGCACAGATCACATACACACTAGCACTCATGGTTTGATCCTCATGCTTGGTCTGAGTTTCTGAGCTTTGAAAATGCCAGGTATGGGTAGTGGCATAGACGAGCCAAAAGCATACACTTGTGTGCTGGTTGGTCTCAAAATGGTGGCCCGTGGAGAGTCAGTAATACTGGTTCCACTATTATGTTGATAGAGGCACTGGTGTCATTGAGCACCAAGATGGGATGCCCCTCCATGGTGACCATGCACTTGGGAATGGGGCTTCCTATTTTATCTTCAGGTTACATAGTATGGTTGACATGCACCATCCCTTCCATGTCATCGTTGTCCATGTCATCATCACTGTCCGTCATGCTTGGCAGTTCCCTGATCTGTGCAACTCTAATCTTTTGTGTGGGCCTGACACTTGTGGATTAGCACACTTTTGCTAAGTGGTTCATTTTGTTACATGCTGAGAACTTCTTCCCTTGTGCTGGGCAGGGACCTTGGTGAAGATATGAGCCCCCCACACCAATGGCACAATTTTGGGGGGTAGTCGGCCTGGGACGGGGTTTCTTTCGGTCCCAAGTGGTGGCTGTGACGGCATGCACTGGTTCCTCTTCACTGGTCATTTTAGGACATCCTCCATATGCGCTGATCGCACTTTGGATAGTTCTATGGAGCAGCCTAATATAAAGATGCTGGCCATCGACATGCATGGCACCTAGAGTATGTTGTCCTTCAGTTTGGTGGATGAGCATCCTTGCATAAATTGCGTCCTGATCTCGTCTTCAGCATTGGGCAAGGTGCATGTGTTTGCCAGGTCTTTCAAACGGCATAGAATGCATCCACTGACTCATCTTGTTGTTGCCTCTCTTGGTGCAGTAGAAACCGCTCATAATCAGGGTTCACCAGTGGTCCAAAACACGTAGTGAGTGCTTGCTTTAGCGTGGTGTGGGTATTCAGCGCTTCTGCTTTAGTTAAGGACCAACCTATTTTATGAATTTTGGCACCTCCCAAGTACAGCAGCAAAGGACATTTCTTGATATCTACGATTGCAATGGCTGCAAAGTATGTCTCCAGGCATGCTAAACAGTCCTTCAACTTGGCTGCGAGTGAGGATGAAGCACCATCGCAGTGAAAAGGTTTAAACACAGGAAACAACGTCATCTTGGTGGGGGTGATACCATGGAGACATCTTTCATTCTATTGTTTCAGGTAGTCTCCTATTCACCCTTGTTGCATTTTGGACTACTGGTGTCATTGTGTTGTTGTTGTCTCTTATCTTCCTTTATACACACACTCTTAGCAGGCAGAAATCTGTAATTTCTCCTTTACAGTGGAGGCATCCACATGAGGTGAGTATGGACTTAGGCTAGAATTGTGTATGTGTCCTGATTATGTTGTTTTATGGTTTCTCCCTTATTATTTTTCCTTCTTCTTTTTTGTTTTGTTTTGTGTATGTGTGTCCACTGGCAGAGGTGGCAAAGTCTGTGATATGACCCTAAGCAATTTATTTTTAAGGACTGGAGATGAGGCAGTATTTGTATTAGATGGCAGGTGACAGAGAGAAAAATAGGCCACTGTAACTCATCTGGTCTGATCTAGGATAACGATGACAGTTGGTGCAGTGCCAGACTGTATATTGATGATCCAAACAGCTGGGAGACAGACGCTGCGAGCTCCACGTAGCTTGCTGGTGGCCTATCACAGCAAAGGCAATGGGCTTCTAGACACAATGTCGGAGCGTGGAGCACCCGGGCCTCACAGTGGTGAACGGAGGAGCTGATTTGCCTCGGGCCAGCTGCAGGGGAAAACAGATGATGAGGCTGCAGCTAGGAGCCAGCGTGGACCGGCAGGGTGACAGGTCAGTGTGGCATAGCAGAGTTGCATGGCCAGCGACTCTGAGTGGTAATTTCAGTCCAACGTTTGAGCAGAGGGAAATGTACCCACTTGTCACCAGCTGTTGTGGTCATAACTAGCAGTGACCGGCACATACAGATAATACCCTATGCTCACAGGGAACAGTAGGCCTACAAACCCACGTGGTGAGCAGGGCAAGTGGAGCACTAACACATAATTCAGGAGGTTTACTCTTTGTTTCTGTCTGCTCCCCAGGCGGGAAACTAGACTGCTTTAAACCCCCATTATTATTGTTACAACCATTATACGGTTGGACGGGGGGGCTATAACTTGGGGACCCCTACTGCGAATGCAATATTGGGTTGGCCTGCACAAACATTGAATCATAACACTATGGAAGTAAAGGGATACATTTAAAGAGTTACCAACTTTAAGCTGTTCTGGTCGAAGACCCTGGGTAGATAGTAGTTTTAATATTATAAGTAGAGGCATAAAGCCTCATTCTGAGTGCATTCATCATGTGAACATGCACCCAAAGTTATCCTACCAATAATGCATAATACCAAAACATTTTGGTCCTCATAACAACCCTGGCGGTCGGTGATAAAGCAGCAGTAACACTGCCAACAGGCCGGTGGTAAAAAAAATGGAATCATGAACACGGCGGAAACCGCCAACACATACAGCCATTTTAACACACCGACCGCCACAGAAGTAGCAACAAACACCGTGGCGGTAACTGCCAACAGCCAGACGGAAGACAATGTACCGCCTACAGTAATATGACCCACATATCCGCCACCTTTTCTGGGGTGGTACCAATGCCATCAAAAGCACAGCGGAAACAGTACACCAAAGGGAAACAACTCACCTCTCAATACTCAAGGAAGAACCACGACGCCATGGAGCTCGAGCTGCCCTTTTTTCCAATGCTGGTGTACCTTCTCATACACCAGGAACACGAACACCGGTGAAGACGACCACGGTGAGTACTGCACCTAGCACACAAGGGAGGGGGGGAGGAAAAAGAGAGTAACACACATACGCAATACGCAACACCACCACCGCCCCCCAACACCAAACACACAAACAGATGCAACAACATTACATATACACCCCGTAACCCTCAGGAATAATGCAAGGACAAAAGGAATGGATTAAAATGAGTGTAATAGTACAGTTTTAGATAAATACATCCTTAAACAAGAAACAGTATGTACAATATATACAAAAGGAGGGACAATGCCCACTCCAAAATGTCCGTGGCCCACAGGGCCATGACACATAGGCCAAGTCCACACTTGACTCCTGCTTCGATATGGAGAGAACACTGCAGGAGTATCAGGTCAAAAACACACAAGCACCTCAGGGGGACGGCGAAAAGGGGGGCACCTCAGCTGGAAGATGGTACAATGCCACTGGCCTGGAGGGGGCTCCATGCCCACTGCTTGGTCCTGGGGAGTGCAAAGCCACAGTCTACCAAGTGGATGGTTTGCCCACTGCTTGGTCCTGGGAAGTGCAAAGCCACAAACTCTCAAGTGGGTGGTTTGCCCACTGCTTGGTCCTGGGGAGTGCAACGCCACAGTCGCTCTAGTGGGTTGTTTGCCCACTGCTTGTTCCTGGGGAGTGCAAAGCCACAGTCTCTTAAGTGGGTGGTTTGCCCACTGCTTGGTCCAAGTGGATGCCTTCTTCCACTGGTTCTGGAGGGGGCTTTGTGCCCAGTGTACTTCATCCGGCCAAGGAGGGGGTGAGTAGATGCCTTCTTCCACTGATTCTGGAGGGTGCTTTGTGCCCAGTGTGCTTCATCCTGCCAAGTAGGGGGTGAGTTGATGCCTTCTTCCTCTGGTTCTGGAGGGGGCTTTGTGCCCAGTGTGCTTCATCCTGGATGGTGCAAGGTCACAGTCTCTCACCTGGGTGTCACACCGACAGGTATTGCAGGGGCCAGGACGCACTGCAGCCCATGTAGTCACTACTACACACTGCTCGCCGGCAGTGACGGCTGCTCAGTGGATGGCAGTTGCGCTGCAGGTGGCGGTGCTGTAAGAGGTGGTGGGAGGCTCCAGCCCTTCACCTGCAGCCTTGGATGGCTGAAGTGCTATGGCTGGTGTTGTGTGCCCCTTCCTGCCCTTGGCAGATGGTGGTGCCTCATTGCTTCTGCCAGCTGTTGTTTTTTTCTTGCCCTTGCTGGCTGGTGGTGCCTCCTTCCCCTTGCTGGCTGGTGTCCCCTTCTTGGCCTTGCTAGGTGGCAGACCCTTCTTGGCCTTGGTAGGTGGTTCTGTCACACTGGCTGTGCTGACGGGTGCCTCCTTGGAGCCCCTCACACCTGCAGTAGCTGCAGAAACCACACTGGCCGTGGACTGGGTGGCTGGGGTGCTGGGCTGGGTTTTGGCCACCCTGGCCCGAAGTGAAGGACCTGAGGGGGGAGGGGGAGGGAATAGGTCGATGGTGGTGAGGAAAAGCTTCTTAGGGACACTGGGGTGGGAAGAGGGTGAAGGTTTGTGAGTGGAGGAAGAGGAAGTGGTTGTAGGAGGTGTCAGTCTGCTGTGTTTGGGTGCAGCTGCATGGGCTGGATGCTGTTGTGAGGTAGATGGCTATTGGGTGTCTGTGTGCTTGTGTTTGTGTATTTTGGGAGGAGGGGCACAGACACAGTGGGAGAGGACACAGGGGATGTGTGCATGGATGTGGGGGTGGTGACTGCCAGTGAGGGGCGTGTAGTGATAGGCGTGCTGGTGATGGAGGTAGTGGATGAGGATGTAGTGCATGCAGTTGTGAGTGGAGAAGCTACTGTGAGGGAGGTGGACGAGGAGGAGGAGGGGGACACAGTGGAGGCAGTGGATGTTGGTGTGTCTGCATCTGGATGGTGCTTGTGTGAGTGCCTGTGAGATGAAGTGTGGTGCTTGTGTTTGCCTGAGCCACTTCTGTGTGTTGATTTGGGTGATTGCTGGTCTGAAGGTGTGCTTGGGATAGGCTGGGTAGAGGAAGTTGGAGGGGGGAGGCTGGAGACAGGGACAATGGCTGCCATCAGGAAGTAGGCCAGAGCCTGGAATGCTCTCTGTTGGGCCACCACACCAGAGTGAATGCCCTACAGGTATTCATTTGTTTGTTGCAAATGCCCTGCTAGACCATGGATGGCATTCAGTATGGTTGACTGCCCAAGTAAGAGGGATCTCAGGAGGTCAATAGCCTCCTCACTGAGGGCAGCAGGGCTGACTGAGGCAGGGCCTGAGGTGAGCAGGCACGGGAAACATGCTGAGGGAATGCTGGGAGTGGGGTGCTGGTACGGGGCTGGCGGCTGTACCTGTAGTTGGGGTGGGAACAGAGGTGTCTGCCACCGCCCGGGAGCTTCCATCGGAGGAGGAGTCACTGTCAGTACTGTCCCTTCCTGTCTCCGTAGTGGTGCTCCCCTCACCCTCCGTCCCACTGGTGCCCTCACCGTTGGTGGATTCGGCCTCCAGGCCCATGTGGGATGCAGCTCCCTCTGTCGACGGTGCCTCTGCGCCTCCGCCAGATGATGCTAATGCACACAAGATCAGGGTGACAAAACAAAAAGGGGAGAGAGACAGAGGATACACTTGGCCAATGCCAGCAACAACACTACCGTTGGCGTACACAACTCACAGGCAACAACCCTATGCACTAGGCCATGTACTACCTGTTATAATGCTAGTCACCAGACCATGGGGTACAATGCCTAACGCCATTAGCTGCACACCTGAAACCCATCGGGCCCTGCCCAGTAGTAGATGCCCACTAACATTATTGGGTTTGGAGTGCATTTGAGCTTTCCTATCATGGAACCTACCGTGCCATGTTCGCCCTAGCCTAGGGGCACCTCAAGCGCACATCCCCCACCCAGGTAACACCTTAACACGCACAAAGTCAAGAATCTGAATCTGTACTCAACTCCTTGTGGCTGCTGTGATGCCTTCAAGCGCCCATCCAACTCCGGATAGGCCGCCGCCGGGATGTGGAACATCAGGGGGGTCAGGGTATGACGGGCACCCCTTCCTCGTTGGGAGGCCAGCCCCGGCTGGGCCTCCGCCGTCTTTCTTGCCAAGTGGCACAGGTCCTCCCACCGTTTGCGGCAGTGGGTGCTCCGCTGTCAAACACCCCCAGGGTCCGCACCTCCTTGGCGAAGGCACGCCAAATACCATTTTTCTGATGGGTGCTGAACTGCAGGAAAAATACAGCAGAAAATGTATTAGTCAGACCGTCCGGACTGTTATACTCATGGCCCACCATATCCCTCCCATCCCCTTACGCACATACATTGTCCACCATACATGCAGCACTCTGCCCAGGACCACTCAGTCCCCCCTCACATGAGGCTTACACACATAGCACTCCATACATTCATGCCCCACGCATCATGCTCACAGTGTACTCACCTGTTGGTCTGGTGGACCATATAGTAACGGGTCCTGGGCTAGGACCCCATCCACCAGTCTCTCCAACTCCTCCGAAATGAAGGCAGGAGCCCTTTCCCCAGACACTCGAGCCATAATCGCTTCCAGACACAGGTCACAGCAGCACTTGTAGTGTAGGTCCTCTCCTGTTGAAGGTCAGGTAGCAAGAGAGTGAACAGATAGAAAATGGTGGTCGAGTACACGGCGGTGCGTACCGTCACTGCCAGTGTACATCGCCATTGGCTCCTCGAACCCGAAGGCCCCAATGTTAACCAATGCAGTGTTGCACGGCGGTCCTCGATCGCCGACGGCAACGGCGCACAACGCCACTGGAATTACTTCATTTCCACTTGTCCCTCCTCACAGGTCAGGCAGCTGCCATTTCAGGGGGGCACAGGCCATGGCACATAACTGTGTCACAGCAGATATAGGCACATCAATTGACTTATAAGTTCACATTTTTCTTTTTTCTTTTTTTTCTCCTTCGTGATGGTTATGATCTTTGTTTTCTTTTGTATGTATGGTTTGTTTTTATCCTTTTTAATGGTCTAATTTTAGACCGAATAAACTAAAAAAAAAACAAGGAAAAAAAATCACATACTGTTTCTCTAAAACAAAAATTGCATATTAATCTGAGTACATGTTTGATTATGACATTCTGCTCACCGTTTTTCACTCTAGAGTTCAACCACTGAGGATGAATAGGAGATGGAGACATCCCCCCTGTAGGAAAGTACCATCTTGCCTGGCATGTTACGCCCATTTTTTCACTGTATATATGTTGTTTTAGTTGTATGTGTCACTGGGACCCTGTTCACCAGGGCCCCAGTGCTCATAAGTGTGCCTGAATGTGTTACCTGTGTAGTGACTAACTGTCTCACTGAGGCTCTGCTAATCAGAACCTCAGTGGTTATGCTCTCTCATTTCTTTCCAAATTGTCACTAACAGGCTAGTGACCAATTTTACCAATTTACATTGGCTTACTGGAACACCCTTATAATTCCCTAGTATATGGTACTGAGGTACCCAGGGAACTTGGGGTTCCAGGAGATCCCTATGGGCTGCAGCATTTCTTTTGCCACCCATAGGGAGCTCTGACAATTCTTACACAGGCCTGCCACTGCAGCCTGAGAGAAATAACGTCCACGTTATTTCACAGCCATTTTACACTGCACTTAAGTAACTTATAAGTCACCTATATGTCTAACCTTTACCTGGTAAAGGTTAGGTGCAAAGTTACTTAGTGTGAGGGCACCCTGGCACTAGCCAAGGTGCTCCCACATTGTTCAGGGCCAATTCCCCGGACTTTGTGAGTGCGGGGACACCATTACACGCGTGCACTACATATAGGTCACTACCTATATGTAGCTTCACAATGGTAACTCTGAATATGGCCATGTAACATGTCTATGATCATGGAATTGCCCCCTCTATGCCATCCTGACATAGTTGGCACAATCCCATGATCCCAGTGGTCTGTAGCACAGACCCTGGTACTGCCAAACTGCCTTTCCCGGGGTTTCACTGCAGCTGCTGCTGCTGCCAACCCCTCAGACAGGCATCTGCCCTCCTGGGGTCCAGCCAGGCCTGGCCCAGGATGGCAGAACAAAGGACTTCCTCTGAGAGAGGGTGTTACACCCTCTCCCTTTGGAAAATGTTGTGAAGGCAGGGGAGGAGTAGCCTCCCCCAGCCTATGGAAATGCTTTCTTGGGCACAGATGTGCCCAATTCTGCATAAGCCAGTCTACACCGGTTCATGGACCCCTTAGCCCTGCTCTGGCGCGAAACTAGACAAAGGAAAGGGGAGTGACCACTCCCCTGACCTGTACCTCCCCTGGGAGGTGCCCAGAGCTCCTCCAGTGTGCTCCAGACCTCTGCCATCTTGGAAACAGAGGTGCTGCTGGCACACTGGACGGCTCTGAGTGGCCAGTGCCACCAGGTGACGTCAGAGACTCCTTGTGATAGGCTCCTTCAGGTGTTGCTAGCCTACCCTCTCTCCTAGGTAGCCAAACCCTCTTTTCTGGCTATTTAGGGTCTCTGTCTCTTGGGATTCCTTAGATAACGAGTGCAAGAGCTCATCCGAGTTCCTCTGCATCTCTCTCTTCACCTTCTGCCAAGGAATCGACTGCTGACTGCGCTGGAAGCCTGCAAAACTGCAACATAGTAGCTAAGACGACTACTGCAACTCTGTAACGCTGATCCTGCCGCCTTCTCGACTGTTTTCCTGGTGGTGCATGCTGTGGGGGTAGTCTGCCTCCTCTCTGCACTAGAAGCTCCGAAGAAATCTCCCGTGGGTCGACGGAATCTTCCCCCTGCAACCGCAGGCACCCAAATGCTGCATTACTGGTCCCTTGAGTCTCCTCTCAGCACGACGAGCGAGGTCCCTCAAATCCAGCAACTCTGTCCAAGTGACCCCCACAGTCCAGTGACTCTTCAGTCCAAGTTTGGTGGAGGTAAGTCCTTGCCTCACCTCGCTAGACTGCATTGCTGGGAACCGCGACTTTTGCAGCTACTCCGGCCCTTGTGCACTTCCGGCGGAAATCCTTTGTGCACAGCCAAGCCTGGGTCCATGGCACTCTAACCTGCATTGCACGACTTTCTAAGTTGGTCTCCGGTGACGTGGGACTCCTTTGTGTAACTTCAGGTGAGCACTGTTTCATGCATCCTTGTAGTGCCTGTTTCTGGCATTTCTCTGGGTGCTACCAGCTGCTAAGAGGGCTCCTTGTCTTGCTCTCCGTCCCCTCTACCTCTTGGTCCAATTTGCGACCTCCTGGTCTCTCCTGGGCCACAGCAGCATCCAAAAACACTTACCGCATGATTTGCAGCTAGCAAGGCTTGTTGGCATTCTTTTGGCAGGTAAACACTTCTGCACAACTCTACAAGGCAAGCGGGATCCGTCCTCCAAAGGAGAAGTCTCTAGCCCTTTGCGTTCCTACAGAAACTGCAGCTTCTTCTGTCCAGTAGAAGCTTCTTTGCACCCGCAGCTGGCATTTCCTGGGCATCTGCCCATCTCCGACTTGCTTGTGACTTTTGGACTTGGTCCCCTTGTTCCACAGGTACCCCAGATTGGAAATCCAGCGTTGTTGCATTGTTGGTGTGTGTCTTTCCTGCCTTATTCCCCTATCACGACTTCGTTGTCCTTTGGGGAACTTTAGTGCACTTTGCACTCACTTTTCAGGGTCTTGGGGTGGGCTATTTTACTAACCCTCACTATTTTCTAATAGTCCCAGCGACCCTCTACAAGGTCACATAGGTTTGGGGTCCATTCGTGGTTCGCATTCCACTTTTGGAGTATATGGTTTTTGTTGCCCCTATCCCTATGTGTCCCCATTGCATCCTATTGTAACTATTCATTGTTTGCACTGTTTTCTAAGACTATACTGCATATTTCTGTTATTGTGTATATATATCTTGTGTATATTTCCTATCCTCTCACTGAGGGTACACTCTGAGATACTTTGGCATATTGTCATAAAAATAAAGTACCTTTATTTTTAGTATAACTGTGTATTGTGTTTTCTTATGATATTGTGCATATGACACTAAGTGGTACTGTAGGAGCTTCACTCGTCTCCTAGTTCAGCCTAAGCTGCTCTGCTAAGCTACCATTATCTATCAGCCTATGCTGCTAGACACCCTATACACTAATAAGGGATAACTGGGCCTGGTGCAAGGTGCAAGTACGCCTAGGTACTCACTACAAGCCAGTCCAGCCTCCTACATTGGTTGTGCAGCGGTGGGATAAGTGCTTTGAGACTACTTACCGCTCTTGTCATTGTACTTTTCATAAGAGAAAAATATACAAAACAAGTTCAGTGTATATACACATAACCAAAAAGTTTTGCATTTCCTCTTTTCACTCTTTTCTAAGTGCTGAAAAGTACTTCTAACTTTCTAAAAAGTTCTAAAAAGTTTTAAAAGTTTTTTTTCCAGTCTTTCTAAAAGCTCTGACAAACTTTTTTCTCTTTTTCTATCACTTTAACTCTCTCTAAAAATGTCTGCCACAGGCCAAAATGTTGATCTGTCCAAACTTGCACATGATCACCTTAGCTGGAAAGGAGCAAGGAGTCTCTGCATAGAGAGAGGTTTGAGTGTAGGGAAGAATCCTTCCTTGGAACTGTTACTTAACATGCTTAGAGAACAGGATAAGGCTAGAAGTGCCCCATCTGTTGAAAAAGTAGCTAATGGTTCCCAATCTGATCCAGGGACTCCCCCAGGAAAAGATTCAGGAAAGAAACTTCCAAGCCTGCCCATTACTAGACAGTCTAGCATAGTTGGGACTGATGTTGAGTCACACCATACAGATAGTGTTGTCTCACATCATAGCAAGAGCATTCATTCTCACCACAGTGGTACTGATGTTTCTGTTAGCCAAGCTGTTAGGGTGTCCTCTGTAAGGGACAGGTCTCCTTCTGTCCATTCTCACCATACTTCTGTTTCAAGGCATGTCCCTCCCACCCACCCTGATGACAGATTGTTAGAAAGGGAGCTCAATAGATTGAGAGTGGAACAAACCAGACTGACGCTCAAGAAGCAACAGCTGGATTTGGATAGACAGACTTTAGAAGTAGAGAAGGAGAGACAGAAACTGGGTTTAGAAACCCATGGTGGCAGCAACAGTATTCCCCATAGTCATCCTGCAAAAGAGCATGATTCCAGGAATCTGCACAAGATAGTTCCCCCTTATAAGGAGAGGGATGACATTAACAAGTGGTTTGCTGCACTTGAGAGGGCCTGTGTTGTACAGGATGTCCCTCAAAGGCAGTGGGCTGCTATCCTATGGCTATCATTTAGTGGAAAAGGTAGGGATAGGCTCCTTACTGTGAAAGAAAATGAAGCTAATGATTACAAAGTTCTTAAGAATGCACTCCTGGATGGTTATGGCTTAACCACTGAACAATACAGGATAAAGTTCAGAGAGACCAAAAAGGAGTCTTCACAAGACTGGATTGATTTCATTGACCATTCAGTGAAGGCCTTGGAGGGGTGGTTACATGGCAGTAAAGTTACTGATTATGACAGCCTGTATAACTTGATCCTGAGAGAGCATATTCTTAATAATTGTGTGTCTGATTTGTTGCACCAGTACTTGCTGGACTCTGATCTGACCTCTCCCCAAGAATTGGGAAAGAAGGCAGACAAATGGGTCAGAACAAGGGTGAACAGAAAAGTTCATACAGGGGGTGACAAAGATGGCAACAAGAAGAAGGATGGTAAGTATTCTGACAAGGGTGGGGACAAATCTAAAAATGAGTCTTCATCAGGCCCACAAAAACACTCTTGTGGGGGTGGTGGGCCCAAATTCTCTTCAAATCAAAACAAGGAAAATAAACCATGGTGCTATTTATGTAAAATAAAAGGCCATTGGACAACAGATCCCAGTTGTCCAAAGAAAAGCACCAAGCCTCCTACCACTACAACCCCTACTGCTACACCTAGTGTCCCTACTAATAGCAGTGGTGGTGGGAGCAAACCTACTAATAGCCAATCCAAGGGAGTAGCTGGGCTCACTATTGGTAACTTAGTTGGGGTTGGCCTTGTTAGGGAGGCCACAGAGGCTGTGTTAGTCTCTGAGGGGGCTATTGATTTAGCCACCTTAGTTGCTTGTCCCCTTAATATGGATAAGTACAAGCAGCTACCCCTAATAAATGGTGTTAAGGTTCAGGCCTACAGGGACACTGGAGCCAGTGTGACTATGGTCATAGAGAAACTGGTCCACCCTGAACAACACCTACTTGGTCACCAGTACCAAGTAACCGATGCTCACAACAACACACTTAGCCACCCCATGGCTGTTGTAAATCTCAACTGGGGGGGGGTTTACTGGTCCAAAGAAAGTTGTGGTAGCTTCAGATTTACCTGTAGACTGTCTATTAGGGAATGATTTGGAGACATCAGCTTGGTCAGATGTGGAGTTGGAGGCCCATGCAGCAATGCTGGGCATCCCAGGGCATATTTTTGCTTTGACAAGGGCTCAGGCCAAAAAGCAAAAAGGACAGGGAAGCTTGGATCCTGGAACAATGGACCAAGTGCTCCCTAAAGCTAGGGCTAGTAGAAGCAAACCACTTCCTACTATCCCTCCCTCTACAGTGGATTCTACTTCTGAGGAAGAAGAATTCCCTCCCTGTGCAGAACCTACACCAGAGGAGCTTCAAGCAAACACTGCTGAGCTTTTGGGTGAAGGGGGGCCTGCCAGGGAGGAGCTGAGTGTGGCACAGCAAACCTGTCCCACATTAGAGGGTCTAAGACAGCAAGCTGTCAAACAGGCTAATGGGGATGTCAGTGACTCTCACAGAGTTTACTGGGAGGACAACCTCTTGTACACTGAGGCAAGGGATCCTAAACCTGGAACTGCCAGGAGATTAGTGATCCCTCAGGAGTACAGAAAGTTCCTCCTAACTCTTGCACACAACATTCCCCTAGCTGGGCACCTGGGACAAATGAAAACTTGGGACAGACTGGTTCCCTTGTTTCATTGGCCTAGGATGTCTGAGGACACAAAAGATTTTTGTAAGCCCTGTGAAACCTGTCAAGCCAGTGGCAAGACAGGTGGCACTCCAAAGGCACCCCTTATTCCACTGCCTGTGGTTGGGGTACCCTTTGAAAGGGGAGGGGTTGACATAGTTTGCCCCCTTGACCCTCCTACTGCTTCAGGCAATAGGTTTATCTTGGTGGTAGTGGACCATGCCACAAGATATCCTGAAGCAATTCCTTTAAGGACCACTACAGCACCTGCAGTGGCAAAGGCCCTCCTGGGAATATTTTCCAGGGTGGGCTTCCCAAAGGAAGTAGTATCAGACAGAGGAAGCAATTTCATGTCTGCATACTTAAAGGCCATGTGGAAGGAGTGTGGTGTGACTTACAAGTTCACTACACCCTATCATCCACAAACAAATGGACTGGTGGAGAGATTTAACAAAACTCTCAAAGGCATGATTATGGGTCTCCCTGAAAAACTCCGCAGGAGATGGGATATCCTGTTACCATGCCTCCTTTTTGCCTACAGGGAGGTACCCCAGAAAGGAGTGGGCTTCAGCCCCTTTGAACTCCTCTTTGGTCACCCTGTTAGGGGTCCACTAACACTTGTCAAGGAGGGTTGGGAACAACCTTTAAAAGCTCCAAAACAAGATATTGTGGATTATGTACTTGGCCTCAGATCAAGGATGGCTGAGTATATGAAAAAGGCCAGTAAAAACCTTCAGGCCAGCCAAGAGCTCCAGAAGCAATGGCATGATCAGAAGGCTGTTTTGGTTCAGTACAAACCAGGGCAGAAAGTGTGGGTCTTGGAGCCTGTGGCCCCAAGAGCACTCCAAGATAAATGGAGTGGACCCCACACAATTGTTGAAAAGAAGGGAGAAGTCACCTATTTAGTTGACTTAGGCACTGCCGGGAGTCCCCTTAGGGTGCTCCATCTCAATCGCCTGAAACCCTACTATGACAGGGCTGATCTCACCCTGCTCATGGCAACTGATGAGGGACAGGAAGAAGACAGTGATCCTCTACCTGATCTCTTCTCTTCCACAGAACAAGATGCTCTTGTGGAAGGTGTAGTTTTGGCTGATTGTCTTACTGCTGAGCAGAAAGACCATTGCATAAATCTCCTAGATCAATTCTCTGAACTCTTCTCTACTGTGCCCGGTACCACTTCTTGGTGTGAGCACACTATAGATACTGGAGACAGTTTACCTGTCAAAAGTAAGATCTATAGGCAGCCTGACCATGTCAGGGACTGCATAAAGCAAGAGGTGCAGAAAATGTTAGAACTAGGAGTGGTTGAGCACTCTGAAAGTCCATGGGCTTCTCCTGTGGTACTTGTACCAAAACCCCATTCCAAAGATGGAAAGAAGGAAATGCGGTTTTGTGTAGACTACAGAGGTCTCAACCTGGTAACCAAAACTGATGCTCACCCTATACCCAGGGCAGATGAGCTCATAGATACACTGGCATCTGCCAAGTATCTAAGCACTTTTGATTTGACTGCAGGGTATTGGCAGATCAAATTATCAGAAGATGCTAAACCTAAAACTGCATTTTCAACCATTGGAGGACATTACCAGTTCACAGTAATGCCTTTTGGATTGAAAAATGCACCTGCCACTTTTCAGAGGTTGGTGAACACAGTCCTGCAAGGGCTGGAAGCTTTCAGTGCAGCATATTTGGACGATATAGCTGTCTTTAGCTCCAGCTGGGATGATCACCTGGTCCACCTATGGAAAGTTTTGGAGGCTCTGCAAAAGGCAGGCCTCACTATCAAGGCTTCAAAGTGCCAGATAGGGCAGGGGAAGGTGGTTTATCTGGGACACCTTGTTGGTGGGGAACAGATTGCACCACTACAGGGGAAAATCCAAACTATTATAGATTGGGTTCCCCCTACCACTCAGACTCAGGTGAGAGCCTTCCTAGGCCTCACTGGGTATTACAGGAGGTTCATTAAGAACTATGGCTCCATTGCAGCCCCTCTTAGTGACCTCACATCCAAAAAGATGCCTAAAAAGGTATTGTGGACAGCTAGCTGTCAGAAAGCTTTTGAGGAGCTGAAGCAGGCCATGTGCTCTGCACCTGTCCTGAAAAGCCCTTGTTACTCTAAAAAATTCTATGTCCAAACTGATGCATCTGAATTAGGAGTAGGGGCAGTCCTATCACAACTTAATTCTGAGGGCCAGGATCAACCTGTTGCTTTTATTAGTAGGAGGTTGACCCCTAGAGAAAAGCGTTGGTCTGCCAAAGAGAGGGAGGCCTTTGCTGTGGTCTGGGCTCTGAAGAAGTTGAGGCCATACCTGTTTGGCACTCACTTCATTGTTCAGACAGACCACAAACCTCTACTTTGGCTCAAACAAATGAAAGGTGAAAATCCTAAATTATTGAGGTGGTCCATATCCCTACAGGGAATGGACTATACAGTGGAACATAGACCTGGGAGTAGCCACTCCAATGCAGATGGACTCTCCAGATATTTCCACTTAGACAATGAAGACTCATCAGGTCATGGCTAGTCTTATTGTCCTTCGTTTGGGGGGGGGTTGTGTAGGAAAGTACCATCTTGCCTGGCATGTTACCCCCATTTTTTCACTGTATATATGTTGTTTTAGTTGTATGTGTCACTGGGACCCTGTTCACCAGGGCCCCAGTGCTCATAAGTGTGCCTGAATGTGTTACCTGTGTAGTGACTAACTGTCTCACTGAGGCTCTGCTAATCAGAACCTCAGTGGTTATGCTCTCTCATTTCTTTCCAAATTGTCACTAACAGGCTAGTGACCAATTTTACCAATTTACATTGGCTTACTGGAACACCCTTATAATTCCCTAGTATATGGTACTGAGGTACTCAGGGTATTGGGGTTCCTGGAGATCCCTATGGGCTGCAGCATTTCTTTTGCCACCCATAGGGAGCTCTGACAATTCTTACACAGGCCTGCCACTGCAGCCTGAGTGAAATAACGTCCACGTTATTTCACAGCCATTTTACACTGCACTTAAGTAACTTATAAGACACCTATATGTCTAACCTTTACCTGGTAAAGGTTAGGTGCAAAGTTACTTAGTGTGAGGGCACCCTGGCACTAGCCAAGGTGCCCCCACATTGTTCAGGGCCAATTCCCCGGACTTTGTGAGTGCGGGGACACCATTACACGTGTGCACTACATATAGGTCACTACCTATATGTAGCTTCACAATGGTAACTCCGAATATGGCCATGTAACATGTCTATGATCATGGAATTGCCCCCTCTATGCCATCCTGACATATTTGGCACAATCCCATGATCCCAGTGGTCTGTAGCACAGACCCTGGTACTGCCAAACTGCCTTTCCCGGGGTTTCACTGCAGCTGCTGCTGCTGCCAACCCCTCAGACAGGCATCTGCCCTCCTGGGGTCCAGCCAGGCCTGGCCCAGGATGGCAGAACAAAGGACTTCCTCTGAGAGAGGGTGTTACACCCTCTCCCTTTGGAAAATGGTGTGAAGGCAGGGGAGGAGTAGCCTCCCCCAGCCTCTGGAAATGCTTTCTTGGGCACAGATGTGCCCAATTCTGCATAAGCCAGTCTACACCGGTTCAGGGACCCCTTAGCCCTGCTCTGGCGCGAAACTGGACAAAGGAAAGGGGAGTGACCACTCCCCTGACCTGTACCTCCCCTGGGAGGTGCCCAGAGCTCCTCCAGTGTGCTCCAGACCTCTGCCATCTTGGAAACAGAGGTGCTGCTGGCACACTGGACGGCTCTGAGTGGCCAGTGCCACCAGGTGACGTCAGAGACTCCTTGTGATAGGCTCCTTCAGGTGTTGCTAGCCTATCCTCTCTCCTAGGTAGCCAAACCCTCTTTTCTGGCTATTTAGGGTCTCTGTCTCTTGGGATTCCTTAGATAACGAGTGCAAGAGCTCATCTGAGTTCCTCTGCATCTCTCTCTTCACCTTCTGCCAAGGAATCGACTGCTGACCGCTCTGGAAGCCTGCAAAACTGCAACATAATAGCTAAGACGACTACTGCAACTCTGTAACGCTGATCCTGCCGCCTTCTCGACTTTTTTCCTGGTGGTGCATGCTGTGGGGGTAGTCTGCCTCCTCTCTGCACTAGAAGCTCTGAAGAAATCTCCTGTGGGTCGACGGAATCTTCCCCCTGCAACCGCAGGCACCAAAAAGCTGCATTACCGGTCCCTTGGGTCTCCTCTCAGCACGACGAGCTAGGTCCCTCGAATCCAGCAACTCTGTCCAAGTGACCCCCACAGTCCAGTGACTCTTCAGTCCAAGTTTGGTGGAGGTAAGTCCTTGCCTCACCTCGCTAGACTGCATTGCTGGGAACTGTGACTTTTGCAGCTACTCCAGCCCCTGTGCACTTCCGGTGGAAATCCTTTGTGCACAGCCAAGCCTGGGTCCATGGCACTCTAACCTGCATTGCACAACTTTCTAAGTTGGTCTCCAGCGACGTGGGACTCCTTTGTGTAACTTCAGTAAGCACTGTTTCACGCATCCTTTTAGTGCCTGTTTTTGGCACTTTTCTGGGTGCTACCTGCTGCTAAGGGAGCTTCTTTTCTTGCTCGACGTCCCCTCTACCTCCTGGTCCAATTTGCGACCTCCTGGTCTCTCCTGGGCCACAGCAGCATCCAAAAACGCTTACCGCATGATTTGCAGCTAGCAAGGCTTGTTGGCTTTCTTTCGGCTGGAAAATACTTCTGCACGACTCTACAAGGTGATAGGGATCCGTCCTCCAAAGGAGAAGTCTCTTGCCCTTTGCGTTCCTACAGAAACTGCAGCTTCTTCTGTCCAGTAGAAGCTTCTTTGCACCCGCAGCTGGCATTTCCTGGGCATCTGCCCATCTCCGACTTGCTTGTGACTTTTGGACTTGGTCCCCTTGTTCCACAGGTACCCCAGATTGGAAATCCAGCGTTGTTGCATTGTTGGTGTGTGTCTTTCCTGCCTTATTCCCCTATCACGACTTCTTTGTCCTTTGGGGAACTTTAGTGCACTTTGCACTCACTTTTCAGGGTCTTGGGGTGGGCTATTTTTCTAACCCTCACTATTTTCTAATAGTCCCAGCGACCCTCTACAAGGTCACATAGGTTTGGGGTCCATTCGTGGTTCGCATTCCACTTTTGGAGTATATGGTTTGTGTTGCCCCTATCCCTATGTGTCCCCATTGCATCCTATTGTAACTATACATTGTTTGCACTGTTTTCTAAGACTATACTGCATATTTCTGGTATTGTGTATATATATCTTGTGTATATTTCCTATCCTCTCACTGAGGGTACGCTCTGAGATACTTTGGCATATTGTCATAAAAATAAAGTACCTTTATTTTTAGTATAACTGTGTATTGTGTTTTTTTATGATATTGTGCATATGACACTAAGTGGTACTGTAGGAGCTTCACTCGTCTCCTAGTTCAGCCTAAGCTGCTCTGCTAAGCTACCATTATCTATCAGCCTATGCTGCTAGACACCCTATACACTAATAAGGGATAACTGGGCCTGGTGCAAGTTGCAAGTACCCCTAGGTACTCACTACAAGCCAGTCCAGCCTCCTACACCCCCGTGTACAGACCCCTGGTGGACCTGGCGACAATGGAGGACAGGCACATTATCCTAACCTACAGACTTGATAGGGCCAAAATCCAAGAGCTGTGTGCCCTATTGGAGCCAGACCTGATTTCAGCTATTTGCCACCCCACAGGTATTCCCCCCTCTAGTGCACGTCCTGTCAGTGCTCCATTTCTTGGCAAGTAGTTCCTAACAAGCGACTGTGGCCATGGCATCAGGGATGTCACAGCCTATGTTCTCAAACGTGATGACCAGAGTGTTTTCTGCCCTGCTGAAACACATGCTCAGCTACATCGTATTCCCCCAGGTGGAGGATTTAGCCACAGTGAAGGCTGACTTCTATGCACTGGGACATATCCCCAACATCATTGGTGCTGTTGATGGTACACATATTGCATTTGTCCCCCCCCCCAGAGAAATAAACAGGTGTTCAGAAATCGAAAGAGCTTTCAGTCACTGAATGTGCAGATGGTGTGTTTGGCGGACCAGTACATCTCCCATGTCAGTGCAAAGTATCCTGACTCTGTGCATGATGCCTTTATCTTCAGGAATACCAGCATCCCATATGTGAGGTCTCAACTCCAGAGACACTGGGTGTTGCTAATAGGTGAGCCCATGGTCCCCACCCAGTCGATGTAGGGGTATATGGGTGTGGGGTTGTCCCTAAGGGTGAGTGTGTGGCTACAGGTATCCCCCGATATTTACACGTGACTCTGGTTACCCCAAACTCTCATTGCTACTGACCCCAGTGAGGAATGGCAGGACAAGGGAAGAGGAACGTTACAATGAGGCACATGGGCGAACAAGGAGGATCATTGAGCGCACCTTTGGCCTCCTGAAGGCCAGAATCCGGTGCCTCCATCTGACAGGTGGATCTCTGTACTACTCACCCAAGAACGTGTGCCAGATCATCGTTGCATGTTGCATGTCGCACAACCTGGCCTTGAGACGCCAGGTGCCTTTTCTGTAGGAGGATGAGCCTGAGGATGGCGTGTGGCAGCGGTGGAGCCTGTGGACAGTGGCGAAGAGGAGGCAGAGGATGAGGATGTGGACAACCGAACTACAATAATCCAGCAGTACTTCCAGTGACACACAGGTAAGACATTGTAACTTCACCTTCTATTGCAGTTTTGTGTTGGACATTGTGCATGGCAGCGTGATTTACCTGTTTCTATGGCCACTTACTGTACACTTTGGGATCTCTATTTTCAGATATCTGTGCCCCACTGCTCCTGGTGTGTTTATTGCTGCCCACTACAGGTCATACCTATGTAAAGTAACTGTACATTTCAATTGCAATGTTTACAGCTTGTTTCAGTAATTCATATTTCAATCAATTGACAGACTCCATACTTGTATTTGTTCCAAGGGTGTTTATTTCTGTGAGAATATGTGTAGTGGGTATTGTAATGGGCTGGATTGATGGTGGAGAAATGTCCAAGATAGAGTCCAGTCTATTGGTATCACAGGTGCATTGTCCAAGGGGGCATAGGAAGTGGAGCAATGTCAGTTCAAGGTGGACAGGGTGACAGAGTGGGACAGAAGGGTGACAATCAGGTGAGTCCTATTTCCTGGTGGGGGTCTTGGCAATGTTCTCTGACTTCTGCCTTGATTGCAGGGACCTTTCACGTGGTGGTTCTCCTTCTGTAGGGGGTGGTGTGCTGGTGGCCTGTTGTTCCATTGGTGGGGCCTCCTGTCAACTAGCGTCGGCAGAGGTGGAGGGCTGTTCTTCGGTGTGACTAGTGTCAGGGGCCCTTTGGTGTGCCAGTGCCTCCCTCACAGTGTTGGCCATGTCTGCCAGCACCCCTGATATAGTGACCAGGGTGGTGTGGATGTCTCTCAGATCCTCCCTGATCCCCAGGTATTGTCCCTTCTGCAGCCGCTGGGTCTCCTGCAACTTGGCCAGTATCTGGCCCTTGGTCTCCTGGGAATGGTGGCATGCTCCCAGGATGACGGTGAGTGTCTCGTGGAGAGTCCTTACCTTGGCCTGTCCTCCCCCACCACACAGCAGTCCTCCCAGCTTCTCTGTTGTCCTGTGCCTCTGTCCCCTGAACCATGTGCCCAATGCCACTGACCCAAGGTCCCTGATCAGCCTGTGTTTGTGGGGTGTCCTGGGGTCCCTGTAGTGGTAGACACACTGCTGATTGACGTGTCCTGGGGACAGAGGGATGGGCCCGCTGGGTGGGTGCTGTGCTGGTGTTTCCTGAGGGGGGAAGCTCTGTGGTGGTTTGGGACTGTGGCTGGGTCACCGACTGTCCAGAGGTCCCTAACGGGCCAGGTTGGTCATCCTCATCCAGGCGTGCAGAGCTGCTGTCATCAGTGTGGGCCTCTTCTGGGGGGGACTGGATGTTGCTGGCACCTCCTCTCCAGTGACGTTGTGTGGGGGTCATGTGGGGATGTAAATGCAGTGTTATTGTTTCTGCGTGTGCCATCTTGTGCATGGGTATGTTTCCCTCAATGGTTGTTATTAGCAAGGCAGCTTTGGTTTGTGTGAGTTGTGATTTGGTTGGCTAAGTTATTGTCACTAGTGTGCATGCTGTGGTGATGGGTGTCCATGCAGGTCTGTGATGTGGGTGCATGCATTGGTGTTGTATGCAGGGCTTGGTATTGGGAAGGGTGGGTTGTGATGGGGTATATGTGAGGTGGTGGAGTGATGGGGGTGAGGGTAGGGGTAGGAGTTTGTGATGGCATGCAGGTAGGGGGTGAAAGTAGTAAAGATTTGATTCACCAGAGTCCAGTCCTCCTGCTACTCCTGCCAGGCCCTCAAGATGCATGATCGCCAAGACTTGCTCCTCCCATGTTGTTAGTTGTGGGGGAAGAGGGTGGTCCATCGCCAGTCCTCTGTACAGCTACCTGGTGTCTTGCTACCTAGGAATGCATCTTCCCCCATAGGTCGTTCCACCTCTTCCTGATGTCATCCCTTGTGTTGGTGTGTGTGCTGTGAGGTGTGTGGATGGTGTATGGGTAATGGTGCTTTATGGCTCTGATTGAGTGGGTGCTCCTGGTTTCTCTCTCTCTCAGTTGGCAATATTTTTTTAGTTGTAAATGGTTGTGGGTATTGTGGGTGTCTGTTTTATAGTGGTGTGGGTGTGAGGGTGTGGTGTGTGTATGTGTGTCAGGTGTGTGAAGTTTGAATTGTCCAATGTGGTGTAGTTTTGTTAGTGTGTATATGTTGAGTGCAGAGGTCTGTACCGCCAATGGATTACCGCGGTTGAATGTCCGCCATGGTGATTCATTGGTGATGATGGTGTGGGTGTATTTCTGTTGGCGTAACGGTGTGGGTTTTGGTACCGCCAGTTTATCACTGACCTTTAGGCTGGCGGACTTATGTGTTTGTCTGTATCGTGGCGGATTTCTATGTGTGGGTCATAATACCGTAGCGGTATACCGCCGCAGTCGTGGTATGTTAGTGGCAGTCAGCATGGCAGTAAGCGGGTCTTACCACCAATGTCATAATGAGGGCCTTCATGTTTTACATCCTGGAATTTACGTTATTACCTTGTAATCTCCCATTCCAGGTTTAAGATCGCTGAATGTGAAGGTTATACCAAACAAAGCCAAGTAAATACTACATCCTGCTAAATTCATATCTATCCCATGCATTTTTATTACCCCATGTACCAGAGCAATCAGAATAAGGCCCATAGATTACAGGTCAGATCAGTGGCATGGTATACAGGCAAGAGTGGTTAATGGTAGCATGGTGGCAAGAGTGCAGGTGGTAAACGGGACACCAAAGAACTATGAGCCCAGATTCTCTCTAGGGGCATAACGTAGGTTACTCAAAAACCTGTAGTGCATGGCCACCGTACGATCTTTCCCACAGTGAGGTAAAGCAAAGTGACAGGGGCTGCTCTGCAGAATATGAAGAGGGGTCCTGAGTCGACCATATTTCATAGACATTCTTTTTGGAAGAGGAGCCCTATGATGTTTTGGAAGCCACCTGAATGGTAGGGCATCCATCCGCTGCAGGAGCTGTAGGGCCTGCATTATGCCCCAGTTTTTCAGCCACCCAAAGTCTGTGAGGTACAGGGGTCCCCAAGACCCCTCATCCCAGTTGCAAGGGGTATCATTTGGTGTTATGCCTCTCTCTCTCGCTTTCTCTCTCTCTCTCTATATATAAATATATATATATATATATATATATATATATATATATATATATATATATATATATATATATATATATATATATATATATATATCTGTGATATCTTTTAAAGACTCAAGTTTGCTGTACAGCAGATCCCCGCTCCTGGCTGCCCTATACAACTGCCTGAGTCATGCAAGTATAGTACATTTAACATAAGGGTTGTTCAATGTCTCTGTTACATTTTCCAGGGTGTAGAACATTTATTTTTGCTTGTGGGATTAGATAGTGCACTTAAATTGAAGGGAGTTTGGGTTCCATACAAAAAACACTCACTCATGAACACATTCAACATTTCCCATTAAAAAAACAATGATGAAAAGCATAGAAAGAAGAAAGCTTATAGAATCGAGTGCATGTATTCATCACTGATTGAGTATTGATCTGTGACAAGATCAATGAGATAATAAGCATTTTACAATTTATACAGGCCCAGTATAATTATTGTTTAGCATGATTGATTTTTATTTTGAGGACTGAATGACACATTGACCGCAGTATATTTTAAACAGGTCTGCAGCCTACAAAGGCAAAAGGGGTGAATAAAGGGTCAGGGATTGTGACAAGACTAATTCGGCAGATGCTAACTTTTGAGTGAATGTTGAGTTAATTGTAGTTTATAAATTCAGCTTCATTAATTTTGTTCAGCTAATTTATTCAAGTCTTCAAATAAAGAAAGAGTAAGCAACAACTGGTTGACATGAAAGGTTTTCATCTGTTTGGGCTGTCAGGTCCGTTCTTCAGTAACAGAACTTAAGAGGGGGTGCAATATCTTCCTTGTTGAATTTAGTGTGACCTTTGCGTCATGGTTATAAAGAAATTCAGGCCCATATTTATACTTTTTTTAGCGCCGCATTAGTGTCATTTTTTACTCAAAAGCGACGCGAAAGCAATGCAAACTTACAAAATACAATTATATATTGTAAGTTTCAGCCGATTTTGAGTCAAAAAATGATGCAAATGAGGCGCTAAAAAAGTATAAATATGGGCCTCAGTTTGCAAATTAATCCATGAATCTGGCACTGGATTGCATGCACAAGAATTAAAACCAGTGCTCAAAAGTAGGGGTAGGGGTCAAGTATTATGCAGAGTGTTCCCCTCAAGATTTGTTACGCAACTGGGCCACTGCTTCCACCAGCTATTTGTGGGCCAGATCTGGGATCCCACCGCCATATGGAAAAATGCTGATTTTGTCTTTTGTCACTTTGACACATTCAGTTGCGCTTGAATGTTGTTTGCATCCATTTGGAGCAGCAACATGCAGGCAGCCAGGGGGTACTTCTGATTTTAAATCCCAGCCTGGCCCAAAATAAATTCCTAACTTGAAGGGCTATCAACCTTTCTTTTGCTCTCATATCATCCTGGCCAGGAGCCATCAGGATCCTAGCACCTAGCGCCATTGCAGTGGAAGGAAACAAGGGCCAGTTTTAGTAAGCGTTTTGCATGGCGCAAACTGCGAAATTGCAGTTTGCGCCATGCAAAACGCGCATCGCGATGCTCATTCCCATTTTGCGACTCGCAAAATGGGAATGCGACTCACAAATAGGAAGGGGTGTTCCCTTCCTATTTGCAACTCGCACCGCGATGCAGAATTGCTATGTGACCGCGAACGCGTTCGCAAAGCAATTCACAGTTACCACCAGTGTCACAGTGTCCCATGGGACCCCTTCCCCTTTGTGAATGTCGCCAATAATGTTTTTTCAGAGCAGGCAGTGGTCCAATGGACCACTGCCTACTCTGAAAAACCGAAACCAAATGCTTTCGTTTTTTTTTATTGCAACTCGTTTTCCTTTAATACACCATCCCTGTGAGTGCAGGGAATCTCAATGGGGTCGCAAAATGCGACCCACCTCATTAATATTAATGAGGTAGGTCTTTGCGATACCATTGAGATTCGCAGACGGTGTCTGAGACACCGTTCTGCATCTGATTTTGCGAATCAGAAATTGCGAGTCGCACCAACTGAATTGAAGAGCAACTATTGGAGACAGGTTTTTAACATTTTTAAACTTTCTATGTAAAGGCTGGACTTGCACTGTGAGAATGGAAGATTTATTTTTCTGTGTGAATAATAAACAAACATTGATTTAAATGACACCTGCTCATATTGTTCATTTAATTCTTTTATAGGCCTACTCATCCCAGTGTAATGTGTCACATAAGTTAACATGAAAGACAGAGGCACAATAAATCATACACATATACAAATCAATATACAGGAAATATTACATAACAGAATGAGGGGTGTAAGTCATAG
Organism: Pleurodeles waltl; assembly: GCF_031143425.1. Lineage (NCBI taxonomy): Eukaryota > Metazoa > Chordata > Amphibia > Caudata > Salamandridae > Pleurodeles > Pleurodeles waltl. The sequence continues at coordinate 444,964,502 of NC_090451.1, read as the reverse complement.
GAATCACATATCATCCATACTTGTAGACATTACATGGTAAGAGTGAATGGTTGGGAGAAACACAAAGTCAGGATATAAAATATAACACATTGATTGTGGTTGTGTGTACTAACAGGACTTTGGGCCTGATTTAGAGTTTGATGGATGGGTTGTTCTGTCAGAATCGTGACGAACATCCCGTCCGCTGTATTACAATGTCCATAGAATATAATGGCATTGTAATACGACAGAGGGGATATCTGTCATATTTGTGACATAGTAACCCCATTTGCCAAACTCTTAATCAGGCCCTTTATTACATAACAAAGGAACTCTTCTTTGCAATATTAGAACAACAACAGATTGAGCATATAATAGGGAACTAAACCCATGACTTACAGTTTGCATGCAGCTCCTGTGCTATAATAGAAGGCTTGCAACCTTTGACCTGGAAGTAATAATATTATCTCAGCATTAAAAGCAGTAGTTTACAGACCTCTCTAAATAAAATACCAATCTGTGATATGCATGTTACACCATGTGCAGGCATATTAGCCCTCTATGCTGCCATATGAGTCAAAACTGTGACACGACAAAACACAGAACTCCCTCAGAACTGTGTTAACCACTAGAGTTATTTTAATGCTTCTTAGGTCCCCTTTACAGAGAGCCACGTGGCACAGAGGGGCTATTGGGCCCACCCATGGGAGTGCAGGCAACTGGGATGAGTATCCCTTCTGCACTTGACTCCCAATGCTGTGGATGAGCAGTCAAAGGTTCCCTTGGGGAGAAAGATACCGGTTAATGAACACAACTGATAACTCAAAGTTCACACAGCAATGTCAATAAATCAGTATCCAGTCAAGTACTTTTTTGTATTAAAAAAAGTATTTCATATTTAACTCTATGCATTCAAAAACGTACTGCAACATTCATAAGCAATAACACCTTTAGGTCAGAGCTCTAGTGTCTCACTGGCAAATCCCTGTCCCACCCAGTCCTTCCATGTGGTTGTGTTTGTTCCTGTTGACTGGAGGCTGCATCCCAAAAATGCTTGCTACTAGGCCTTATTCAAGAATCCACTATGACTCTTAGAAAACAGTTAAAAGTGTCTATTGTCCTACAGCACCTTTAGCAGTGAGTCTCCTGGAGTCTGGTAGGCCAATAACAGGTCTTACCTGCCCAAGCAGTGAGGAATCGTTCAGAGTCTCAACCGGTGCCCTGACTTCAGGCATTCACAATGCTCCAGTCCTGTTTGGTCGAGACGGTTTGCATGCAGGGTGAGCAGCAGCACCTGCCAGGCGTAGGTTTCAATAACGATCAGAGATCCTCCTGTGCTTCCATTTGCATAGTAAATTTAGCACTTTACCAGGCAGAGGTGTTGATCCTGGTGCTCCTGAGCTGGTCCCAGCAATGTGGGGGAAGTCCTCTTGGCAACCTCCTGAGCCATTAGACAGATTAGTGAGCAGGGATTGATGCGTGTTCTCGACCCACGGGTTGCAACTTTCAGTTTGCCAGTTTATGGCCTGAATTTCTCAGTACCTGGTACCAGCAGCCCCTCCTGGCAAACGGGGTTGCCGCAGTACCCGCTGGAAAGGTGTCATTCTTCTCTGCACAGCCAGCTATATCATGGCGGCCCCTCCTGGCATAGAAGTGCTCCTTCAAGACCTCCAAATGGTGCGGTGCATTGACAGAAGTAATTATTTCTACAGCAGCCCCCTTGGTTCATAGGGTCACCAGAATGAGACAGTATGGGTTTATGCTCCCTGTACATCACTAAGTTCACATCTGATTTGTCTACAGCCCTTCTCCTGCTCTACAGGGGTAGCTGACTTGATCTCGCACTTGAGCAACGTCCCATTCGGTACATAACTGTTTCCTCACACCTCGCACCGTGAGTCCTCTGGGAAGGTCTCCCCACTGTACCTCGCTTTCTCCAACACTGTCCTTTACCTCACAGGGTACACTGGTCTTGGTAAGAAGACAGGCACTAGTTCTCCAGGCTCATGAGCAGGTGGTCTTTATTTCTCAAAGTCATGTCCATTCACCCAGCAGGGAGACTAGCATGCCTTGACCTGCAGTCCTGGTCACAGGCAGAAGTCTTGTAGAGCTTCCCCTCTGCTGCTTGACAGATGACAATTTTGGGGGTCTCAAACCTCTCTTCTTATTGTCCATTTCCAGACACCAAGGGCCATATTTATACTTTTCGACACACAACTGCGCCAACGCAGTTGTGCGTCAAAAAATCTAACGCCATTCTGAAGCGCCATGCGGGCGCTGTATTTATTCAATGACGTTAGCCGGCGTTAGCCGGCGGAGCTGCCTGGTGTGCGTGAAAAAAAATGACGTACACCAGGCAGCGCCGGCGTAGGGGAATATGGAGCTTGGGCGCCAAAAAATGGGGAAAGTCAGGCTGAGGCAAAATTTTCGCCTCAACCCGATTTGCGCCATTTTTTTTACTCCCAACCCCCATTGAAATGACTCCTGTCTTAGCAAAGACAGGAGTCATGCCCCCTTGCCCAATGGCCATGTCCAGGGGACTTCTGTCCCCTGGGGATGGTCATTGGGCATAGTGGCATGTAGGGGGGCACAAATCAGGCCCCCCTATGCCACAACAAAAAAAAAAAAATCACTTACCTGAACTTACCTTATGTTCCCTGGGATGGGTCCCTCCATCCTTGGGTGTCCTCCTGGGGTGGGCAAGGGTGACAGGGGGGTCCCTGGGGGCATGGGAGGGCACCTCTGGGCTTCTTCCGAGCCCACAGGTCCCTTAACGCCTGCCCTGACCAGGCGCTAAAAAACGACGCAAAAGCGGCTGGACGTCATTTTTTTTGACCCACCCACTCCCGGGTGTGATTTTTGCCCGGGAGTGTAAATACGGCGCACATGCCTCGGAGTCAATTTTTTTGACAGGAACGCCTACCTTGCATATCATTAACGCAAAGTAGGTGTCCACGCTAAAAAATGACGCAAACTCCATGGACTTTGGCGCTAGACGCGTCTAACGGCAGAGTATAAATATGGAGTTCGTTTTGCGTCGAATTTGCGTAAAAAAAAAACAAAGCAAATCCGGCGCAAACGGAGTATAAATATGCCCCCAAATATGATTTAAAGTCTGTTTCTTGAAGTTTTCATGTTGGGATTTTGCATCTTTTGAAGCACACCCTTCCCTTCTCTTTCCCTCTTGAAAGGCTGTCTGTCACAATAGTAGAGACTACAAAGCTGGACGTCCCACATACAGGCCATTGGAGTGACCTGGATGCGAGTCAAAGTGTTATGTGCATCAGAAGGTTAATCATGCACACCAGCACTGCTCTTTATGATTCCCTTAACTGTCCTATCACCTCCCTGAGCTGTTTCCAGGCCCCTTCTTTGTGCTCTCTCACTGAATCAAAGAGAAACTTTTGAACTGTACCTGGGTAATCTCTCTCCCTCTCTAGTATGTCCCGTAGCCATCTCATAAGAATTCAGCAATACACAAATATCTGTGGGGGATTTCTCAACTCCTCTTGTCCACACCAAGTAGGCCTAGACTCCCCAAAATACACCTGCAATGTACCATTAAAGGCTCATTTGAGTTCAGTGTATGGACAAAGCACACACACTATTCAGTACTGTTTCCTCCATGCATTGTGCTCTCACAGGCACACATACGTTCAGTGCACACATGCACTCTGAGCACACTATTCAGTACTATAGCCTTTCTGTATTGTGCCAGAGTATTCTACTTGCACACACACACACACACACACACTGCTAGCACACACATTAACCATGCACATGCTGCACAACACTCCACCCTTAATGTATTGTACTTTTCTCAATCACACATATCTAGCACATGCATTCACTGCACACATGCTGCACAGCACAGCAGTACATCTCTCATGTAATGTTTCTCTCAAGGGTACACATACATCTAGTACACATACTCACCATGCACACACTGCACAGCACTGCTCTTTCGCTGTATTCTACCCTTCTGATGCATGTTCAACCAGCACAGTCATCACTCCTGCACAGCACAGCACTTCACATCTAACTGATGTAGACCAAGGGTGAGTTAAGCACACAGCAGGATAACTGTTAAAAAGGTGAGAGAGCCTGTAGGTCTTACTCCAGTGACATAGGTTAAAAAGGACCTGGTCGCTCCTACTGATCACTACATGGTCTGCAGCCATGATCACTCTCATGCTGCTTAACTCATGGTGAAGGCAGTAGGTTTCCATCACTGTGATGACAGCGCTTTGGCACTCTTCCTGGTCTAACAAGACCACAATCTGTGAGACAGGCTTATGTCATGATGCACACTCATGATCCGTGTTTGCTATGACAACAAAAATAAGCATTCTGGATCCAGACAACAGTAAAGTTGGTCATCCAGGGCAGGGGAACATATCCATTAGCATGCAGAGGACATTTCTATCCCAGCACTGCTAGTATAATCCCTTCAAAATTGCTGGGCACACAATAATATCTGCAGGAGGTGTCTTAACCCTATAAGATATTTTAAAATACTGCCTCTTTGCGACCAATTAAGTAATTTGGAAACGATTTACAGTCAGATATTCCCTTGCTGTCAGTTTCTTCGCAGGAAACTTAAAATAATGTATGTCAACTGTCTTCAAGTTTTTCTCTCGTGTCTCCATCCCTTTTCCTCTGCTCTGCCTTTAGCTATGGGTTTCCAAAGTACATTTTCTATTAATGTTAGCAAAGGTTATAGCAATGTTTTGCATTTAACACTTTATTCCTGCATTGACATGAAAATGCTTGTAATGTCGAAGTTGAGGACGAGCAGAGTAGAAGACAATCAGTGACCTTTTTAATTTGATTAAGAGACTTATAACTTCATTTAAAGACAAAAGATATAGCATACCTATCTTTTTATGTGCCGAGTCTCCGCCACAGGTTCAGAGTCTCTGCATTTGTAAAATTAATGCTAGTAAAATTAAACTCATTGTGGCACATTTACCATCTTTTGATGCAGTGCAGTGATGCAATCCTTCTGTAAGATATGGCACATTCCTGCCCTTTTCCACTGTCCTAGTGCACAATGGGCTGCCATGCACCAACACAGGCACCCTTGCACGATGGTGCAAGGGTGAAAGAGATTCAAGGATGATTGATTTTGTGTAGGAAGGGACACGTTGCTGCACAAAAACAATCAAAGAAGATTTTTCCTGTTTCTATGTGTACTGCAGAATGCAGCACACATAGAAAAAGGTAAAAACAAGGAGAAATAAAGGTATTTCTCTAATTGCATCTCACGTATAACTCCCCTGGGGAGGTATGAGGTATAAGCTTTTGATGCATTCCCAGGTCTACAAATCCTTGTAAGGGAATGTGTCAAAATCAATGGGTGTTTCGAGGGATCACCCACTGCAATACCCATGGAATGCCTCTTTGACGCAGAGTAAGGCAACACAGTGACTTGCTCTGTGTTGCCTTACTCCATATCTACAAGGCCATGAAAAGCCATGCAATGTGGCTTTCCGTGGCCTTGTAGATATGGGCCTGCAGCCTGTGCTGTCAGTGCATCCAAAAAAGTGATGCACTGGCAGCACAAGCAGCTTGTAAATATGGCCCATAATTTGTGAATATCATAAAAAAGAAAACTTACATAAAAGTGTAAGTTTACCTTTGTGACTCAGGCCCTATATGCGAACATGTTTGTTCTTATATTGTGTGGCTTGCTTTTCTCATATTGATTGAAAGTCAAACATATTACCTTTTCCAATGTCTGTTAGAATAATGGAAACCTCTACTTTTTTCCAAGTGCATGGCAATAAAATAATTTATTTCACATAGGCCACTGAACATGCTTCCAAAATGCAAATCCTTACAAACTCTGGGAAACACCTTATAAGCAAGTTGTTTTTCCTGACGCTCAATTACTCATTTGAGATGAAAAAGTCCTTCATTGCAGGTTGATAACTGCAATTGATTCCTTGGAAAACAATAGCTTTTGGTGATAAATGACTGTACATGTTTCAATAAAAGCTGTTTTATTTGCTTTTTTGATCATGCAGATTAAACATTATAGAACACAGCTGCAAAGGAAATCACATCACATTTCTTTAGTACTGTATGCATTTAGGTGGCAGTGCAGTGTGCAAATAATGAGTAGCTGTAAGGGTATAATGATTCATAAACACTAATATGTGCTGGAAAAAATATTCCTTAACAGTATACCCCCTCACAAAAGACAGGAATACAAAGTTTTCACTTCAGGTTCAGGGTACAGATGAAGAAATTGTTTCAAGAACAAACCCACCTATCAGGGGTGGTTCCTGCACAAGCGTCGCTCCACTGCTTTTAGCAGAAGGAAAAATAAAATGATAACAATGGTGCGTTATTATCATTTAATTATCAGCTGAGCCAGGTTAGTGTGGGGCGGGGCTGGAGGGGGCTGGAAGAAGGAGTGGTTTGTGCACCAAAAGTGTGCATGTGTGTTTGTCCAGCCATGGTGGGTCAGCCAAACACACATGCACACTTTGCATTTCCCCTCCCAGCTGTATTGTACAGCCAGGAGGAGAAAGTACACAGGCCTTTACTCCCTCTGTGAGCACCAAAGCCACCCGCTCACACCAATCACAATGCTTCTGTCATGTGAACAGCTTTGTGATTGGCTGAGGGGAGTCTGGGAGCCTGTGCGCTTCCCGGATGAGGAGGACAAAGGAGACAAACCGGTCTCTTCAGGAAACAGGTAAGTGTTTTTTTTTTTTCTTTTTCATTTTTTCATTCCCCCTGCCCCGCTACCTCCATTCAGTGGAAGCCGCCACTTACACCGAGTTTCGAAAACAAGCAACCATATATATGAGTCTAATAAGGGCACTAACATATGTTCCGCTTGCAGCAATCTCTGCTGGACATCCATCCACCCACCCATCCATTCATCCATCTAACCTTCCTATAAACAGTATTCACATTGTATTCAGATATATTTAGACATCGTAAGATATTTAAATAAGTTACGTGCTCTAGGGCAACACCTTGCTCCCTGCACTTTGCACTGCTGTTGTATGTAAAAAATAGGTTGAATCTGTTCTACTTTCCTATCTCTTCCAAATTTAGGTATTTACAGAGGCAAACAATTTATATCTCCTTTCAGCATCTGCATTAGAGATATAGGGGCATATTTACAAGGAACAGGTGCATCGACTCCGGTGCATCAGTTTCCTTGCTCTGCCCTGCGCCCCCCCCTAACAACACCTTGGTACCAATGTATCACAATGAAGCACACCATGGCCCTTTTTAGCACAACTGTGCCAAAATCTTTGGTGCAGTTGTGGTGCTTTGGAACGCCTCCCTTGCGTACATTATACCTGGTGCAGGTATAATGTGGCTCAAGGGTTTACATTGTTGCACAACGGTACCATTGCGCCACTTTGTAAATACGGCGAAGGGTGAGGGCCTGTTTAGCACCACCATAGCATGAAAAAAGATGACGCTGTGGTGGTGCTAAAGGGTGCAAGGAGTTTGTAAATATTCCCCATAGTTTTATGTTGTCTTTGGAATGGAGAATATCAGCCAGAAACAGATCACGATTTTGCTTTTTTTTTCCTGTCCAGTGTTATGGAGGTTGATGTGGGGCATCTTCAAGTGACTGCCAAGGTGGGGATCATTAGGGGCCTTCCCCTCAATAGGGGAGAAACAACTTTGTTCCCTTGTGTTTGGTGAAGACATTTATGCCTAGCGGTCTTCTAAATCACGAGTTGGAAATTGCCTGGAAGATGGTAAGATGATCAGTTTGGTCATTTTTTTCACATTTGAGGTAGGATTCCTTATTGCATCCCACCTTACTCAGGTACTACATCCTAATACAAGTTTGACCATAAATAGGTTTTACCATCTGTATGTACTGCTCAGTAATGAGGGGGGGGGGGGGCGTATGCTTTTCTTCTCAATTTGATAAACATGAATTTTGTCTAGCTAATGCAATTTTCTCCATACCTGATAAACGTTTTTGCACATTTGTAAGAGTGGAAAACAAGGCCTCCCTTTTAATTGTTTGAAGCATGAATCCTGAGCAATGATAATCTCTAAGGATACCACACCCTGAAGGAACCATTCGGGAAATATACACTCAGCGAGAGAAGTCTTCTGTGCATATGTTTCCAAACAAATATGTGTTTCTTTATGTAAGGTTTTATATAAAGCACTGCTAACTGCCCAGTGCTGGTCCCAAAGCATTATAAGTCTCTGAGTGGTGGAGCATGGTAGATGGCCATGTTGTGAGCACAAAACCTGCACATCAGTGTTACTTAGAATACAATTAATGAGATGCTAGGGAAACCTGCCAAGATGCAAATCTACAGAAAGTAAAGCCTTTAAGGTAGACGTTCAGGTCTTGTGGAAGGTGCACCAGCTTTTTTATATCAAACTGACACAGATAGGAACTTTGGGAAGAGGAGGGATTATTAACTCGTAGGCCACAGAAGACAGATAAGACTTCAGGTGATTTCTGAACTTGACATCATCACATCTTTCATAGATCCAAGGGTTTGGAGTTCTACATGATAGATTCCTACATCCATAAAAATGATCACAAAATTTAATGAATATGGTCCTGCATATACAGAGGAGTCCTATGATATAAAATCTTAGGTTCCTGGGTGGAAGGTATGGAGTGAGCATTTTGTAAAGTAGTTGGGTGAGCACTCTTGTAGTGACTGCTAGCTACCTGGAAGACTGCTTCTCATTAATCAAAGATAACACTTATTTGCCTCTGCCAGATGAGTAACTGAAAATACTTAAATCTTTCATCTTGATGGAGTTGCACTCACTTACTTACTGATGCTCAATAAATCCCACACCTTTGAGCAGTAAAACACTTTGATTTGTACTTTTATGAGCACTGTAAAAATGAATGTGACGTGTGAGAAAATGCCTTTTTTTGCATGTTCACCCCCCTATTTTTGGACTGATGCTGCTGGTAATTCGACTCTGAGAGTGCACTGAAGCCTACTAACCCGATCACAGTGCCAGTGTTCTGATCCTATAGAAATTGTATGTTGTATTGGCTACCCCCAATTGGCAAGCACTAAGGGCATTTAGCGATTCCCAATAGTGTCCCAAATGACCTACCTCATCAATGTTCATGAGGTAGGTCGCAATTTGTGACCCATTGGGAATGGCCAGCGCTCACAGGGACAGTGGCCTGCTGGGCTGAGCAGACCAACATGTCTGTGACTGCTTTTCAATAAAGCAGTTTTTTTTTTAATGAAGCCTGTTTTCCTTGAAGAAAAATTTGATGCATTTCAAAACTAGAAAATTAAAAGTTTTCTTTTAATTTTTTCAGAATAGGAAGTGGCCCGTGGGACCACTGCCTGCTCCCAAAAAATATTTTTGCATGCATTTGCAAATGGGTTAACACCAAATTGACATTGGTGTTAACTGCGATTGCTTTGTAACCACATTCATGGTCACAAAACAATCATACCCACCACTGCAACTCAAATTATGAAGGGACGCCTCAGGGATGATGTATGATGGTACATCGATTTTTGCTTTTTGCTACTTCAAATTGGCACTGCACATTGAACCCTTACTTACTTTCAAGTTCCCAATATATGGAACCCAGGGCATGTAAGACAGAGTGTCCACTCAGAACTGCAGTACTGTTTGTGCTTACTGTGTGCAACAGAGTACAAAATGGTCTCAAGCCTGCCACTGCAGACTGGTAGGACAGTGTTTACACTGCCAGCTCATCTTTGCAGTTCAAACCAATGACAAGGTCACCCTTAACCTTAACAATATATGTAAGTCTCCCCCGAAAAGGCCTATAGAACCCTATGGTAGGGATCTTTGTTTTGGTAAGTAGGAAGTATATTTTTCCTATGTCTTAACAGCAACACTTCCAAATTGTAATTCTGCTATAGAAAAGTTAGCAGCTCCATTGACTAACACACAGTTACCTGTCTGCACTCCAACCTGGCTAACTTCAGAATAGGAAGACTAACTGGGTCATGTAGGTTATCAAATTAATGGTGGTATTAAACCTGACCTGATGTACAGGTCAAACTTACAACCACAATTAATGTTAGGCAACTAATTCAGGCAGCCCATTGGTCTCACACAGGCCCTGGCACACAGACAGGCTTCTGCCTGCCTGGGGAGATGTGAAAATGTCATTGTTGTTAAATGCTTGAAGAGGTATCTCCTATATGTTAGTAAGAGGGGACAAGGAATTGCCTGGGAATCCTAGAGGTCTACTGTGTAGGTTTGGCCACATGATGCAACATTATTTGATCAATGGAGACACAATGTTTGTCTTTTCAACCAGCAAGCAGTAGTAGAATCATAGTTCTGGGACCCTGTATCCCAAGAACAGGCACAGGTGCTTGGTCTGATGGGCCAAACTTCTTTTTCACAGTGATCTTTCCATAAACCAGATCCCAAACCTTTGGAATCCAGCCTCTAGATGTTGCTGAATCCCTCACTCTCAAAGTGGTGGTGTGTATGGTGTAACATTCATCTAAGACAATGAGACGTTCATTTATATCAAAAGGGGTTTCTGCCACTACTGTGCGAGAGCCATCAGGATCAGGGTCAAACATCAGAATGCCAAATAAGACTTCATAAAGATTATGGCCTCCCAAAGATCATCTAGGCAGAATATTTAATGCTCTCTGGACCCCATATAGGTGATGGATCCAACTACTACCTGAACCTAATACTTTAGCTGTTAAGAATTGCTTTAAGTCTCAATTTTTCTTTCCACTATCAAACTTTCTTCAGGATCATAAGGAGAAGAATAATGCACTGCTACAGATAACTTTCCTATTTTAGCCCTGTAAGCCTTAGAGGCAAAAGCAGGTCCCCTGTCCAAATGAAATGTGTCAAACGCATATGTCCCGATAAAGACTTGCAAATCTTTAATAACAGTGCGAGCAGAAGCTGATCATTATGTCCACACTCAAAGGAACCAGAAACAAGAGTCTACTCCTAGTAGAATATATTTGAATGCACCATCAAAGTTTAGGGAACCACCATGGTCCAGGTTCACACACTGCATAGGCTTGTTGTACGCTAAGAGGGGTGTCAGTGGTTAGCGCTTGATGATCGAACCTTTTAATTGTTGGCAGATGTCACAACTAAGGACATACTATTTGCTTGTTTGTATAGACCATGCCACCAGTAGCGTTTTTGTAACAGTAAAATAGTAGCTGCCACAGCAGCACTGGTAGAAGCAATACCCTCATGAGCTGCCTGAATGAATTCTAGCCTACGGTCTTGGTTGGGGATGACATGATCACCCACTCCTGGAATTGTTACATAAGGAATGTTTTGGGCACTTAACTGATTGGAATATTTTTCTCGATGTGCTTTGGGGAAAGGGTGTCGTCAGCCGCAGCTTTCACAGCAGCCAATATTTCACTATCCACCCTCGTGTGAGAATGAGCTATTGCAGCCACAGTTGCAGTAACAACTGCAGATTTGGACACTTCATTGGCCAATTAATTCCTCAAAATGTGTATTCCAACACGTTGAAGGCCCAAGGTGTGTAATACATGAGCATGTGGGAGTTTGTCTTTAAACTCTGCCACCTTCCCCCAGAGGAGTTTATGCTTGATGTTGTTTCCTTTGGAGTCTCTGAATCCATTAAGGTAGATTTTTATTGGAAGACTGGACAGGATAATACTAATTGCACTCAATCAGTGTGGGGAATTACAGATTCTTATGTTCTGGCACTAAAATCAAAGCTTTCATTTCAGCAAGTTGTGTGGCACAATCCCCAAAGGATTGTGTAAAGGTTTGCGGAGGGTAGAATCCTCATGACTCCATAAACAGACTCACACGCCACAGAGTAATGATATTTGGTACCTACAGTAGGTTGAGCTGAACCATCAGTGTAAATGATATATTTATACTGATCTAGAGGCAGGATCTTAGTGGTCAGAGGAGATTCAAGTTCATATTTGAGAAATTCTTGAGTCTGCATTTTGAGGTCAAACACATAATAAACGTAAATGGTAATTAAGGAGGTGACCCATTATTTCTATTGTGGATGTAATGTTTTTGTGTTTGGAATGCTTCCCTTCATGACTGCCTCTAAAACAGGTACTGGGGTGACAACAATGATTTGATATCCCTGGGCCAGTGGTCTTTCCTTGATGACAGTCATCTTAACTGCAGTCAATATTTTTTTTGTGGATGCAAAGTACATTCCAGCAAATGCATATAAATGTGATTTATATGCATTTAGCATTCATTCAATGTGACATAGGTAAAGGCATTGGCACACAGAATTATCCGGATGACCACATTTGTTTAGTTTTTTTCACATGTATGTAAGTGTTTTGCTTCAAGCATGTCAGTCTGTAGGGATCTGAGTGTTCATGTGTGTTCAGTAGTCCAGTGTTTGCTGAGAAAAATCTGGGCAAATTAAATCATAAAGTGGTTTTATGTGTTTCACATAATCTACTATGTTAAGGAAACCTAACAAGGATTGCAGTTTTTGTATGGTATTTGGTGACTGTAGTTATGTACACTTCTCAAGGAAGTGTGTTGCTACACTTTTCCCCTCATTGGAAAGCTCATATCCCAAAAACAGTACACTGAGAAATGCAATTTACATTTTTACAAAATTGAATTTGTAGCCATGTTCCACAAGTCCCAATACAATGCGATCTACTCTGGCCAAATGCGTGTTTAGGTCATCGTCCATCAGATAAATGTAATCTACATAGTACAATACCTTTGTACTATTGATGTCACATGGGCAGAGAACAGCCCTGGACTATTGTTATACCTTTTAAAGAGTTGTCAAAATCGAAGATGAGAGCTGAGTGTAGAAAAAGCGGTTAGATCTCTGCTTTCAGGCACTATGTTTTGGCAGAAAAATTATATTGGAAATGTCCAAGGCTGTTTCATATTTTTTATGGACAATGTTGTTTATTAGTGCTGTACTGTGCAAATTTTAATTTGCAAAAGTGCATGTGTCTGTGATTTAAGACTATTCTATATGAATGGTCTGGCTTAGCTATGGGGAATAAAGGGTTTTTCATATGAGATATGCAGGGTTCAATTATTCCCTGGTACTTGAGTTGTGAGAGAATATCCCTCGCAGGAGCCTTTGATTCATATTTTGTAGGGTATTGTGATTGTACTTGTGGGCTGTACATTATAGGTATAACATGATAAGGATAATCCCTATCCCAGCCCACATAGTTGCTGTAGTACAGCTCTGGAGCTTGTGCAAGTGCCCAGTGTGTGGAATACGCTTAAGTTCCCTTTTCTGGAACTAGAATTGAAAACTATGACAAAATGACATCTTCCCTTTGTGGGAGTGTTCTAACAAATTCGGGTGGCCAGTCTTTTTCAGCCAAGAGAGTGTTGCAGATGAGCATTAATCTTTCCCAGAAATTACTTGAATTGTGTGCATTATGCCCCTCCTCAAATTGTATGTTTAGTTTATAAATGTGGTCTGCCTATCTGGAGTTATGACTTCTATGTAGTTGTCAGTTACTTTCACATCCATAAACTCTTGAAGATTCTGGAGAGCTATTGTGACCTCTACCGCACTGTCTAGCAGAGTCACTAGCCACATCCTGTTACTCAGCAGTCTTCTCAATATGTTTTGCATATTTTGCTGAAATTCCTGCAACCTTTTTCTTTTTGAATTGAGTTTTTTTTAAGTTTCTCTTCCTTTTTCATTATTACATCAGATGAGTATTGTGAGTCCTTCTTTGGTTTCACATACTCTTTTTTATCTGCGCTCTAACTTCCCATCTCTCACGGTCCTTTCGTCAGATGAGTACTGAAAGAACAAGAAGAGTGTGTATCAGTATACTGATACCCATCAGGTTTTTTTAAATTATCACAGTTCCATAAATTGTAAAAAAAATTCTGAGGTCTCCCAAAACAGAGATTTTCCCAATGATTTCCCTTATCTTTATTTGATTTTTGTTTATCCCTGCATTTTTTTAGAAGAGTCCTGCGCTTGTTTGGTATTATCTTTGTTGGAGTTACCTTTAAACTGTGGCCTAATTGGTCTGGCCTCCAGGTTATCCTGAACTATACTAGTATAAGTCTCAGATTTGTTTTTGGGTAGCTCATGTTCCTGATCTGCTAAAGCAGTGAGGTGTTGGCATACCACTGATGCTACTGCTTCCCTTTGAATATTTCTTTAAATAACTGAAGATTCTGTGGCAAAATTTACTAATAATTTCATCCCAAAGTCCAGGGCAGGGGCAGCCCCATTTTCATTTTGAATTTGTTTGAACACCTCTGGCAGAACTGAAAGAGATGGTTTGCCATGTGTTATAGTATATATTGCAGTAGAAACTGTGCCCCAGGCAGCATACTCATCTATTAAGGGTACCATCCTAAATATCCTGTTTATCTTGGGGCCCCATATGGGGAAACACTAGTTCCAGCTTGTTTGTTTCTTGAGCAATCCAAAATGGAATCTCTCCACTTTTGGTGGGAACTTTACCCATAGTTGAACTATTAGTCTCTGAGTTTATCTTTGGTGTAAGCATTTGTTGTTGGACAGCTGGAGCAGCCCTCGCCCGGCAGTATTCAATGTTCGCATTACAAACTGTGTTAAGAGTCTATGGGCCATATGTATGAAAACATGAGCTTGCGAATCGCAAATAGCGATTTTTAAGAAATCGCTATTTCTGAGTCGCAATTGGTCATGTAACAAAATTGCTATTCGGAATTAGCGATTTCTTAAAAATCGCTATTTGTGGTTTGTGAGGCCCATTTACCGAATCGCAATTTGCATTCTCGCAAATTGCGATTTTTTTGCGATTCGGTAAAAAAATCGCAAAAATGCAAGAAAGTTCGAGATTGCACACCTGGAGGAGCCTGATGACATCACCAGCAGGAAATGAGTCATCCCAGGCAATTTCAGGTTCCACACCCAAACCAGCATCCTGAGAGAGAGCAGCCCAGCCACACAGAGCAGCACTCAGAGGGAGCCAGCACACCTGAGCCAGGATGGAGACCCCAGGCCAAGGACAGGAGGCTGAAAGGAAGCGCAAGCTTAAATTCAGTGAACATGGGCTTGAGGTCCTGACTGAGGAGGTGGTGAGGAGCCATGACCGCCTGTTCGGAAAAAGCTCACTCCAGGTTCCTGAGAGTGAAAAGAGGAGATTATGGCTGGACATACAGGGGCATATTTATACTCCGTTTGCGCCGGAATTGCGTCATTTTTTTTGACGCAATTTCGACGCAAAACTAACTCCATATTTATACTTTAGCATTAGATGCGTCTAGTGCCAAAGTCCATGGAGTTAGCGTCATTTTTTTGCGTGGACACCTACTTTGCGTTAATGAGATGCAAGGTAGGCGTTCCCGTCTAAAAATTCGACTCCGAGGCATGTGCGTCGGATTTATACTCCCGGGCAAAAATCACGCCGGGAGTGGGCGGGTCAAAAAAAATGACGTACGGCTGCTTTTGTGCCGTTTTTTAGCGCCTGCAAAAGGCAGGCGTTAAGGGACCTGTGGGCTCTGAAGGAGCCCAGAGGTGCCCTCCCATGCCCCCAGGGACCCCCCCCCGTCACCCTTGCCCACCCCAGGAGGACACCCAAGGCTGGAGGGAGCCATCCCAGGGACATAAAGGTAAGTTCAGGTAAGTCTTTTTTTTAAAAAAAATTGTGGCATAGGGGGGCCTGATTTGTGCCCCCCTACATGCCACTATGCCCAATGACCATGCCCAGGGGACATAAGTCCCCTGGGCATGGCCATTGGGCAAGGGGGCATGACTCCTGTCTTTGCTAAGACAGGAGTCATTTCTATGGGGGTTGGGAGTGGAAAAAAAATGGCGCAAATCGGGTTGAGGCGAAAAAATTGCCTCAACCTGACTTGCCCCATTTCTTGACGCCCAAGCCCCATTTCCCCTACGCCGGCGCTGCCTGGTGTACGTCGTTTTTTTTAACGCACACCAGACGGCGCCGGCTGCTAACGCCGGCTAACGTCATTCAATAAATACGGCGCCCGCATGGCGCTTCAGAATGGCGTTAGCCGGCGCTAATTTTTTTGACGCAAAACTGCGTTAGCGCAGTTTTGCGTCAAAAAGTATAAATATGGGCAACAATCCAAAATCTACGCCATTTGAGTGGCACAGCGCTCCATCGAAGAAATAAAAAAAAAGGTGGTACGACCTGCGCTCCCGTGCAAAGGAGAGGGTGGCAAGGAGACTTGCGGAGGCCAGGGGTACAGGTGGCGGACCACCAACTGAAGCACCATCAACACCACTGGAGGACCTGGTGGAATCTACACTCCTCCCTGAAGCTGTGACTGGGGTCACAGACATCGACACCTCTGGCACACTGAGTACCAGTCAAGGTAAGTGCAATGATGTTTAGGAACCCTATATGTGTATGCACAAAAGCCCCTTAGGAATTAGCATCTAATGTGAAGCAGTGTGTGAAGTAGTACAGTCCACATCTTAGAAGCAGCACAACAATGCATTATGGGAGTGGCAGTCCACAAACTAGTACAGACAGTAGCATAACAATGTAATGAAGTATAGTGACACCCAAGGTAACACAACACACACAACACCGTGTAGAGCAGTACCTGTACCTTTATTGCCTTTTCCTGACAGATAATGTAACATACAGAACTGACATGCTGCATATTGTTGTTGCAGGTGGGCCAGGCCCAGCAGCCACACAAAGTACATGTGTAGGAGAGACGGACACCCATCAGCCCTCGGATACAAACACCAGTGGGTCCCTCCACATGTCCACTGTCCGACGCAGGCCAGGGCACTGCCACTGCCAGAGTTCAGCGGTGACTCTGATGAGCACTTGGAAGGGCCAAGCACACCGTCAGCAGCAGACAGGCACAGACAGAGTCTGGAGGGCAGGGGTCAGCCAATACAAGCACCACGCAAGATTGCAACAGAGTCCCGGGCACAACATTATGAGGCAGGTGAGGGTCCGTCCTTATTCGGGGGCCTTGAAGCTGCTATGTTGCAGCAGCAGCGTCTGCAAAATAAGCGGATCCTCAGTTTAGACAGAAACCTGCGAGTACACAACCGAAACATGATGGGCCTGCATCGCCAACTGGACGCACTCAATGGGAATATTTTACAGCTGTGTGAGGGACAGGTGCAGGCTTCAGAGGACACCAGGGACCTAACAAGTGCTGTCCGTGACCTCTGCCAGGAGCTGCGCCATGAGAGGGTTAGCCGGTGCAGACAGGAGCACAGATTCCGGACAACGTTTTGCAGCTACTGCAGGTCCTCCAACAGGATGGCTACTTCCACTGCATTGATCGCCCGTCGCACAGTGGCGGCGCAAGTGGAGGCTGCACATAGCAGCAGGGACGTTATCCAGGGACTAGTTCAAATCACAAATGTGATAGAACACATAATGGGACAAAGATCTGCCACTCCAAGTGAGGTAGCCTTGGGGGACACTGAGGACAGTTCAAGCCTCAGCAGTGTTGCCGTACCAGCAGCAGACACCAGACAGCGCAGTGCCAGGCACAGCACTGCCACTGAAGGTGACAATAGAGGTGCCAGTGACTTAACAGGGCACCCGAGTGGTGTGCGTGGGAGAAAAAAGTGACTCTTGCCGCCATTAGACTGCAGTTGCCACTATGAGGGAATAGTGCATGACTCTGGTCATTATTTTTTTTCCATTTGTGACATCACCTGTTTCATTTATTTCTCAATCATACATTACCTGACGTAAGGTAATACATTTATATCACTACAGGTACAGTTGTCAGTGGATTCGTGTCATTAATACTCACGTCTGAAATGGTTGTGTGTGATGTCGGCACGCCTTTGCCTTCCCTCTGCTGCACTGGTCCTTTCTGCTGGCTGTAGAGGTGGTATGGGATCGTCATCCTCATCTGATTCAGTGTCACTGATTTCTATAGGTATGCCCCTGGTTGTAGCTATATTGTGCAAGATTGCACAAGTAGCCACTATTCTACATGTTGTCTCTGGACTGTACTGTAGTGCCCCTCCACTTTTGTGGAGGCAACGGAAGCGACTCTCCAGCGGGCCAAATGTGCGCTCCACCACGTTGCGGGTTGCCCTGTGTGCTGCATTGTATCTCCGTTCTGCTGGTGTTGTGGGATTGAGATAGGGCGTCATCATGTAGGTGCGCAATGCGTAGGCACTGTCTCCTGGAAGGAACAGAGGGTACAATGAGTAAGTGAGCCATCAGTCGTCACTACTGCATAAATGCACCAGTGTACAGAGGCAAAATACCTAGTAGATATCCTTCATCAAACTCCCCAGCTAGCAGTCTTGTGTGAATGCCGCTTTGGCGAAAGGTGTACGAATCATGTGTGCTCCCTGGGTACTTGGCCACGAGATCAGTTATGATATAGGAGGCATTGCATATCACCTGAATATTCATGGAATGTTGGTATTTACGGTTTCGGTACACATACTCTGTGACTGATGGTGGACAGATTGCCACATGTGTGCCATCTATGGCACCTAGGACGTGGGGGAACTGTGCTATCTGGTAAAACTCTATTTTTGTCTGCTGTAATTCCTGGTGGGTGTGGGGGAATCTGATGTACTGTTGGAGTTTGCTTAGCATGGCGTTGATAAATGCATTGAAAAATCTGGAGAGGGTACTCTGTGAAACCCCTCCAGCTGCTGCTATGACCCCTTGATAGCTCCCTGAGGCGAGTAGGTGTAGGGAAAATAATACCTGCACATGGGTAGGTATGCTGTGAGTCCTATGTGTTCTGCGCTGCAGTATGGGTTGTAGCTCAGCTATCAGATCAAGTATCATGGCTGAGTTCAACCTATACTTCTCATATACTTCCTCCTCTGTCAGGTCAAAAAGTGTAATGCGCACTCTGAAAATGCGTTCCTGTCTCCTCCTCCCTCTCCTCAAACCTGCCAAGATCCTCATCCTCCTCGCCATGACGCAGAGTGCAGCCATTGTGGAAAAGTGTCTGAGGCATTCTGGGCCTCTTTATATAGGTTGCACCTGGTTACCACCCGGTTTCACTTAGTGGTATTTTGCATGTGCAAAATGCCATTCTGCGAAAAATCGCAATTTGCGATTTTTTGATGCATCTATTTGTGACTTGGATTTTGCGAAACGCATTTTGGGCCTTGCAATTTCCTACTGGAATTACCGAATCGCAAAATGCGACTCGCAAAATCAGGTCGCAACGCAAAAAATCACAAATTTCGCAATTTCTTATTTTTGGTCTGCGAATGCCTTTAATGCATCACAGACCACGTTTTTGTACTCACAAACGGCCGATTTTGGCGATTCGCACCATTTGCGAATGCAAAAACGTTTGATACATCTGGCCCTATATGTGCTTATTAAATCATTGTATAATGGGCTTAGTACAAAATGTATATTTTGTACATTTTGATAAAGATTATAGACAACTAGGACTGGCCATGTGGGCCCTTCATTACTAAAGGAACCTAATCCAACGTGTGCAATTACCTGTGGGGGGGGTGCAATTTTAATGTTATTGGTTTGATAATGGAATTTCTAAATAATTGCCTGCTCGGTATTGTGCTAGTGGATTAACCATGTTTATGTATGAAATGTATTTGCATTCGCATCGACTGCAGGAAAGTTGACCCATGAATAAAATGTTTTAGTTTTGTACGCATTGTGTGCCTCAACCACAAACATAACATCTCCACCCCTAGTGGCTAGCCCATTTGCAAGTAAATATTGTGTGACAGCATGTCTAGAATTTGCTAGAATAACAACTGGATTTGTTATCTTGTAAAACAGAAATCAGAGTTTTGAAGCACCAAGTGGGGTGTCCTTTTAAAAGATCAAGCTTGAACACGCTACAGACTAATATAGGTGCTTCCTATATAGCCGAATAGGCTATTTCCCTAACACCACCGACATCTCCGTATAAAGGTGAATAGTGTACCTTAGGCATACAAGAGAGAACTACTCAGAAAATCCCTTAATTAAGTACCTGACCTTGATACATTGGTGAAACTATGTTATGCGGTTTCTACTTTAGTAATAGGACTGCATGTTTAGGAGAGCAGCTCTGCAGAGTGCACAAGATTGGGTACACCCCACACCGTACTAGCTGTCAGCCTAATTCCTGTCTAGTTCACAGTGTCTCACTCAAATCTCCAAACCCACAGGGGTAATTGGTGATTATGGCAACCTGAACATAACTCTCCGATCCCTGAGGAAAGCTGTGGAAACAGATTGTCCCCTTTTGCTCAGCAAGATAAGTTTTTAATACATTTATTGAAACAACTGCAATCTAGTATACAAAGCATGTGCTGAGATAATTAGGCAGGTGAAAAAAAGCAATGAAACCAATACTATGATCAGGGTGAAAAGGATAAAGAACCCCACCATGATGTGTGTGGTTCTAGATGTTCTAGCAATTTTACGGATTCCTACCTAACCCTATGTCTATGTCTGAGAGCATAGTTGTTGTAACCCTCTGCCTGGCTTGATCTAAGGGATTAGCTCCAATCCCATACCTGGATAGAATATCTGAAATTGGCCTGTCATGTAGATGGCAATCATCTCAGGAAACTGTAACTTCAGCATCAGCAAAATAGTAGGTAATGCATTATGTGTCTCAGGATGGTCATGACTGGAGTGCCCTCCATCCTCCTTGGGTCAGTTTATACATTATATAATAACTCATGCAACATTGGGACTACAGTTCTGGTCTAATATTGTATCTTGATGATGGAAGCTCACTACTGGACTGGCAGCACAAGTCAGCATATTGTGTGCCACATTTCACAGCCTTAGACAAAGAGTACTGATTATTTGTTGTGAAAAGGCTGATTAAATAAGCAGCGTGTTCCTTGCAGGCTTCGAAAAAAGCTACTGATAAAAGCCATCACTAAAAAGCAGTCTGGCTAACAGGAATAAAATGTGTATAAAAATGTGAATGAAAAACAAACCATAAAACTAAGCTAAAACAGGGGTACACAACCCGGGTACTAAAATGACTCTCACAACAAATTCACCCGCTGCACTTTAGGCTAATGACTGCCTACAATTATATTCTATTAGTCACCAGGCACCCAAAACAATAAATCAGAGATAGCCCAAATTTGCACCCCAGTTTGTCGGACCCAGGAGTGCTATCCAAGTGCAGATTTATCTCAACTAAGGGACACTAGCCCCCATCTAAGGATTTTGCCCCTACCATGATGCAAGAACACCAGTAGCCCAGCATTGATTGGACAGCTACTGCAATGTAGAAGACTTTGAGAAACCCCGATCTCTGTGGCCAAAGTCACCCACTTCACCTGTGGATCAAGGAGCAGCCACAAGGATGCCCCTGTCAACCACACCACAACCGGAGAATCCTTTGAGCATCTTTTGTCTGTATCCTCAGCATCAGGACCACTCCATTGATGTCCATGGTGGACACCCTGTACATTTTGGAACTTGCATTATAAGCGCTCCGGTGGCCAGGTAAGCGCCCATAGTATCCACTCTGGCTCCTTAGACCTCTGTGAAGCCGGAATTGGTTACCTAACCTGGGACGGAGTAGTCAAACTAAGTTTTACAACATTTTCAAAGGGTTACAAACTTTTTTGTTGACCAATGCTTGCTTGCAGTTGCATTTAAAAGTGATATTATATTCTAAAATCTGTAGCTGTGGGCAGAATTCCGTGAAGTTATATAAAAAGTCAGTGCGATTCCACAGAGTTGTTGAGCTGGCTGAAATTGGTATGTCACGCTGATTTTTAGCACCACAAACTTGTTCCACACTGAGAAATTAGGTTGAACGGCACCACGCAGAGCCCAAGAAGGCGCTACTGCTTGAGTTGGCTTTACTGCTGCTCAAGTTGGTTTTACTATAGTTAGAGTATATTTCCTACTCGAGTGGCAACCTTCCCAAACGAATAAATGCAACCGCCCATGTTGAGTAAATCTTGCTGGGTGCCCTCCTAGCACCCGAAAACCACACTAGAGGATGACAATTTTTCACACAGTTGTCAACTTACTTCTGGTGTGCAGCACTCAAGAAAATAACTCCACCACAAGCCGGTCAATGGAATTTGGCTAGAACTCCGCATTACATGGGCGAAAACTCTGTGAACTCTGTATCTCCAGAACCCTGTGGTGTTTTTTGTTCATTAAGGTCTCTAAAAACTCCTAAAAATATAATGTATTCGAATAAATTGGTGTTGATTTCTTTAATGTTCTGTGACTTTCTAACTTTGTTGTTTCATGCCGTTAAATGCTTTATTCTAAATTTATTCATTAAGCCTTATTGCTCCCAGCCATAGCTACCCAGGGTTAAGCTTGAGGGTAAAGTAAATAAGCCTGACTGAACCCAAGATAGTATATGAAAGTCTACTGCACAATAAAGCCCCACAGCCATATCATGTTGTACACCCAAATCCTCACATGACTCATTCCCCAAAGAAATACCTATGTATCATAATTACCTCCCTAGTTCCAAGAGAGTGTGACATTGTCCTTGATGTGATCATAATTCCATATGCCTCCATCCAACTTTCCAATTACTTCAGGAGTCAAGTATGTCTGCGTCTAGCTCAATGAGGAATATGGAAGAAGTGGCAAATACTACCAGCATCTCTTTATGACTTGCCTGTTATCAGTTAAATGATCTGAGAACTATCATTTTGCACAGGAAAATGGCTCTGAGTTTTTTCTTGGCTGCCAAGGAAGGTATGTACACGACCTCATTTAGTATTCATGAACCATTAAATAGTGTTATGGATAGTGTCATGGAACTAAATAAAGTCCACAATGGGTTAATTTAGAAGGGAGCAGCATTTGGTCCTGGTTGAAACATATGTTCAGTGGATGGCAACAAATATTTTGGAAATAATTATTACATTCTTCATTCTTTTAGTGGTAGTTTTTATGCTCATGCCATTATGCAAATGTCCTATTTGTTGACCTAGAACACATAAAGGTAATAATTTCTATTGACTATTACTGAAGCAATAATAATACCAGAAAATATCCAATCAAAGTGGACAGACTAACCCATGCCTAATACCATTCTCTAAAAATCACTAACACTCACAATTGCCCTAAGATGTTTCTAAAGTATTTGGAGAACTTTCTCATCCTTGCAATGTGTCTGCTCCCCCGCTTTCTCAGATTCAGTACGAGGAGCTTGCCCAGTTTTTTATTCAAAAGGTTGCAAGCATCCATTTACATATGTCCAAGATGTTACATACAACCAATTATCTAGGGCAGCCACCCCCTGGACAGTGCAAGGAGATCTGATGCTATTTCTGTAGTGCTATCTTGGCCCATCTTATACCTTCCTCTCTTCACCGCTATTTTAAAGTCCATCATATCAGGTTCCCGATTGGACCCATTAACACCTGCTAAGCTTTGTTTGTTGGATCCAACACTATTACAGATAGTGATGAATCTTTTGAACACCTCTCTGTGCAAGGGTCCTGTTCCACAGAGCTGGAAGCATACTAAGATCCTTCCGATCTTGAAAAAAACCTAATCTCACTCCATCAATCTGGTCAATATTTCATCAAATTTCTCTATCTGGGCTCTCCAAAATTTTGGAGAAGCATTTGAATGCACTACTTACAGCCTATGTACAAGCCCAAGAGTTTTTCCATCTCTCACCATCAGGTTTTAGGACCAGACACAGGCCCTCACCATTACATTGGTGGTAAATCCCGCTTACTGCCGCGGTGACAGCCGCCAATGTACCGCCGCAGAGGCGAACATCCGTTTGCCAAATTATGACACACACACCAATCCGACAGAATTCCTCCACACACACAAATCCGCCAGTCCAAAGTCAGTGCTAGAGTAGTGGTACAAACACCCATACTGTTACGCCAACCGAACAATGCCCATCACATTATGACCGACGAATCAACAGGGAAGACATTTAATTGCGGTAAACCATTGGTGGTACACACCGGCAGGCTCAAAATAGACACCCAAATACTAAACTACACAACACTGGCCAATACCAAAAACACACACCTGACACTAATACACATGCCACACTACCCACAACCCTTTACGGATACAAATTATTGCCACCAGACTGACACCAAGACAACTGCGACAACTAGACACACACACAACATACACCCATACATCCCTCACGTACCCCACTTCACACACCCAACCACAGTACCCAACACCCACACACTCACACACACCACACAACACCAATGTCCCCACCAAGGGAACCCCCGTGTTACAGATAAGGAGATGCGGGTCATGGTGGAGGAAATAGTCAGGGTGGAGCCAGAGCTGTTTGGTGCACAGGACACCCATCACAGAAGCATGCACAGAATAGGGGAACTAACAACCCCACAATACATGACTATACATAAACAAAGGGGGCAGGGCAACAGCAACGATAGAGGGGAAGCTAGGGATGTACAATATGTCACAGATATGAAGCATAATACAACACTTACATCCCCACAGGTGCCCCAGCCAATGCTACCAGAGAGAGCTGCCACGACAAACCAGTCCCCTAACAGAAGATGCCCCCAGTGAGGACAGTAACTCTGGACTTCAGGATTTGGATAAACTACCTGGCCCATCAGGGACCACTGGTCAGTCGGTCACCCCACCCCACTCCCAGTCAACCACAGAGCCTACCCCATCAGTATCCAACACCACAGCACCCACCCAGCATCCCCATACTTCTGTCCCCAGGACATGTCAATCAGCAGTGTGCCCACCTGTACAGGGACCCCAGTCCACACCTCTCCCCCAAGACAACCAGGGACCTGGGCCCAGTGGCAGTGAGCACACCGTTCAAGTGACACAAGCACAGGGCAACAGGCACCCTTGGAGGACTGCTGTGTGCCAGGGGGAGGAATGTCCCAGGGAACCGACTCTCCAGGAGGCACTCACCAAGATCCTGGGGACCTACTAACAATCCCAGGATACAATGGACCAGATCCTTACCATCATGCAGGAGAAGAAGCGGCTGCAGGAGGAACACCATCAGGAAATCAGGGAGGACTTGCAGGCTCTCAACACCACCATGATCTCCATAGCAGGGGTGCTGGCAGATGTGGCCAACATCATGTGGGAATCGACAGCACATCAGCGGGCCCCTACCACTAGCCAGTCTATTGACCAGCCCTCCACTTCTGCGGCCCCTCCATAGGACCCACAGACCACCAGCACCCCTCCCCATACAGAAGGTGAACCACCCTGCAAACGTTCCCTGTGATCCAGACAGAAGATAGAGACACTTGTCAAGACCAAGACCACTGCCAGGAAATGAGACTCTCCTGATTGTCTCCCTTGTGTCCCAACCTGTTACCTTGTCCACTTTGAACTGTCTTTGTTCCCCTTCATATGGATGGCCCCTTTGACACTCGACTTGTGCTACGAACAGACAGGAACAATTCACTGGACTTTCCTCTACAATTACCCCATTCCATTGCACATTTCAGTCAATTATGTGCACTACAATAAACACCCTTGAACACACCTTGAGTGACACTGTTTTATGTGTTGAAAATG
This sequence comes from Pleurodeles waltl, assembly GCF_031143425.1. Classification (NCBI taxonomy): domain Eukaryota; kingdom Metazoa; phylum Chordata; class Amphibia; order Caudata; family Salamandridae; genus Pleurodeles; species Pleurodeles waltl. The sequence continues at coordinate 444,939,102 of NC_090451.1, read as the reverse complement.
TGCATTTATAGAAACAGTCACATCTAGTGCAAATCATATGAACACTGTCATAGCATACAAATAATGACCTTTAGCTGTCTGTAGTAAACACATCAGGACACTGTTGTCATATCACCAACATCTGTAAAATGATAATCCATAGGTGACAGTAAGTTGGGGTGCAAAGTAACTGAATGCCTTCATGCTACAGCCACACAGATAAATAAATAGACAGAGAAATAATCAGATCCACTGTTTCACCCGTGTGTCATTGCAAGTATTGGCGTATAACTGATGTTCTGTTGTCCACATATTCATCCTCTGCCTCCTTATCCTCACTGTCCTCAGGGTCCAATGCTGCAGAAAAGGCACATGTCGTCTGAGGGCCAGGTTGTGCAACATGCAGCATGCCACTACTGTCTGGCAGACTTTTTCGAGTGAGTGGCACAGGGATCCACTTGTAAGATGCAGGCACCTGAACCTGGCCTTCAGGAGGACGAAGGTCCTTTTGATCATTCTCCTGGTTCTCCCATGTGCATCATTGTAACAGTTCTCAGCCACTGTTCTGGCATTCCTCACAGGGGCCAGAATAGAAGAGCCACAATAGGTTTGGATAGCCAGAGTCATCTGCAAGTATTGAAGGACAAAAATTTGCCTTACACAATGCTATGGGGATAACACTGGAAGGCATACACTGACATACAGTGGATGGGGACTCTGGCTCACCTATTAGCCACACCCTGTGCCTCTGTAGTTGGGTCATCACATTTGGGATGTTGATATTCCTCAAAAGAAAGGCATCATGCACCGACCCAGGATACTTGGCAGTCATGTGAAAGATGTACTGCTCTGCCAAGCACACCATTTGCACATTCAGTGAGTGGAAACTCTTCCGTTTCCTGAACACCTGTTCATTCTAGCTGGGGGAATAAGCGCAATATGTGTACCGTCAATCGCCCCCAATAATATTGGGTATATGTCCCATTGCATAGAATCCTGCTTTCCCATTGGCCAAATCTTCCACCTGGGGGAAAGAAATGTAGCTGCACATGTGTTTCACTCAGGCAGACAATACCCTTGGCAGCACAATTGAGAACATTGGCTTTGACACTCCTGCCTCCAAGCCCACTGTCACTTGGAAAGAACTGGTTGTCAGGAAATGGAGCATTGATAGAACCTGCACAAGAGGGGAGATCCCAGTGTGATGATGGATAGCAGATATCATGTTAGGCTCCAATTGGGCACACAGCTCTGTGATTGTGGCTTTATCCAGTCTATAGGTGAGCATTATGTGCCTGTCCTCCTGTGTAGCCAAGTCCACAAGGAGTCTGTACCCAGGGGTTTGTCTCCTTCTCCTATTCATCAGTAGGGGTAGGTATCTAAGTGACACAAGAGTGAGTAGGCTGTCACAATTTGAACAATTGAAACACCATCTCAGTGTGTATACAGCATTAATGTGATGGGGCAGTGGGAATGGCAAAGTATGTGCAGTTTTCGGCAATGATGAAGTTATGGAAGATCTGAATGTAGTCCACCACCATGAAATGGCAACCACCTATCCTGTATCTAGGAACAGGTGGAAGTGAGGTAACTCCGCCGAAGTTGGGCATTGTGGCGGAAGGTGGTCTTGCACTGCTGTGAAATTCCTCATTGGCTAATATGGGGCTCTATGGAGTACAGTGGTCAATGGGGATCAGCAGCGGTGGTGACGGTGTACACCACCGTGGATGTGACTGCAATTTTCTGTCTATAACCTCACATGATTCCTGAGTTTCCATGGGACAACACCTACACTGCGTGTGCTGCTGTGACCTCTGTCTGGAACCTACCATTGCCCGTGTGACCCAGGAAAGGGCCCCGCCTTCACTTTGATGGAGTTGGAGCGCTTGGTGAATGGGGTCCTGCCCCAGTATGAACAGCTGCATGGGCCTCCAGACCAACAGGTAAGAACACCTTGCGCACAATGCATGTGGGAGAGTTGCATGGAGATGTGCGTGCAGGCATCATGTGATTTGGGGGGGATGTCTGGTGGTAGTGTAAATGGTGTGCGCCGGGCGATGTGTTTGCCAATGGATTTGGGAACGGGATTTGTGGGCCATATGTGTGACAAGCTGAATTGTATGTGTAATGCTGTCCTCCTGTCTGTATTACCTCTGCAGTTCAGCGCCCATCAAATGAAGGGATTGTGGCGTGCCATCACCAAGGATGTGAGGACCCTGGGGGTCTACAGCAGGTGGAGCACCCACTGCAGGAAACGGTGGAAGGACCTGAGACGCTGGCCATGAAAGACTGCAGAGGCCCCGCTGGGGATGACCTCCCAACAAGGAAGGGGTGCCTGTCAGAACCTGACCCCCCCCTGATGGCCCGCATACTGGCAGGGGCCTACCCAGAGTTGGATTGATGCTTGAGGGCATCACAGCAGCCAGAAGGGGGTGAGTACAGTGGGTATTACTACAATAATTTGTAGGTGGCATGGGATCCAGGTGGTGGATGTGAGTTATTGGGTGCCCCTTAATGCCAGGACAGACATTGCAACGTGATCCAACTCAAGGGTAATGGGTGTATGGCAAATACAGGTAACCCAGCTCGTTTGTCGGTCAGTGTTTTGTGAGTCCCAGGAGGGGTGCAATTGGCGGTATTTGGCCCCCATCTTGCTGTGGCATTTAGCCAATTCAGTGCCAGTGCAATGCATAGTGCTCAAGCCTGATCCCTGTGTGTGACAGTGCTGTGTATGCCAACTGTGGTGTTGGTGCTGTAATTGACCCAGTGCTCCTTTCTCTCCCTCCCCCCTTTCTCCTTCTGTCATCCTGTCCATGTGTGCATTAGCATCATCTGGCGGAGGAACAGGGTAACTGGTGACAGAGGGAGCTGCATCCACAGCATCCAAGAGGCAGAGTCCACCAACCCCGAGAGATCCAGTGGGACGGAGGGCGAGTGGATCACCACAGCAGGTGAGGGGAGCACCACAGCAGAGACAGGAGGTGACTGCAATGTCAGCAGAGGGCATGTAGGCCACCCTCCAGGGATTGTTGTACTAGGAGCTCCATCCAGAAGCAGTGGGCAAGTTCCCCATTTCAGAGTCTGTGACCTTGCACTACCCAGCATTGGGAAATGGGCATAGAGCCCCCTCCAGAAGCAGTGGGCTAGTTCCTCACATCAGCTGAGGTGCCCCCACCCCTTTTCCCCCTGAGGTGCCTTTCCACTTCCGAGATGTTGCCCCTGCACAGTTTTGTGTGGCGTTAGTCAGGATCAAGTTGGGGCTTGGACTGTGCCCTGTGGCCATGTGGGCCATTTGTACTTTCGACTGGGCATTGGCCCTATCTGGACAATTGTTCATGTATCTTTGTTCTAAAATTGGTTTATATGGTGGCTGTTGCCATGCAATTACAATTTCAGTAGTTCCAACCTGTAGTCCTCATATTATTATGCTGTGTGTCCTGTGCCATTGGTTTATGTCTGCAGCTGGTTGTGTGTATGGTGTATGTGTCTTGTGTGTGTTGTGCATGTGTGTGTCACTCTCCTTTTCCTCCCTCCCTCCCTTTTGTGCTTGGTGTCTGTACTCACCATTGTCGTGTTCGTCGGTGTTCCAGGTGGAGCATGACGTAGAAGAGCATCGGGAAGACTTGAAGTTCCGAGTCCATAGCGACACTGATCTTCTCTGTATCTCTGTTGGTGAGTCTTTGGTCTTCTGTGATGCGTTTCCGCCAGGCTTTTGATGGCATTGGTATCGCCTCAGAAATCGTGGAGGTTTGCAGTGTCATGGTATGGTGGGCGGTACCTTGTCTTCTGCCTGGCTGTTGATGGCTACCGCTGCGGTGCGTGGTGTTAACACCCTGGCGGATGGTGTGGTACACTGGCTGTCTATGGGAGTTAACACCGCCATGGTCTTAATTTGGCAGCAATAACCGCCAGCCTGTTGGTGGTATTACCACCACTATAACAGTCACCGCTAATGTCATAGTGACCACAGTACTGAATAGGCCCTTCTAGGAGTCACTAAACATCTTAGATGCCTCCTAGATGGGGGAGGGAATGGCCATACTCATTCTATTAGATTTTAGCATGGCCTTTGAAACTGTGTCGCATGCCATTCTGCTCAAACAGTTGTCTTCTTTGGGTCTGGAAAGTGATGCTTTGGCCTGGTTAGCATCCTTCCTAAAGGACTGCAGGTTTCAAGTCTTTTCAGCAAATGCTAGATCTAAATCATTGATCTTAACCTCTGGATTCCCCAAGACCTCTGTGTTAAGTCCCCTGTTGTTCAGCATCTACATCCGCCCATTGGCAGACATAGTGGTGAGTTGTAGCTTGACTCTTTTTTCTTATTCAGATGACGCTCAAATCATCTTCCCTTTGTCATCTGCACAGGATCAGAGAACATCCAATCTTATCCATGGCTTCAGTAGAGTGGCCACTTGGATGAGTGATAATTCTCTCAAGCTCATGGGGCAAAAAGATGGAGACAATGGTTCTGGGTAGGCACCCTCAACTCTGGGGCCTCCAACATTGGCCAGACTCCTTAGGACCTCTTCTTAAACTGTTTTATAAGGTTAAGAAATTAGGTTTTGTTCTCAATTAAAAATTGTCAATGGAATCTCGGGTGACTAAAGACTGATTTGCTGCACTAAAATTGGTGAAGAAAATCATCTGGATGATCCCCCAAACAGCCCAAAGGACTGTGATTCAAGCCCTAGATTGGATTTTACTAACATCTTATATTTGGGAATAGACCAGACATCTATTAGGCATTTGAAGACGGTTCAGAATGCAGCAGCCAGACTGCTGTTTCAGCTGCCTAAGCACACTGCAGTCTCACATCTTTTACTTGAGCTGCATTGGCTTACGGTCACTAAACAGATTGGGCCCAATTCACTGAGGTAAATTTAGACCAACAGTCTAAGTTTAGACCAAAAGCTTAAACTTAGACCAAAAGTCTAGCTTTACTCATAGTAAAATTAGACTTTTGGGCTAAGTTTAGACTTTTGGTCTAAGTGCATTGCGCCACTTTGTAACTATGGCGTGGTGATTTTTGCCTCGTTGAGCCACATTAGCATGAAAAATATGACACTAATGTGGAGCAAGGTGGCGCTAGTGCCATGTAAATCTGGCCCGATGAGTCTTGCGGGAGAGAAATTTGTTTAGAGAAATATAGGTACATGTAAATCAAGGGGAAAATTAGCATATGCCTGAAACTATGAAAGTAGCCTTACTTGTAACAATACATTGGTAGTTTATTTGTACATCTCTTTACGTCAAATGTACCTAAAGGTATGCAGCACAGATTAATACTTTATATCATTCTGAATGAGGGCATACATGACCACAATCAAACATACAAGGCAGTGATAGCAATCTAAGGGCCATATGTACGAACACTTTTTCCCATAGACACAGAATGGGTAAAAACCTTTGCTACATCTGGCCCTAAATCACAGAAGCACAACCTATAGAAGAGGCCCACTAACCTACTAAAGAGGAAGGGTAATTCTCACTCAGGAGGAGACAAACATTGTGGTCAAAATTTTAGATGATCACCATGGTGAAAAACATGGTTTGCCTCTACACATCCTCAGCAGACCTGAGAAGTAAGATATGTGGCAGTACATCACAGAAGGTGTGAAGGCATTGGAGATGGCAGTATGCACCATGGGAAAGTTAAAGAAAAAATGGCAAGATGAGAGAAAGCACGCAAAGGACACGCTTTCCATTACATAGGAGGAAGCTGTACTCCCTGTCAATTCCTGTCAAGCCACCTGTGTACAGGTAGCAAAATATATCTGCTGTAAATGTCACTATGCCCCGTAAAAAACACACAATCATATCACACAAAGGGACAAGTTCAATGCATGCAAAAAAATACAAACACTGAAACTAAAGTAGAAATTAGCCTGCCTGTAAATACACATTACCATTCAGATGTAGCAAAGGTACATGGCAGAAATGTTTTCTTATTTTCTTCCCAGACCCATACATGTATCCTGTGAAGGAACAACACTACTAATCCACTATGGTGTGGCAGCAATATAATCGGGAAGTATTGGCCCTACCCACATTAGAGATGAGTACCACTAAAATATTTTGATAGGTTGTAACACCTGTATATATGTCTTCTTTTGTTAAATTTTTGGGACAAGCAGAATCCCCTGCGCATGTCCTGACTGGTAACAGTCATACCACCTGAATGGGTAAAATTGCACCTTGGACATCTGCTCTTCAGAACCTTCCTCCTTGTGCTTAGAGGGGGTGTGGGAATCCTTTCCCTCCAAACTCTTTTGGGGCCCTTCTTTATTTTATGCTTGCCTCACCCCTCCCTCCTACAAGGGGAAACTGAAACACCCTCCTTGTGGTCACTCCCTGGTACCATTTTGGCACTCTGGTGCTTATCCAGTGGTCAACCACTTTTACAAGCCCTCAGGGTTCAGTTGAAATCAATTACGTGCTGGCGCAACTCAGTGAAACAATTACTCAAAAAATGTTCCTTCATAATCAGATTATGATACCTATCATAAACATTCACTTTGTGTCTATCACACAACCATTGAGTGCTTTACTTGATGAGTCCATAAAATCAGTCCATGACTGGTGTGATTGCTTCTGGTTATTCCGAAATGTCAAGGAATACTTCTCATTTGTCAGACCAAACTTTGTGATGAGGGCTTCCTTCATGGAGGAGTATCTCATCTGGTTGATCCTTCTGTTAATGGCCAACAGGATATTTCTACCAGCAATTAGCATGATCGCTCACAGACTAGCCATGCTGTACTCCTCTGTGACTCTATGTATATGCAGGGCTACAAAAATTTCCTCCAAACCACAAATGTCTTCTCCTACCTATTAGCTAAGCACCAGGTGCTCTCCTAGCACTTCACTGTTGCTGCCACCAACATCACTGGACTCAGGTCTAGTTCTTTCTAGCTGACTTCTTGAGCCAGCGGGCCATTATCTCTTTGAAAGCCAAGACTAGTTTCTTCTTCTCCAGTGTAATTTCAGTTTCTTCCACAGAAAGGGTAGCAAATTGTACTACTCAGTTTCCTCAGTTTGCCTGTGCTTAAACTTTGATTGGGTCAAGCTGTGCTACGGTACACTGTTATCTGTCCTGGACAAGGTAGAAGACATAGATCATATGGGTAACACAAGCACCGGGGCCACTGCTAGTCCATTCTCATCTTCCATCTCTATTACTTCCTCAATCTCTACCCTGTCATCCTCTTGCTTCTTTGTGTGAGATTGTAGCATGCAAACTATCCCCAATGATCTGAGGGCTATCTGGCACTCCTCCCTCTTGGACTACTTTCCCAGCCTCAACTGTCTCTCCTACACAGCTTCCTCAGATCTGTCATGTTTAGGCTCTCAATACTGCTCACTTCGATTGTTTCAGAAATCAAAGATGCAAAATTGGAGGGTTGGAAATGAAATTCAGGAAAAATGGAAACATCAATAAAACTACCAATTAAAAGCCATGTCAATTTACAAATAAAATGTTGTTTTTTACATCATATTATAAAAGATCTACCCTTGGACACTAATGTAGGGAATTGGATTATCAGCTGAGCAGGATAGGTACCCACCTCATGAAATAATCATAATCCTTGTGAGGGTGATTCGTCAGTCTCCAAGTTAACCAGAGCTCAACCCTCTGGGAGCTGTGACACAGTGCAGACTGGCTTAACTTAGAGGCAACGTGTAAAGTATCTAGCGAGTACATAAATAGCAATATAGTTGAAATGCAAACCAATACAAATCTCAAAAGACATCAGAAAAAATAGAAAAACATTTAATCAACACAATGACACCAACATGACAAAAATCCAATAAGGATAACCAGTGATATGCATTTTTTATGTTTTACATAGAGCACTAATTGCCATTCCTATTCAATAGTGACAGTAGAAAAGGACCTTGGCACAATTTTATGCTGATTGTGTTGGAACTCAGGTCAGATTCACCAGCAAGGTTTGTCCTGTGCAAAATATTTACCCTTCTGACTTAGGGCCTGATTTACAGTATGGTGGATGGGCCACTGTGTGACAAACATGACGGATATCCCGTCCGCCGTACTGTGATTCCCATAGGATATAATGGGATCGTAATATGGCAGACGGGATATCCGTTATGTTTGTGATGGAGTAACCTCTCCTGTCAAACTCTAAATCATGCCCTTGGTCCTTTAAGCCCCAATCCACAAAGGAGTACACTTCTAACACCCCCAAAACCTCAGAGGAGACACTAAGTGGCATACTTACAGGAAAGTGATACATCGGTCCCGATGCACCACTTCTCATGCCTCGCCCCTACCTCACCTAACAACACATTGGTTGCATTGTATTTACAATATGGCACACAATGGCGGTAGTTAGCACAAAAGCATCAAAACGTTTGCCGCTATTGTGCTGCTTTGCTGCACTAGTGTCAAACATTTTGACACTACAGCAGCAAAGCACAGGGAGACCCACTGATTATAACAGGTGCATTATTTTAATGCCTGCTCTGAGCAGGCATTAAAAATGATGGAAAAAATGGCGCACTGAAATGTAAATTTTACTGCACCATTTTTTGGACCTCCCTGCATCGGAACACCCCCCTTGCATACATTATGAGTCAAGCAGGCATAATGTGGCGCTAGGGGTTGCAAAGTGGCACAATGCAAGCATTGCACCTCTCTGTAAATATGGCGTGGGGGAAAAGCCACTTAAGTACTGCCTTATTAAAAAAAATGACAATATGGCGGCTCAAGGTTCTGCTGAGAGCTTATAAATATGCCTTTCAAAGCCTAACTGAGAGTCAGGAAGAATCCAATAGTTGGGTCTAGTCCAAGTCCCATATCCACAAATCTGCTGGGATTTTGCAGTAAATGCCTCTTGTAGCTTATTGTGTCCCTGTACCTTTAACAGGGGGTCAGCCTTATGATTTTTGGAGTCCACTTCTTTGTCCTGGTACACAAGGGAGAACAGGTCCAGCCTTCTAAGCCCTTCTTAGATTGTAGACTGTGGTTTCAGTCCTCTACTGACCTTCCACAGGCCCGGTAGTGTTCTGGAGTAGGTGCCAGGAAATGTCAAATATATGCCTGGCACAGGACATACCCTAACCAATAGGATACAGGTTACTGGGACTAACCATACCCACTTTGGGCATTTTCAAGATGTTGAAAGTTGTCAGCATCTCTAAGCTAGGTGTGTGTATGTGTGGAGTGTACTATGGTAAATCTAGTGTCATTCTGCACAACATTAAAATTTAGTTTGAAGCAGCCATGGTATCTCCAATAAATCCACAGAAGTCTGGTAGAAAAAAGTAGTCTTTTCAGCAACCAGACAGTGAAAACACAAGAATAGGATTGGCATTCTGATTCCCTCATTTGACTTGAGCCCCAAGTGTTATATGTAAATTCAGGAGAACTACAAGCAATCTTCAACATTGTACTAGTAAACAGATGCCCAATGTCATTAGAACCTGTCTGGCTAGGAGACAAATAAGGTTCCTGCCAAGGTACCAGCTAACATTTGTCTGTGACAGAATAGGCCTCTTTAAAGTGTGTTCCAAGTGTTAAATAAAAAGACCAGCAGACCTGTCAATCAAGGTTTGACATTCAAGCAGTATTTGACACAGTAATGCAGAAAAGGATGTTCCCAGCAACACCCCCCATAGTCTTTCATGTTCAGAGTTGTCATCTCTGTCCCTTCATGTCAGCCTACTGTTTGTTCTTGGGAGGCATTTCATGCACATTCACAACTATGCAAATGGCAATTACTGGCTGTCAGAAGTGGAAGAGCAAAATGCAGATGAGTCTCCAGGAACTTCAGGCATGAAAAGGGTAATATGCTAAACGTTTCTTGCAATCAATATTGGGTAAACATCTGACAATCATTGAATTGGATTGTTAGTATTTGTAAAAATAGTTAAGTATTTGTATAGCTAGTACCAGTCCAGAGATGCAGTATTATTATTTAATATTGTATCCCTGTGTCTCCCTTTGGAACTGCCACTCTTGCTATATTGAAAATAGCTTTTGTGGTCTTTTCACTGTACGGTCATAAGTAGCATTAAAATTGTGTATGTCTTACATTTGAATATCTTTCACTCTCCCCTTTGGCAATAAGGCCTAGTCAAGGGTACCTTATAAATATTTAAAAGGAAGGGTTAAGCTTGTCAAAGGGGTTATTTGGCAGGTGAGATGTGCACTTCAGAACAATAGGTGCCACTAGTAATATTTAACTTACAGGTCCTGGTTACACATTGCATTATATACTAGGGAATAATAGGTAAATATGTCAGTTAGGAGTATTAACTATGTTCAAAGATGAGCCCAAGCATTGCATCACTGGTTAACAGGTGTAAAGGAACAGAGGTCTATACCCAGCAAAAACAGAGGTCCATAAAAACAAAAAATCTTGGGTGACGATGCAGAAGAGGTGGATTTCCTACATGTACAATTTTCAATGTGATCTGCAAGGTGCTCACAGACTCCCCTGAGCTAGGACAACAGATGGTCTCTTTGTTTATAAGCAGGGTATTTGTAATATCAATGATAAGTATAATGTAATGGAACACAGACACAGCCTTTATTGTTTTGAGTGACTACTAGTGGTTGTGATCTCTACATTTTATATGATTTAGATTATGAAAAACATAAATCTTGTAAAAGTACAGCTGTTTTTTTTCGTTCATTTTTTCCACAGCTTTGGTGAGATTGTGAATTTTTGTGGGGCTTTTTTTAATAATTAAAATTAATCTATCACTTGCTTTTTTTAGCCTTCCAACAGCAAGCAATCCTTCTAGTGTAAGGGGCAATTTGTTACTAAATATCTGTTTGTTAGATTTAGGAGTGTGCGACTTTCTCCAAATTCAATGTCGAACTATTGATGAGCCTTTGCACTGTGATTATCCACTAGTTATACATGGGTATGACCATGCTAGATGTTGTTTCCTTCAATAGCCTCTAACTTTTGAAGAGCTGTCTGACACACAATAGATTTCTGATATCTTCTATTATTACTTACATATTTGTAACCAGATGCTTATTATATAAATATAGTCTTCATGGAGTATATAGACAATGTCATTCTAACAATCTTATTAGTCATTGAACATGATAAACCTGCTGTTGGAAAGTGGACTATTGGTAAGGGCAGGTAAGTACCTACACCTAACAATAGGCCACTAACCCCCACTTAGGTCCAGTTAATTTTCAGTAAATTAAACCCTGCTCAACCCCTGGTAGCTTGGCAACGAGCAGCAAGGCTTAATTTAGGAAACAAGGGTGTAAAGCATTTAAAAATCACAAAACAGTATATAAGTAAACCACAAAACAAAATAAAAATTCAACACCAATTTATAAAAAATAGAGTATACTTTTACCTTTAAAATGACATGATAACAATTAAAATTGGATAAAGGGAACTTGAGATATGAATTATTAAAGAATTAATGATTTCTTGCGACTAGAAACTAAAAGCACCAATCTCGTCATCTGGTCGCACAAGACCGGGACAAAGTCAAAGTTTGAGGCCAACCATGATTGAGCCCTGTTTGGTTACAGCAAGCGGGGGGCCTCGGTCAAATGTTTACCTACAGACTTAGACCCTCATTATGAACTCGGCGCTGGCGGTCAACAAAACAACACCATCGCGTTGAAGACCCCGACATCCACATAATGGTCATTCAGCTGGGCCGGCGGGCAGAAACAGTGTTTCCGCCAGACGGCCCAGCTGAATGTGGGCCCTGTACATTGATGCCGGCTCCATCTGGAGCCGGCAGCAATGTAGCAGAGCGGTGGTTGCAGCAGCACCTATCGCGCATGTCACTGCCTGTAAATCGGGCCGCGACATGTGCAACATGGTTGTGCAAGGGGGGCCCCTGCACTGCCCACGCCAAGTGTATGGGCAGTGCAGGGGCCCCCAGTGGGGCCCCGAGGCACCCATTCCGCCAACCTTTCCCTGGCAGGTGAAACCGCCTGGGAAAGGCTGGTGGAATTAGGTACATTATCAGGCAGGCAGCGCTGCTTGTCGGATATGTAACTCCGCCATCGCCAGGCTGCCTGGCGGTGGAAGCCTGGCGGTGGTGGAGTTACACCAGCGGCGGTTCCGCCATGTATATTATATGGCGGTCTGGGCCGCAATGCCGGTGGCGCCCAAGACTGCTATGTTCATAATGAGGGCCTTAGTCTTTTTCTTGAAGATTTTCTTCAGCGGGACGAAGTCACCAAGCCTATATGACCTCCCTGGAGCACTCTTCGCATACACGTCACAGGAGACCTTGGTGAAGAATTCTACCTTCCGACTTAGACAACTTTTCAGGATGGAAATCTTCGTCCAGGCCAAAGCTGAATCTTGATCCGACGTCCCTGAAGCCCTCCTTGGATAGGTTATGCAGGAAGTCCCAGTCAACTTTTTACGTTCGGACTTTGACACTTTTTAGGAGCTTTTGCCTGCCGATGGTGTTAGAGCCTCGACAACAAGCCGATTTCTAAGCAAGGTCATCAGATCACCTTTCCAGGAACTCCCAATGAAATCCTTGAAGTCTGGGCTCCGGAGCTTTTCAGCGGGACGAATCTGCAAGTCAGGCTGGGTCTCGGCTGAGGTAAACCGATTTGACTCCCCACTGCGGGTCGGTTTCCTATATGGAGCTTTTTTCCAAAATTCTCCAAACTTCTGGATCTTCTTCCAGAACATCTTAGAAGGTCCTTTGGGAGTCCACAGCTCACCCCAAGGTTCCAGAAGATCTGAGTTGCTCCTTGAGGGTTGGGACTCCAACTCCAGAATGCACTTGGATCAAATCCAAAAATGACCACTAGTCAATGGTCAGCTGGTAACTTCCTTCATGTTTTGATGCAGGGGACTCTAGTTAGCTATTTTTCACCTGTAGCAAGCAGGGAGGCCCTTCTTGAACCAGTTGAAGACAGGCAAAGTTCTTTTAGTGGTGAAGCCCAAGTGTGCAGCTGGTGCAGTCCTTCAGAGTTCAGTGTCCAGGTACAGGTCAGGAGTCCAGCAGGGCAACCCTTCTTCTGTCATTGTTCATTGTAGGGATCTGAGGTGCAGTTGCAGCTCTGCCAAATTTACCCTTGCTCCTTGGGTGAAAAGCAGTGGGGGGCAACTGCCCAATCACAGGCAGGCCACTACCCTCTTGGATAACCACTTCCTGGGAAGTGTGGCAAAACTCAATCCCAGGGAGCAACATTAGTTAAAAATCCAAAATAGCAGACATTAAGGGGCATATTTATACTCCATTTGCGCCGAATTTGCGTTGTTTTTTTCGACGCAAATTCGACGCAAAACGAACTCCATATTTATACTTTGGCGTTAGACGCGTCTAGCGCCAAAGTTCATGGAGTTAGCGTCATTTTTTTGCGTGAACACCTTCCTTGCGTTAATGAGATGCAAGGTAGGTGTTCCCGTCTTAAAAAATGACTCCCAGGCATGTGCGTGGTATTTATACTCCCGGGCAAAAATCACGCCCGGGAGTGGGCGGGGCAAAAAACCCCGCATTTGCGCCTCTTTTTAACGCCTGGGTCAGGGCAGGCGTTAAGGGACCTGTGGGCTCAGAATGAGCCCAGAGGTGCCCTCCCCTACCCCCAGGGACACCCCCTGCCACCCTTGCCCACCCCAGGAGGACACCCAAGGATGGAGGGACCCATCCCAGGGAAGAAAAGGTAAGTTGTGGTAAGTATTTTTTTTTTTTTTTTTGTGGCATAGGGGGCCTGATTTGTGCCCCCCTACATGCCACTATGCCCAATGACCATGCCCAGGGGACAGAAGTCCCCTGGGCATGGCCATTGGGCAAGGGGGCATGACTCCTGTCTTTGCTAAGACAGGAGTCATGTTAATGGCGTCTGGGCGCCCAAAAAAAATGGCGCAAATCGGGTTAAGACGATTGTTTTGCCTCAGCCTGACTTGCCCCATTTTGGGACACCATTTTTCCCTACGCCGGCGATGCCTGGTGTACGTCGTTTTTTTTTCACGCACACCTGCAGCGCCGGTCGGCTAACGCCATTCAATAAATACGGCGCCCGCATGGTGCTTCAGAATGGCGTTAGCCGGCGCTAATTTTTTTTGGCGCAAAACTGCGTTAGCGCAGTTTTGCGTCAAAAAGTATAAATATGGCCCTAAATTTTGGAGGATAGGTCTGGCTGAGCCCCCCCACTGGTGTGGCTAAAATACTTAACACACCCCTCTCCTGCCCTCTCCTAATCTAATCTGGTTGTCTGGTTTTGCAGGAAATGGGAGAGGTCCTGAGCTGCTTCAAGTGTCCTTCCCTCCGTTGAAGACCAGTTTGGCTGCACTCCCCCATTCCTGTTTCCCCATCTGCATTGGCAGATATCCTCCCTCAGGTACTTCACACCTCATCAAGGCAGCCTGGCCAGGCTGCCAGAGTCTGGCCAATCAGAGAAGGGCACCACAGAGCTGAAACTGGTAACTTTTAGTAAGAGTTCTAAATCTCTTTCCCTGAACTAGTTATATTAAATCCAGCAATGGCAAGTTGGGCAATCTATTATAGCAATCAGTTTAATAGCAAACTTGAAATATCTGGCTCCTATTGAGACTCTAATCCTTAAAATAAAGTCTCCCCATTTTAGCTTATGGAGCCCATTCACTACAGTGAGGGAAAACAAATTTGGCTGTTTTAGCTCACCAGGGTCTATAAAACAATTTCTATAACGTCTCTGTTTATAGTCACATAGCACCCAGCCCCAGCGGCACTTAGGGCACACCTTAGGGGTGACATATTTAAAAATAAGGTAGTTTAAGACTTTGGAAGTACTTTGAATTCCAAAGTCGAATTTGCACATAACTTTTGTTTAAAAGCAGCCAGCAAGGCAGACCTCCATTTACAATGACAGTGGGCCCCTCAGCAGTGCACTTATGAGGGCACTACCTATGCTAGGGTCCCTAAACCTACATGCCCTACCATATACGAGGGACTAATAGGTAGTTTGATACTGCCAGTTATAATTAGCCTAACTTGCATGCTCATTTTAATCAGAGCAAAGGCCCTGGGACTGGTTAGCAGTAAATAGGGCACCATCAGAGTCAGGAAAACACCAGCAAAAAGTTAACATGGGGCAAAAAGTTAAGGGGCTTCTACAATCAGCCCAATTTTCTCACACAAGCCCCCCTTGAGTCCACATACCCAGGAGACTCAGTCCAACCCTGGGAGTCTACCTGGTTTGTCAGACGAGGAAGACAGTGAGGAAAGCTGGTTGTCCCTTTGCAGTGCCTACTCTGCCTTACATCCACCTGTCATGGTCACTCCCTTTGGATAGTGAACACATCCTTACAGTAAGAGGACCCATTTAAAACATTAACTTACCTCAAGAGGGGTCTTCCTGCTCTCTATCTGCCACCTCCCCTATCCCTAACTTTGCTGGGGCAACACCTAGCCTACCCAAAGAGGTCACCCAACACTTGAGCAACTCCACCATGACCAAAAGGGTCAGGGGGCCTACTTTGCTTTAGGCCCGGGGGTCTGCCTCCCAGGCCAAGTACAGTGCTGCCATGAAGGCCAGCACCCAGCAGAGGCTACTGACAGCTGTCAGAACCCAGAACCATAACCTGAGCTCTCCACTGACAGGTGGGTGAGCTTCTTTAGGGGCAACTGTGGGGACCTGGCACCTCTCTTGCTGTTTAAAGTGGGGGACTACCACATTCTGTAACAGACACCCTCATTCCACTCCCCCTTCTGGCAGTGCAGGGGCAACACCCTGTAGCATGACAGTTGTCTGACTACCTAGGACATCCTTGGGACCAGGTGAGGCCTCACCAGTACCAATTCAGGGCTCTCCACTACTGGGGAAGAAGGCCTTGGACTCACTGAAACTCTGGTTAAAAGAGGCTTGCTCTTCCTTTTCTTTACCATTTTCTTGGGGACCCCTGTCTCGTACCTGTCGGGTCTTGCTCCCCAGGACTTTGGGTTGGGGGGTGCACTGGTCGATCACCCCCTCTGGGACCAGACTCACCTCTGGCAGGTCATTGCCCAAGATGCAATCTAAGTGGAGGTCAGCACTGACCACCACCCTAAACCAGTCAAGGATACCCTCTCTAACCAAGGGGCACTATGGCTACAGGTTTTGTGGTGACCTCACCTGTGGTGATCCTGACTCTCCTGGTCTCCCCTGGGACTTACATGTCTGGGGTCACCAACCGGTCACTTACTACAGTGTGACTGGCACAGCTGTCTCTCAGGCCAGAGGTAGGGATCCCATTCACCTGAATGGGGTGAAAGTGCCTACTCCCTCACTCAGGGATCACCAGCTTACCATCTGGTCCTGTCTCCCAGCCCAATGCTATGAGGACCTCCTCATCTGAGGAGTCCTCCTCTATGGCTACATTGGACAGCCCAGTGCTAACCACCTTCTTTGGACACGTTGCATCTCCTCTGAAGTGACCTGTCTGCTGACAGTCAAATCAGGTCTTCTTATCCAAGAGCTTCTTTAACTCTGGGTCTCCCTGCCTATGCTTGTCAGAGGGGTCATGGGATTTACTCCCCTCCTTCTTAGAGTTCTGGGATACAGAGGGAGTCTCTGTGGTGGGCTTACCACCTCCCTGCATAGGTTTCTGGGGACCTGACCCCCCCTTTCTTAGAATCTCACCCCTGGGACTTGACAACCAACCTGGTTCTCAACCACTCCTCTGCTACCCTTCCCCAGCTCTCTGGGGATGGTCAGCTTAGAGTCCACTAGATGCCGGCGTAACCTCTCTCGGATACAATTGGCAAAGATGTGCTCCTTCATGATCAAATTGTATAACCCCTCATAAGTATTCACTTTGTTACCATGTACCCAGCCCTCTAGTGCCTTAAGTAACGTGTCTACAAAGTCAACCCAAGACTAGATATTAACCTTCTGGGTGTCCCTGAACTTCATTCTGTACTGATCTGGGTCAAACCAAACTTTCTGCTTAAACAACTCTTCATATTGGGATGGGAATCTGCTTTTTTCCCCTCTAGGGTCAGGAGCCTATCCCTTCCAGATATTGGGACCAACTCCCATAGGAGTGAACCCCAATATTAGAGCTTAACCCTTCTCATCTGAGGAGCCCTTCAAAGGCCTCTAACCATTTGTCTCTGCCTCCCCCTCTAAATGAGCAGGAACAACTGACTTTGGTAAATTGGGACAGAACCCACCACCACCTGCACCTCAACTTCTCTGTCGCTGCCTCCATCTCTTTGTTCAATCTTTGCCCACTTCTTCTTCTCTATGGTCAACTTCTCTGCTTCAAAAGCTGTGAGGGCTAATTAGGCCTCAAGTTCCGTTTCCCTGAGGTCCAGGTCTGCTTCTTTTTGAGCTGATGCCACAGACCCTCCCCTTCCACTAGCTCTGGATGGGGCCCTAAATACTGATGTCATTGATAGGTGATCATCTTCCTCCTCCTGGAGGTTGGAGAGGACATCTTCCCTCTACCTTCCTACCTCTGAAGCTTTATCTGCCTCCATCTGTACTACCCAGGCTTCAAGGGACTTGACCATCACAGCCTTCCTAAGGTTGTTGGCAGCAGGTAATCCCCTCTTTCTGCACAACACCCAAAGCTCAGCTGCAGTAAGTGTAGATAGGCTAGCCGAATCAAGCTCCATGGCCTCCCTTTAGTTTTGTGTCACTTAAAAAACTATTTAGAAAAATCAAAAAATAAGTAAATAAAAAAGTAGTTCAAATTTAAAAAAGCAAAAATACTTTTGCTCTAGGTCAATTTAGAGGATTTTTAACTTATTTCACCTAAAACTGTATTGTGATATTAAACACAAGAATTGGATCCCACCACTGCGTACCTAAAATGTTGGAAAGTAGACCATTGGTAAGGACAGGTAAGTACCTATAATTAGCAATAGGTCACTAACCCCCACTTAGTTCCAGTTAGGACTCAATAAATTAAACTCAGCTCAACCCTTGGTAGGTTGGCAACGAGCAACAAGGCCTAACTTAAGATGCAAGTGTGTAAAACATTTAAAAATCACAAAACAGTAAATATGTAATACATAAAGCACAATAAAATTCCAACACCAATTTATAAAAATAGAGTATATTTTTATCCTTAAAATCACACCAATACAATTAAAATCAGATAAGGAGAATCGGAGATATGAATTTTTAAAGAACTAATGTTTTCTTGAACATAGAAACTAAGCACCAATTTAGTCATCTGGTTGCACTAGACCGGGGCAAAGTCAAAGTTTGGGGCTGACTGTGATAGAGCCCTGCTCAGCTACAGCACTCAGGAGGGCTCGGTCAAAAGTTTACCTTCAGACTTAGGTGGTCATTATGACATTGGCGGTCTCTTCCAAAGACAGCTGTGGTGTGGCTGCCAACAATCCTCTGCGAATGTGGAAATCCACCTGCCAGATTATGTCACACAGACACAAAACTGACAGAAACCAGCCACAACAACAATTCCACCAGACCCAACGGAGGTGAAAAACTCTCGGATCCACCACCCTCCCCTCAACGCCAGCAATACTCCGCCCTCCAAATTATGGACGACGAATCACCAAAGCAAACACTCGACGACGGTCAGCCATTGGCAGTGCAGACCGCTGCGGTACAAAAGGGGCACCTAACACCAGAATTGGCCAGATTGAAAAACCCACACCTGACACATATACACACACTGTACACACCCACCAACAGCACTATTAAACACCCCCCCACAAAACCCACAATCGTTTGCAAACATGAAATACTAACTAAATCTTGCCAGCAAAAGATAATACAAGAACTGCACACGCAAACCACAGCCACCTATTCACCTTTCACGCATCACACACCACACACCATACCCCAACACCTATCACACTAGGCTCAACACGCACACACTACACCCACCACACAATAGGCATATCCCCACAGAAGAATCCCCGTTTCAAAGATGAGGAGTTGCGGGTGATGGAGAAGGAAATCATCAGGGTAGAGCCACAGCTGTTTGCAGCACAGGTCCAGCAGATATCCATTGCAAGGAAGATGGAGCTATGGTGGAGGATCTCCGACAGGGTGAACTCTATGGGAACGTATCCACGCACAAGGGACAACATTCGCAAGAGGTGGAACGACCTATGGGGGAAGGTGCGTGCAGTGGCCTCCAGGCACCAAGTTGCCATCATGAAGACTGGTAGTGGACCTCCACCTCCTCCCCACACCTGACATCATGGGAAGAGAAAGTCTTGGCTATCCTGCATCCTGAGGGCCTCCCTGGAGGGCTGGACATTGGTAAGACAGACAATGACTGTAACAACTCTTTCACTTGTCCACAGGTACCCCCGGCCAATGTCAGTGGCGCGCATGTGCAACGGCAGCCCAGTCCGCCACCAGAAGATGCCCTCATTGATGACAGCAACTCTGGTTGTCCTGATCTGGATGATCTCCCTGGCCCATCTGGCACCACTGGTGAGTCAGCTTCCACATCCCACACCCAGTCCACCACAGCCCCCCCCATTCGAATCCAACACAACAGCCACCCAACATCCCCAAACCTCTGTCCCCAGGACACATCGATCACTTGTATGCCCACCTGTAAAGGGACCAGAGTCAACACCACACAGGCAAGACGATGAAGGTCCTGGTGTAAGTGGGAGTGGGCACACTGTACAGGGGACACAGGCACAGGGAGCCCGGGCCAGTGGAAGTTTAACTGTGTGTCGGTGGAGGCCCAACTCAGGGAACCGATGGCCCAGGAGGCATTCACACATGTCCTGGGAGCCTACCAACAATCCCAGGACAGGATGGGCCAGGTACTTAAAATCTTGCTGGAGAACTAGCGGCTGCAGGGGGTACACCACCAGGAGGTCATGCAGCAGTTGCAGGGCTTAAATGGCAACATGGCCACCATTACAGGGGTGCTGGTTGACATAGCCAACACAATGCATGAGTACACAGCACACCAGCGGGCCCTTTCCACTAGCCAGTCGACTCACCAGCCAACAACATCTGCTGCAGCTAGTTGACAGGAGGTCCTGCCACATCTCTCACAGGCCACCAGCACCCCTAGCCCTGCAGAAGGTCAACCACCCTGAAAACATTCCCTGCGATCCAGACAGTCACCAGAGACTGTTGCTAAAACCCAAACCACCGCCAGGAAATGAGTCCCTCCTGAATGTCTCCCTTGTGTGCCATTGAGACACCTTGTTTACCTTGGGACTGCCATTGCTCCTTTTTCCTATGGCCCCATGGATACTGGACCTGTGCAACAAACCAACTGGGCCACTACACTGAAGGTTTCGTACACCATCACCCCACTCTATTGCATTATCCCATCCTTTTTGTCACTTCAATAAACATCCTTGATCACAACTGAAGTATTTGTGCTTTATCATACAACAATATGCAATGTCTTAAACTGCATTATTCTGTGCAAATGTCCTGTAATGTGTGAATCCATCCAACAAGTATGTGTAAGCTGTCTAGTCATCACATCGGTACACAGTTGTGACCACACCAGCATCTGCAAGAAGGGAAAGCATACGTGACAGTCAATTGAGAAGTAAAGGTAGTGCATAGAACAGTACAGCAGCCACACAGCACTTAACTGTAATGGAGGTATGAACAGAAGTACAGTCTTTCCTGAGTGTCAGTGAAAGTACTGTTGTATCATATGTGTCCTGTTGTCCACTTCCTCCTCATCCTCATCCTCATCGCTGTCTTCAGTGTCCTCTGCTGCCACAGGTACATTGTCTCCCCCCTCCTCCTGCAGGTAGGGCACATGGCGTCTGAGAGCCAAATTGTGCAGCATGCAGCAAGCCACCACTATCTGGCAGACCTTCTTAGGGGCGTGAAACAGGGATCCACCAGTTACATGGAGGCACTGGAACCTGGCTTTCAGTAGCCCAAATGTACGTTCAATAACCCTTCTGGTACACCCATGTGCTTCATTGTACTGAATTTCTGTCCCTTGCCTCGGATTCCTCACTGCTGTCAACAGCCAGGACAGGTTTGGGTAGCTGGAGTGACCTGGAAGTAGTGAAGGACACACATTACTCATGTACAATGGCACAGAGTACAACTTCAGGTGTCATACAGTGACATACATCGGGTGAAGACTCAAGCTCACCTATGAGCCACACTCTCTGCCTTTGTAGTTGTTCCATCACCTGTGGGACACTGCTATTCCCCAACACACAGACCTCATGCACAGATCCAGGAAACCTGGTAGTGATGTGGGAGATGTATTGATCAGCAAGGCACACCATCTGGACATTTATAGAGTGGTAAAACTTCCTATTCCTGTAGACCTGCTCATTTGTCCTGGGAGGGACCAAGGCAATATGGGCCCCTTCAATGGTCCCAATCACATGTGGTATGTGTCCCATGACATAGAATACAGCTGTCACAGTGGGCAAATCTTCACTCTGGAGGAATAAGATGTAGCTGCTCATGTGTTTTAGCAAGGCAGTCAAAAATCTTCCAAGCACATTCAAAAATATTGGCTGTGACATTCCTGCAGCAAAGCCCACAGACACCTGGAAGGAACTACTTGCCAGGAAGTGGAGCACTGACAGTACCTGTACTGCAGGGGGTATTGCTGTAGTGCTAAGGATAGCAGGAGTCAGATCTGGCTTCAATTGTTGACACAGCTCAGTAATTGTGGCACCCGTCCAGACTATAGGTGATAATGATGTGCTATTCCTCCAGTGTAGTCCACTAGGGGTCTATACACAGGTGCTTGCCTCCTCCTCCACAGTGGTAGGTATCTAAGTAAACCAGACATGAGATGTGTGTGACTGAAGGAAGTATGGACACACAATATCACAGTACACAGACCATGTATGTATGTAGCAGACTGGAATTGTCTTGGTGTGTACCATCAGTATTTAACCTACCTATAAGTCCCTACTACATTTAACCTACCTATAAGTCCCTAGTACATGGTAGGGCATGTAGGTTTAGGAACCACAGCATAGATAGTGCACCCATAGGTGTACTGCTGAGGTGGCCAGTGTCATTTTAAAGGCAGGCCTGCCTTGCTGGCTGCTTTTAAATTAAAGTTATATGCAAATTCGACTTTGGAATTAAAAGTAGTTCCAAAGTCTTAAACTACCTTATTTTTACATATAAGTCACCCCTAAGGTGTGCCCTATGTGCCCCTAGGGCTGGGTGCCATGTAACTATAAGCAGGGACTTTATAAAAATAGTTTTATAAGCCCTGGTGAGGTAAAAACAGCCAAATTCATTTTTCCCTCATTGTAGTAAATGGCCTTCATAGGTAGAATGGGGCGACTTTATTTTAATTTTTAAAGTCTCCTTAAATGATGCATACCAAGAATTTGGTATCAAATTAATTGTTGTAATAAATCCCACAACTTCCAGTTGTTGGATTTAATATAACTTGTTCAGGTAAAGAGTTTTAAACTTTACCTGAAAAAGTTGTCAATTTCAGCCTTGCATTGTTTTTGCTGCTGTGCTCTGATTGGCCAGCCTTTAGCAGCTTGGCCAAGCTGCCTTGATGAGGTGTGAAGTGGCCTGGCTTCACACAAAGGAATGTGCCTGTGGGAGGGAATCTCCCCTCAGCAGATGGTGAGGCAGGAAGTGGGAGGGCTGCCAAACTGGTCTTCAAAGGCAGAGAAGGACATTTGGAGCTACCAGCAACACCCCCACATCCTGCAACCCCAGACAACTAGGTGCCCCCTTGATTGTCCCTCTATGGAGCTTTTTTACAAAAGTTGTCCAAACTTCTCCAAACTTCTGGGGCTTCTCCCAGATGTCCTTTTAAGGTTCTTTTGGGGTCCACAGCTCACCCCAAGGGTCCAGAAGTTCTGAGATGGTCCTTGGGACTACAACTCCCAGAATGCACTTGGCGCGAACTCCTTTTTGGCCACTGGACAGTGGTCAGCTGGTCGCTTTCTTCAGGAGTTGGTGCAGGGGACTCTGGAAAGCAATTTTTCACCTGTAGCAAACAGGGAGTCCCTCCTTGAACCAGTTGAAGCCAGGCAAAGTCCTTCTTGTGGTGAAGCCCAATTGTGCAGCTGGTGCAGTCCTTCTGAGTGCAGGTTCCAGGTGCAGGCCAGGGGTCCAGCAGGGCAACCCTTCTTCTTCTGTTGTTCTTCTTTGTTGGATGTGGTAGGGAACTGAGGTGTGGGTGCAGGTCTGCCAGTTTTATCCTTGCTCCTGGGTGAAAAGCAGGGGGGTCCTGGTTCTCCAATCAGGTGCAGGGTCCTTCCCCCTGTGATGACCACTTCCTGGGAAGTGTGGCAAAAATCAATCCCAGGAGGCAACATTCTCTAAAAATCCATCATGGCTGAATCAGATTTTTGGAGGTTACATCTGGCTGAGCCCACCCACTGGTGTGGCTAAAAATCCTTAACATACCCCTCTCCTGCCCTCTCATAATCTAATCAAGAGGGAATCTGGTTATCTGGGTTTGTAGGAAATGGGGGGTGCCCTGACCTGCATCAAATGTCCTTCCCTCCTTTGAAACTAGATTGGCTGCACTCTCCCCATCCTGTTTCCCCATCTGCTGAGGCATATCTCCTCTACCATGCACTTCCTTTGTGTTTGGCCCAGGCCACTTGTGAGAAAACAGGGCTGATTGCAGAGGCCCCATAACTTTTTGCCCCCATTTTCCTCTTTTTGCTAGTGTTTTCCTGACTTTGATGGTGCCCTGGGTACTGCTAACCAGTCCCAGGGCCTGTGCTCTGTGTAAAATGGATATGCAAATTAGGCTAATTATAATTGGCTAAGTTAACCTACCTATAAGTCCCTAGTATATGGTAGGGCATGTAGGTTTAGGGACCACAGCATAGGTGGTGCACACCTAGGTGCACTGCTGAGGTGCCCAGTGTCATTTTAAAAGCAAGCCTGCCTTGCTGGCTGCTTTTAAATTAAAGTTATATGCAAATTCGACTTTGGAATTAAAGGTACTTCCAAAGTCTTAAACTACCTTATTTTTACATATAAGTCACCCCTAAGGTGTGCCCTATGTGCCCCTAGGGCTGGGTGCCATGTAACTATAAGCAGGGACTTTATAAAAATAGATTTATAACAGCCAAATTCGTTTTTCCCTCATTGAAGTAAATGGCCTTCATAGGCTAGAATGGGCAGACTTGATTTTAAATTTTAAAGTCTCCTTAAATGTTGCATACCAAGAATTTGGTATCAAATTAATTGTTGTAATAAATCCTACAACTTCCAGTTGTTGGATTTATTATAACTAGTTCAGGTAAAAAGTTTAGACTTTACCTAAAAAGTTGCCAATTTCAGCTCTGCGTTGTTTTTGCTGCTGTGCTCTGATTGGCCAGCCTGCAGCAGCTTCTGTCAGGCTGCCTTGATGAGGTGTGAAGTGGCCAGGCTTCACACAAAGGAATGTGCTTGGGGGAGAGAATCTCCCCTCAGCAGATGGTGAGGCAGGAAGGGGGAGGGCTGCCAAACTGGTCTTCAAAGGCAGAGAAGGACATTTGCAGCACCCAGCAACACCCCCACATCCTGCAACCCCAGACAATTAGGTGCCCCCTTGATTAGATTAGGAGAGGGAAGGAGAGGGGTGTGTTTATGATTTTTAGCCACACCAGTGGGTGGGCTCAGCCAGATGTAACCTCCAAAAATCAGATTCATCCATGTTGGATTTTTAGTGACTGTTGCCTTCTGGGATGGATTTTTGCCACACTTCCCAGGAAGTGGTCATCACAGGGGGACGACCCTGTCCCTGATTGGAGAACCAGGGCCCCCCTGCTTTTCACCCAGGAGCAAGGATAAAACTGGCAGACCTGCACCCACGCCTCAGATCCCCTCCAGAATTCAACAAGAAAGGAACTAAAGAAGAAGAAGGACTGCCCTGCTGGACCCCTGGCCTGCACCTGGAACCTGCACTCAGAAGGACTGCACCAGCTGCACTGTTGGGCTTCACCACAAGAAGGACTTTGCCTGGCTTCAACTGGTTCAAGGAGGGACTCCCTGTTTGCTACAGGTGAAAAATTGCTAACCAGAGTCCCCTGCACCAACTCCTGAAGAAAGCGACCAGCTGACCACTGTCCAGTGGCCAAAAAGGAGTTTGCGCCAGGTGCATTCTGGGAGTTGAAGTCCGCACCCCCCAAGGACCATCACAGAACTTCTGGACCCTTGGGGTGAGCTGTGGACCCCAAAAGAACCTTAAAAGAACATCTGGGTGAAGCCCCAGAAGTTTGGAAAAGATTTGAGAATTTTTGGAAAAAAGCTCCAGAGAGGGACCGACCCGCCGCGGAAATTCTAGCCGGCTTGCCTCAACCGCGACCCGGCCTGACTTCGTGGTTCGTCCCGGTAAAGAAAAACATCCAAAAAAGAGACTAAGGGCCTCATTCCGACCCGGACGGGCGGCGGACGCCGCCCGCCGGGCGGAAACCGCCCAAACACCGCCCCGCGGTCAGAAGACCGCGGGGGGCATTTCAACTTTCCCGCTGGGCCGGCGGGCGATCTGCAAAACATCGCCCGCCGGCCCAGCGGGAAAGCGCCTTCCACGAGGATGCCGGCTCCGAATGGAGCCGGCGGAGTGGAAGGTGTGCGACGGGTGCTGTGGCACCCGTCGCGCTTTTCAGTGTCTGCTAAGCAGACACTGAAAAGCAATGTGGGGCCCTGTTAGGGGGCCCCACGACACCCGTTCCCGCCAGCCAGGTTCTGGCGGTGTAAACCGCCAGAACCAGGCTGGCGGGAAGGGGGTCGGAATCCCCATGGCGGCGCAGCTTGCTGCGCCGCCATGGAGGATTCCCATGGGCAGCGGGAAACCGGCGGGAGACCGCTGGTTTCCCGTTTCTGACCGCGGCGTTACCGCCGCGGTCAGAATGCCCATGAATGCACCGCCAGCCTGTTGGCGGTGCATTCGCTGCCCTCGGCCCTGGCGGATTCAATCCGCCAGGGTCAGAATGAGGGCCTAAGTCCGAACGTAAAAAGTTGACCGGGACCTCCCAGCCATCGTATCCGAGAAGGGCTCCATGGACGTCGGATAAAGATCCAGGTTTACCCCGGTCGTAGAATTTTCATCTCGAAAAAACGACTAAGTCTGAAGGTAAAAGTCTCCACCGAGGAAACCCACATCGCGTATCCGGACAAGGGCTCCAGGAGGTCGGATTCAACTGGCAGGTTCGTCCCGGTGAAGAAAAACTTCAAAATAAAGACTAAGTCAGAAGGTAACTTTTTAACCGAGGCCTCCCGCGACCTGTAGCCGAGCAGGGCTCCATCGCGGTCGGCCTGAAAGTTTGACTTTGCCCCGGTCGAGGTGCAACCAGATGACCCGATTGGCGCTTTTTGTTTCTAAGCGCTAGAAAAGCAATAATTCTTTAAAAATTCATATCTCCGGTTCCCCTGAACCGATTTTAATCGTTTTTGTGTCATTTTAAAGATAAAATTATAAACTATTTTTATAAATTGGTTTTGGATTTTTAAACTGTTTCCTGTGTTTTATTTAATTACTGTTTTGTGATATTTGAATACTTTACACTTTGTCTCCTAAGTTAAGCCTTGACGCTCGTTGCCAAGCTACCAAGGGTTGAGCTGGGATTAATTTACTGAGACCTAACTGTACCTAGGTGGAGGTTAGTGGCTTGTTGCTAGGTGTAGGTACCTACCTGCCCTACCAATAACCCATTTTCCAACACCACTTCACACCACATCAAGACAGCCTGGCCAATCAGAGAAGGGCACTACAGAGCTTAAACTGGTAACTTTTAGGAAGAGTTCTAGAACTCTTTCCTTGAGCCAGTTATATTAAATCCAACAATGGAAAGTTGTGGGATTTATTATAACAAGCAGTTTGATACCAAACGTGAAATATCTGGCTCCTATTAATTTCTCCCCATTTTAGTTTATGGAGCCCATTCACTACAGTGAGGGACAAAAATTGGCTAATTTACCTCACCAGGGTTTGTAAAACATTTTTTAATGTTCCTGCTCATAGTTACATGGCATCCATCCCTAGGGGCGCCTAGTGACCTATGTAAAAAGAAGGTAGTTTAAGACTTTGGAAGGACTTTTATTTCCAAAGTTGAATTTGCATATAACTTGACCTTAAAAACTTGACCTTAAAAGCAGCCAGCAAGGCAGGCCTGCTTTAAAATGACAATGGGCATCTCAGCTGTGCACCTATGGCAGCACTACCTATTTTGGGTTCCCTAAACCTACATGCCCTACAATATACTAGGGACGTATAGATAGGTTGATACTGCCAATTATAATTAGCCTACTTTTCATGCTCATTTTAATCAGAGCAGAAGGCCCTGGGGCTGGTTAGCAGTACCCATGGCACCATCAGAGTCAGGACAACACCAGCAAAAAGTGAAAAATGGGGGCAAAATGTTAGGGGGCTTCTGCAATCAGCTCAGTTTTCTCACATCTGCAATTGAGAAATCATGCTGAAAATTCCAATATGGCCCAATATTGCCCTCAACATTTGTGGATAATATTGGGATGAATGGTTGAGCAGTCTAAGAAACTCCCCTGTAGCAGTTTATTTTGCTTTTGAATGGTATTTAAAATATGAGATTTTTAGCCTTAGTTTTGTCTTTATTTTGAAGGCCTGTCGGCAGTGTGGACATATAAGCACTATGAGGGAAGCTCTTTTATATTTGGAAGACAGATTGATGATCCATCAATGCAATTAATGTAGGTAACAACAGTTAGGTACATGTTTTCATTATCTCAGGACAAGGCTAATATAATGTTCCTGTAACTGCATAGGGCTGCATATGCTGTAGGAATATTTGATGATCCATAAACTGTTTTCCTTTCTTGCCGAGGATTGAATTGAAGACCAGTAAAATGTATCCTTCTGCTATAAACTGTCTTAATTTATATTCTATTGTTTGTCTCATAGTGGGACACTCAGTTTGTGTCTTGTGTAACTCTTTTTAAATGTATAGCACATCTGTCAAATATAATTGTTTGTCAGATGTATTATTAAAAAAGATAAGGCATTTCAGGTGTATATTTGGCTTATGACATGGTAGTATGTACCAATAGATTTAGAAATCCTAATTACTTGTTTTCAATAAAGAGGAGTTATCTTTGATGTCCTATTGATTGAAGTCATACACTACAATACAGGAAGTGATGCATACAATTCTCATTATATCCATTAACAGGTAAAAAATGTTTATTATTACATAATGATGTTTTCATCCTATTATTAGGTGAGGAAAATATGTTTATTTCAGAGCTACCCTTGCCAAATGTTTGATATAGGCCATAGTTAGAATAAAACATTTATTTAGGAAGCCAAAAAATCTGAATATTTTGATCCATTTCCGAATTCAGCCACATGTATTACTTTAATAAGAATATGCTACTTGTCAATATGATGATTATGAAATGTTTGTAATGAAGATTGTGATATAAAATAAGTTCTATTCTAATAATTACTCCAGGATATATATTTTTAAATTATACAGTAATTTATGGGCATGTCAGATTGTGTTGCAGATTGTAATTCTTTATTTTTAGCAACAAATTCAACAGAAGGTGTGCATGACTCACACTTTGTCCTGATGATTGGTTAAATGGAACCGAAAAATCAATTTATTAAAAGATGCCAATTTTTGGAAACTGCCTTGTACTTTTCACTGCTGAATTTGGAGAAACAGCCTTAGCACATCTCGTTTGTTGTTTCTTGTTTTGCTTTGTTTTTAAGTCCTTATTAAACAAATATGTTAAATATGTGTTATATATTAGTGTGGTCTTTCTCTTTCTAGCTAGGGGATTTCTTTATTTTGTAATACATAGTGGAAAATGAATATTGATTTGCCGTGAGTTATGTATTTTAATGACATAAGGCAGTGCAATACAGTCACTGCTTATGTATTTGTGTCAGAAAAAGTTATATTTGTGCTTTGTTGTGATTAATGCTTAAGAGACCTTTTTGTCTACATGTCATTTAGCTAAAGTGCAGATGCTTTTACATGTTGTTACAATTTTCTGCACACAACTCACACCTTAGTCCTGAAAACCACCTTTGTCACACAAGTAAACTTGACTTTTGTTGTGATGTTCTCATTGTAAACCACAAGCATTACAATGCTGTGTTAGGTTAATGAAAGTGCTATTGCTATCAATTCCTTAACCCTGTAGTGTACAAATATCGTGCCACAGATATTGAATGATTGGTAAATAGACATGATCAACATCTGTACACCTTACTTGGCATGTGATAATGCTGTACTTTCTGTTGCAGCTGTGAGTGCCATACCAACAGATGGGCGTCTTTCAAAAGCCATAAAAGTAAAGAGCATTATTGTGCCATCACTGGTCAGATCAGACACCACATAGTAAAATCAACAATTACGTAGTGTTGTTCATTTATTAAGATAAGGGCCCCATTAAGAGTCTTGCAGAAATCCCACATCAGTAATGTCACACCAGAAATTACTCATACTGTTGGTATCAGTAATTTTAAGACAAGGATAATCCTGGCAGGGACCCTAACTGTTCCTTGAGGAATGTGCATTTCTTATCGGAAGGAGGATTATTATATCTAGTCCCATGATTATCTTCCATATTTTTCACCAGTTGGCAGATTTTACCTACTGAACTGTTCTTGTGTAATTGTAGGCAGGATTGTGAGTGCAGTATTCCTCAATTTTCTGTACTTCCTGAATTGATTGGAAACTCCATTTCAAGCCTAATTTCGGATTACAGAAGAACTGTAATGGAGGTTGTAAGTAAACAGGCCATTAGTTGTCTGGCCTGCACAAGTAATGGATCAACATTTGCCCTGCAATGAGAACCAAACACCCTGCTGTAGCGCTTGACTCTCTCAAGGTAGTGGAACAGAGCAGTCCAAGGCCTACTCAAGGGAGATGGTGTGGGCTAATATTTGAGATTCTCTGGCACACAAAAATAACACTCATAAAAGATTGTCCGATCTGTGCTTTAAAAAAAAAAAGAAAAGTACATTCATCATGCACACACCACTCATCATCATAAAACTTTATTTGGACACATTTGACCATAAAAGTGCAAGCGTAAAAGCAGAATTAAGACTATTGTACACAATAAAAATACATTTCTTAAAAATATACAAACAATATAAAATTATCCTTCAAACCAAAGAACTTATCTCATGGAGAATAAAATTAAAATGTTACAATCAGTTCATTTTATCATAAATTAACCAAACTAGTACTCATAAGACACATCTCTTAACATAGTTAGGCCACATATCTTCTCTTAACCCCTAGCACACTCCTTAAAAAATTCACCATTGCAATGCCAGTTTCTATCGAGTCCATGCATTGAAGAAAAAGTAATGCAGCTCTATGTTGTCTTAAACTAGCTGCGCTCAAAAAGGGCTATAAAAATCTCTTATGATGAATTGAGAATAGCAGGCAAAAAACAGTAAAATGAATGGTGCTCTAGGGCGTACGACCATCGCATTGGCAATTGGGTATCTTTCTAAACCATGTCCCCTGAAAGGGGGATGCACATAAAAAATGAACTGTGTTTAACCTGAACCTCGTGAAGTAAAATCTGTACTGCAGGTTTTGAAAAAACACCAGGTCTGCATCCAATCCATTTGACAGGCCCAAGTCTATGTACTTACTCACTGTATGTATCACCTCCCTCATTCATTCCAAAAAGTTTAATTTAGCCCTCTACCTCATAGATGGGGTGGCTGAGGCAGGAGTTAATGACAAATCGCTATACCTCACTTTATCCAGGGACCTCTTAAAATACCTCATCCACAGGATCCTCTCTCACCTAGTCAAACCTATGCAATCTGCCACAACAGATCTTGTACATGCAAGCTCGGGGTTAAGACAAATTCTAAACCACAGTAATGAAGGAGCAAGTTGAACCAAATCCCCCCAAAAACTCAAACACAATTCCTGGTGGGCAATAAACATGGCTGTAGATACAGGAAACTGGACAACACGGCTGACAAAGCAGTTTTCCACAATTTGAAGAAAGCTCGCATTTTCATAACCTCAGACTTCTACCCAATACAGCCCCAACAATAGACATTTGCTTTTATACAGTAGCAACATTTCCCTGATCCTTGTACACCCTGATCTAGATGAGAAGCCACAAATTCCTTGCACGGTCTCCCTGAAATTGATTAGCTCTAATGTTCAACAGGTGCCCCCAAGAAAAAGCTTAATCGGAGGAAATGCCCAGAGTGTTCAAATTCAGTACTCTTTTTAGGGTATCTCCCTCCACTCTATGGGTTCTGGTTTTTGTCCTTTTAGACCTCTTGATCACTGTGAACTACTCAATAAAATTAACCATAAGATCCAAATCTCTCATGAAATTCATGACCAATTCTAATAATTTTTGTAGGGCATTTTCCATTTGGGCCGGAGTACTGTGTCATCAGTGTACAGGAGACAAGGTACCCAACGATCCACTACCTTTGGGAGATCGATACCCTTAGTACCCAATTGTGGATCTAACTCAAGAGAAAAAGGAGCTGGTATACAACTTGTCCTACCCACCTAGATGTTAAAATTGGATCAGTACACTCTCCCTTCTTACCTTACCTGATCTTAATACTAGTATTTGTGTACATCCTCCTCATTATACCAATCAGGGCCGAGTCCACCCCTTTGCGGCAAACAAGGACCACAGATCAGCACGATTCACATTATCAAATGCACACAAGTGGTTCATAAACCCCAAATGCGGAGCACCCCCCCCCTTTTGCATCAACACATTTCCCCTCTAAAAGGGTTAGGTTCAGACTTTGTTCCACAGTACCCACTCCGGGGCAAAAACCAAATTGAACAGGGGTGACAGTATTCCTTTCCTCTGCCCAAACTAAATGAGTAAGAAGAACTCGTCCTAGGATTTTGGATGTAACACCTAAAAGGGAGGTCGGTCTATAGCAGGCTGGATCCACCTTATTCCCCTTCTTGAAGATGAGGACTGCCGCTGCCTCCTGCCAAGAGCGGGGCATGGAACCACACACTGCCGCTTGTAGGACATTGTAACCAAGGGTCCTTAAAGATCTAGATAGGTCTTATAAAGATCCAGGGGAAGCCCATCAGGGGCAAACCTTTTATTGGCTGAAGCATTTTGGCTTGCAGAGATTTCTTATCCAAAATCTATGCAGTTTGCTAATTCCTCCCTCATGTCATGGTTCTCACTTATACTCACTACAGGGTCCCCATCACAGGTAGCGTCCAAAAAGATTTGCATAGTGTGACACCAATTACTCCACTGGAATACAACATTCAACCCTGAGGGCTTTTGTGCATTAAAAAACGTGTAGTTGATAATTTTACAGAAACTATCCTGGACTCTTATTGTCATAGCATATTCCAAATATTACCAGCCGAATTTCTGTTTCTCTGCTCTCCTTACTGCCAAAGTGTCCCTGTAAACTATCTTGGCCATCCTAACTTGCCTCTTATCCCTTAGGACATCCTTGAGAGCCTGTCTGAGCTGCTACTGTGCCTCCCTGCCAGCCTTGTAGAATCAAGCAGAATGGTCACTATCTGTCTTCCCTCCCTTCACCATAAGTAGTTCTGCAACTTTAGAACAAATAGAGGAAAATCCCCTCAAAATTGAATAAGAATCTGCTTCAGGATCAAGGCAGATATTCGTAGCTGCCCTTGTCCTTGTACTAGCTCCTGAACCAGTTTTCCAACATTTACTTTTTCCCACAGCATTCCCTACAACAGTGAGAAAATCTTCTGATCTTTCTTTGCCTCTATCCTGCCAAATTTCCAGCCATAAATTCAGACCATTGTGGTCACTCATACACTTTGTTATAGGCTCAAACTTCCCACTAACAACATAAACTCAGCTGAAACAATAATATAATCAATGATGCTAGGCATTCCTTGACCATGAAATGTTAGAGGGAGAAGGCAGGGATTAGAGTAGAGATCTGAGGCAAAACTAGATGAAATGTTACCAATACCTTGTTTACAGCTTCCCCTTATGGTGTGTGTTAAAAATCTGTAATAAAATCACCTGCCTGGCCAATTAACCCACATACTGTTGAGTTTTACAACTTACACATTTTTAAATTAGAGTCCTCTGCCCATACCAACATGCATTGCTGATTAAAGTAGGCCAAAATCATCTCCAACACCCCCTCTGACCTTGCCTGGTCAAAGATATTATAGTAACAATTTATGATGACCATTTTCCCAAAATCTTTTATAAAAACCTGAAAGATATAAAACCGAATAGAGGAATAAAGATGAGTTGATGGGGCATTCAACAAACTAACTGAAATCAAAATAGCAAAACCACCCTTCGGGCATCCCCTAATCGATGTAACCATCGGGGAGCAGTGAGAGTGGAAACCATCAACCTGAAATGGGGCAATCTTTCATGATTCCTGAAGTAAAATTATGTCATACTTACTGACCAATACCCTCCAATCTGGGCTATAGAGTTTGGAGCGCAGACCTGCGATATTCCAAGAAACAATCCTGAGCTCTGTCCATAACAACCTCAACTCCCCCTCACCCTGGTTTACCCCCTATATACTGCTTGTGGCTACTTACTTGGATACCACTGACCACATTTTAAGCATGCCTAAGTTGATTTAATGTCATTGCTGCACACGCTGCAGATTTAACGTTAACCATCACTCATTCTTGATCCTGAATTTGTGGAGCACACCCTATTTTTTTTACCAGTGCAGTGTCACCAAGATAATATCCTAACATAAAGCAGGACTCCACCCTGCATTTCTCTCAAATCAATGCACCAGTTTTTCTTTTAAATCCGGTTAACTTTCTGCCCTCCCCTGAACTAAGGAAGGCACATCTGAGCACGATAACACACAATGTACAGGCAGGAGCGAGATGTAAATGAGCCTTTGGGGACTCACCCTTGTCCTTCACAGATCTATTATTACCCTCAAATAACCCCCCAGCCATTTAACACCCATTTCAGTTTTCTCACAAGGCAAAACACTTCCATCATGATTAAATTCCGCCCTTACATTAGGCCTATTCTCATCCTCAAAGTTGGGGCTGTCTCAGCTGTAGCCCCATTTACTGGAGTGTGTACAGTCTCCCTCTCTAAATTATATGGTGGCATAGCCTAGCTCTCTAATATTTCTTCAAGCCTCTCCCAACTAGTGCAAATGGAATCATAGAAGGATTTCCAATTTTCCATCCAAATTAGTTAAAAAATCCATCCTCCACTCCTGAAGAGGAGCACTAAATTAACTGGTCTCCCTCCTGGAACTGATCCTCACCCTCCCTACCCAGTTGTTGACTCAGTTTATGTTTTCCCTTTCCACTAACAGACCGCTGGGGAGCGCTTGACCTCCTCTTTTTCCCTGAACATCTACCCTGCAGCTCATTCTTCTTCCTTTTGACTGGAGGAGTATTCATGGCAACTACTTCAATCCATTCCATCTGCACACTGATAGCTTTGCAGGGAATTCCACCTGCCTATACTAGTGTTCGAAGGCTTATTCACCACCTCCATTTTCTCCACTGGATCAGGGGATGCACTTCCCACTGTATTTTGTGAAGTTACAACTTCTATGGGCTCCTCAGTTGACTTCCAATGGACTTAATCTATTTGGTTCTCCATCAAATCAATATCTGTGTTTAAGGCACCCATAACTGAGGTAAGATAAGAGGTAATAGTAGAGCTTACATGAGCACCCTTGGTGTGATCCCCTTTTCCTTGGCCTGACTTACTCTTCTTCATAACTATTAAAGTAAATACTCACAAAGACTGAGCAAGTAGATGCACAAATGACACCAAATCAAAAGGTGTGGCTATTCCAGGCTATGATGAGTGCAGACGGGCCCGGTCTTCACCAGGGCCCGTGCCTGGGCATGTGCCACCCATGTCCCCACCCTTGCAGTGGGAGTAAACAGCTGACCTTAAGCGCCTCTGGGCATGAGTTTCACCAAGGGGTGGTCCTCCTGCGGCAGTGCTGTCTGGGGAATAGAGTTCAGGATCCCCCGGGTTTTGGTATGCACATCCTGTGCAGCGGGAGTAAACAGCTGACCGTAAGCGCCTCTGTGTGGGAGTTTCACCACAGAGCAACCCCCCTGCCACAATGCTGTATGGGGGCTAGAGTTCATGCTCCCCCTGGGCTTCAGTATACACACAATACTCATTACTATGCAGTAACATAAGGCAAGTGGAAATACTTTTGATAGCCTAAAGGGGGTCAAAGGTTCAAGAGCAACAACCACATCTCAAAACATCATCATTTTTGGAGCAAATGCAATAATCAATAATAACCTTGTTTCAATGTTCTTATTAATGTTCATAAAGCGTATACACTTTTATCAATATTCACTGTCAGCATTAATATTTCAATAAAGAACTTCCCATGGGTCTATGTGCTATCAATATACTTTCAACCATTGAAACACAATTATAAAAACAGCCCCTCGAAGATTTCACATTTGGATAACAAAACATGCAACCATATTCTTTACCATTGGAGAGCGCTATACAACATGTACTCTTTTAAGACACTATTAGGCCAAAGTAATTGCAGCTGTAGACTTTACCCCTAAAGGACATTGCACTCCCAGCTGCAGAGCACATGGTCCAGCATGGGGAGTGTTTGAAACATTAGCAAAATCCTGAATTGGCCCTTCTTTTGTAGACCCTACAAACTTTGGGCCACTAGATTTCAAAAACATCATTGGGCCTCTTTGGGGGGAGCTGTGACGCTCCTGCAACTCTCCCCATTCTCTCTAATTGGTAGTGGTCCCACCGTACTGGGGCCACCAACATTGGCAGAAAAGGTTTGGTCACATTCAAGTCTGGCAGGGCATTATAAGGTTCTCCTCTGGTACAGTGAATATTGTATTAGCAGCTCTCCTGTGTAGCCTTGGAGAGCCGCTGCCCCTATTGGGGTCACACAGCCTTGCACTGTGCAGGTTGCATTTTCCTTTTTTCCCTTTTTCTTTTCTTAATGGGGGTGTCCTACCCCACTTGGACATTCCGCATGCCTCCTTGGTTTGGGGCCATCCCAGAAAGTCAACCCCTTGTTGCCTCAGGCCAGCCTCTGTTGTGCAGTGGGAGCCATCAGTTGTCTTTGCCTGCCTGCTCCTGCAGACAGCAGCTCCTTGTGGTGGGGACCTACTGCTCCCTCAACAGGGGCCTGGGGAGAAGCACAGGTCCCAAACGAATGAGCTGAGTTCAGCAGCATCCCCCTCCCTCCTACTCATGAGGGGCATTAAGTTAGGCATCCAAGGCCCTCTCTCTCACGCTTCATGACTCTGGGGGAGGGGGGCTGACAGTTTCCCCTATGCTCATGTGCCTCAGGGGCCCAGAGTTGGGGCACATGGGCCTGCTAAAATCCTGAAATTTGCCTGGGGATTGGGGTCCCAAGGCCTCCAAAGCTAGGGGAGAGGGCCCTATGCCTGCCCCCACACTGGGCTTTAAAATCAAAATGCAGTCCGTACAGTGACCCCCCAGGCCCTGCGCAAACCCCGGGGGACAGATTTGGAGATGGCAGTGGGGCTCCACATGTTCCAGTCGCACTGGTGAGTGACAAAGGTCAAATCCTTTTCCTTCTGACATATAGGGCCTTGTTGGGCCAATTGGCATTCTACTGGGCTTAATGTGCTTCAAGTGGTGAGTCCTAGCCAGATGGAGAACTTTCTTTAGGCCTTCAGGCCTCCAAGGCAATGAACTTTGCAGGAAACCGGTTCCATTGGCTCTCTGTACCAGCCTTGGTCCTTGGTTCCCTCAAGGCCTCTTTCCCCCTTGGATCAGAAGCCCTGCATTTCCCTTTACTAGTACTTAGGAGTTATAAGGGGATCAGCTTCCCTGGTTCTGGGGAGAGCTCCACTGGCTCTGGGGTCAGCTACAGCGAATGTCCTTAGACCAGATGGCATTGGGGGTTCTTCCTTTCATTTGTCAAAGGCTGACGAATCCAGTCCTAGTGTCCAGCAGAAAAGCACAACCAAAAGAGAGCTCTCCCCCTTGTGGAAGACCTTTTAAGTGGGGTAGGGGTAGGTTCTAGGAGTGGAGCATCTCTCGCCTATTCAGGAATGCCGGCTCACCTACCTCTCCGCTGCTGTCCCACCCTCCCACACAGCCTGTTGGGACAAATGGGACAAATCAAAATTACACCATCTTGTTACATCTGCACTAGGGGCCTCCACTCTGCTCCACACTGACATCACTGACAGGGCCTATCCCACCAAATCTTCATAGGGAGGCCCCTCCAGTGTTGGCTCTAGAGGTCTGGTGTCTCACCTTGGTTTAGTGGACTTGGGCAGGGTCATCCCTGGTACCTTGTGACAGCTGATTGATTTCAGTCCACTCCTTTACTCCACAGGAGCAGAATGAAGCACTGGTATATGCTCCCTTTGTGTGGGGAGGGGCTTTGTTCCTGCCACTGAAGAGGAATGTAATTAACTTGGCACTGCAGGGTGACATAAGGCCTGAGCTCTGATTCTGAGTTGAGCCAGAGAAACATGATATTCCTAAATGATCCATAAGCTGTACAGATATCTTTTTGGAACTTGCAGAATTGATTTTCCTGCACAGGATGCACCCCAATTCAATATGTCGCTGGTCCCTCTAGGCCAAAGGGAAGCTAAACTGCATTCTAATTCGTCTTTCCCCATAGATGTATAATGTAGTGCCACTTCAGACAAGACAGTACACCAAACTGAACTGCTCTATGAATTTACCCTAACATTATGAGGCCTTCCCCAAGTCAATACCCAACCCTGCAGAGTCCTCTCTGTGCCAGGCTACCTATGCACAGTTACAGGGCTGTCCACGATAGGCACCTCCCATGTTCAACCCTCACACATGTGCACACATGTTTATGCGTAACCAGGCAAGTGTCCCGTACCCTTGCTTCGTTGTGGAGGCCTTATGCTAAAAGGAGGACAATGGCGGTAAAACACACTAAGGGCCATATTTATACTTTTTGACGCACAACTGCGCCAAAGCAGTTGTGCGTCAAAAATTTTAACGCCGGCTAATGCCATTCCAAAGAGCCATGCGGGCGCCTTATTTATGGAATGACGTTAGCCGGCGCAGCTGACTGGTGTGCGTCAAAAAAAATGACCCACACCAGGCAGCGCCGGTAGGGGAAAATGGAGTTTGGTCATCAAAAAATGGGGCAAGTCAGGTCTGAGGCAAAATATTGGCCTCAACCCGATTTGCTCCATTTTTTTTTACTCCCAACCCCCATTGAAATGACTCCTGTCTTAGCACAGACAGGAGTCATGCCCCCTTGCCCAATGGCCATGCCCAGGGGACTTATGTACCCTGGGAATGGTCATTGGGCATAGTGGCATGTAGGGGGGCACAAATCAGGCCCCCCCTATGCCACAAAAAAATAAAATAAATACTTACCTGAACTTACCTTAAGTTCCCTGGGATGGGTCCCTCCATCCTTGGGCGTCCTCCTGGGGTGGGCAAGGGTGGCAGGGGGTGTCCCTGGGGGCATGGTAGGGCACCTCTGGGCTCCTTCCGAGCCCACAGGTCCCTTAACGCCTGCCCTGACCAGGCGTTAGAAAATGACGCAAAAGCGGCTGGACGTAATTTTTTTTTACCCGCCCACTCCCGGGCGTCATTTTTGCACGGGAGTTTAAATAAGGCGCACATGCCTTGGAGTAATTTTTTAGACGGGAATGCCTACCTTGCATATCATTAACGCAAGGTAGGTGTCCACGCAAAAAAATGACGCAAACTCCAAGATCTTTGGCGCTAGACGGGTCTAACGCCAAAGTATAAATATGGAGTTAGCTTTGCGTCGGATTTGCGTAAAAAAAAAACGACGCAATTCCGGCGCAAACAGAGTATAAATATGCCCCTAAATCCATTTACCATGGGATTACCATGGGTGAGTCACTGGTTGTGGGGCTCACCCACAGTAAAAAGGTCACATACCAGGTGGTCTAAAAGCGAAAAAGCCAAGCAATTTTGATGGACATAACCCATTTTCTTACAAAGATGGATGTAACTGCAAGTAAAACCCTACCACTGAGGGCAACATAATGTACCTGTTTCTGGTTCTATACGAGTGGGTAAAAGAAAGAGCCATATAGGGGGGAAGAGAAAAGTAGAGAGGCGGAGATTGTTTACTCTAGCAAACTGTATACCCTGAAACTCCTGGGCTCACTGCACTTACTGCAGTAATGAAAATGTTGCCCCAGAATTCACACCTGTAAATGTGAGGTATTTCCAGGTTTGTGGTTAGTCCAACTGCAACAATTCTAGTGGTGAAGAAAAACATTGTAGTCAATTATATTTCAGCCCATTTTAAAAAGAAAGGAGATATAAGACAAATGTGTCGTTTGTGTGGATCACCTTTTTGGAATAGTCTCAGGACAGGTCTGTCTTGACTAGCACTAGATTTGTGCAGGAAAAAGTCCGTAAAACTCCAATGATAACTACAGATATTATCAGTCCTTCCTTTTGTGACATTCAAAAAGCAATTACAACAAGTAATACACGGTGTACTGCAAACCGAGACACTAATTTCTTTTTTATTTCTATCATTTAAACAGAAAACCCACACCAATTTCCAATGCTTTAAGAAAATCCTTCTTATCCTGTCGAGATATTGGTATAATTGAGAACACCAGGTCTGATCTTGGCTTCCTCCCACCCTTTGAATGAAAAGAGGCTACGCAAAAAGAAAGAAATGGGTCCAGGAAAGGGGTTTTGTCTGGTAAGCTACCAGGATCCTTACAAAAGCTTTGAAAAGCTTTTTAACACAGGAAAGACATTTCATTTCCATTGTGTAAGCCGCAACCCCCTGATAGAATACGAAGACCCTTCTTTTCAGTCACTTTGTGCAGTCTGCAATGCCAATGCAGTTCACCTTTGTAACAAGTCTGATATGGATCCGGCCTGGCTATGAAAGCTGTTTGTTGGCATTTAATCCCCCCTCATCTAATTTTTTCGGTGAATGTATCCTTTTTATTCGTTTAATCTGCTTCTTTGAAAATCCCACAGGTTTTTCAGTGAATCGAAGACATTCTTCCACGTCATTGTACAATTTCTGCATATTTAATTGTGTCAAATAGATTTTTGGCGAATATGTGCAAGTTATTTAAGGTGCTTCAAGTGAACACAATGTTTAGTGCTACAAAATGGGATTTGCTTAATGCTCACAGGTTTGTAACTGTATCCTGCCAGAAAAGTACAGCCAATACATATTTTTAGCTGCATTTCTAATGTGTGCTTATATGTACTAAGTGAAATCGGTAGATATCAACAATGTCTACTTCCAGCTGAAATTGTCAAATACATTTGACTTCATCTATGGCAGGGTCGGTAGTCACATGTAAGTCTACTGCTCTACAATAGCATCTGCAATCGTTTTTTTTGACCAATTATTGGTGCTGGGTTTTGCTTTTCAAGAGCCATTATGGGCTTTGCCAGCCACAATATAGCATTTTAACTTATTGCCAAGGTCTATACTGGTCGTTAAAGGCCAGCTAGCAGGCCCAAGCTCCAATCGCAGCCTAATGAGGGAGAGGGCTTTAAACACAATGAATAGCCGAAGCAGAAAGGCTATAACACTAACAGAACATTCCACCCTGTAAGATTAACATGGTTTTTATGAAACAGGGGGCACGGTGAAAATTGGACCGTTGATGAAATAGCACCGATTTTTGGTCCTCTACCAATCAGTTGTCTTCAATGCCACTCTCAACATCCTGATATTCTAATACTTGTTTTAGGACTCTTTCCCTACATAAAGGGTAATATCTGCACCACAGTAGTGGCACTGTTAACCAGCTCCAGACTCCACAAGACACCAAGCCCAACAC
Source organism: Pleurodeles waltl (assembly GCF_031143425.1). Taxonomy (NCBI): domain Eukaryota; kingdom Metazoa; phylum Chordata; class Amphibia; order Caudata; family Salamandridae; genus Pleurodeles; species Pleurodeles waltl. Next base: position 444,898,512 of record NC_090451.1, on the reverse strand, counting down.
TACCACCCACATTCATCACTTCCACATTCAGTTGCTTCCAGCCCTCAGCTGCAGTACAGGACTGCCAATGAGACTTATGGCAGGACATTGCAAAGGTATTTGGTTCAAATATACATCTGGCATTGTCACTCCTGCCTGTCAAAGTTGGATCAGGATTGCAGCATTAGCAGCTCTGTATATGAAGTGGCAATTAAAAAGTCGTATGGATCATGGTAACTTTTATTTTACTGGGAATAAAAATAAAGGAGTGATTTGACCTGATATTTGCTTTTAAAGTTGTGTAGGGACGTGGCTGCCTTTTAGTGAGTGTCTAGTCAGTGGGCGTTCATTGCTTCTGGTGTTACCTTTAGTAACAAGAAAAAGGGTGAGTCACCTCCAAGTGTACAGAGAGAAATATGCAGTTTGCATCAAATTCAACATAACTATGCTTTTGATATGTAAAGTGTCCAGGGCAGAGGATGAGAAGAAAAAAGAATGATCAATAGGTCAAATTACTTTTGAAGTTGATATCCCGTGTACATTTGATTCCAAGAAGATTCTAAAGTGTTAGGTGCCTTGATACTGGTATCCACTAGGTAGCCATAGTTTGGACCATGTTTCCATAGAATAGGTTTTTTGCTTGCCTATATCTTTGGCATTGCTCGAATAATGTTCACGAAATTTTCCCCAAAGATTTGACAGTCATGTGAACTGATGCATGGAAAATTTTGGGGTGATCTGTCAAGTGGGTGCCAAGATAAAGGGGGGTGACATTTAGAGCTCTTCCAATGTTAATTCACATAAGAAAAATTGAACAACAATAGCACAAAAACCACTGGACGGAACTACACCAAGTTTGGCAGAAAGGTAGCTCTTGGTAAAGAAAGAGCTCTTTTTGTTATTTGGTATAAATCTGTTCAGTAGTTTTTGAGAAATTTAAGAAAATCCAAATTTGGATATATAGGGAGGCAAAGGATTCACGACCTCGCCCGATCACATGCAGACATCTGATTGGCTGATAGCACGTCAACAACAGAAGTGTTGTCAGCCATCTTGGGACTCGGCTGAAGCATGCCCTCACCATGCACTGCTAATTACCCCACAAATTACGGCACCCATGCTTGATAATATTTGCAGTAACATTTGTTAGGAAACAACTGTGCTAGCGGGGGTTCAAGTTATAGTTACCTTAGGGCATGAGTTATAGTTACTTGAGGTAACTCTAACTATAACTGCTGTATTTCAATGGTTTTGTATACTTGAAATGTGAGCCTAACTATAACATCCTTCTACCTTTGTTTTTTCAGTGAATACATATATACATATATATATATAGCAGGTTACAAACTTCAGCGCAGAGGGAGATGAGCTATACCATGTATATTTTCAGTGAGCAGACACCTTTCTGCGAAGGTGTAGGGTAATATGACAGGAAAGTGATCAAAGATCTATTCAGTGAGTGCCTGTGTATTTCTTGCATGATTATGGGTTCTCATAAATTGTTGTCAACTCCCAGGTATTAGCAGGGGACTCATATGTTGAGTGTGTGCATTTGCATATATGGGCTTTACTTTTTTCATTGTTTAACTTTCAGTTCCAAGTTGTCTTTACTTGTCAGGTTAGTTTTTCTCTTCTCTAGGGCTACTTTTAGCTAACAGAACACTAGAGACTTGGGCGTTATTATTTCTTTCTGACTTTTTATGACCCAGCCCTGATAAATTTTGGGTAGATTTTCCTCCCCAGACCTTTGTACTGTTTTATGAGTTTGCTTATTTTTCATTTCTAATGTCCAGATAGGCCAGACAAATATAAACCCCAGACAATATTAAGACTAATTGCAAAAAAAAAAATAAGGAAAAGCCAGTTCATTTGAGCTATGAAGGAAATGTAGATCAACTGAACCAGGGTTCCAGAATTTCAAACTGGCTTTCATAAAGTGACTCTCTATTGTACTTCTGTGCCCTTTAAAACTATGCTTAAAAAATAGAATTTTTGGGCAACCTCTTTGGTCCAGTAAGTCAGAATGTGGCACTATTATGGAAATTGAGCAATGATGAAAACAGGAAAGTGGATCTTTATTGAAATAATTGCAGCTTTTGTCGAAATCAAGCAGCAATGTGTTCTCTCACAATAATGATTAGAATATTTTTCAGATTTAAGTGAGGATTCTGCACTGAGCAGGAACATTTTTGTCCAGATAGGACAAGAACCACACTTCTCTGTTATGCAGATTAATTGGTCCGACATAAGTCCGATTTTTAAGGATCTGTTTATGCATTAAATTGAAACAATGGGCTAAATTTAAATTGAGCCAACAACAATGTTCCAATCTTCACCTTATTAAAGCTGAACAAGTACACGCATAATTAATATATTAAATCCACAAAACTTTTAGAATGACATCACTGAGGAAGGCCAAAGGCCCTGAATTAGGAATGTTTTCAATACCATTATTAGCTTTTATGGAAAAGTAGATGCATCTGTGTTTTCCTTTGCTAGGGGATCCTGTTCATGTAAGGAGTAAAATGGGGAAAATGCTACACATTCACTCGACAGTGGATTATGTAAGCAATTGTATTTTGAAATCTTACTTTAAGCTATTGAGATGCTGTATTATTAAGACTTCCATACCAGGAGATATATAACTGAAGGCGATTAAATAAGCATTGTGAACGTTCCTTTTATCATAGATGCACTTCAGGAAAACATTTGTAGCTTTACCACAGATTCAGTTTCCTAGTCTTGAGGCCTCACCGATGGAAAATATGCCTTTTTATTGACGTTCATGGAATTGGAAAATGTTCTTTTCACTGGCTTCTTGTTTTTCATGAGAGTTTTGCCCATCTTGGTTTGAGAACACAGTCGGCATTTTCCATGCACAATTCCTGTTCGTGGGAACATTATTTAAAACCCTGGTCATTAAATCATTGCCCTCCCTAGCTTGACAAATTATCAAGAGCGTAGCTGTGGCCAATTATCAATGGCTTGTTTGTGTTTGCACTGTTACTACCTGTTCATTGTGGATTCACTTCACCTAGGATTACAGTGAAGCTGCCAAAGGTGAGGATTTCATAACTGTGACCCAATATTTCATAAATACAAGGCTGCTAAGCAAAACCTTCAAGCAATACTGAACCCCGTGTTTGAGCTAACCAGTGTTATTTTGTGTGTATTATTTGAAGGTGTAGTTAAAAAACAAAGACATTTTAATGCACTATTCCGTAAAATCACACAGGTTTAGATACACACATTTGAGATTAGATATGTGTACCTTAGCTTCATACAGGTGTGTAGAGTGCAATGTAGTATTTATTATCATGTTAGGTGTGTGGCAGGGAAATAATTCATGGGTGGTGAAGGTGTGCATAAGTCATGATGTGCCCATCCTCCTTCAATAATGGTAATAAATAGCATGTTACATTCAGCGGATCAGCATGCAGTGTCAGGTTGGGTGAGAAAAGAGGCTGGCGCATCAAATTAAAAGTGGCTTCCATTAAGAATGACGTAGCTAAAAAAGTGGCCTACACTTGCAATTTAAGGCAGTTTTTACCTGTAAAGACAAGTTGTAATAACGTTTTTTTATTTTTTTTATTTTATATAATATGCATTTTTTTAAATAAATGTGATTAAAAAATGTATTGTTGTGAGCTATGTCAATATTTTCCACTATGTGATTATAAGTCGAGTAGTATATGTAATCCTTATGAAATACAACACTTTCCTTACTATTGCACACATTGGAGTGGAAATAGTATATGTAACACCTACAAAGTCCAACACTTGACCTAATATTGCTTAGATTTAGGTATGAATAATGAAGTTTAATAAACGTAACCCTTCTGAAGTCCAACAGTTTCCCTACAGTTGTTGTAGACAGCAGTGGGAATAGTAAATCGAGGCCTTCTGAAGTCCAACACTTTCCCTTCTGTTTCTTAGACTGGAGTGGAAATAGTAAATGTAACTGATCCACACTCCAGCACTTTTTCTACTGTTGCATACATAGGAGAGGGGACAGCAAATCTAACCCCTCTGAAGTCCAATACTTTCCCCACTGTTGCTTAGACTGGAGTGCACATAGGACATCTAACCCTATTAAGTCCATCACTTTTCCTATTGCTGCTTAAACTGTAATAGGAATATTAAATCTAACCCCTCCGAAGTTCAACACATTCCCTATCATTGCAAAAATTGAAAAATGACTAGCAAATCAATCCCCCTCAGAACTCTGACAGTTTTCATAATGTTGATTGGAGTGGCTGTATACCACTTCTAATATAGGTACGTTTTTATATATTATCCATCAGCTCATAACTATAAAAACATAATGCAAAAACAGTGGCCTTATTATCCACTTGTGAAGAAAGGATTTTCCAAAACCTTCAGCCTTTGCTTATTGAAATGCTGCCCTTTTTTGAGCTCTTATTGGGAGAGCTAAAATCAAGCAAGCTGTAACACATGCAGGGATTCATTGCTATGATTCTAAAAGATGCATCACATACATTTTACAAACATTATCAGTAAGAAGTTATATTACAGGAAAAACCTATGGCATACGACAGAATTTTACATGTCGATTAACATGATTTATTTGCAAATGTCGTAAAAAACAATATTTAGACCAAACAGTGAATGACCTTGCCACACGAATCAAGAATCACAAATCAGGAATAATTAATAAGAAACTAGACTAGCCTGTAGCCATTTATTTTAACCTTATAGACCATTTCCTCTTAGTTTTGAAGGTTTTCCCTGTGGAACAAGTCTTACAGGGAGAAGTAACGGACTTTAAAGAAAACCTCTGGATATACTGTTTAAAAGCATTGCACCATTGCATCCAGATGGACTGAACACTACTGACAACAACAGCACCTTATTACTGCATATCTCAAGACATCTTAGGACTGCATTGATTCCTCTTTCCAAATCAAAGCTTCACTTGTGATGTTTTTTAAAATTGAGCAGCGTCAGCTGTGCAACCTCTGAGTTGACAATCTTGTGCTACCTGAGGAAGGTGGAAGTCGAAATGATGTACTAGAAATATATTTTTATTCTTTGGTGTTTCCACCTGCTTTGAGTTACTTCACTCCTTTATATTACATTTCTTAGTAACACATTGTATTCTTTTAGATCTGGATTTTTGTCCTGAATGACTGTTGTTCTCCTGTGATCCTTCATCTTCAAGTATCTATAGCTATCTCTCTCTCTGTCTGTTCTATCTATCTATCTATCTATCTATCTATCTATCTATCTATCTATCTATCTATCTATCTATCTATCTATCTATCTATCTATCTATCTACTAATGTTAAAGTGACATATTTAGGTTAACATGAACATTTTGAACACTAAAAACATAGAAATTCACCAGTTCTAGTTAACAGAACTAACTATAACTTGCACGCCACACGTGCTCTGCTTATGAACTCACATATTACATCCCTCATGATGTGTTCAGTGACCTAATTTAAGACATCTCTTATGACATCTCAAAGGACATCATTGATGACATCATCCAAAGAGTGTGGTGGTTTTAAAGTTTACATAGTGGCAGGTAATTATCATATTACTTTTCTACCAAATATTGTACAACCTGTGTCCAGCTAATGGGTGTGTCTACAGACTGTATATGCTGTTAATGCATCCTAGGTGTGTAGAGGTGTTGAACATGTTATAAATCTTTGTATTGAAGAGTAACTCTGTGTGCAAGTGACATTTGACGACTTGTGTTAACAATGATTCACACAAGTTTTTTGGCTCTGCATAAAAAGTTTCCAACAGGGCAAAAATTCTGTGTACTACATTTTAAGAGCCTACATTAGATCTTGGTGGGACTACAGATATCTCGCTGTTATAGCGGTTCCAAGTACTCTGTCAAGCTGACGGAGTTCCGAACACCATATTTGGGTCCATGGCAGTTCAACCTCTGTCCGTATCGATGGAGTGTACTTTGTCCTGCGAGCAGTATCCCGCAGCTGACACAGTGGACTCCAACATTGGCATATAATATTCCATCGCGGCCGAGACAGCGGGTTTGTTGACTTTCTTTAGATATCATAGTCATGCTGATGGTGTACCAGCAGTGGTCCCCTGATGGTGGGAGTCCAATGCAGGACCCGTTCAGCACTGTACTATGGCTGTGGCTATTGGATGGATGCTAGCAGCACACACCTTATGTATATTGGCCAATTGTGAACACATGCAAACCACACTATAAAATACACTCCCTTTCAGACCATGACTCTTTGCATTTCACTGCAGAACAGCATTCTGATGCTCAGTCTGCCATTCAGGAGTCAGGTTTTTTCTCTGTTTTGTTCTTCCTCTGATTAATGTTCTTTTTATTCATTTTTTTTTTTTTCATCAACTTTCGGGACACTAGATAATGTTTTTAGTTACTCACTATGGTAGGGTAGAGGAATCCATGTTTACAGAGGGAGAATTGTCAGCCATGGGTGACAAAATATTAGAGAAGAGTCACAACTGTTTTGGAGCCCAAGTACAAAACACAACAATATCTCAGAGAAGACAAATGTGGACCAGAATAGTTGACAGAGTGAATGCTGTAGCAAACAATCTGCACACGCAAAAGGAAATTAGGAAGAGGTGGAAGAAACTGCATGGAGAGTGCTTTCTCCGGCTACCAAACATCACCTGGAGGCCCAGAGCGCTGGTGGTGGCTCTACCAGCCCCCTATTACAAATGTTTCCCTTGGAGGAGAAGGTCTTGCAGGTCCAACATCCTGAAGGCTTGACAGGAATTCCCTGGTGGAGTGGAGACTGGTAAGGTGAACATAGCAATGTCTCACTAATCACAAATGGAGTTTTTGCCCTTAAGTTAGCTGTTCAGAATGTTTTAAGACTCTTATGAAAACATATAAATCTAAACTTAATTCATCTTAATTATCTTGTTTGATCAAAATTACTAGCATCATTGCTGTATCATTCGTTTTAACAATGCTGAATATGTGTTGCCAGAATGTATGTTTTATTTCAATGTATGTTGTTGGGCTTAAAAAACAGGTTCCAAACTCCATGTATTTTCACATGAAGGAATTGTGCTTGTAAGTGTTTTTTTCACCTATCTACATCATCGACATGCGTGTATACATATTGTAAATGTGTGTTTCTTTTCTCTGTAGATATTTAAATAGGTATATTTTACTCACATTTTACCAATATTGTGTATGGTGATTACAAATGACTACAACTACCATGAATCCCTGTTTTCATCTCTGGAAAATACTAGTGCAATGTGATGTTGCTCAAGGTCTCTTTTATTCTATGCATGCACATATGTCCAAGTGTTATGCATTTGTCAATCAGCATTTCATGCTTTGTAATAAAATATTTGTTGTGTTGATCATGTATGGTGTCACCTTTTTTAAACTCTATTGAATTGATGTAATTGCTTACATAATTCATAGTCTGTTGAATCAAAGATTTCAATCATGTTCTATGGCATGCTGAATATAAATAGCACAATTTACTTTGCAGTGTTCATATTATGATAAACGCCATTAATTCTAATAAGTTCTACTACAGTCAGTTTTTTAGCCTACTATTCCAAGCGGGGACGCGGGTTGCGCTGCTGGTTTGTCCTGACTCTCCTCACCTGGGGGCTGACATCGGAGCACCGGAGCTAAAGGGCAGGAGCCCTTTAAATTCTTCCTTTGCGCTCCCGCTCGCGGGGACGCGGGTTGCGCTGCTGGTTTGTCCTGACTCTCCTCACCTGGGGGCTGACATCGGAGCACCGGAGCTAAAGGGCAGGAGCCCTTTAAATTCTTCCTTTGCGCTCCCGCTCGCGGGGACGCGGGTTGCGCTGCTGGTTTGTCCTGACTCTCCTCACCTGGGGGCTGACATCGGAGCACCGGAGCTAAAGGGCAGGAGCCCTTTAAATTCTTCCTTTGCGCTCCCGCTCGCGGGACGCGCGCGGGCGCGCCCGGGCAAAGCCCGGGCCAAGGGCGGGCCCGTCCGTGCCCGTCAGAGGCCGAAGGAGGCCGGGCTGGGCCACCCCTCTTAGTCCTAAGGCACGGCAATTGCCCCTTCTGCATAGGGAAGTACCCCAATCTCTCCTCTATATTGTGACATAGTACCATTCGCCAATGGGGAAGCGTAAGGCCAAAGACAGCCCGACTTTAGGCTCTGGCAAATCCAAAATACTCAAAATCAATAAGACTATGTTACCCCACACTAGCCATGTTGCCAAGGAAATAGACGATTTAATAGAAGAGGTAGAACAGATTCTAAACAACAAGGAGAAGCCTAGTCGAAAGGGCTCAAAATCTGGCACGCTTATTCCATTTCTAACATCTAGTTCACACACTGTTGTTAACTCACATTCTGTCGCCTCATCTCACCAACCACTCCAACAGTCGTTGCCTTGTCAAGATCCCATTGCCCTCCCTGCACCCTATTCTGAATTAGATGCTCCTAGAGCTTGCACACCTCACCCTTCAATTTTATGCTCTAATCGTTTTTCTCCGCTGGCATCCATTGATTCGGACAATCAGCAACCAGCCGTCTCAACTCTGCCATGTACAGTGAGTCCTCCTCTACAAGATGATCTGTTCACATTGGTGTGTAGCCTTAAGACTGAAGTTGGCGAGTTGAGAGCATTATTGCTTGAAATTACCACCCTTCTTAAAAACAAATATTCTTCCCCTATTAGCGAGCCTAACTCAAACCTTTTGCCTACCATGCATCCACCTGCAAAAGGCGTTTTATCAAACGGGCCTCTTCTGCCACTAGCTTGTGCTGCAGGTCCCATAGACGATCAGTGTCCTGCAAAACAGCTTACGTCCTCTTTTGGAAGAACTACTCCTCTCCTTCTTAATGTTCCCTTCAAATGGGATATTACCAAAGCTTCATACCACAATCATAAATTAATTAGCAACAACTACATATACATGTGCAATGTTCCACCTTTGCCTCCAAACGTGAGGGAAGACAAAGCCTCACTAACAAACAAGGTCTTGCACTGGGTGAGACATACCAGGGGTTGTGGTTCAATCATCCATGATGACATTGTATCTGTCGAACGATCTAATGGTTCCCCTGGTCTCTCTGGTCCTAGTGACTTTATAACACTTAGTCTTAAAAGCCCACATTTGGTAGCAGGCCTCATGGAAATCGAAGCACGGTCTATACGCAGGAAGTCCTCAGCAATTACTCTTTCAGCTAGCTGTCCTATTGCTAGCTATATGTGTGTGAATCCTTCCACTAGATCAGCCAATTTGGTCCCGAACTATTCTACAACTACCCAAGATATAAGACCAACAGGCCATCAGGTCCAGAGAGATCCACTCCCTGATTTGGCCCCTAAGTCCTGTTTTGGCCCTGTTTCAAGGGCCCAACTAACCTATGATCCTGGGGCTACCTCGGATATTGACTGACTATGTCTCACCAACCTTTGCACAGCTACAGCAGCCATGAACTTTCCATCTAATTCACCTTTCCCAGGCTCTCTTCTTTTATCGGACCCACAACCTGGAACTATTAATAATACCACAAGTTTATTTAAGGCGAACCCCGTTGCCAGTTACGTCCAAGTTGATACTACCACGAACTCAAACATCTCTTGTGCTCAGCACACAGCAAAACTTTTGTCCTGGAATGTGGCTGGCATTAACAGCAAACTTGTTGACACTGAGTGGGGGGCATTCGTCGGAAATTTTAACGTCTGCATGTTCCAGGAAACATGGGCAACGCATTGTACATACAAACAAGGGTATAGCTCTTTTTTCAAGCCTGCTAAGCCATCTTTAGCTGGCAGGGCGGCAGGGGGTTTAATCACATGGGTAAAATCTACAGAGGGGAGTGGTACAAAGGAGATATATGTGGATTCCCATGATATTTTGGCCGTTGCCATCTACCCAGGCTCAGGCTCTCCTGTCCTTTGTCTAAATATTTATAGCAGACCGGGACCCTCAAATCACCGATCTCCCACTGTCGAGCTATTGAATATCTTAATCTCAGACCTTTGCCTCAAATATCATATCATAATAGCTGGTGACTTTAACGTTCTACTTGAACTTAATGCAGATCACATAGAGGTCATGCAGTCTGAAGATAGTGTATGGAATATCCCTCCTCCTGTGACTTCTCATTCTACCCAGCAAAATTCATATAAACCATGCGTTAGGGCCTCACAGATAGTGGATCTCATGATATCCCATGGCCTTCGTTTGGGTAATGGCCGCTTTCCAGCGGACATTCCGGCCAGACCAACCTTCTTCAGGGGCTCATATAGCAACAAATTGGATTATATCCTCTTTGACTTAAGACTATGGCACCATATTCTAGACCTAGAGGTGGGCTTTCCCCATACTAGTGATCATGCTCCCCTCCAGATCACATACAAGAGACCTCTCCTAGTAGGGGTCGCATTTCCCCCTGTCTCCTCTACTGCTATGGAGCTGTCTAGTAATAGGCGTACAATCAGGTGGGACTCCTTTGTGCAATCAAACAAGCTTCAAGGAAAATTGCGTGCCCTAACCTCTTCTCATCAGTTATTTGATACCAACCTTATTCTGGCTCCATTAGAAATATTGCCTCTCCATCTGGACCTTTTTGCCACTTTGAAAGAGCTGTTTACTAAACGTCCTAGGCCACTGACTATCTCCTGTATTCGACCACATACTAAATGGTTCAACAAGAGGTGTAGGGAGGCCAAAAATACTTTGGCCATCGCGCTAAGGACCAAGGACAGAACAGGCATAGACGCCATTATGCTTCTACTTGCAATAAAAGTAAACTCGAGTATGAAGAGGGGCTATGGAGCAATTTACTTGAGGCAGCTACCGTCCATGATTCCAAACGGTTCTGGCTCCTAGTTTCCTGTGGTGATCAGAACCGCGCATCTCACCTGGAGTCTTATATCCCTCCTGACATCTGGCTCTCCTACTTTAAGGAATTGTATGGACCATTGCTGGCAAGTCATATTCCTGACATAATTTCGGAGGAGCTAACAACTTTTGACGAGCCCATGTCTTTCTTGCCCCCTTTTACACTGAACGAAACTGTGTCGGCCATTGCAGCCCAGAAAGCAGCAAAAGCCCCTGGGATGGACGGGATCCCCTCTGATATGTTTAAAGTGGACCAGAATACCTGGGGCCCATATATTAACAGACTTTCTAATGCCATCTTGATTAGCAGAATTTATCCTGACTCATGGAAAGAGGTGATCATAGTGCCCATCCATAAGAAAGGAGAGAGGAACAACCCGGGTAATTATAGACCTATCAGCCTCCTCGACAACCTTCAAAAAATTTTCTGTTATCAGTTGTTGAGCAGGCTGAACAAGTGGCTAGTTGAAAATCAAATCTTAAATCATCTACAAGCGGGCTTCAGAGAAAAAATTAGCACATTAGATCAGATATTTCGTTTTACTTCTATTAAATGGAAAGTTGTCGATGTTGACTTAGGCCACCTATATGTAGCATTTGTAGACCTAAAATCGGCCTTTGATCTAGTACCCCGCCACAAACTGTGGGAAGTTCTGTCTAAAATAGGAGTCCCGTGCTCTATTTTAAATATTATCAGGGATCTTTACACTGGCAACTATGGTAGAATTAGATGGGGCCCACAAGGTGAATTAACAGAAAAATTCCTTACTGCCCGAGGTGTAAGACAAGGTTGTGTTCTTGCCCCTACCTTATTCCTTCTCTTCATAAACGCATGCATCCCTTATCTTATGGAGTGCTCTAACGACTCGCCTAAAATAGGAGGGTAGAAGATCCCCTGCCTTCTTTTTGCCGATGACACCCTGCTGGTATCTCAAACAGCCACAGGCCTTTCAACCCTGCTTTCAAGATTCATTGACTATTGCAATGATTATGGGCTTGAAATTAACCGATTAAAAACCAAGTGCATGGTGTTTGGCGATAGGAAAGGCAGAATGAGACGACCTATTTATTTAGAGGGTGCCGCGCTGGAAAGAGTCAGCGACTTTGATTATTTAGGCCTGAAATTAGAAGACTCGCACAAGTGGCAGCGCCACATCCAGAAGGCAACTTTACGATTGCAACAGCGAGCGAGTGGCATTGGAAGATTTGCAGCTAGATCTCCTAGCTTTGCCATGACGCCCGCAGTAGAAATTTATAAACTACAAGCAAGAGGGGGAGCAATTTATGGAGCTGAACTGTGGGGCCACTGTTGCCTAGATGATTTGATAAAAGTGGAGAACTCTTTTTTAAGGTCACTGCTAAGAGTTCCTTCCAGTACCCCACTGCTCCCAATACGCATGGACCTAAATCTCCCTTCTATCAGCCAGATTGTTGCACTCAAGCCCCTGTTGTACTGGATTCGCTTATGGTCAACAGATTCTCTCGTCCATTATAGATGTGCGCTAGTTAACTTGATGGCCAACAACACTAGCTCCAAAATCAAGTGGTGTGCATATGTAGAAAGGACCCTCTCGCTTCTTGGTTTGGGGTCCTATTGGAAGGAACCGTTATCTATCCCTAAGAACGCAACCCAGACACTAAAGGATGCTTTCTGGCTCCACGCTCAACTTTCCCAATTGTCCGTTGTCTCGCCATCATCCATGACGGGAAACTTTCTATATTTTAAATGCCGTTATGAATTTGCCCAATATATGGATATAGTATCTTCTCCGTTTGCTCGTTCATTATACATCAGATTCAGGGTGGACTCCCTTCCTTTGCGTTCCCTCACATATAAATGGTCTAATTTTAGTTGTTCTTCTAAGATGTGTCCGATGGGCTGTGCCAGAGAAGAATCAGTAACTCATATTCTCTTCCAATGCCCCGCATACTCCAAACAAAGAGCCCGTTGGATTATTCCTCTGTGCAGAAGTAAGGGTTTTAAAAACTGCTCGCTAGCTTTGAGAATTTTTAAATCTGATTCATCGGTTTTAGTGGTTTGTTGTTTGTCAAAATATTTAGATTCAATCTGGCGTATCAGACTGAACACGCTTAAAAAAGCAGAGGGAAATTTAGCAATGAATGTGGCAAGCAACAATTGATGGACTTATCATTGTATGCACATATTACTTTTATTGGTTCAGACGTATTCCCTACCTGTTGTTTTTATCTCGTTTTGTTCTTAGATACTTTTTAAATAGAAACGTCCTTTTTATCTGATATGGTTTGTCAGGCTTGTATTTCATTCTTTTACCCACAATGTGTTTTTACGTATAACTATAAGGTGCGATTTTCCAGTAGGGAACTGCTTATGTGTAAATATTTCTCTCTTCTTTTTTCTCTCCTTTTTAATCTTTTATGACTTAAATTGTTTATCATGTAGCTTGCCGTTCCTTTTTTATGTGATGTGCTTTTATGGTATTTATATTTACCGAAATAAAGCTAATGATAATGATGAATAGTTTAGTTGTCAATTCTCCTCTGTACTCTGTTGGGTTGAATGTCTTTTACATGTAATGCACACTTTAGAAATATCATTTTTCATTTCAGAACATCTCTCCAACATTTGTACTGAAGTTTGTATCTGTGTAAATTAACCTGCATGTGCAGTGTAAAAAATAAATCACACAGAGAACTACTCATTCCATTAATCATACTTTTTACTTTTATGTTGCTTCATTTGTAGACAAAGACACATTTAAGGTACAATCCTGATGTTTAATTTCATATAGTTTATAATTCGCATTAGGTCCAACACTTAGGGCCAGAGGACCACTGTCTGCAACTGAAGACTCCTACACTCCAGACCAGGATCAAGCCTTCAGCGAAGGCACCACTCCTGCAATTCTGGATGATGTGGAGCAGCAAACAGCTCCAGTGAGTCTCACTCGGCCAACACCTACACCTCCCAATCCAGCTGTAGCAACACCTCATCCAATGGATACCTATACTTCCTATGTCCAGAGGAATACTAAAACCATCTTGTGCCCCCCTGTCCTGGCTGCTCTTGAGCAAACACCACTGCCACCTCCAGTTCTACCAAGACCTAGTGGGATGATTCAAGACCACAGGATAGAGCGGGTAGGTGGTCAAGGGAGGGAATCTGTGGGCCAGCAAAGTGAGTCACTGTCACCCAGATCACCATTGACCGAGTCTTGGGAGTAGTAAAGCAGTCCCAAGACATTTTGGGCCAGGTCCTAACAGAGCTCTAGGACATGAAGTAGGTCCAAAGGGAGCACAATGTAGAGATGCAACTCAAATTTGTGCTCCCTGACTGGATAGATGTTTGATATTTACCATCACATGTGCAGGGCTTTTCCTGTACAATCTACCCCTGTCTACAGTCCTTCAACATCAGGACAAAATACACCTGCCTCAGCCACAGACAGGGAGCCCCTGCCCCAACAGGACACTGCTCTGCCCACCCTATTCCCTGCAACTTTGGAGCCTCCCCACCAAGAGGAGCCATACATCCAGACCAACAGGTGAGGACAGCAAGACTTCCACCACCACCACGAGGAGACACTGAACCTAATTTCCTCCAATTTGTTTGTACCATTCCCTCTGTTGACTATTTAATAGACCCATTGAACTTTTTTTAGGACAGTAATATTTTGTACATTGGATTTCAAAATTTTTAGCTCTACATAAAAAGTTTCAGCCACCACCCGGAGAGACTTTGGGCCAGATGTAGGAAGCATTTTGCACGTCGCACACAGCAATTTTCGCTGTTTGCGACGTGCAAAATGCACTTTGCAATGCACAAAACCCATTTTTCAATTCGGTAACCTGGTTGCGATTTTGCGAGTCGCAATCAGGAAGGGGTGTCCCCTTCCTAATTGCGAGTCGCAGTGCAATGCAGGATTGCTTTGTGACTGCGAACGCGGTCGCAAAGCAATCGCAGTTTGCACCCATTTGAAATGGGTGGTAACCCATTCGCAAAAGGGAAGGGGTCCCCACAGGACCCCTTCCCCATTATGAATGGAACTGTAAACATTTTTTCAGAGCAGGCAGTGATCCTATGGACCACTGCCTGCTCTGAAAAAATGAAACAAAAACATTTAATTTTTCATTTTTGTAATGCATCTTGTTTTCCTTTAAGAAAACGGGCTGCATTACAAAATAAAAAATGGCTTTATTAAAAAGCAGTCACAGACATGGTGGTCTGCTGTCCGTAGCAGGCCACCATCCCTGTGAATGCTGCCACTCGCAAGGGGGTCGCAAATTGCGACCCACCTCATGAATATTAATTCATATTAATGAATACATTCCGATTTGCGACTCGCAATTTGCAAGTCGCAATTTGGAACCTACCTACATGTGGCCCTGAATTTCTTTTTCCATTGGTTTTGTTCTCTCAATTTTATTTTCGTTAATTTGCTGTATTAAAATAAATTCACATAACACATAGTCAAAGACTGGTATTGTATTTTTACGGTATTTCAATGTTTATGTCTTCCTTCCACCATCATTTAGAAAACCTATCACTTAATAAGATTCAATTAAAAATAAGTTGTAACAATTAGGTTATGTGTTTCCCATTTCAAAAAAAGTTTTAAAAAACAGAAACCTCAATGTGTTGGTGTCATTCATTTGTAAGTAATATTTCTTTGTCAAAAATTAAAATAATTTTTACAACCTATGCATAATTCAAATAGTCTTTGCCATTTCAAATTTGAGGCACCAAGACCTTCACACCATGGAATAATGGGAAATAATTCAAATAAACCTAATAAATAGGCAAACTAATATTGATTCATGCCATCAGTTGGAGCCAGAATTCTGCCTCACAATAGGAACTCTACATCAATTACACCAATAGTCACCAATAGCAGTACTACATCTTTTGGCAAAGAATCAATTTATTACACTGTGGCTGTATCTGGTAGAATGACACAACCACCTTTCTTTGATGTACCACAAACAGCTCTCTCAACTATTATGAGGCACTCCAACACCTTCATACACTTAACAAAAATCGAAGGTTAGGCAATGTGAAGGGAGATCAGTATGCTATGGCTTGACTTATGCATGTGGGTAGAGCAAGATAAGAAGCACAGATTGCCTTGGTGACAACATTCATCAGAAAACAGGTCTAATACAATCTCAAGAACTTCCATTAATCACTGTGCAAGTTGTCTCTGTACACGATCTGTACATTCAAAGTGTGTGTCTGTCCCAGGATTAACCCATGTTCCCTTTGCACTTTCCACCAGCAACATATTACTGCAAATGTCACAACTTTGAAATGTCCAAATGAAAATGACATGGTGAAGGATCCTAAAAGAAAATACCAAGGGAAAATTAATGATTTCACTTGAGAAAATTGTCTCAAATGATATACTTATCACAAGAAATATAGTCAATGTCAATAAACACAATAGTCAATGTATGAAAACTTTGATCAACAAACATCTTTTCCCTGGACTTTCCTGAACTAACCATTACTACAAAATTACCATCACAGACTGATATGTTCACTATGTTACAAGTTGTTTTGACATTTGATGTTACAATATGTAAAGTAAATTTATACTCAGGTGAAGAAGTTGTCAACAAGATTTTGATATACTCTAATACCTTCCTCTTCACCACTGTCATCTTCATTAGCCATTTCAACATCCTCACCCGGTGGCTCTTCATGGTCTACATCCTCTACTGTGTATGGGATGTTCTGTTACGGGGCTATGATGTGCAACATCAAGCAGGCAACAATGATTTGGCACACATACCTGGTGAGTAGAGGAGGGCTCTACCAGTCTTGTCCAGACACTAAAATCTAGCATTCAGGACCCCAGAAGCCTGATGCATTGGCCTTTGTTTTCTTCAATGGCCTTCACTGAAGCAGACTTTCCCTGATGCTGTTGAATTGCTCAGTGGTGTTAACAACCATGATTAGTTTGGATAAGTTGAGTCTCCTACCTGAAAGTAAAAAATATTTTGAGCATTGAACTGTCATCCTATTGAACAATCCTTAACTATAAAAAATTGTCCTAATGTCATATTGTACATACCAGCAAGCCAGGCCCTCTCACGTCCAAGTTGTGACATTTGCAGGGACAAGTTGCTGTTCCGTAGTTCAAAGGAATCATGTGTTGACCATGGGAAATGGGCAAACACTCTTGAGATGCACACAACTGGTAAGCAGGCAATTTGGATATTGATTGAATGGAAGTTCTTCCAATTGCAGTATACCTGTTCCATGGCATGTAGTGGCACCAGGGCAATATGTGTGACATCAATTGCTCCAACTGCATGTGGTATGCCACCCAAAGCATATACATTTTTCTTCACATTTGCATAATCCTTCTGTTGTGGAAAGTGGATGAAGCTGTTAATGTGTCTCACATTGAAGACAGGACTTCTTGTAGCACACTACTGAAACTTGGTTGTGAGATACCTCCAGATCTGCCACAGAGTATTGAAAGGATCCTGTGCCCAGGTAACTGCCATGTGTGTCACAATTGGTGTTATTGCTATGGGATTCCTATTGTAAGGCAGAATATCTGGCTCAGCTGATGACATAAATCCAGAATTGCTCACATATTCAATTTGATTTTTTAAATAATATCCATTTCTTCCATGGTGGCAACTTCGGGAGAAGGTCTGAACACTTGAGGCTATTGTCTTCTACCTCTTCCTGGGTTCATATGTCTGCATATAAGAAACATAAATTATCACTTATAATGGTCATGCAAAACATTGATAGTCAACACATATTTCATGTCATTGTAAATGAGACATATATGTACCCATAAATTGTTTATTGATGTTGCAACTCAAAATTAAATTGTTTCTACATATCTGATGTCTTTTAAAAAAAATAATGTGTAAATAATAAATGTTAAATGAATTATTTACACATTATTTTATTTTTTATTTTTTTCTGAAATTCCGTCAACGGAACAATAAAATACACTGCGTCACTATCGATTTTCAAAACAGTAACGCATTACATTAGAATGTGTTAATTTCTTTTAAAAATAGTGTTGTGCATATTTTGTATTGGTAAAAAACTAGCCACCTTTTTGAGTGGCAGTGACATCCTTCATGTCATAAAGTGGCAGCTACCTGCCCTTGCCATCAAGACATTTGCAATCTGACGACCATCGACAGAAGTTGACTGCGTGTTAGGTATAACAATACACAACAGAGACAACCATAGGCTATCATGTTTGATGACAATACACGAAAGCCAATGGCTGCGTCCATCTCCATCGTGGATTATGTACGTTGTATACATGAATGTGGCGTTAGGAAAAAAAAGCTCGGTTGCCCCCTAACCCTGCAGTCAACATCACCTCCTCCACTTTTGCTGCTGTTATCAACCTCTTGGACACAGGATGCCAGGCAATGTAGGGAACAGGATCCCTAACTTTCTCCCCTGAGGAGTTGAAACTCCTCACCATGGAAGTCATGTCCCTGAACAGCAAGTGGTATAGGAACCCAGTGGAACAGGGACATGTTTGAATGGAAAATGTATTTCTAAATAACTCTCTTTTTTAAATACACAGGCTAATTCATCCATTTTAGTTCCTGAGTGAAATGTTGTGGTTGTAGTGTACTCAACTCAATAATTTTGCTGGGGACTTACTGATGTTTAACAATGTTTGAAATATCTGTAAATTGAAATGAAAAGTAATCTGAAAGAATGAGGTGGCTTTTCATTTCTATTTACTCACAAATCATGATTTCAATTTACAAACCTCATGTCCCTTACTTCCAGTGGCCAGTAGACACTGTACCATAAGTACAAGTGAAAAACATAGCCATATGTTGAAATGAGAGAAATGTTAAGGGCAAGAAAAAACTTAAAAAGGTAATTAACTTGTCAGAATATTTTTTTGCACTTAATTTTTATCCTATTTTTCAGAAAAATGAGTATCTGTACGTTGTACCCATTAATGGTCCCACATATGGGTAAAGTAATTATCCGTGCTGCAAGTACTTATGCCACAGGCTCTCAATTACCCATACAAGTATGTATCCTTTCCAACACACACTTGTTCATACATTACCAAAAACCATGCTATAACTGACACACATGACAGCCCTTCCATACGGCCCTCCGTCATTGTGTGTGGTTTAAACCATAGTATCTGGCTCAAAAACATTAGACATTAAGCCAATGCGGCTGTGCATGGGGAGTGTGCTAGTAATGTACAAGTTGTTTAGACTTCATTAGCTCACAATGAATTGTAATGCTCAGAAGTAGCTCCCACTACAGGAAATCTTTCAGACCCCTGGCCTGGATGATGTTTGTGGCCTGGATTTGTAAGACAAGGTGTAGAGAGTACTCAATAGGTCGTTGCAAATGAGTATTTGATATGAAAATTAAAATGTTGGTAAATAAGCTGTACTAACCTTTTAGAAGTGCCTGTGAGAGATTCACAGAATTGTGCCACAGCAATACAGACAAACTTAACCTCTCAAAACATATTTTTCTTTATTTTTTCATATCCATACAGGTCAACGGCCATCAGAAGACGGGGATCTGAAAGGCCATCGCCAGGATGGTGTGGCCCCTGGGGGTCTACAAGCAGTGCAGCCTTCATGACAAGAGGTGGGAGGACCTACAAAGCTGGACCCATAAGTCAACTGAAGTCCAGCTTGGCCATTCCTCCCAATGTGTGAAGCATGTCTAGCACACCCTGACCCCCCTAATGGCCTGCATTCTTGCAGTAGCCTTTCAGGAACTTGATGGGCAACTGAGAGCCCAAAAACATCATCAAGGGGGTAAGTTAGTTTATTGAGTTCCTACTGTCACTTAACTATTTTTTGTTTCAGAAATGAATTATGGGATCAGCATAAAGGTTGACACACATCCAAGACTCAAGAGGCTATCTGGAAGCTGTAGGGTTTGCATAAGGTGAACGATGATGTGTTTTGTGTATTGATTTGTGGTAAAGGATGTCATTACATTCTATATTACAACCAAAGCACCTTTTTGAGCAGACACATGCTTGCCAAAGAAAACAAAGGTACTTGGTTTTTGTCTATGTCACAAGGGACAATTGTACCACACAGGCTCCAATTGAGGATTCTGCAAGGTTTGATGCTCTATCACAACTGGGAACAGATGATGTTGGCCCTATTGCAGGTGATATGACATGCAATTCACTTATGTTACAGTGTATATGTCTGACTTCAAATTGGTGAGTTGTTATTATGGGCAAACAATATTGACAATCTGGTCAAAAAATGACTTTGATCATGAGTACAATGGCAACATTTCTTAGCAAGTACATTTGATAAAAATCTTTTCACTGCAAGATCTGAGTCAGTTTGCATTGGCAGTAGCAGATTGGCATGAAGCTTTACTCCTTCACAAATGTGCATGTAGGCCAGTCTGTTTCATTTCAACAGAAATTCATTTAGTAGGCAAACACTTTTAATTGAAGCCGGTAGGAATGCGTACATATTGGTTACAGAGTACCACATGCTACAAACCATTTTACTATGTCCTTTGTTAGGTCCAGACGATAAATCAATGATGGAGAAAAATTGGATATTTAAAGGAACTTTTGCTAATGGAAGGTTCCATCACATATATGTTAGAATATACCACCTGGAGAATTCAATAGCAGGCCCAAATTATGACTCATTTCGAAGATATAGAAATGCATCAATATGTGATCTGTAGCATATTGTGATTTGCATGTGAATCTTTGATGAAAAAATAATATATGAATCAGAGTATGTAATACTTGCTGTGAAGTTATACCAATTTTTGCCTAAAATGAAAGCCACCATATTTTGTAAAACAATTACATAATGGTAACACAGACTTCAAATAACTAGAGATATTTACGAGTCAAATGTGAAAATGTTTTTCTTCTATACTGAAGTGGATTGAACATGTATCAATGCCTATATATGTACCTAAGCTATAGAAGTCATTTGTCGGTCCACCACAAAATAGTTTTCTTAGTTTCTGCAACCTGATACATTGATAAGCCACTTCAGTACAGAATCCATGTAATCTTTTTTACATTTGAAATATACTTTAGTTACTTGAAGTAAGTATTACCGTTTTGAAATGGCCAAAGAAAGAAAACAAGCATTCAGTTTATACAAATATTGGTACAACATTGCAGTATTTGTTGACACACCTTGATTCATATTTTACTTTTTGTGAATAAAAACGATGCAGATTTTTGGGCCTTGTAAACACACTGTACAAATATATTTTTGGTTTATTCTTTTTGGGGACTTAGATTCATTATTCTAAACAACAAAGCCTAACCATTCAGAGCTATTAAACAGTTCCTGAAGCGAAACAAAAGTTGATAAGAAACAAGATCATACAAGATATAGGAGCTATCATAGGAAATTAAAAAAACTGTGACCAAATGGTTTCTGAAAATATTTCCTACATTCATGGGACATTAATAGTAAAGACCCAAAATTTGAGAGACTTGAAGCAGGTGAAATATGAAAACTTTGAAAATGTATGATAATCAAAGTTCATCACCAGTTCTATTTATACAGATACAATAAAACTGTTCTATATCTAATTTCAGCATTTACAGGACCAGGCAGTGAAGTCATTGGCCACTTAGGTGGAGAAGCAGCATGCCACTGTGGTTCGGGTACTGGCACGATCCAGACACCGAGGGACTCAGTAGCACAGAGGGTGAGGGGACTGGAATGCAGACTATGGCTCAACATCTTCATCTTCCGAGGCCTCCACAAGAGGCCAGTCCCTAGTGGTGGTGGACCCTACAGCAACTGTTCACCTGCATCTTTATCTGTCACCCATAGAGCCATCCCCACCCTCCCTCTTGCTCCCTCCAATTGGCCAAACCCACCCCCTAAAAGGGGTGGCATCTCCTTCACTGCAGGCACCTTACCCACTGCCCCTGTCCTCCCGGCTGTGCTGAGCGAGGACACTATTGACCTCCCAAGTAACATCTCTATTGGCCAGACTGTACTCCTCAATGCCATCCAGGGGCTTAATTGCCATATTCAAGAAATGGTAGCATACCTGGAAGGCATTCACAGTGCTATGCCTGGCCTACAGAGGTCAGTTCAAAGTCAAGCCTTCTTACTGGCCACCGCCTCCCAGCCATCCCAACTATGTGCCCCAACTTCTGTCCCTTCCCATCCCAATTCCCTATTCCAGCTATTTCCCAAGCACACTCGCTCCTTTACACGCACCCTCTCCAACACACATAAGGAGGCCATCCACACATAAACACAAACACACCAAAAACATAGGCACAAACACAAAAAACACACAGACACCATTCCCACGCCCACCACCACTGCTACCAGCACACCCACAGAAACCCCCTCACTTTCACACCCACAAGCACCACCACTACCAGCACAACCACAGACATACCCCACACTACCATACCCACTTGCATAACTAACACCAGCATACCCACAGACACCCCACCACCACACCCATGCATATACAACTACCACACCCACAGACTCCCCTACCTCAACCTCCATGCAGAGCCACTACCGGCAGAACCACAGACACCACACCCACCACCACACTCACATGCATCACCACATCCACAAGTACCACAACCACACCCAACACCTCAAAATCACACCCATCCACACATGCACACTTCTACATACATTAGAAACCACCGTCACAAAACACAAACACCCACACTCATTTGAACAACATACAACTCGGAAGAAACACACACCCAGACATACACAACATACACCAGACCAATAGGTAACTGCAACCTCAACAGACACATGCAAATCACCCACTGCCACTCTACCTCCCAAACCCAACTTTCTACTGGCCATCTTACACATTTTCCCTTTGAAAATGTTTTATTTGCCTTTGCCTTGACCCCATCCAAATCCAAAACCACCCCTTCCAAATGCAAAACCACCCCTTCCATACCCCAAGTCACCCCTCATAGGCCAAAAACCACCCCGCTCAAAGCCAGAACTACCTCTCTCAAACCAGAAACCATCCCTCCCAAAACCAAGACCACCCCTCCCAAATCCAAACTCCCCTCAATCGTTGAGGTGCCTGCTCTGTGCCCACTAGATGCCCCTTCCTGAACAGGTTCCACTTGGCAGTTGTTTAGGAGGCAAGCCTAGTCCTACAGCACAACAGTGCACTAGATATCCAAGCCCACAGAATATCATGCATTTATATTTTTAATTGGAGAGATGTCTCTCATTGATTTAATAAACCACTATTTTGATTTCACCAAGTTTGTCCTGACGTTTGTTTTCCTTGGCAATTTATTGATTCCTAGTAATGTTTCTGACTAAAATGTGAAATACATATTATTATTATTTACCATTATGGCAGGACAAATATCCTATTAATTTGATGTTTATTCTGTTAAGTGCACACACTGGTTAAAATAGTATGTCATTTGTATATAGGTGCAGACATTCATTGTGATAATGGACACGTGCTGCAACAAATTGATTTTTGAAATTATTTTTAGCTTTAAGTCTGTTTTATTGATTTAAACAACATTTGATACAATATAATCCCACCTACATCTACTGGCGAATGAAAGGTAACTATCAATTCAAGCAGTACAAATAAAATGTGGGAAAGGACGGTGGGGTAGGAAGGAAAGGGAAGCTCGACTAGCCCATTAAACGGATAAAAGCATCACTACCCTATTGGGGGACACTCGACCAGTGCACCCTCCCTTGGAGTCATTCATCTGAAATCAGTTGGCGTGTAAAATGCAGTACATAAATAGGGCATGTTAATTCCTGAAATTCCTATGATAACAAATGTACACAAGAACACCAGATTTTAGCGAACTGTGGGAGAGTATGGCCAGCTACTCCCATTAACTTCTTCATCCCCGGGAGTACCCACAGTTTGTAAAGCCAATCCAAGTGTGTTGGCACTGTATTTGTGCCCCATTGGGTTAATAAAACATGTTTGGCAGCCCCCAGAGCCAATGTTATAGCATGCCCTTGTAATATTTCAGAGGGTACGTCAGAGCGTTCGGGAGGCCCAACAGAATGTAGCTAGGGAAGCGAGGCAAAGTAGTATCAATCTGGCAACGTCTGCCAGGACTTCTTTCCAGAATCACAGAATTTTAGGACAGTGCCAGAGTAGGTGGGTTAAGGTACCACCCTGCCCACAGCTTGCCCAGCATGTGGGGCCCCATTTGGTTTCCAACTAGTCACCCAATCAGGCGTATAAAACCAATAGTGTGTAATTTTTTTAAACATTTCTTTACCCAAAGTTGTGCAGGCTGAGGCCAATGCCCTATGTAACATTTTGTACCATTCCCAGGGGCACATTCCCGATCCCATCTCTGCTGTGCTGGAGTTTTGGTGGGGTTGAACGATTAAGCAAGAATGTACATATGTCTGAATGAAGCTTTTTATCAGAATGGGGTGTGAGGAGCTGTTTTTTTATGGCTTCAGTGCGGGGGAAAGAATGAGGGTTGATGTGCAGTTGCATAACTGTTAGAAACGGGGTCTTTGGATGGCAGTAAGGTTACCCCCTGCACAAGCAAAGACCCTCACTCTAACCCCAGCTCACCTCCTTGGTAGCTTGGCACAAGCAGGCAGGCTTAACTTCAGAGTCTAGGTGTAAAGTATTTGTACCAAAACACACACAGTAACTCAGTGAAAACACTATAAAATGACACGACACAGGTTTAGAAAAATAGGTAATATTTATCTAAACAAATCAAGACCCAAACGACAAAAATCCACCAAGTTAAGAATTAAAGATCAAAAAGAGTCTTAAATCCTTAGAAATCAGTGCTAACACTGATAGCGTGAAAAAGTACCTGGGTTGCGTCAAAAAAATACAGCACGGGCGAGAGTGCGTCGGAAAAGGCCAGCAATGTGTCGATTTTTCACTGGCAAGCGAGACCGTTCGTCATTCCTCCTCTGGTTGGGTTGGGGTGCGTTGTTTTTCTTCTCCGCAGGCTAGCGATGCATTGATACGGACAGGCACCTCGGGTCCGGGCAGGCTTTGCTTCACTTCTCTGCACCCAGCGAGGTTTGCGTCGAAAATTTGGTCGCACAGTATCAGAAAACTGCACAATGTGGGGTTGCGATGTTAACAGCCTCCGTCAGCGGGTTTTGCACGTCATTTCTCCAGCCACGTTTGTCAATATTCCAGCTGCGATGCAGGTCGACCATAGATTTCAGCTGCGAAGCCGGCGGTGCGTCATTTCTCAGCCGCATCTCGGAAAATGCGCCGCAAATGTCACTGCGTGGATTTTCAGTCTGGTCTGCCATCTTCACCTTTCAAGACCCCAGGAACTGGATAGGGCACCACTTGGCAGGGCAGGAGTCTCAGCAGAGGGTCCAGGTGCTGGCAGGAGAAGTCTTTGATGGCCCTAAGACTTCAACGGCAGGCATAGTCAATTCTGCCAGTTAGGCCCCAAAGGTGTCACCAGAGCCTGGACCAGTGACCCTTTTTCTCTGAGCCTAGCTCCAGGGCATCATCTATTCGATGGAGTTGATGAAGAAGCACTGCACGCTGTTCACATCTTTCTGTGTTGGAAGGCTTTTGAAAGTGTTCCTTAGGGTGTTGAGTGGACCCATGGGTCTTGCGGGATGGCTTTCCTTGAGTTCTCAGCACGGAAGAATCGATTTCCCCATCTAGGTGTTTATCTAGATCCAGCAGTGGTGGACTTTCTCTAGTGAGCTCATGCTCCTAGTTTCTTTGTCCCACACACAAATCAGTCTAAAGAGGTGTCCATACTTGTAGCAGATGCCTTCTTTCTTCTCAAGTTCTGTGGTGGGGTGCATCATTCTATGACCCTGAAACATGATCGCAGAGAGGTCCTGATACAGTCAAACGTTATTGCCTTCAAAGTCTTTAGCACCTTTGTACCGCACTACCATCATGATTGCTTCCTTTTGGTGATAGAAGTGCAGACATGTAAGTATGTCCTGTGGCATGCCGGGAGAGGTGGCCGGCCGTCCTGTCCTTTGTGTGTGGTCAAGTATTGTGTGTTTCTCCGCAAGGACGGGAGCCACATGGCGGAATAGATGAATAACATAGGCTTCCAGATCCCCAGGGACAGCCTGAAGTGGGACCCCTTTGATGCGAATATTGGAGCGCTGAGATCAGTTTTCCATATCTTCCATTCCGAACACAAGCTTCTCATTTCTCTCATGTAGGACTACCAACTCCTGACATTGTGCCTCCAATTCTTCTTTGCAGAAGTCCTCAGCCCGTTCCAAAGTATCGACCCAATTCATTGAAGTCCCTTTTCAGGTCTTTGACATCTGCTGCTATCTGTTGCTTGAGGGCAGCAAGATCATTCCTCAACATGCTAAACAATTGCTTGAGGAAAGAACTTGTGACAGGGGTAACGTCCACTTCATGGGTCGCCTTGTCAGTGGGCATGGGCTGCGGCGTGTCGTCCATGATTTGCTCAGGTTTTTTCCCCTGGGGCTTGGAGAACATGTCCTTTAGGGCTGCTTCCCTCTTGCTGCAGTGGTGGGAGGCCATAATAAGTGCAGATGATGCAGGGGCTTCGGTTCAGCGTAGCTTCCTGTGGCCCCCAGTACTATGCCTGCCCAGGCAGCTGGATATAGCCAGAAGGAAGAGGGTTGTGGGGCCAGAAAGAGCAGTGACAGCCCCTGGTCATGCAATGCGATCCACAACTGTCTCAATGGCAAGGCCCAGTGAAGGGTTCATCATTGCAACCACAAGGGCTCGGCTCCTGCTACATTCCAGTTTTCGGCACCCTTCCCCGCATCCCAGACTGCCTCACTGTTTCCGGCCGCAAGGGACTTGTGCTCCGGGCTCCTCTTCCACTCCGTCTGGCCCAGGTCTTTATTAAGGGGCAGTGCCCTGGTTTGGCGGCAGCCTAGGTGTGTCTGACCCTCTCCTGTGGCAGGGCCCACATGACAAACAGCATGGTGACCCTCCCTGGTACCCAGCTGAAGCCCAACACGTGGCAACTAGTATCATTCCTGCACCGCATGTAGGTACTGCTGATGGGGGGAGGCAATAAGGGCCGGTGATCACAAGCAAGCACTACAGGGCCAAAGTAGCAAACTGTATTCTTCTGTCCTGCATGCTGCTAGGCCTCAGATCTTCTGCCTCGGGGGTCCCACTGCCTCACTTCACTATCAATGTCCCATCTTGAGGCTCTCTGGGGGAAATCTCAGCAGAGCTCTTCTTTGCTCCCATGGCTGCACCTCTGCCTGCCACGCTGTCCTCTTATAGGCCACCTCCTCCACTCACTGGGGTCCAGGATGTCACTCACTCCTCACTTCTTGCTGGATGGGTGATCACTGCCCTGCTAGGCCATATAGTCCTCGGGTCCAGTCTGGCAGCACAAGGCGTCCACCTCTTCTCCGCTGCGAGGCCCGATTCAGAGCTCTCTGAGAGTCCACCCTCCATCGCATTTGCCATCTTGGGGTCACTGCTAACGCAGACGGACTCTCACTGCTGGCTCCCACAGTCAGGAATACACTCTGTTGTCATCAAAACTGCCCTGCATGGTGCATGGCAATATGTGTGCTGTATACCTGCTCTTATCACTGAAGGCAGTGAAACTGAACACCAGTCTGCTCCAGTCGGCAGAAGCATTTTGTAAACTCCAAACACATAAAGCTCCCAGCAGACGGGAGCATTTTTAAAGTTCCTGCTGCTGGGAACAGTCTAAGGGCCTAATTACAAGTTTGGTGGGCTTGAGACTGCCAAAGTCGCAGTGGCAGACAGAACGCATACTCCTGGCGTTTGGACCCCCAAATTATGATTCTGGCAGTGGGTCACCAGGAGGCCATCGCCAGGATCAGGGATCCTGACAATTTGGTGGTGGTCCAAGTCATGGTCAGCCACAGCAGTGCTGAGTTCAGCATCACCGTGCTGATCACAACTTCACTTTCTGTCAGCTTTTTCATGGCTGGGTCCCTGTCATGAAAAGGCTGGCGGAAAGGCAGTGATGGGGGCCTTCCCCGTCAGCACCCTCAGAATGCACACTGTCTGCTATGCTATGCAGACAGTGTGCATTCAAAGAGTGCTGAGTGTGACATTATTGGTCTTGGCTCCCTAAGGGAGCTGAGGCCAATGTAACCACACTGTTTCCACTGGGCTGACCGGCGGGAACATCGCAATATAATGTTTTCCACTGGTCAGCCTGATGGAAGCATCATAATATGGCGATGGTGAAGCCACCGGCTTGATGGCTGCCTCACCACTGCCATATTGGATTGTGGCAGTTCAACTGCCCAACTCCCAAACGGGTCCTAAGTATTTGGGCCTGTGTGATGGGAGATTCACAAATACTCCTGCCAGACAGGAGCAAACGTATATTTCCCTGCCTGTGCGGACAGGGAAATTACTGTGTCCCGGTTGTGGGCTACCTGGGACACAGTAAGTGAGCCTGCTCCAGGGAATGGTATCCCTGGGGCCATTCAAGGCAGATGGAAGGGGTCCACATACCTCTATTAAATAAGCTGATGGCCCTCTGGGATGGGACCCCTGGGGCCTTCATAAGGCTCAGGGAGGGGGGCTGGGCTGCCCCCTCCCCTTAACAAATGCATTGGATCCTACGTGATGGGGTCTCTGAGGTCAAAAATGGCTCAGGGAGGAGTGGCTGCATGTCCTCTTCCTTAATAAATAGTTTGGGCCCATGGGGATGGGGTTGCCAGGGCCTAAAAAGGCTATGGAATGGAGACACATGCCCCTCCCCTTAAAAATACCCAACCTCAGGATGGGCTCACCAGGGGCTTAAATGCATGGGGGTGGAGCCCTACTGATGCATATTATAAAATGACAGCTACTTGTTTTTTGTGCTGCGATCCAGTGGGATCAGATATCAGACATAACACGGTCTGCATACTTCATGAGGTAAAATATGGCATCTAGTTATTACTGCATCATTTAATTTGGTGGTGGAGTGCTTTATTTAACAGTGGATTGGATGATATGTTTTTTTTGGGTGCCTTCAAGAAGTTTTACACAGGTGGTAGGTGCTTCTATGTATGCATTCCCTTTTTTCATTTTTACTTCCTTATATTTTTGTGAATGTACCACTCACCTTTTTAAATTTCCGTTGTTGCACATTATTTTGTTTCGGTTTAATCTATTTACACTGGAGCCTGTTTGATATGAAATCGATTTTGCAAAGTGATACCAAGAAGTCTCTTGGCTGTTAGATATGGAGTCTCCTGCTTGTTGGGATTGTTTGTGGCAAGACATAATTGAAATTACATTGCATTGCATTTTTTTGTGTTTTTGTACTCCTATTGATCTGACATCCCATGGTGTTTTACATGGAATCCTTTTGATTTGATATCCCATAGTGTTTTACCTGGATGGCTGTGTTTTTGTTCACGCCTACTTCCTTAATTCTGCATTCTGCAGCACACATAAAATCTTTTCTGTGCATTCCCTATTTCTCGTTGCCTTTAACTTATCTTTTATTTGCTTATTCTCATGTTCTTCCCATACAGGTTCTGTATAGTAGTTACTAGCCTTTGCTCAATTAATTTAATGGTTCCAGATACCAACTCTTGCCTGCACACCTAAAGTGGTTTCTTTTGTTATTATAAGCATCAATATGTTCCAACTTGTATTTAATATTGTTAAGTTTGGTCTGAAAATTAGCAGGACATCAATATTATGATATGAGTTTTAGTTAATACCTATATACCGTTTGTATCTAGGTTCTTTTGCCAAATGGCTGGACACTCTGATGTTAGCAATTATGAGACTCCTACGTCATAGTGAGATTAGATGTTTATAGTGTCTAGTGAACCCTATGGGGTTTCACATTACATTTTATGATCTGTTCATTCCTAATTGTAATATGGTTAGGCAAATAACAATGCAGGTTATATATTAGGTCTGTTTTATGTCTGTCTGTGTGTTACTGCATTTACAGTCTTTTAAAAAAGAAGTTGATTTATTTTTGTATGCTGCAGCCATGATAAAGCCATATTTCAGGTGAAATGCATTGGCTGCACTTTTGTTCAAGCATGAAGAAGAATAAATAATTTAAACAGTAAGAAATCTTCTGATCAATATTGCTTATTTGATTATTTGTACACTATTTTTTGTGTTGCCTCGCTAATGTAGAAAAATGTACTTTATATGAGGTTATTTGGTAGCTAACCAACAGAGGTGGGCAGCAAGTGAACATATTTTGTGGGACACACAGTTGGTGCGCACAGTGATCCTTAGCTACCTTCCTTCTTTTAACAGAATATGAAACAAAATAAAGCTTACGCGTAAACTGTGTGAACATCCATTCTCCAATTGCAAGATGAACCCACAACCATCATCTCCTGAATGACTGCCAGTCTAATATCAGATCATATTACTGCACATAAGCACCTACCATACACATCATAGACAGTGCTATCCTACAAGCCACAGCACATCCAGGGCCCAAAGAAATATGATCCCGTCACCACCATTCCGATCAAAGTTCATTGGCCTTCCTTGCCAGCCTGCACCATATTAAAAAACAGCTGCATTATTTCCACAGCCACAACGGTCAGCAACTCTGCTTAAATTGAAGAAAAGCTCACCATCTCTGGTGTTTTTTTGTATACTTGCAGCCCTGACAATATCTGACTGCCGACAAAGAAGTGACAATAACTAAAAGGAATGCAACATGCATTTTACTCCTATGCACCCAGGATTGTGAAAAACATCACTATATCCATTTGTGCTGCCTCACTGTTGATTACATTTCCAAAAAGCTGAAGAGGCATCTCTTTACAGAACTGTATACTAGCTAAGGTGGCCTATAGAGAAAATGTGCATACATACAATGCAGAACAATTAGATAGTACCTTTATTTTACCTGAAACTTTTTTTAAAACTATTTGATTTATAGGGTTGCAGTGAATGCCTGAGACAATCAATGCCCTTTCTGACAAGTGCTTGCTTTCTGAGTCCATAAAGAATATATTTTCTTGAGATTTAGCAGTTGATATCAGCAGGTCAATACTGTTAGCAAGACTTTGTCTGTCTTTGTGAATTGTGCCTGAAATTGAAGTTTAGAAATGCATTTTTTCCATAAGGAAACCAGTTAATTGCCCATGTAATCAATCTTCTAAGTGATATCAATGTATAAGATTTACAATTGCTTATTTTCCTTCACAAATATTGAAGTTTATCAAATTTAATCTCAAATATATCTCTGCTGGTTATGCTCAAAGTATGAGTTTATTAGCAAACTTTACCCTCATATCCTCAAAGATTTGTGAAACAAAAAATATTACATTTCATAGATATTGTTTTATAAATCTGTACAACTCACCTCTGTAATCTCAACCCTCCTCTCACCTTATACCTATCTTTCTTAGCATGTTATGCCTTTATGTAACGTAACTCCTTTTGTCTTTTACTATCTTTCTTTACAAAACTACTCATTTGACACCTGATTGTCCTGTATCACCTATCCGTTTTTCTTAGCTTTCTCTCTGCCTAATCTATTCTTAAATCACATCCCTGAACAAAAATCTCATTAGCTCCCACCTTTGACACTTTCTTTCTGTCCTACTATGACTCTGTCTCTCAAATGTTTAAGTAATTTCTCAGTTTAGGTCACATCTCTGATATATACTTATTTCTCTGCCACATAGAAATATTCCACACATTACCTGCGCTCTAAGTGAATGTAAACAAGTAATAAACAAGCTCCTCTCAGGAATAACAATATTGCGGTCACACACCTTACTCCTCTTTTAAAATGACATGTTTGTTTACAGAGATCATTAATTTGTTTATCTGAAATTCAAACTTATCTATGCACTCTTCATTATAAAACTAAGACCAGATTTACTAACACTTTCCGTCAGGTTACTTTAGTAACATAAACCTGACAGAAAGTGTTAAGGTGGGGTTTACTATCTGGATTTGCTTTGGAGATTATCCCAAAGTAACGAAAAGTTGAACAAGGTTCTGAATTGTGCTACTTTGCATCAAAGGGGTGTTCTTTGCCTGGTGCATGGGCACTCTATTGAAACCACCCATGGGTTTTGACCCAAGTCCTTATCTACAAAGAAATGTAGACCTGGGTTTGGACCGAAGTCCTACACCTCCTCAAGGCAGGCACACAAGGAAAAATGTTTTAATTTCTCCTCATTTTCTTAATTTGCATTTGTGATGTAATATACAGTACAGGTAAAAAAATAAAAAATCCTTACAGAATAGTCCTTCCAGTAAAAAAACCTTTGCTGTAAAGAACACAGATACTCTCACTCTATGGCACAAGGTTGCCTGTGTTGGACAGTGGCTGCTAAAAGTGTGTCAGCTTCCTGCAGGGAAGGAGGAGAACAATACCACTTATTATTGGATATGCTCAGTTCTCACCCTTTCTGACAATGCAACATAGCAATTTTAGTTGTTGTGCTGTCTTGTGCATGACTTGTTAGTAAACCTGGCTCATAATATCAAACCATCTACCTCAACTATAATACAATACATTTAGCCAAACATACGTCACACTCACTCTAACTGCATGGATAAATGTGACATATGGTTAACTAATAAATCTATTTCTCTCCGGTTCATGTATAGTAGCTTTAAGCTAAACATCAAGTATATTTTTAGCATATATATTTCCCTCAGGTCCTTCAGTCTGGTTCAATTAAACATTCTTGAGCAGTCTTTAAAAAATGTTTCACATGTTTGACCTCTGTCAATGCTATCGATTTCATTTGAATTGGAAATTTAATTTCATAATGTAGTTTTCCTACATCCTTATGTTGGTCAAACTCAGAATGCACTACTTTTTAATTTGAAGATGCGATTTCAACGATAACTCTCATTTTAATCTACCCTTCTGTATTCCCCACTTCTTTCACTCTCTCGACATTTCATTCTCTTTGAATTTTATGATTTTGTTTATTACGTCTATCCTGAATAAAGCAAACTTACAAGATGATATAATCAACTTTATTAAAAGAGCGTATTTTCACATTATCCAGCCTTTTTTCTTACTCTTTATTTTGACAGCATTTTAAAGCAATTACAAATCCCAGAATCCAGCAGAGAAGGTATTAAGCCCATAGTATAAGTAGAACAGCCCATATTCAACTTACTACAATTTTACTGTCATGAAAGAACTTAAGTGTGATGGAGAGGTATGCTGTATGGTCAACTTTAAACTCTTAGATGCTGTGGATGTGACCTCCAAGTCCATAGTGCTTGCAGATAGGCACTATGGACCTGGAGGTCATGTTGAAGTGAAAAGGCAGGAAATCACAGAGGGATTCCTTTTTTCAGGTATGGCTGCTGGGGAATAGCATCCCCAATAGACTAGGACTTTTGTTTTTGTTTTTGTGCATTTATGATAAGCACATATGGCGCCCTGATGTAATTATATTGGATGCAAAAGTAATATGAGCCAATTGGCTCATTTCACTTTCACTACATCAGTGCTCACGGGCATATCTTAGCCCAAGGAAGGTGTTATTAGAAAGAAGAGAATCTCCACTTTTGAACTGTGGGCCATATTTATACTTTTCGACGCACAACTGCGCCAATGCAGTTGTGCGTCATAAAATCTAACGCCATTCTGAAGCGCCAGGCGTATTTATTCAATGACGTTAGCCGGCGTTAGCCGGCGGAGCTGCCTGGTGTGCGTAAAAAAAAATGACTTACACCAGGCAGCGTCGGCGTAGGGGAATATGGAGCATGGGCGTCAAAAAATGGCGCAAGTCAGGCTGAGGAAAATTTTTCGCCTCAAACCGATTTGCGCCATTTCTTTTGACTCCCAACCCCCATTGAAATGACTCCTGTCTTAGCAAAGACAGGAGTCATGCCCCCTTGCCCAATGGCCATGCCCAGGGGACTTATGTCCCCTGGGCATGGTCATTGGGCATAGTGGCATGTAGGGGGGCACAAATCAGGCCCCCCTATGCCACAAAAAAAAAAAAAAAACTTACCTGAACTTACCTTAAGTTCCCTGGGATGGGTCCCTCCATCCTTGGGCATCCTCCTGGGGTGGGCAAGGGTGACAGGGGGTGTCCCTGGGGGCATGGGAGGGCACCTCTGGGCTCATTCCGAGCCCACAGGTCCCTTAACGCCTGCCCAGACCAGGCGCTAAAAAACAACGCAAAAGCGGCTGGACGTCATTTTTTTTGACCCGCCCACTCCCGGGCGTCATTTTTGCCTGGGAGTGTAAATACGGCGCACATGCCTTGGAGTCATTTTTTAGAAGGGAACGCCTACCTTGCATATCATTAACGCAAAGTAGGTGTCCACGCTAAAAAATTACGCAAACTCCATGAACTTTGGCGCTAGACGCGTCTAACGCCAGAGTATAAATATGGAGTTCGTTTTGCGTCGAATTTGCGTTAAAAAAATGACGCAAATCCGGCGCAAACGGAGTATAAATATGGCCCTGTATCTCTTCCTATTGAACCTCTGTTTGGGGTCACTGCAAAAGGGTGATCCATCTGACCCACCAATCTTCCCCAAGGCGACAGAAAACTCACTAGTCACAAGGGCTTCATGTAAAAAAATGTAAGGAGCGGCGGTGGCCCACTATGGGCAGGGCCAAGCCCCACCCCAAAAAAAGACTCAGCAGTCCTTCTGCCCCATCTTGGGAGGGCAGGTTAGGGGATTGTCCTCGATCTGCTCCCGGGGGAGCAGAAAGCCCATAGCTACCAAAGAGACTTAAAAAGAAACAAAAGGGTGGGGCAGCCCACTATGAACAGGGCCATTCCTCCACTCCAAACCTCCTGCAGTCTTTTAGCCAACCAGGGAGGGCAAAGTGAGAGATATGCCTGCATTCTTCCTCCTGGTGGTGGCAGAAAGCTCACTAGACACCACTGATTATTAGAAGAAATAAACAAATGGGTGGTGGTCGCCACCGTGAGTAGGGTCATGACTCTATCCAAAAAAATGGCACAAACGTTTTTCTGCCCCCCAGGGGGCAGATTGAGAGTTTGCACCCAATCTCCCCCCTTGGGGCGACAGCAAGCCCAATAAACAGCAAAGGAAATAAAAAAAGCAAAGAGTTGTAGTAGCCCATTGTAAACAGGTCTATGCCCTCACCCAGAAAGAGGCACAGCAGTCTTTCTGCACACGAGGGGCAGATTAGGTTTTGAGCTCAAGCTGCCACCTTGAGGGGCAAAAAGCCCACTAGACACAAAGGGAAAGAAAACAAAGGGGTGGTGGTAGCCACTATGTGCAGGGTCAAGTCCCCACCCCAGTGTGCTGTAACCTTTCTTTTGCCTCCTAAGGGGCAGATTGAGGTGTTTACTATGGGCTGAAAGCCCCTTGAATACCATGGATTTTAGGCACCCTACATTGGCATTGAAACATACCTCCACCCCAGAAGAGAGAATACTTGTTTTCTGACCACCTTGGGGCATATAGAAGGTGTTTTTTCTGGTTAGGGAGGTTGGCTCATATCTACCACATGGAGCAGAATTAAGGTCATTACATACCAAGAACCAAATGTGAGGGAAAATGATGGAGCACGTCACTGCACCAAATTTGGCAGTGTTGCGCACCTTCATTTTCACAATGCATGGATATGCCCTATTTAATTGAGTACCCCTGTGTCTCCCCCTGCGCTGGTGCTGAATTTGCAGCAACCCCCCTTGCACCATTCTGCAAGAATGGCTGTGTAGAGAGAGAGGTTGTTTTGTGCAGGAAGGAACATCTTCCTGCACAAAAACTATTTTAAACGGGGATTTTTTCCTTCTATGTGTGCTGCAAAAAACAAGGATAAATGAAAGTATTTCTCCTCGTTGCACCCTGCTAATGCCACCCCTGGGGTGGCATTAGATTTTGGCACAGCCTCAGGTTTACAAAAGCTCATAAATCTGAGTCAGCGTCAAAATGCAATGGATGTTGCTGTGGCACACCCACAGCAACACACTTTGGACACCCCTTCCACAAAAAGTGGCTTAACACCACCTTGTAAATACAGTGCAGTGCATAGAGCCACAGAGCGTTATTGAAAGTGATGATCCGGTGGCACTAGAGGCTCTTAAATATGTCCCCAAGAATTTTGCATGTGGGGCAAATTAAATACTTACGCATTAAGCCATGCCCCATCACAAACGGGTTAAACTAGTCATTCTGCCCCTTGTGGAGAAGAGAGGAGGTTTACCCCCGATTTGTCCCTGAGGGCAGCAGGTTCTTTAGACACTGGGGATTTCAAAATGGTGCCAAAATAAAGAAAAGGATGGACATGGCCAATCCTAGACATTGAGCCATACCCCACTCCAGAAGGGGCTATAGGGTCTTTCTGGCCCCTGAGGTGCATATAGGAGATTTTCCCAGTGGGTGAGGTTGCCTCAAATCTTTCTCAATAGTGGGGTAAAAACCACATTAGACACAATGGACTTGCCAATCACCCCCTCCAAGTGGGCAAATCAGTCTTTTTGCCCTTCATGGGCAGAGAGGGTGTTTGACTCCATTTTGTCCACCTGGGGGAAAAGATCCCAGTAGGCACCAGGGATTTCAACATGGAGTCAAAACAAACAAAAGAATGAGGGTGGCCAACCCTGGGTTTGAGCCACACCCACAATTTAGAAGTGGCAATATTGTATTTCTGTCCACTTCGGTGGAGATAAGAGGATTTTGCTGATTAGGTTGGTTGCCCCTAAGCTGCCCTCTGTGGGTAAAAAGAACACTATTTACCAGAATGTTGACATTTGGGAAAAGAAAGGGAGTGCTGGTGTGTCACTCAACCACAAAGAGGCAAACCAGTCTTTTTGCTCCCTGAAGAGCAGAGAAGGGATTTGCTACAATTTGCCAAGTGGGGACAAATGTCCACTGGATGTCAGGAATTTTCCCTATAAACTAATTGTGTGGAGTGTAGCCCATCCTGACACCAGGTTCCGCCTTCACCCCTTAAAGCCTCAACAGTCTTACTGATCCAGCAGGAACTAAAGCCTCCCCATCCCAATGGCAAGTGAGAAAGAATGTTGATTCTTTTGGATGTTTTTGCATATGAGCCAGCAGATTGGGGCTAAATCCCAATTTCCTCCTACTTACCTGTTGAATGGCTGAACTTTTCATGCTTAGGTAGCATACCATGTAGGTAAACCTACCAGACCCTTACATTTCTCAAAACTAAACCCATAGGGGAATCTAGGATGCTGTGTATTGCATGAATTCTATGATGTTTTCTTACCCACAATGCAATACAACCCTCTAACTTTGCCAACAATCATGCATTTTCCTTGCATTTCTGTAACATAAACTTCCAGAATCTGCAGAGATTCACAGAAATCCTACCCTTGAACATTCCTCTAATGGTTCGTATAAAAATATTACCTCACTTTTATTTGTGCTTCTTTCGCCTGCAACACAAAGGCGGTCATTACAACATTGGCGGTAAAAGCCACTTACCGCTGTGCAGAACACTGCCAACACACCGCGGGGCCCGCGGAAATCCGCCACAGCTATTATGACCCACAGCACGGAATCCACCAAAATTCAGACACCCACATAAGTCCGCCACACCAAAGTTCAGTGATAAACTGGCAAAAACAAAACCTCCACCGTCACGCCAACAGAAATATACCCACACTATCACAACACACGAATCCACGCAGCGGTCTTTCAACCGCGGTATTCCATTGGCGGTATACACCGCCGCGCTCAAAATGCACACACATTTACAAAACACAGCTGCATTGGACAAATCTAAATACACACACTTGATACACATACACACACCACTCCCACACACCCAATACTGTATAAAACACACACCCACATCACCCACAAACCCCTACGACCAGAATCACAGAGAGAAGGCCAGAGAGAGACACCACCATCAACAAATTGGCACCCACAGGCACACAACACCATCACCCACATAACTTCCACGCACCTCACACTACACACCACTACATATCAGCACACTTATCACCACACACACCACCCCACACATCACCCACACCACCCCATGGCACGGCAAAGACACCCCAGGTTCTCGGAGGATGAGCTCAGGGTCATGGTGGAGGAAATCGTCCAGGTAGAGCCACAGCTATTCGGATCACAGGTGCAGCACACCTCCATTGCTAGGAAGATGGAGCTATGGCGAAGAATAGTGGACAGGGTCAATGCAGTGGGACAGCTCCCAAGAAATAGGGATGACATCAGGAAGAGGTGGAACGACCTACGGGGGAAGGTGCGTTCCGTGGTCTCAAGACACCACCTTGAGGTTCAGCGGACTGGCGGTGGACCCCCACCTCCTCCCCCACAACTAACAACATGGAAGGAGCAGATCTTGGCGATTCTGCATCCTGGGGGCATTGCAGGAGTAGATGGAGGTATGGACTCTGGTAAGTCAAATCTCTCACTATTTCATCCCACACCCAACCTGCATGCCATCACACACCCACACCCTCACCCTCACACCCATCACTCCAACTCCTCACAAATGTCCCAATATCACAAACCACACATCCCAACACCAAGCCCTGCATGCAACAACAAAGCATGGACAACCAACACCAAGGCATGCCCACTGCACAAACCCATACACCCCCCTAACCATCCTCACACAAGGTCCCACACACGAATGTAAGCACTGGGGTACACGGTCAACCACCCATTGCACACCATGGCACACACAGATGCAATAATCATGCTTTTACACCCCTGCAGGACCCCTACCCAACATCACCGCACAGGAGGGTCCAGACATGTCCACACCACCAACAGAAGAGGCCCACAGTGATGACAGCAGCTCTGTCCAACTGGATCTAGATGACCAGCCCAGCCCATCGGGGACGTCGGGACAGTTGGTTCCCATCACACAGTCACAGGCCACTACAGAGCTTCCCCCCTCTGGAAACACCAGCACATCACCCAACGAGCGGGCCCATACCTCTGTCCCCAGGACACGTCAATCAGCACTGTGTCCACCACTACAGGGAACCCAGGCTACCCCACCACCCCAACAACAACAGGGACCTGGGGGCAGTGGTAGTGGGCACACGGTCCAGGGGACAGAGGCCCAGGAACACAGGGGAACTGGGAGGGCTGCTGTGCGATAGGGGGAGGACAGGCCAAGGGAACCCACTCTCCACGAGGCTGTCTCCAACATCATGGGAGCCTACCACCACTCCCAGGAAACGATGGCAATAGTAATGGCCAAGTTTCAGGAGACCCAGCGCCTGCAGGACGAACAGTATTTGGGGTTCCGGGAGGAACTCAGAGCCATCAATTCCACCCTGGGCACCATTGTAGGGGTGCTGAAGGAAGTACTCAACACCAGGAGGGACACTGTGGCACAACAAGGGGGCCCTGACACTAGTCTGGATGATGAACTGCCCACCACCTCCGCTGGCGTTAGTGGACAGGAGGCACCACCACAGTACCACCACAACAGCACCCCACCCCCTGCAGAGGGAGAACCACCCCACAAACGGTCCCTGAGATCCAGGACAAAGACAGAGAACAATGCCAAGACCCCCGCCAAGAAATGAGACCACCTTGAATGTCATCTTTTTGTCCCACTTTGTCACCTGTCCATCCTCAAACTGCCCCAGCTCCACTTCCTATGCCCATTTGGGCAATGCACCTGTGAGACCAATGGACTGGACTCTGCCATGGACATTCTGTGGTACTGAAAATTCTGGACCCGTGTTATAAACATCGTCGTATCACAACGATTTTGGTATCAGCAGACCGGGAATAATTAGAATAGTATGCACAAGCATTGTATTCATATTCGGGTAACAAAATCACCCGAATATCAGAGTTTCCGTCTTGAACCCTCGTGTTCCATTTAAACGACAGCCATTTTATGATTGCCCTCACATAGGCCAATGTCTAATGCTGAAAACGAGTCTGAAGGACACGTACACCTTTGCTGACTCCTCTGTGACCTGGGCCAGCTGACTCCACTGCCTGAAGCCAAACCTGTTCGGCCAGTTTCTTTCCCAGTGGCCGAATGAGATTAGTATCAAGGCACAACACATCATAAACCTTTCATCCATGCCTAATCTTACACACACCTGTCCCTGTTTCTCTCTTTATGACTTGCTTTACAAGGAGGAGGTGCCTGTTTATATTGGGGGTCCGTCGATATCTGATGAAAGTACTAAGCCTTGCCGGGTAATTGATTGAGGGCTGGACAAACTGGAATATGGGCTTGTCATCATAAACCTGCTATTTCTTTGTAGTGAAAATATGTGAATGGTCAACTGTAAAATAAGGAATGTTTGCCTAAAGTATAATATTTTGTATAAAAGAGAAGGTTAGCTTTGCAAGAAGAGCAGTCTCCTGAGAATATACACTGTGTTGTACTTCTAGGATACCTGTTGCTGTCTGCAGCCAATAAACAAGATCTGTGACTTCACCAAGAAGACTCTGTGTTTCTGTAGTCTGAAACAGGAAGGACTCGAAGTCTTAGGGTGTGTTCCCTGGCACCGCTGCATTCTGAAAAACCCAGTACTTCAGTTGGCACCCAACGTGGGGCGATTTCAGCGGTACCAGTCCAAGCCAGAGGTTCGTGAGGAGCTTCGTGTGAAAATTCTGGAGGAAGGCCGCCACTTCATCGAACCCTGTATGTCGACGTGGTCCGAAAGTCTTTGCTGCGAGGTTCCCCGCTTTCCGACGGCTACGAAGGACTGCTGCCCTGACTATCGCCCTGCTTTGGACCCTTGATGATTTGGTAGAGCGAAACGATAAACGAGTCTTCTGGTGACGTCATCGATACCTCAGTTAAGTATAAGTGGAGCGTCTCCCAGTCCTTAGTTTGGTTCTTAGTTTGGTATCCCCTTGGGATCTTTGATTTGGAACTTGCAAGTACCAAAGCCGAGGGATTCGTGAATTCACGAGGCTATCGTATTCAATAATCTTTGGAAGTTTGAAGCTAGACTAGAGAGCGAAGATGCCTGGTCTTAGCAGATATGGAAATTTGTTTTGTCTTGGTTATAATAGAGATTCCCGATTGGAGGACTCGTGTCCGGTTCCTCCGATTGGAACTCCAACCTATGAACTATATGTGAAACATGGCATAGGCCCCCTCACATATAATGAAGTATGGATCCGATACACCAGGAAAGATGGTGTTTTAAAATGGCCCCAGTATGGTAGTTTTGACACAGAGATTCTGAATAATCTGGAGGTTAAACTTTTTAAGAAGAAAGCCCGGCCGGCGATGTTTGACTCTTTCCGCCTATGGCGTAAGGAAGCCAAACAGAAGGAAATTAAATTAGCAAAGAGAAATAAGAGGGAAGAGGGTATCTCGATAATGCAAGCTGCCATGCAGTTTAAAGATGATGAAGAAGAACAGATGAATGAGCAGTTGCACAGGCAACGTAAATTGGTGACCGATAAATGTTATCCACTTCTTCCGCTTCTTCAGCAAGATGCAGCAAAAGAACTTGAGAAAGATCCTTTAATGTCACACTTGTTGAGTTCGCCACCCCCTTATGCGCAGAATGCTACAGCACCTCCGCAACCTTTAGCTGTGCAACCTCCGGTTATTGTGCCTCAGGTTCTTCCACAGCCGCCAGCTCCTCTTCAGTTGGCTCCTACTACTATGGCGCAGCCCCTTCAAGGGCCGCCGACTTCGCTACCTGCTCCATCTGTACCTCCTGCGACTTTCTGTACTACATCGACTGCCTCTTCTGGTGTTCTTCCTGATACTGCCTCTGCGTCTGCTTCTGCGTCTGCCTTGCCTCCCTCTGTTTTTCCTCCTGTTCTTTCATCAACTTCTCCTTCTGTCTGACAGAGAGTGACAGATACTCTTGCCAGCCTTATATTTCCTCTCTTTGGGTCGTCTGGCGTGACCCCAGATTCGGAGCGTAAGCAGTCGCGTAGTCAACTGCCTAATTCTCAAGAGAGAGAAATGTTTGACCTTATGGCGTGTAAATGGGTTGTTTACCCTTTAAGATAC
Organism: Pleurodeles waltl; assembly: GCF_031143425.1. NCBI lineage: Eukaryota > Metazoa > Chordata > Amphibia > Caudata > Salamandridae > Pleurodeles > Pleurodeles waltl. Next base: position 444,856,863 of record NC_090451.1, on the reverse strand, counting down.
GATGTAGAGTCTGTTATGGATGTCTTCCGTCAATGGGGAGCACCAAAACAAAGATACGTTTTTGAGAAAATGTGTGCTTTCCTTTGTGAGGAATTGGAAGATAATGATTTGGAAACAAATCCGCCTGATTTGTGCCGTGTACGGTTTGAGTTTGCAAAGGGCACGATTGTGGGTTCGGATGTTGAGACAGCAGTTGCGACGTTGTTGTCCTTTAGGAATAAGGATCCTTCTCAGTCATTGTTCCAACATGACTCCTCTGTTAAAAAAAAGGTGCAACAGTACCCAATGAGAGAAGTCCCTCCGGTATGGAAGGACGCTGTTGAGGCTGATGATGCTAATCACATTGATGCTGTCCCAGCTCATTTTCAGCGTGTTTGGGTACATGTTCCGTGGAAGCGAGCTGAAGTTTTAGCCCTTAAGCAGACTTTGCCTGATCCCCGTAAAAACCCTGCAGGGTATTATAAGGAATTATCACAGACTGCAGACTCATGCATTATGAATTTAGCCGACATAGATATGTTATTTGGGAATGTTGTTCCACAGCCTTTGTGGGGATTGATTCGCCATACAGATCATGCACAATAGTTAGGTGACTCATGGGCTAATATTAGTGCTGCAAATGATAGACAAGTTGGTGGTGCCAAGCCTGAGCCTTTGGTAGCAGAACTGCCTGCTAGGATCATTACTTACATGAAGACTTTAATGCCTGCGATGCGTGTGAATTGGGATAAACTATCTGCGTGTAAGCAGAAGAAAGATGAAACAGTGTCTGATTTCTTCACCAGGTTTGAGGAAACGTTTATCGACCACAGTGGTCAAGATATGAGTACAGAAGGTGGTCAACGGTTGTTCGTCGACAAGTTTGTGCACAACTTGCTTGCAGAGCTGTGTAAGAAATTGAAGGATTCAGAGAGTTCTTGGGCCGTTTCCTCTCCAGCACAAATATTGGCTACTGCACAGTACTACGAAAATAGGGATAAAGATGAGAAGGATAGAGCAGACAAGAAAACTAAAGAAGTAAAGACGAAGGTTCTTTTACAACAGGCGTATCCGCCACGTGGTGGTCAGAGTAACTATCAGCAACCTCAACAGTTCCAGAGAAACTCGCAAAGGTTCGAGTTTTCTCAACCACGTGTTCCTGTAGGTCCCAATCAGTGTTCATATTGTAAAGAAGAGGGTCATTTCAAGTATAGTTGTCCTATTTTGTTACACCGTACGAACGGTGCTTCTGGCGCAAGAGTCGAGGTGTTCAACAAGCTCCTAGAGGTAGAGGACGTGGAAGTTTCCCCCAGAACACGCGCTCCTTTCGTCTCAAAACTCAATGAATAGTTTTGACCAGCAACTTAACACGTCTGGTAGGACGGCTCAGTACTATGCTGACGACTACTATGGAGAAGATGAGAACTTGGAAGGTAATAATTGCTAGGACAGCCATAGACGAAGGGAGGGAGTTTTTTTAGTTCCAGTGGATCAGAATGGACCTTATGTTAAGGTGATTACCTCAGGTGTGTCGGAGCCTTTTCTATTGGATACTGGTGCTACAAAGAGTTCTATTATGCACTCAAAACTCCCTGGCGCACCTTTGTCTGGCGAGATGAATGTTTCAGTAGGTTTTTCTGGCGCCCCGGTTAGAAACCCGATTTCTAGTCCTATGTCCCTTTCTGTTGGACCTTGTGAATTGGAAGCACCCCTTATTCTGACGACAGGTTGTGGTGAAAACTTGTTAGGATTGGATTTGTTGAAAAGATTGTATGCAACATTATATTGTTCTCCTTCGGGAGTACAACTTACACTGGGTAGGAAAATGGTCTCTCCAATGTATTTGTCGAAGGATAAACTTCCGACAGAATTGTTGTTTCTTCCTGATACCATTTGGGCTACTGGTCCTAATGACGTGGGTCTGTTGGAAATACCGCCTTATGTTGTGACATTGAAAGCCAATGTTAAATTACCACGCATTCAACAATACAAGATCTCTAGTGAAGGTGAAAAGGCATTGCTAGCGATCATTTATGATTTAATTGAAAAAGATGTAATTGAAGAGACAAGAGGCAACGTTTGTAATAGTCCTGTTTTGCCTGTTTTGAAACGTACTGACCCCTCTAAGCCACCTGTTTACAGGCTCGTGATTGATCTTAGAGAGGTAAATAAAATAGTTGTGCCACAGTTTCCAGTTGTTCCTGATATCAATGCCATATTGACTATGATTCCAGCTTCCGCCACCTGGTTCTCGGTGATTGACTTAAAGAATGCTTTCTTCAGCATCCCGATTGCAAAGGAGAGCAGAGATATTTTTGGCTTCAGTTTAGGAGGCCGAAGTTTCCGCTTCAAACGCGCTCCACAAGGCTACTGTGAAAGTCCATCAATATATAGTCAGGCTTTAAAAACACAGCTTGATGCAATTGTTTTACCTGACGGCGCTACCCTTATTCAGTACATTGATGATTTGCTAGTCGCTACAGATACTGAAGAGATTTGTAAAGAAGCCACCTTGTTGTTGTTGCGTCATTTATCTGATTTACATCACAAAGTGTCCCTTTCAAAACTGCAATATTGTCGAAAAGAAGTGACCTACTTAGGGCATCTCTTATCGAAGGAGGGAAGGAAACTGACCTCAGAAAGAATTCAGGCAATTGCAAAATTGAGTGTGCCAAGGACACAGAGAGAAGTACGTGCTTTCTTGGGCATTACATCATACTGCAGACAATGGATACCGAATTTTTCTTTGCTGGACAAACCTTTGGTAGCATTGACCTATAAAGATACACCAAACCCCGTTCCGTGGTCTGAAGATTGTCAGAAAAGTTTTTACGAATTGCGTAATGCATTGTGTTCGGCTCCTGTGTTGGGTACCCCCGACTACAGTAAGCCCTTTACACTGTATGTCCATGAGAGAGAGGGTTGTGCATTGTCAGTGCTGACACAGTCTTTTGGAGACAAGCAGCGCCCATGCGCATATTTTTAGTCGACTTTGGATCCGGTAGCTAAAGCATTGCCGAGTTGCTTGAGAGCCACAGCGGCAGCAGCTGTTTCTATTCGACAGTCTGCTGGGTTAGTGATGAATAATATGTTGATTGCGATGGTTCCACATGCAGTGGACACGTTGTTAAACAGGACCAAGACACAGCATTTAACTAGTGCTCGATTGTCAGGTTACGAGTTGACACTGTTAGCGAGTCATGTGCACATAAAGAGGTGCAATACATTGAATCCAGCCACGTTATTGCCGATTTCAGTAGAAACAGATGATGTTGAACAACATGATTGTTTTCTTAGGACAGAAGAAGAAACGAAAGGGAGAGTAGATCTTAAAGATACTCCTCTTGTAGAGTGTGATGGTACCTTATGGGTGGAAGGTTCATGCTTCAAGCTTCCGAATGGTGATACGACTGCAGCATATGCTGTCACAACTTTGCATACGATTGTTGAAGCTGCACGTATACCACATAATTCAGCTCAAGCAGCAGAGCTGATTGCACTTACGAGAGCGTGTGTGTTATCGAAAGGAATGAAAGTGACCATATATACCGACAGCCAGTATGCGTTTGGTGTGGCCCATAGTTTTGGACGATTGTGGAAAGAACGTGGGTTCCTGACTTCGCATGGAACTAAAATTCAGCATGGTCAGTTGGTGAATGAGCTTCTTGAGTCACTGACCTTGCCATTACAAGTTGCGATTGTGAAATGCAGTGCACACATGAAGGTTACTGATGATGTCGGTCGTGGCAATGCATTTGCTGACGAAATCGCAAAAGAAACAGCAAAAGATGTGATGAATCGAATGTATGTTGCAGGCCCCGCAAGATGGGTTGGTGACGTTGGAATATGTGAAGATACGATAGAGGGTGTGAAGTCTATTCAAGCTGAAGCTTCAGAGAAAGAATTGAGTGTGTGGAAAGAAAGTACGGGTAAATTGGATGAAAATGATTGTTGGGTTGACTTGTCAGAACATCAGCGATGGTTGTTACCCGATGCGTATGTGCTTGCAGTGGTGACAATGGCTCATGGAATGGCCCATATCAGTGTGAAAGGGATTTGTAAGTTGTTGGCTCCAGTATGGCAAAATGCTGGAATTCCTAAATGTGCAGAGAATGTGGTCAAGAATTGCATGGTGTGTCTGAAATACAATCCTGGTAGGGGAACCCCAACTCCAGCTGGTCATTTTGCGCCTCCAACGTATCCGTTCGAGGTTTTGCAGCTAGATTTCATCCACATGGAAAGGTGCAACAATCTGAAAAACGTACTCGTTGTTTGTGCTTTTTCAAGATGGGTAGAAGCATATCCCTTAAAAGACAACACTGCCTTATCCACAGCTAAAGCCCTTGTCAAATAATTCTTCCCTAGGTTTGGAATGCCGAGAATGGTCTGGAGTGATAATGGGAGTGAATTTGTGGGTCGAGTGATGAAAAAAGTATGTGAAGGGCTAGGTATCCAGCAAAAATTCCACGCTGCAAATCACCCCCAATCAGCTGGACTAGTAGAGTGCTATAATGGCACGCTAAAACTGAAGTTGGCAAAGATACAAGCGAGCTCTGGTCTTAAATGGCCTGACGCTCTGCCTCTAGCACTCCTATCAACAAGAATGACTGTGCATTCGCGAGTGGGACTTAGTCCCTATGAAATTGTGTTTGGCCGCCCGGCCAACATATGGGGAGTGCCAAGACCAACAAAATTCAGTGAGATCGAACACCCTGTACTGCTTGATTATTTGTATGAATTGACGGCTAAATTGCGTGTTCTACACCAACAGGTTCACAATACTCTGCCTCAGGTCTCTGAAGCTCCAAGACATCTTATCGATCCTGGATCATGGGTACTGGTCAAGAACTTCCAGCGGACAAAGAATGACCAGCCCCGTTGGACCGGCACTTACCTCGTCCTTCTCTCAACAAGATCAGCTGTTCGAGTAGAAGGGAAAAATAACTGGATCCACGGCGTACACTACAAGAGAGTCCCTTTTCCTCTACCGTACGACCGGTGGGTCCAGGAGGGGATCGCTGACTCTGAGACTGAGACTGTGCCTCGTTTTTTGCCATTTAGCGATGCACGTGTAAAAGGAACAATTTCTGAACGAGAAAGTGACAATAATTTGCAAGAAGCTGTGCCACCGTCAATTCGATTGAACACTACAGAGCCTGAACTCTTGTTCCAGAACCAGACAGTACCTGGAAAAAGCCGTTATAATTTGAGACCAAGAACTAAGGACAAATACATTTTTTTCCCTTTCCTTTGCTATTTTTTTTAAAGTGCGGCTCTCTCATCTGAGAAACTTTCTTATTTTTGTTTTTTTCTTTTCGAACCGCCATCCGGGTTCAGCTGTAGGGTCGTGGTTGCCCAAGTCTTTGGAGTGCAGCTGAAGACGTTAGGTCGACAGTTCTGGTCGGTCTAAGGAAGTTGCCCTAGACTGACAGAAGCATTCCCTAGCATAGAACACCCTACCACCACGAGCAGCAATTAGAGAGGATGGAGTTTTTCAAGAATGAGAGACCTGCCAGACAGATGGACTTTAAAGCCAGAATGGGTATAATAATGACAAAGAAACGATTTTTGATATTATGTATTTTCATGTTGCTTAGTGTAATGACGTTTTTAATAGGATATGTTTTATTCTCTTTTCAAGTGACATTTGCACCCATTACTCAGCCCATACCTCCTTCTACTGTTTCCTCGCATTCTTTTCACCCCCTGCCTGAACACAAGTCTGCCAGAAGATTAGAATTTGTCAACAATTCATTCATTCAGCTTCTACACCAACACCAATTAGTAGTGAACACAACTAACTGTTGGGTGTGTGGTCTTATGCCTCATACTACTGATAAAGGTATCCCTTATCTGGTCCTGCCTTTCAGCCATAATGGTTCTGTATGGGCATATAGAACGGTGTTCATATACGCGTATGAAGCCAACCCCCTACGTTCTGTGAAAGATAATCCTAAGAATAGTGCTCTAGCTAAGGGTATAGTAGATATGATTAGGGAAGATATTTCCTATGAGACTATCCCGAGAGATGAGACACTAGCATATATTGGATGGAACGTAACAGGATATGGAGTTACTCTGAGTGGGAACCAGCGAGCAAAGAGATCCTCCCCGATTTGGATTGTACCCCATCAGGGTCACCTATGTCTGCAAGTTAATGGCAAGAATCCCAGAGCTCAGTTAGGGAAAAGTATCTGCACTGAAACATATGTTTTTGCGTCTCAGACTTCTTCGTTCTTAGCAGCTAAGGGTACCTATTTCATCTGCCATAATAGAGCCTATACATGGTTGCCTCCTGACTTCTCAGGCACATGTTTTGTTTCGTTCCTGTTACCTCCCACCTACACGGCCGCGGCAGATTACCATAAGACAAGGATAGTTAGAGGTGTCATAAGTAAAGAAGACACTACCGGACAAGAATTTGGAGATTTCGTAAAGGGTTTTCTGCCGTTTTGGGGCCCTATGGTTAACAGCAGGAACATAAGGCAATTGACAAGGGTGGTTGAATCCACGGTAGTTGAAACCGCCGATGCCCTTAGTAATTTGACTGCTGAGCTCCAGTCGGATCGCCTTATGACTCTTCAGAACAGGGTCGCATTAGACGTCATACTTGCAGACCGAGGTGGGGTATGTAAAGTGATCCAATCAAGTTGCTGTGTTTTCATCCCAGATAACGCTCCGACAGTCTACCAGGACATTTCCAAACTGCATAAGATCTCCGAATCTATTCACGTGGATAAAGGAGATTGGTCATTGATGGGGTGGTTCTGGGAGCTGATATCCGCCTGGGGATGGAAGACTCTGGTAGTCATTGGGATGATCTTAGCCATTCTTTTCCTGTCCTGTCTGTGTGTACAGTGTGCTCCTGCAATATGTGGCCTCTGTGCTACATCGTGTGTAAGGAAACCTGAATCAAGGGACGAGCTAAGTAATAGGATGATGCTACAGCAACATCTCAACGACTTTATGAATATAGACCTGGACTCAGATTAGCGTGAGTATAGGTTATTGCCTATGTAAGGGCAAAAGGAGGGTCTGTGGTACTGAAAATTCTGGACCCGTGTTATAAACATCGTCGTATCACAACGATTTTGGTATCAGCAGACCGGAAATGATTAGAATAGTATGCACAAGCATTGTATTCATATTCGGGTAACAAAATCACCCGAATATCAGAGTTTCCGTCCTGAACCCTCGTGTTCCATTTCAACGACAGCCATTTTATGATTGCCCTCACATAGGCCAATGTCTAATGCTGAAAACGAGTCTGAAGGACACGTACACCTTTGCTGACTCCTCTGTGACCTGGGCCAGCTGACTCCACTGCCTGAAGCCAAACCTGTTCGGCCACTTTCTTTCCCAGTGGCCGAATGAGATTAGTATCAAGGCACAACACATCATAAACCTTTCATCCATGCCTAATCTTACACACACCTGTCCCTGTTTCTCTCTTTATGACTTGCTTTACAAGGAGGAGGTGCCCGTTTATATTGGGGGTCCGTCGATATCTGATGAAAGTACTAAGCCTTGCCGGGTAATTGATTGAGGGCTGGACAAACTGGAATATGGGCTTGTCATCATAAACCTGCTATTTCTTTGTAGTGAAAATATGTGAATGGTCAACTGTAAAATAAGGAATGTTTGCCTAAAGCATAATATTTTGTATAAAAGAGAAGGTTAGCTTTGCAAGAAGAGCAGTCTCCTGAGAATATACACCGTGTTGTACTTCTAGGATACCTGTTGCTGGCTGCAGCCAATAAACAAGATCTTTGACTTCACCAAGAAGACTCTGTGTTTCTGTAGTCTGAAACGGGAAGGACTCGAAGTCTTAGGGTGTGTTCCCTGGCACCGCTGGGTTCTGAAAAACCCAGTACTTCAATACCTCCACCATCACCCCTCCCCATTTTGAAACCCCCTCCAATATTGAGCACTTAAATAAACACCCTTGAAGCACAAAACAATCTGGAGTCAGTCTGTGAATTCGAATTAGTGTATTATCAATTACTGCGGCAAAAAGCTCTTACATTTGTAATGTCAACATACCTATGTCACACAGCTCTAGTCCATGAGGAATCAAACCAGATGTCACACAGTGGGACCCACATCTGTGAAATCGTAAGGGAAAGTGACAACTCAGTGACCATACACTGGGTGAAAACGACAGACAGTAGAGAGGTAGTAATGTTAAAGTACATGTAGTAGGCAGGTTTGTATTCTTACCGGTGTCTCACTGGAAATATTGCAGGATCACCGAGTCCCTGTTGTCGATGTCCTCTTCTTCTGCTTCCTCGTCTTCAATGTCCACAGGGTCCACAGCTGCAACAACACAGCCATCTGGACCATCCTCCTGCAGAAAATGCACCTGTCATCGCAAAGCTATGTTGTGAAGCATACAGCAGGCCACAATGATCTGGCACACCTTCTTTGGTGAGTAGAATAGGGATCCACCTGTCAAATGGAGGGACTGGAACCTGGCCTTCAGGAGGCCGAAGGTCCGCTCGATTATCTGCGGTGTTCGCCCATTGGCCTCATTGTAGCGTTCATCTGCCCTAGTCCTGGGATTCCTCACTGGGGTCAGTAGCCATGACAGGTTGGGGTAACCAGAGTCACCTGCAAATGGCGAGGGACAACTGTTAGACACACACTAACCTGTAGGGATATCGCCAGACCCAGACAACCATTCCCACTGACATGCTTCCAGGTGCTCACCTAATAGCCACACACAGTGCCTCTGGAGTTGACCCATCACATAAGGGATGCTGCTATTCCGCAGGATGTAGGCATCATGCACTGAGCCAGGGAACTTGACATTAACATGGGAGATGTACTGGTCGGCCAAACATACCAGCTACACATTCATGGAATGAAAACTCTTCTGGTTTCTATACACCTGTTCACTCCTGCAGGGGTAGGGGGGACCAAAGCCACATGTGTCCCATCAATGGCACCTATGATGTTGGGGATATGTCCCAGGGCATAGAAATCACCTTTCATTGTAGGCAAATCCTCCACCTGAGGGAAAACGATGTAGCTCTGCATGTGTTTCAGCAGGGCAGACAACACTCTGGACAACACGTTGGAAAACATAGGCTGGGACATCCCTGATGCAATGGCCAAAGTTGTTTAAAATGACCCCCTTGCAAGGAAATGGAGCACTGACAGCACCTGCACTTGAGGGGGGATTCCTGTGGGATGGCGGATAGCTGACATGAGGTCTGGCTCCAGCTGGGTACACAGTTCCAGGATTGTGGCACAGTCAAGCCTGTATGTGATGATCACATGTCTTTCCTCCATTGTCGATAGGTCCACCAGCTGTCTGTACACCGGGGGATGCCGTCATCTCCTCACATGTCCCAGCGGACGGTGCCTATGAAGGACAACAGCGAGCACAGAGTCAACCAACTCAGAGGTACGTACCCACAGCTTATACAGAACACGATTCATAATCCAAAAAGTGGCCTGTATGTGTGTAGAGTCTTGGCCTAGGAATGTGTGACGCAGTTACAAATAAAGCCATGTGGGCCCCTGAAATGGCGGCTGCCTGACCTCTAAAGTGGGACAATGGGATGTGAGGTAACTGCGCTGGCGTTGTACACCGTTGCGGTAGGCGGTCGAAGACCGCGGAACAATGCTGCATTGGTTAACTTTGGACCCTATGGGTCGCAGGAGCCAATGACGATGTACGCCGGGGGTGACGGTACGCAACGCCGCGGATGTGACCGCCATTTTCTATCTGTTCAATCACTCGATACCTGATCTTCGACAGGAGAGGACCTACACTGCAAGTGCTGCTGTGACCTCGGTCTGGAAGAGACAATGGCTTGAGTGTCTGGGGAAAGGGCCCCTGCCTTCACATCGGAGGAGTTGGAGAAACCTGTGGATGGGGTCCTCCCCCAGTACACGCTACTCTACGGTCCTCCAGACAAACAGGTAAGTACACTGGGAGCATGATGTATGGGCTATGCCTGTGTGGAGAGGGGTGGATGTAAGAAGGAAGGGGGGAGAGTGCAGCGTGCATGAAACAATGGTGAGTGCATGTGCCTCATGCAAAGGGTAGGGATGAGGGCCAATGACTGTGACGGTTCAGTTGGTAATAAGTTTATCTTCCCCCTGTACAAATCATGTAGGTCAGCGCCCACCAGAAAAAAGGTATTTGGCGTGCCTTCGCCAAGGACGTCCGGACCCTGGGGGTCTACCACAGACGGAGCACCCACTGCCGGAAAAGATGGGAGGACATTTGCCTCTGGAGCAAGAAGAGGCAGAGGCTCAGCTGGGGATGGCCTCACAACGTGGGAGGGGAGCCCGTCGCACCATGACCCCCCTGATGTTCAGGATCCTGGCGGTGGCGTACCCGGAGTTGGATGGGCGCTTGAGGGCATCACAACAGCCACAAGGGGGTGAGTACACTCTCATCCTGCTGAATTAGCTCGCAGTGGAGGTGTCTGGGTGGGGGAGGTGGGCTGTGGCTTTCCCTAGGCCAGGGCAAGTTTAATAGGCAAGGTCCCTCCGTAAGGCAGGCCATGTGGCACCCCACCCCACCTCTGTAGAGTGCCAAGTACACCTAGTCATGCCCCTGTGTCATCCATGTGTGCAGATGTCGTCCATAGCCTAGTAGGCCATGTCCCAGGGATTGCACAGTGGAGCCCAAGAGCACGGCGTAGTGAAGGGGGCTTCTGTGTCTTTCGTGTCCGCCAATGGTAGCGGTAATGCATGCACTCAGCATTTCTTTCTTCTGTCGTCCCCCCCTTTTTGTGGTCTCCTTGTTCTTGTGTGCATTAGCATCATCAGGCGGAGGAGCAGTGGCACCGGAGCAGGAGGGAGCTGCATCCCACATGGCCCTGGAGGGTGAAACTACGGGCTCGGAGTTCACCAGTGAGACGGAGGGCGAGGGGAGCTACACGGCGGGGACAGGAGCTGACACCAGCGACGCGGACTCGTCCTCTGATGGGAGCTCTCTTGTGGTGGCGGCAACATCTGTGCCCCCTGCATCTACAGGTACAGCCGCCACCCCCCCTACCAGCACCGCCTTCCCAGTAGCCCCTCAGCCTTTGCCCCGTGCCCGCTCACCCAGGAGGGTGGGCATCACCTTCGCCCCAGGCACCTCAGGCCCTGCCCCAGTCACCCCTGCTGCCCTCAGTGAGGACACCATTGACCTCCTCAGGTCCCTCACTGTTGGGCAGTCTACCATTTTGAATGCCATCCAGGGTGGAGAAAGGCAGTTGCAACAAACAAATGCATTCCTGGAGGGCATTCATTCTGGTCAGGCGGCCCTTCAACAAGCTTTTCAGACTCTGGCCTCAGCACTGATGGCAGCCATTGTCCCTGTCTCTAGCCTACCCCCTCCAACTTCCTCCACCCAGACCCAATCCCCTGTACCCCAGCCTATCCCAAGCACACCTTCAGACCAGCATGCACACACCTCAACACACAAGGGAAGCTCAGGCAGACATAAGCACCACACATCCCACAGGCACTCACGCAAGCATCACACACATGCAGACACACCAACATTCACTACCTCCACTGTGTCCCCCTCCTCCTCGTCTCCCTCCTCCCTCCCAGTCTCGTCTACACTCACACCTGCATGCACTACATCTACAGCCACTAATGCCATCACAAGCACACACACCACCACACCCCGCTCATGTGCAGTCACCACCCCCACTACCATCCACACGTTCCCTGTGTCCTCTCCCAGTGTGTCTGTGACATCACCTCCCAATATACACAAACGCAGGCACACACCCACCCACCCAACAGCCATCCACCTCACGACAGCCTCCAGCTCATGCACCTTCACCCAAAGTCATTAAACAAACACCTCCTACAACCACAACCTCTTCCTCCACTCCCAAACCCCCTCAAGCTACCCGTCCCAGTGTCTCCCAAAAACTTTTCCTGCCCAACCTTGACCTCTTTCCCACAACTCCCCCACCCCGTCCGTCTCCTAGGTCCCGACTCTCCAGGTCCCAACCTAGCACCTCAGCCACAACATCTCCGGGACCAGTGGTGCCTGTAGTCACCGGAATCTGGAGTGCACCGGCCACCAGGGCAGCCAGTGTGGCACGGAGCCACAGCACGGACAGTCCCCAATCTGTCAAGCATCAGAAGTTGGCCAGTGCCCGGCGGGAGAGGGGGAAGACTCCAGCCACCAAAGCCGCTCCCAGGGGTCCCGTGGGAGTGTGGAGTCCGCTGCGACACCTTCAAAGGTGGGGAAGGGCCACAAGAAACCCGGCAAGTCTGGGAAGAGCAGCACGGCGGAGGAGACCGCCATCATCCCCGCTGCCCAGGAGGCCACCGCCATCATCCCCGCTGCCCAGGAGGCCACCGCCATCATCCACGCTGGGACAGAGAGGACCGCCAGCACAAGCCCCGCTGGGACAGAGAGGACCGCCAGCACAAGCCCCGCTGGGCCAGAGAGGACTGCCAGCACAAGCCCCGCTGGGTCAGAGAGGACCGCCAGCAGCTGAGTCACTGCAAAGGAGCCCGCCGCCTCAAGCACCGCTGAACAGGGCACCGCCGCCTCAAGCACCGCTGAACAGGGCACCGCCGCCTCAAGCACCGCTGAACAGGGCACAGCCGCCTCAAGCACCGCTGAACAGTGCACCGCCGCCTCAAGCACCGCTGAACAGGGTACCGCCGCTCCAAGCACCGCTGAACAGGGCTCCGCAGCCTCAAGCACCGCTGAACAGGGCACCGATGCCACAAGCACCGCTGGCCCATGAGTGCCAAGGGCACTGACGCTACTGAGTCAGTCACGAGCAGGGTGAAGCACTCTGGGCACCAGGCCCCCTCCAGAACCAGTGGAGTATCACATTCACTACCTCTGTCCTAAGCAGGATGAGGCACTCTGGGCACCAAGCCCCCTCCAGAACCAGTGGAGACTGTTATCCACTTGAGAGACTGTGGCTTTGCACTCCCCAGGATGCAGCAGTGGGCAACCCTCCCACTTGAGAGACTTGAGAGGCTGTGTGTTAGAAATGGGGTTTTTGGTTGGCAGTCAGGTTACCCCCTGTCCAAGCAAAAGCCCTCACTCTAGTCAGGGTAAGTCACACACAATCCAAGATTATCCTGTGCCCACCCTCTGGTAGCTTGGCACGAGCAGTCAGGCTTAACTTAGAAGGCAATGTGTAAAGTATTTGTGCAATAACTCATACAATACAACCATATAGCACCACAAAAATACACCACACAGTGTTTAGAAAAATATATAATATTTATCAGGATAATTGTAGGTCAAAACGAATAAAGTTGCAATGTGAATTTGTAGAGATATCACTGAAAAGTGATATAAAGTGTCTTAAGTCTTTAAAAAGCAAACAAAGGGGGTCATTTTAACTTCGGCGGGCGGCGGAGGCCGCCCGCCAAAGTTCCCCCGCCAGAATACCGCAGCGCGGTCAAATGACTGCCACGGTAATTCTGACTTTCCTGCTGGGCGGGCGGATGACCGCCAAAAGGCCGTCCGCCCGCCCAGCGGGAAAGCACCAGCAATGAGGAAGCCCGCACCGAATGGAGCCGGCGGAGTTGCTGGTGTGCGACGGGTGCAGTTGCACCCGTCGTGATTTTCAGTGTCTGCTAGGCAGACACTGAAAATCAATGTGGGGCCCTGTTAGGGGGTCCCTGCAGTGCCCATGCCAGTGGCATGGGCACTGCAGGGGGGCCCAGGGGCCCCACGACACCCGTTCCCGCCAGCCTGGTTCTGGCGGTGAAAACCGCCAGAACCAGGCTGGCGGGAAGGGGGTCGGAATCCCCATGGCGGCGCTGCTTGCAGCGCCGCCGTGGAGGATTCACAGGGGCAGGGGAAAACCGGCAGGAAACCGCCGGTTTCCCTTTTCTGACCGCGGCTTTACCGCCGCGATCAGAATTGCCCTTGATGCACCGCCAGCCTGTTGGCGGTGCATCCTCGCCAGGGTCGGAATGACCCCCAAAGTCTCTTTCAAGCACAAAGTACCTGGTTTGGAGTGGAAAATCTACTCAGAGGGCCACAGAAGAAGAGATACGTGGAAAAAGGGTGTGTGCGTCGATTTCTCCCCAGCACACATGACCTTGCGTCGTTATTTTTCACGCGGGTAAGTCGTGCGTCGTTTTCCGGCGCGCGGACAGTCTCTTTCTGTGGATCGCGAGGATTACCAGATGTCCCGGGTCTGTGCGTGGATTTTCCTGCTTGTTTTCCGGCTGCGTGTCGTTCTGCGGGGATGCGCGTCGAAATTTCGATCTCACGGCAGGCGTCGCGTCAATTTCTCCTCTGGAGGTCGGGCGGCGTTGTCCTTGTGAAGCCGTGCATCGAAGTTCCGGTCGTCCCGAAGGCGTCGCGTTGATCAGCATCAGTGTGCGGCGTTTTTCTCGCCGCGGAACAAGCTGTGCGTCGAAAATTTCGGCGCACGGAGCGTCCAAGTGAAAAAGAGAAGTCTTTTTGGTCCTGAGACTTCAGGGAACAGAATCAAGCTCTATCCAAGCCCTTGGAGAGCACTTTCACAGCCAGACAAAAGTTCAGCAAGGCAGCAGGCCAACAGCAAGGCATCAGTCCTTTGTAGAAAGCAGACAGGTGAGTCCTTTGAGCAGCCAGGCAGTTCTTCTTGGCAGGATGTAGTTTCTGGTTCAGGTTTCTTCTCCAGCAAGTGTCTGATGAGGTAGGGCAGAGGCCCTGTTTTATACCCAAATGTGCCTTTGAAGTGGGGGAGACTTCAAAGAGTGGCTAAGAGGTGCACGAGGTCCCCTTTCAGTTCAATCCTGTCTGCCAGGGTCCGAGTAGGGGGTGTGGCAGTCCTTTGTGTGAGAGCAGGCCCTCCACCCTCCCAGCCCAGGAAGACCCATTCAAAATGCAGATGTATGCAAGTGAGGCTGAGTACCCTGTGTTTGGGGTGTGTCTGGGTGAATGCACAAGGAGCTGTCAACTAGGCCCAGCCAGACGTGGATTGTAAGGCACAGAAAGATTTAAGTGCAAAGAAATGCTCACTTTCTAAAAGTGACATTTCTAGAATAGTAATATTAAATCCAACTTCACCAGTCAGCAGGATTTTATATTATCATTCTGGCCATACTAAATATGACCTTCCTACTCCTTTCAGATCAGCAGCTACCGCTTCAATACTGTATGAGGGCAGCCCCAATGTTAGCCTATGAAGGGAGCAGGCCTCACAGTAGTGCAAAAAATGAATTTAGGAGTTTTACACTACCAGGACATGTAAACTACACAGGTACATGTCCTGCCTTTCATCCACACAGCACCCTGCTCTAGGGGTTACCTAGGGCACACATTAGAGGTGACTTATATGTGGAGAAAGGGGAGGTTTAGGCTTGGCAAGTACTTTTAAATGCCAAGTTGAGGTGACAGTGAAACTGCCCACACAGGCCTTGCAATGGCAGGCCTGAGACAAGGGAAAGGGGCTACTTAAGTGGGTGGCACAACCAGTGCTGCAGGCCCACTAGTAGCATTTAATCTACCGGCCCTATGCACATAGAGTGCACATTACTAGGGACTTATAAGTAAATTAATAGTCGAATCAGGTATGATTCAAGGTTACCATGTTTTAAGGGAGAGAGCATATGCACTTTAGCACTGGTTAGCAGTGGTAAAGTGCGCAGAGTCTGAAAGCCAGCAAAAATAGTGTCCAAAAAGTGGAGGGAGGCAGGCAAAAACTTAGGGGTGACCACCCTAAGGCTGTCAGGTCTAACACTGTGGATTTGCACTCCCCAGGATGCAGCAGTGGGCAACCCTCCCACTTGAGAGACTTGAGAGACTGTGGCTTTGCACTCCCCAGGATGCAGCAGTGGGCAACCCTCCCACTGTAGAGACTTGAGAGACTGTGGCTTTGCACTCCCTAGGATGCAGCAGTGGGCAACCCTCCCACTGTAGAGACTTGAGAGACTGTGGCTTTGCACTCACCAGGATGGAACATTGGGCAAGCCACCCACTGTAGAGACTTGAGAGACTGCAGCTTTACACTCCCCAGGATGCAGCACTGGGCAAGCCACCCACTGTAGAGACTTGAGAGACTGTGGCTTTGCACTCCCCAGGATGGAACAGTGTGCAAGCCACCCACTGTAGAGACTTGAGAGACTGTGGCTTTGCACTCCCCAGGATGGAGCAGTGGGCATGTGGCTCCCTCATGGATTTGGCGTCATGCACTCAACTGGCTGAGGTGCCCCCCTTTCCCTCCCCCTGAGGTGCCTGTTTTCTTGCTCTCTGATGCCCCTGCAGTGTTCTCTCCGTCATGGTCGGGGATCTTGTGTGGGCCCAGTGTTCCACTGACTTAATTGGAGCACTACCTGGACTACTAAGCTTGGTGTATATTTTGTTTATGGTGTATATATATTTTGTTTACATACTTGATTTCAATATATTACAAAGGTTACACTCATTTCCGTTTGTCTTTGCATTCTTCCAATGGGGTTGGGGGGTGTAACTATAATGTATAAATATGTATTAGTGTGTGTTGTAGTGGGTGAGGGTGGGGGTGTTGCGTGTATGTGTCCCTGTTTTTTCCCTCCCCCCTCATCTTTTTCATAGGTGCAGTACTCACCGTTGTCTTCGCCGCAGGCAATCGTGCTCCTGGTAGAGGAGCAAGAAGACGAGGGCTGGAAAAATGTGCAGCTCTGGTTCAACGGCGTCCGGATTCCTCGTGGAGTGTGTAGAGATGAGCTTTTTCCCTTCGAAGTCCTGTTTCCGCTGTGTTTTTGCCCGCTGGTTAATCCGCTCCGGAAAAGGTGGCAGATTGGTAGGTTGTGATACTGTGGGCGGTACATTGACTTCCGCCTGTCTGTTGGCGTTGACCGCCAAGCTGTTTGTCTGTACCGCCATGGCGGTGAGAGTGTTAAAGTGGCTATCTTTGTTGGCGGTTTCCGCCACGGTCGTAATTCCAATTTTTTTACCGCCGGCCTGTTGGCGGTCTTACTGCCACTTTAACACCGTCCGTCAGGGTTGTAATGACCACTAAAAGGTCTCAAAACTCAATGGGGAGACATCAACATTTCCTATGAAAGTATGACATGATTTGGCATTGGGGGTAGCTGTCAACTAGTGAAACCTACCAAATTCAGACATTTCTGAAATTAAAACACCTGGCAGAGTCCAAGTTGGGGTGCCTTACAAGGATACCATGATGTTTTCATACCCACAATTCCCACCAAATCTTAAACATAGCCAAAATCACAAATTTTCTTGCACTTTTGTGATGTAAACTTCATGAATCCACAGTTCTCGCCAAGATAGCATTTTTATCGGGCGATATGTGGGAATACTGGGTTGTAGGAAATTTGTGGATCCTCAGACATTCTAGAATATTCCTTCATATAGGAGGTGAGGAAGTGAGCAAAATGTGTGTGCTTGCCAAAGTTTGAGGTTTGCAAGGGCTTCTCTGTAAGAAATAATTGTGCAATCCATGCAAGTCACATCACTCTGAAGTCCCCCAGCTGTCTAGTTCTCACAAATGCCTGGGTTTGGCAGGTTTCCCTGCTGTTTCTATAACTGAGAAAAAAGAATCAGAAAAATGTACCCTTCATGGCTGAGTCTTCATTCTCCACAGTGGTGACAAGGAGGAAGATTTCAGATGACCGACTGAGGTATGCAGGTATTCCAGGATTTGTGCCTGGTGCTGAAATCAACACATCACTCCTCTTCTTTGGTGCTGAAAGTGTTTGTGATGTCCTGAGCTGTAGTCAATGGAAAACTACTCCTCCCTGATACCAGGTATTACCAGGCAATTGGTGTCCAACAGTTCACAGCAAGGTAACAACAGAGCTCATTTCAAGCATTTTCTAGTAACTTGGTGCTGCGTGTTCGTGCATGCGGAGGTGTCACACTTCGATCTAGTGCCAATGCCAATCCTCGAGCCATGACTGTGATGTTGCCTGGAAACTCTTGTTCTAGTTTTCAAGGACCAAGTTGATCGTGATCTAGCCTTTGAATTGGCTGTGGGTGTAGAGTTATTCCCCTTTACTTTACTCTACTGAAGAATGCAGGGACCTGTCAACAAGTATTTGGCTTTTATGTAAATCTCGTAAGCATAGTGAATCACACACCATATGACTATGTTTCTTGGGGGCAATTTACAATTCTTGTGGTTCATACACAATGATTTGCACACTATAAAACCAATTCACCAATCACAGTTTTATGATGTATTATGATTTATGTGGATCTGATCATTAAACCTCGATCCTCACACCTCATTTCGTATGTACTAAAACTTTGTATGGAATAGCTTTATTTTTCAATAACCAGGTGTGCACATTTATTGTGTATCTACTCAAAGGATTACTGTAACACAATTCAACACAATATTGTGCCTCCTCATGCCTTTTTGGTAGCCCGGGTCCTCTTCAAATTGAATGGGAACAGGGGATATTGGTTTTAAGGCCTATTTAGAAGCCATAGAAGGGGAGGTTTTTACACAGAAGAAATACATTGCTATTTTGAGGTACTCTTTGGCTAGTGAGGGAGGGAACATTTTAAAACATCTATCAGCTGCCAAAGTGATAGGGGAAGGGGATGCTTTAAATGAATAAGCTATTGTCAATAACATGTTAGACATTGTTTCAAGAAAAAGAAAAATATCATTATGGAGAGGTACAAATTTTACATCAGACAACAATTGTCAGGAGAGTCCATTGAGTCCTATATTGGCCATTAATAATTTTGACAGACACTTGTTTATATGGGTTGTTTGAGGATGAAATGATTAAAGGTCAGGTTGTGGAGAAAACCAACAACAAAAAGGGTCAAGAAAAGCAACTACGGAAAACTGAACTTTGAAGAGAGCAGTTGAAATTGGTAAAACAGAAGGAGAAGAAATTTGAGGGGAAAAATGTTGTGTAATATTACAAATGTGGGAATAGAAATAATTTGCGTCATTCCTCATTATGTCCTACTGTTGATAAAAAAGAGTGCAAAGTGCAGGGAAAGGGAACATTTAGCCAAGTGTGTAAATCTGGCAATGACAAATCCACTCCTAAACATGTTAAAATGGTTAAATCTACTTTAAGCAATGAAATTAAATCTGAGTCTGATGATGACAATGTAGTGTTCTACTTGCGAAAAGCAGAGGGGGAGTGCTTGAGTGGGAAAGATTTAATAATATGGATCTGAGGAAGTCATGTATACAAGTGGTTGTGTATGGAGGAAAGTCCATAGAAGTGGTAGAGGAATTTGATGCTGTTCTGGACTTCAAAGGGAACAAGGCACAGGCCACTGTGTACGTGGCCAAGGATGGGTCATACCTTTTGGAATGGTTGGACAGAGAAATTTGGGGATAACTTTGGACCTCAATAGCCCTGAGCAGGTGTTACTGAAAAAATATTGTGTCATGATTGTTGCAGTGGGTGTATAGTCATAGATGATTGCGTTTTTGCATGCTTTTAAAGAGAAATTTGGAAAATTGAAAGGTTTTTCGTATCAGATTACATTGAAGTCGGGGCCACACTGGTCGTACATAAAGTGAGAGGTGTACCCATGCCTATGAGGGAAGAGCTCAGGAAAGGATTTAAAAAATCTGTTTGACTAAGACATAACTGAAGACAATGAGAGTTCTGAGTGGTTATACCTGATTGGGTTTGCAAGAAAGGCCAATGGGTTGTTGAGGATATGTATCTATCTGAGTGACCTCAAGGAGAGAATATGGGTGGACAAACATCCCTTACCAAATATATCTGAAATGTTGGCCTCTGTCAAGGGTGCCAAAGTATGCATAACCTTAGACATGACAGCTACATATCATCAGATCACATTGAAGGACGAGTCAAGGCATGTAACACATTCATTACTCTAGAGCAGAGGTCTTCAAACTGGGGGGCGGGCCCCCCTAGGGGGGCTTCAAGTGATCCTAGGGGGGCACCAGACTCTAGCCAAAAGAAGAATTATACAGATAACAGCCCTTTGTTTTAAGCAGAAGCATGTTATTGCATTTTTAAAAAGGTAACAGTACTTAACTGCAATGTTTAAATAGATCTAGACATATTTAAACATTGCCATCTTTATAAAATAAATGTGAAACATTCTGAGGGGGGCTCAATGATTTTTATTTTTCAGCTGGGGGGGCGCGGCATTAAAAACTTTGGAGACCACTGCACTAGAAGGAGCTTTCAGATTTAAACACATGCCATTTGTTTTGGCTTCTGCCTCCTCTGTATTTCAGCATGTTGTGGAGGCACTGTGCAGAGGCATACGAAATATCATTATTACAAGTGACAAGTGTGCATGTGTGCACCACATTTTCCACCCCTTGAGCTAGGTGAGAATGAAGTAGTAAACTGCCAGAGACATGAATTTCTAATAAAATGTATATTTATGTCACTTAAAGAGTCATATGCTTTTCAGGATGACATCATAGTATGTGGTCAAGATATGTTATACCGTGATAAATCCCTGGATAGGGTTTTGTCTGTATTTAAGGAGAAACACATGACTTGAGAGCTGAGAAGTGCAAATTTGCATTGTATTGTGCTGACTCTTTGGGCTACAAGATTTCAGGAAAGATCAGGTATGCTAATGTTTTGGTATGTTGAGGTTCTGTTTCTGATTTATCCCCAAGTGCACTGAGAGAACATCCAATCTTAGGACCTTGCTCAAAACAAATGAGAAATTTGTGTGGAGCAAGGAAGTGAGTCACAAGTTTTAGGTTATCAAGAAAGAAGGGGCCAATGCCATTCCTTTGATGCCATATGAAACACGTGATCCCTACATCATTGTCACTGATGCCAGTCAATATGGATTGGGGGCAATTTTGTTGCAGACTCTTGAAGGGAAGGATTTAATATTTGCTCAAATCTCAAGCACTGAAGGGTGCAAAAAGTACCTCATGTATCATACACTCTGAAACCTTGGCCAGTTAATGGGAATTAACCACTTTAGAAATTTCATATGGGGTATAAAGTTCACCATTAAAGTGGACCACAAACCTTTAGGCAATCTCAATACAGTCAAAGGGGCCTGTCATGCAACACCACATACTGCCAAATGGCAATTTAGGCTGTAAAATTCCACTATTGTGTTGAATATATTCCCGGTGTGTATTTATATATTATTTATCCTATTTACCCTTGAGTGATAGTGTTGGTGTGGTGGATGTAAAAGGAGACAATTTTAGCATGGTGGGTGTGATATGCCTTCTCACCAATGGTTGCATTTCATAGAGTGAGTACAGGTCTGCTCTGGAAGGCAACAACATTTTACAGGAGATTTGATTGGCATGTTGATGCCTTTAAGCATGTGTTTTCTGAATTAAATATCTCTGATGGTATACTAAGGAGGGGTGATGCCCCTGGTGGTGTTCGTGGTAGGATGTGGAGCTGGTGCATGAGCTCCATGCAAGAATGAGTGCTATGAAAAGGAGGATCACGGATAGGTTTTGGTGGCCAGGTATGGGCAGGGAGGTGGAGCATTTTGTGAGGGAGTGTGTGGCATGTGCCATCAACAACAAATCCCAAGTTAGCATACCCAGTCTGGTAGAATCTGTGCCTGTTCTGGACAGAGCTGAGACAAAATGGGCAATGAATATCATAGAACCCCTCAATGTGGTTAAAGAGTGATGCAAATATGGAATTGTGCCTATTGATTACTTTTCACGATGGCCAGAAGTGGAATTCGTAAGTTCATCTAATAACTCACAAGTCATTGGATTCCTGCAATTTGGGTCATGAGAGAGGGGGCTCATGATGCGATAGCAACAGATAAAGGGGATCAATTTATGTGGTGTGAATTTGAGAAGCTACTATCCCATTGGGGTGTGAAACATACCAAAACGTCTTTGTATCACTCGAAGTTATGGTCTTGTAGAAAGGTGCAGTAGAGTATGAAGGGCAACATCCAGTTATCCATCAATCAATCAGTCAAAATGCATTTTTATAACAACTAAGATCATTAGCCCTAATCCTGATCACAGAGCCATGTTTTTACCTCTTTTTGAAAGCTGTGCACTGGCTAGGCCATGTGAAGTTTGAGCAGTAAGGAATTTCAAAGCTTCACCATCAGTAGCATGAATGATCTGCATTTGCACCTAAGTTTAGCAAATCTAGGACATGCGTATGCCAGAGGTTATTGGATCTCAAAGATCTCTCTTGTCGGTACAGACCAAGAGCCCGATTTAGATACCAGCTGTGCTACTGCCAAACTGCTGCAACAATGGACCCCTTAAGACCCTCCAGTTGACGGTGTGCCACCCTCCGTATTTTAATGTTACAGTCCTGCAGGCAGTGTACTGGCATCCATTTGCTGATAGAGGGAGGACCTTAGAGGACCCAATGGACATCGGATAATGACAGTGCCTATGGAATACAGATGACACTTATACACACAAACACACACTGACATTTGCTACATGTGTTCCCCTGCATCAAACCTGACATGGCACACCACATACACACTATTATCCATTGCCTTTCTACAACAACAACACGTACCTGCCACAAGCACACATGCCATACATCCATGACACAACACACACACATAATTGACACTGCACCACACACAACACAACCACAACAACCAACACAACTACACACTCATCTACACACACACAACATCACTATTACAAACATGACAATGACCCCCACACAATAACACTCACCTGAATGTTGCATGCCGCAACACAACACACATACACAACAACATGAACGTCATATGCAAGTGGCACACATACTGACACAGCCAGAGAACCCACTCTGCTTCTCTCCACCTCAACCAGCCAATCACATCACACACGTACATGTACTGACTCACACACACAACTGAAAGCACAACATGACTGGTATAGTTCAACTTGAAATGTGAACAAATGGACACAGTTTACAGGTGTGATTGTATCGTCATTGCCAATGAATAATGATACCAAAATGACGTTTGTGTATGTGTGCGATATGTGTTGTGTACCAGTGTGTCCCCATCTGTGTCTGTGCCACTCGTGTCACTGGAATATGCATGTCACACAAATCTAAAAATGTTACTGTGACATGTTGTCTGCAGTGGTCCCAAGCTCATGTGCAGTGAACACCAACATACACAGCCAGTGCTGGTTCCCTACTTAGGAGTTCACCAATGGGGGGTATTATTCTCTCCGTGGTTGGTGACAGCAGAGACTGAAGGTCTTGTCCAGTTGTGTCCAGCAGGAAACTAAAGTGTAATTAGGAAAAAAGGGGAGTTTTCCACTCCCCCCACTCCAATCTGTGAAGTCATAATTGCAGGTCAGACCACCATATTTTGGCTTGGCAGTTAGGCATATCTAAATCTGCATGGTGGTAAGTGTGGCAGAGTTTACTCTTTTCTATTGTGCCATGGTGGTGAATGGGAATCCTTGGGGGAGTCTGCAGGACTCTGGTGGGTTATAGTCTTTGGGACCGCCAACATCTAAATCGGTCAGGTAGACCTCCAAGCCAGAGGACAGGGTTTCCCTTGAAAAAGTGGCAGTGGACCTGTTACTGTCAACACCTAAATCAGGCCCCAAGTCAGTTTCTCAAATACAGAGGCCCTTTGCATTAAAGTGCCCTAACAGCCAGCATGAGGGCCTTAAATGTAATCCGTTTCACCACCGGGACACAGTGTAGCTGCCTTAAGTGTGGTGAATTGTATTGGCAAAAAGGGGCCCGCCAGATCAACCGTTGCTACTGCATTCTCAACAATCTGGAGTCTGTGGGTCAGAAAAGCAGACAGACCGAGATAGAAGCTGTTGACAGAGTCAAGTAGTGATGTCACAAGTGCATGGACCACAATGTTGTGGCTCTTCTCTGGAACCATGTGTAAAAACGTCCTGAAAGATCGAAGTTTTAAGAAGCAGATCGAGGGAATCTGTTTGATTTGAGTTGTGAAGGAGAGGTTGAAGTGAAACAGGATACCCATATTTCTTGCCACCGAAGAAGGCGACAGGGCAGATTAAGTTCTACAGGCCAGCAGAAATACGGGGGGCAGGCATTCTGGCTAAACAAGAGACCCTCTGTTTTGTCCGTGTTAAGTTTGAAAATTTGCTTCACCTTTCAAAAACTATTTGAAATTGAGGAAGGCCACTTCACAATGCTCTCAGAAAGAGATCAGCAGTTGTGCGTCATCCACATAGGAAACCACCTTCACCCCTCCCCCCGTATTAATAAGGGTGGCAAGTGGGGCAAAATAAAGATTGAAAAGCAGCGGCCTCAATGAGGAGCCCTAAGGTACCACACAGACCAGGTGTTTGGGTTAGGAAGCGAATGGGTGGAGGAAAACCTGCTCTATATACTACCAAGAAAGACTTTGACCAGTACAGAACTGTGTCCTGAAAGGCGAATTGGCTTAATCTGTTCAACAGGATGGTATGCAACCCCATGTCGAATGCTACTGATACATCTAATAGTATTACCATAGCAGAAGCACCTCTATCTAGTGTACAGACTCCGACACTTCCAATGGTGCTGTTTCAGAGCTGTATCCTGCACGGAAGTCTGATTGAGTGTCATGGAGCAGACAATTAGCCTCCACCAAGGAGGAAAGTTAGTGATTTGCAATCTTCTCTGATATATTTGCAGGGGCTGGTAATATCAAAATGGGCCTGAAATTACAAAGAACACTGGGGTGCACATTAGGGCCCTCATTATGACCCTGGTGGTGAGTGATAAAATGGCGGTAATACCGCAAACAGGCTGGCGGTAATTACCTGCAAATTATGACCATGGCGGAGATAACTCCCATAGACAGCCAATGTACCACACCAACCACCAGGTTAATAACACTGACAACGGCGGTAGCCAACAACAGCAAGACGGAAGACAAAGTACTGCCTGCCACATTTTGATCCTTCAATCTGCCACGATTTCCGGGTGGTACCAATGCCATAAAAAGCCTGGCAGAAACACATCACAGAAGAGCAAAGACTTATCATCAGAGACACAGGGAAGAAGAACGCCGCCATGTAACCATAACTGCAAGTCTTCCCGATGCTCATCTATGTCATGCTCCACCTGGAACACGCCGGCGAAAACGATGACAGTGAGTACAGCCGCCTAGCACACAAGGGAGGGAGGGAGGAAAATGAGAGTGACACACACACGCACAACACACACCAGAAACACACACATACACACAACCAGCTGCAGACGAAAAACAATGGCACACAATACACAGCAGAATAATGCAAGGACAACAAGAATGCAGTAATGAGAATGTATTGATATGAACAGCTACCAAACAAACCAATTGTAAAAATAATATATATGTATATATGTACACAAAGGGCCATTGCCCAGTCCAATGTACTAAGGGTCCACATGGCAAAAGGGCATAGTCCAAGGCCCAACTCGAATCCTGACTTCAATCAGATAGAACTCTGCAGGGGCATCAGTTTGCAAGTAGGCAGGCATCTCAAGGGAGTAGGGGGTGTTAGGCACCTCAGACGAATATGGAAACAAGCCCACTGGTTCTGGAGGGGGCTCCATGCCCATTACTCTGTGCTGGGGAGTGCAAGGCCACAGTCTCTGGAATGTGTGACATTCCCACTGCTTCTGGAGGGGGCTCCATGCCCATTACTCTGTGCTGGTGAGTGTAAGGCCACAGTCTCTGGAGTGTGTGACTTTTTCACTGCTTCTGGAGGGGGCTTCATGCCCATTACTCTGTGCTGGGGAGTGCAAGGCCACAGTCTCTCAGGTGGGTGACTTTCCCACTGCTTCTAAGGGGGCTCCATGCCCATTTCTCTCTGCTGGGGAGTGCAAGGTCACAATCTCTTAGGTGTGGAGCATGCCCACAGCTCCTGGAGGGGGTCCCTTGTACAGCAGTCCCTGGAGGGTGGCCTACCTGGCTTCCGATGGTGGTGATGGCTGCACTGTGTCATCAGGAGGTGAGGGTTGCACAGTGTCAGCAGGTGGAGGTACCTCCTGGGCAGCCTCTGCTGGAGGTGAGGGATGCATTTCCTCAGTTGGCGGTGAGGGCCCTGTGACCTCTGGTGGTGGTGGTGTCACCCTGACAGCCTCAGCTGGAGGTAAGGGCTAAACTGTGGTGGCAGGTGGAGATGCCTCCTGGGCAGCCTCTGCTGGAGATGAAGGATGCACTTCCTCAGCTGGCGGTGGGGGCCCCGTGACCACTAGTGGTGGTGGTGTCACCCTGACAGCCTCCACTGGAGTTAAGGGCTTCTTACCCTTCATGGCAGGATGTGCGTGTTCCTTAGCCTTCTGGGCAGGAGTCGAGGGCTAATTCCCCATTCATGGCAGGAGGTGTGGGGTCCTTCCCTTTCATGGCAGGATGTGTGGGATCCTTATGCTTCCTGGCTGGTGGAGTGGGATCCTTCACTGACTTGCCACCACAACTAGGTGGTGCCACCACAGTCCACGTGGACTGTTTGGATGAGGTGCTGGGCTGGGTCATTGGGACCCTGCTCTTATGGGCAGGACAGGAGGAGGGGGAGGGAAGAGGTCAAGTTGTGCAAGGAAAAGCTTCTTAGGGACGGTCAGAAGGAATGAGGTAGGAGGAATGGGAGTGGAGGTTGAGGGAGTGGTTTTTGGAGGTGTATGCTTGCTGGACTTGGGTGCAGATGCATGGGCAGTGTGCTGATAAGAGGTGGAAGACTGTTGAGTGTGAGAGTGCTTGCATTTGTGTCCTTTGGGGGGGACAGGCATTATGGGAGAGGGCACAGGGGATGCGTGCATGGATGTTGTGGAGGTGTCTGCTAGTGAGGTGTGTGTGCTGCTTGGCGTGGTTATGCTGGTGGTGGATATTCATGCAATGCATGCAGGAGTGAGTGTGGATGAAATTGTTAGGGAGGTCGAGGAGGAGGAGGAGGGGGAGACAGTGGATGTGTTTGTGACTGCAACTGTCTGGTGTTTGCATGAGTGCTTGTGGGATGAAGTCTGGTGCCTTTGACTGTGCCACTCTTGTGAGTTGTCTTGTGTGCATGCTCATCTGTATGTGCACGTGGGATGGGTTGGGATTGAGGAGACTGGGACTGGGAAGTGGTAGATGGAGGGGGTGCCGATAGGGACAGGGACAATGGCTGCCATCAGAGAGGAGGCCAGAGCCTGAGTCGATCTCTGTTGGGCTGCCAATCCACAGTGAATGCCCTACAGGAATGCATTGCATGCCTGCATCTGGGATGCCAGCCCCTGGCTGGCATTCACAATGGATGACTGCCCTACATAGATGGATCTCAGGAGGTTAATAGCTTCCTCACTCAGGGCAGCAGGGCTCACTGGGGCAGGGCCTGAGGTGCCTGGGGCAAAGGAGATGCCCACCTTCCTGGTTGAGCGGGCGTGGACAACTCACTGAGGGGCTACTGGGAAGGGATGCTGGTACGGGGGTGGTGGCTGTAACTGCAGCTGGGGTGGTCAAAGAGGTGTCCGCCACTACCAGGGAGCTTCCATCGGAAGAGGTATATGAGTCTGTGTTGTTACCTTCTGTCTCCGCTGTGGTGTTCCCCTCAGCCTCCATCCCACTGGTTCCCTCGTTGTCGGTGGACTCTGCCTCCTGTGGGATTCAGCTCCCTCTGTCGCGAGTGCCCCTGCTCCTCGCCAGTGATGCTAATGTACACATGAACAGGATAACAGAAGAAAAAAGGGGGGAGAGAAAAAGGAAACACTGGGTCAACTGCTGCACCAACACCGCAGTTGGCATACACAGCACCATCAAACACAGGGATCAGACTTGAGCACTCTGCATTGCACTGCCAGTGATCTGGCTAAATGCCACGGCAAGATGAGGGCAACACATGCCAACTGCACCCTTGCTGGTACCCACTAAGCCTTGACTGACATGGGGTGCTACCAAGCTAGGTTACCTGCATTTGCCATACACCCATTACCCTTGAGCTGAATCACACTGCAATCCACACACATCTCCATGCATCCTTCCCACATGCATTGTGCCCAAGGTGTACTCACCTGTTGGTCTGAAGCCCCATCCAGCAGTCTGTACTTGGGTAGGACCTGATCCACAAATGCCCTAAGCAAAGTGAAGGCAGGGGCTCTTTCCCTGGTCACACGGGCCATGGTAGGTTCCAGACACAGGTCACAGCAACACACAGAAAATGGAGGTCACATCCATGGCGGTGTACACCATTACCGCCGGTGCAGATCCCCATTGGCCACTGTACTCCATAGAGGCCCATATTATCCAAAGAGGAATTGCACTGCGGTGCAAGACCGCCTTCCGCCACGACACCAAACGTCCCGGAGTTACCTAACTTTCACCTGTCCCTACATACAGGACCGGAGGGTGCCATGTTATGGTGGCGGACAATGGTCATAGCAACCTTAACTGCGACAGAGCCTAGATTAGCATGCCATTCCCACAGTCTCATCACATAAATGCACGATGTACACTGAGGTTGAGGTTCCATTGTTTAAATTGTGACAGC
This sequence comes from Pleurodeles waltl, assembly GCF_031143425.1. Lineage (NCBI taxonomy): Eukaryota > Metazoa > Chordata > Amphibia > Caudata > Salamandridae > Pleurodeles > Pleurodeles waltl. The sequence continues at coordinate 444,828,586 of NC_090451.1, read as the reverse complement.
CTGCTCACTCTTGTGTCCCTTAGATACCTACTGGTGCGGATAAATAGGAGGAAAAGACATACCCCCGTCTATAGACCACCTTGTGAAATTGGCTACACTGGAGGACAGGCACTTTATACTCACCCATAGACTGGACAGGGCCACAATCAAAGAGCTGTGGGCCCAATTGTAGCCTGACCTGATATCTGATATCCGTCATCCAACTGGGGTCCCCCTCTTGTGCAAGTGCTATCAGTGCTCCATTTCCTGGCAACTGGTTCTTTCCAAGTGACAGTGGGCTTGGCAGCAGGAATGTCACAGCCAATGTTCTCAATCCTGCTGGCAAGAGTTTTGTCGGCCCTGGTGAACCACATTTGCAGCTACATAGCTTTCCCCCAGGTGGAAGAGCTGTCCACTGTGAAGGTCGGATTCTGTGCAATGGGAGATATACCCAATATTGTTGGGACCATTGACGAAACACATATTACGTTAGTTCCCCCCCCCCACCAGAATGAACAGGTGTTCAGGAATCATAAGAGTTTCAACTCACTGAATGTGCAAATGGTGTGCCTGGCAGACCAGTACATCTCCCACGTCAATGCCCAGTATCCTGGGTCGGTGCATTTAGCCTTTGTTCTGATAGCAGCATCCCAAATGCGATGGCCCAACTACAGAGGCACAGGGTGTGGTTAATAAGTGAGCCGTGGTCCCCACCCACTGTATGTTAGTGTATGGCTTCAGGTGTCATCCCCAAATCATTGCGTGAGTTTAAATGTTGTCCCTCAATACTTGCAGGTGACTCTGGCTGCCCAAACCTATTGTGTCTGCTGCCCCTATGAGGAATGCCAGGACAGGGGCTGAGGGACGTTATAATGAGGCACATAGGCGAACCAGAAGCATCATCGAGAGGACCTTCGGGCTCCTGAAGGCCAGGTTCAGGTGCCTCCATCTGACAGGTGGATCCCTGTGCTAATGTGCAATGGAATGGGGTGATGGTAGAGTAAGGTCCAGGGTACTGTTCCAGTATGTTTGCAGCACAGCTCCAGTGTCCAAGAGGCCATTGGAATGGGAGCAAAGGCAGTTCAAAGTGGACAAGGTGACAGGGTGGAACACAAACGGAACAATTAGGAGAGTGTCATTTCCTGGCAGTGGTATTGGCAAGTGTCTCTGGCTTCTGTCTGGGTCGCAGGGACAATTTGTGGGGTGGTTCACCTTCTGCAAGGGGTGGGGTGCTGGTGGCCTCTGGGTCCTGTGACAGGACCTCCTGCCCACGAGCTGCAACAGAAGTGGAGGGCTGGTCAATGGACTGGCCTGTGGTAGGAGCCCACTGGTGTTGTGTTGCTTCCCTCATGATGTTGGCCATGTCTGCCAGCACCCCTGTTATGGAGATCAAGATGGTGTTAATGGCCTGCAAGTCCTCCCTGATCCCCTGACACTGTTCCTGCTGCAGCCTCCTGTTCTCCTGCATGTTGTCAAAGATCTGGCCCATCATGTCTTTACAATGCTGGTAGGCTCCCAGGATCTCGGTGAGTGCCTCCTGGAGAGTCACTTCACTGGGCCTATCCTCACCCTGGCGCGCAGCGGTCTCTGTTGGCCTGTGCCTCTGTTCCCTGAATGGTGTGCCCACTGCCACTAACCCCAGGTCCCTGTTTATTTTGGGTGTGAGGTGTGGACTGGGGTCCCTGTACAGGTGGGCACACTGCTGATTGAAGTGTCCTGAGGACAGAGGTGTGGGTATGCTGGGTGGCTGCTGTGGTGCTGGATATTGATGGGGATGCTCTGTGGTGGACTGTGAGTGGGCTTGGGTTACTGACTGTCCAGTGGTCCCTGATGGGCCAGGTTGTTGGTCCATTTTCAAAAGTCCAGAGTTATTGTCATCACTGGGGACGTCTTCTGTTGGGGGAATGGATAGTCGTGGCACCTCCTCTCCGCTGACATTGGCTGGGGCACCTATGAGGTTGTAAGTGATGTATTATGCTTCATATCTGTGACTTTCTGTACATCCCTGGCTTCCTCTCTATGGTTGCTGTTGCCCTGCCATCCTTGTTTCTGTATGGGGATGTATTGTGTGATTATTAGTTTCCCTATGCTGTGCTTGCTTTGGTGGTGGTCGTCCATGTAGGGCTGAGAGGGTTGTTATGGCATGTAGGGCTTGGCATTGGGGTTAGTCACCTGCGTTGGTGCAGTGTGTGGGGTGGAGTGGAGTGATGGTAGTGAGGGGGTGTGATGGCATGCAGGTATGGGGGTGATAAGTGGTAAATGTTGACTTACCAGTGTCCAGTCCTCTAGCTACTCCAGCAAGGCCCTCAGAATGCAGTAGTGCCAAGACTTGCTCCTCCCTTGCTGTGAGCTGTGGGGGAGGAGGTGGGGAGTCCTCTGTAAGGCGAGCTGGTGCCTTGCTGCCACGAACAGTACCTTCCCTGGTAGGTCGTTCCACCTTTTCCTGATGTCATCCCTTGTTCTTGGGTGCTGTCCCACAGCGTTCACCCTGTCCAAGACTCTCCGCCATAGCTCCATCTTTCTTGCAAGGGATATCTCCTGTACCTGTGCTCCTAACAGCTGTGGCTTTACCCTGACAATTTCCTCCACCATGACCCTTAATTCCTCATCAGTGAAACAGGGGTGCCTTTGTGGGGACATGGGTGTTATGTGGTGTGTGTTGGTGAGAGTGTGTTGAGTAATGTGGTGGGGTTTGTGATGTGGGGTGCCTGAGGGATGTATGGGTGTATGTGATGTGTGTGCCTTGTTGTCTCTGTGCTGTTCATGTCAATCTCCAAGCAGTAATTGTTGATTGTAAAGGGTTGTGGGTAATGTGTTGGTGTGTTTTATAGTGCTGTGGGTGGGTGGGTGTGGTGTGTGTATGAGTGTCAGATGTGTTTTTAGTACTGGCCAGTGTAGTGTTGATTTGCATGTGGTGTCCATTCTGAGCGCAGCGGTATGTACCACCAATGGTTTACCACCATTGAATGTCTGCTGTGGTGATTCGTGGGTCATAATGTGGTGGGCACTGTTCTGTTGGCATAACGGTATGGGTGTTGGTACTGCCACTTTAGCGCCGACCTTTGGGCTGACAGATTTGCGTATGTGGCTGTATTCTGTTGGATTGGTGTGTGTGTGTGTCATAATATGGCGAACTGATATTCGCCACTGCGGCGATATGCTGGCGGCCGTCACCTCAGCGGTAAGCGGAATTTACCGCCAATGTCATAATGAGGGCCTAGGTGTTTTTAGGAGTGGGAGAAGGAACGCTTGTTTCCTGGTGCAGGGCAAGTGCCAGATTATAAGGAAGCATTCCAGATCTTGTTGAGGAAAGGGTTCACATAGTGTGCTACCACACTAGCATGGGTCCCTGGGTGAGGCAAATTTTTATTTTAACAATTCATTGACTGAGTCATCTTCAGATATTAGACAAAAACTCAGGGAGGGTATGTTTATAACTAGAGGCAGAGGCCAGCAGAGCAGTAGAGTAGCAGGGAAATTAGAGCAGAGTTTTTGTATTTTCTCATCAAAGAAGTTCAAAAGCTTGGTGCAAAGATCCAACGAAGGGTGGAAGGCACTTTGAACCGCATCAAGGTAGATGAAGGAGTTGACAATGTTAACTAGTTTCCCGGAGAGACTGACGGCAGCCTCAATATGCCTCAAGAAGAGTTCTCTCATGGGCTTCCAATGGAGAGGATGTGGTGTTACGGGCAGAGATGCAGACTATGGAGTTAGGGAACTAGGTTAGAGTCTTGGCTCAACATCCTTGTGGTCCTAGGCAAATCACTTAAGACCTGATTTAGAGTTTGGTGGATGGGGTTACTCCGTCACAAACGTGACAGATATCCTATCTGCCGTACTGCAATTCCATTATTTCCTTTGGAAATCCTAAAATGGCAGATGGGATATCCATCACATTTGTGACAGAGTAACCCATTCGCCAAACTTTAAACCAGGCCCTTAATATCCCTGTGCCTACAAAAAATAACAATGTGTCCTTGTGTAATGTAACTGTTGCTCAGATAAAGCGCTCCAATACCTTTGGGTTGAGTTTGCTCTATGTAAAAGCTACAAAAAAAGTTTGCATAAGTTCCTGAGAGATGCCTTGAATAGCATCTTCGCCTCGAAGTCATAGGAATTTCTCCAGCTGCGCTCTAACTTTTTACATTCGCTTTTCCCTGCTCTTAAGATGTGAGAGGACCAGGAAGCAGAAGACTTGGATCTTTTAGCTTTAGGTTCTAGAAGGTCCAAGGCCTTACTGATCCATTGATTGAACAAGACCACATCAGAGTCTGGGTTACCTGAAAATGAGGCAAGGGAGGATTGAAGAGAGAGCACAAGAGGCTCCACTGTAATTTTCTGCCATCTTTTCCTCATCCACAGCAGTTTGGGTTGGGGCAAATAAATTATTGATTTACTGTGGGCAATTTGCACACCTCCCAATGCAGTCACAGGGGTCTCTCCATTTACCTTCTCAAGGTTCATGAGTCTGCATCAAGTTGGTCTATCCATAGATAGGTAGTTCTAAAGTGGAGAATAATTTGTCATCAGTAAAGCTGAAGCAGGAAATAGTACAGAGGAAGTATGTTTGGTGTACAAGACTAGAGAGAGTATATACTTTACTTACTAACCCAGGTGATGTGGTCAAAGTTTGACTGCCAGCAATCGTGAAGAAGGGTCAGTCCAAGTTCACTATACTTATTATAGTATTATTCATGCCAAGGATCAAGTCATCATGTTAGAGGATGGCAAGTGGTGGAACAAAGAGAGGTTATCTCCCCTGTGGGGTGGCGGTGTATGTCAGGATGTTTGTGTGGGGAGTGACAGTTGTGTTTAGGTCAGTGCTGAAAAAATGTCCTGCAGTATAAGAATCTTGAGAACAATCTAGTGAGAGGCGACCACCCACAAAATGTAACTACAATGTGTAACCTTTCTTCCTCCATAAGATTTTCCAAAAGATTGTTTATCTTATTAGAGACACCCTTATTTGTTGCTGCTTTGTTTTGTTTTTTTGTTTTTTGGGTGAAAATTGTGAGAGGAGAGATGTGTTGGGTTTGATTCTGGTAGATGGAATTAGAATGTGGAATGAGAATGTATTCTAATGAAGGGAGCACAGGATGAAGGTGTGTCTCTGCACCTTCATTCTCCACACTGGGTCCTAAGTACCACAGCCACCCACATTGCAAAAAAGGGTCAGTTTTGAGTGAAAATATTTGATCTGTACATGTTGCATCTTGGGTCCTTCACTTTTGCAGGTGCTAAACTCACACACACATGTGAGATACCGTTTCTATCACAAGATATGATACACTGGGTTTTAGGAAATGTTGTGGATCCCCACATACTCTGGAACTTTTCCTCAAAGAAATGTGAGGGAGATATATTTTTTCAGCCATAGTTTCAGTTTTGCATTGGTAATAAAACCTCAGGAGGACCATACTGCCCTGAAGTCCCCTACGTGTCTAGTTTTCAGAAATGTCTAGATGTGGTAGGTTTCCTTGGGTAGTGGCTGAGTCCAAAATATTAATCTACCTCTTTTGGTGAGTAAAATGTGATATCTCCTGGTCGTGTTTGGGGCTTTTTGTGTTGCAGGTGTTAAGGTCAGTCACACAAGTGAAGTACCATTTTTATTGGGAAACATGTGGGAACACAGAAGAGACGAACATTTGTAATTGTCAATTGGATGTCTCTGCATTTGTGGGTCCCAAAGGAAAGCAAGTGTGCAAGGAAGAAGAAGTTTAGCAAAATGCCCTTTGAATTACATGACATGATAGTGTCTGGCTTGAGTAATGAACAATAACATAGTTTTGGGAGTGAAACAGAATAACTGGATTCTTAATTCCCACTTCCTCCTTGGGACTAAAGCCCCTTCATGAGTTGCTCTCACATGGCAGTGGCAAGAGCCCAGGGAGGGAAAGGAGAGTGGGATGAGAGAGATAGAGAGACTGACAACACTATTTTAAACTTCTTCCTCCATCTTACTCCTTGTGTGCTGTGGTCCAATTCCCTGGAAACTCAAGGGCTTGCCTTTGTAGTGTCTAGGAAATAAGAGTGAAAGATTATGGCCCAGATTTAAAAGGGACTAGCACCAGGATATTATCATCAGTAAGCCGTTAATTCAAGAAAATCAAAGTGCATTGCTTTTCTTTGAGTTTCAGAAACACATACGCACTGGATTCGTAATACACTGGAATCTAATCATCATAAATATTCCCCAATATTCACAACTTGGGATGTATTCTTGGAAGCAGTCAGAAATCACGATCAATTCTTGAACAGCAAGCGCTTACTGTAGCTTGGGCACTGTTTAAATAGTAACCACATCCAAGATGGTTACCACCTCTCACAAGGATTTAGAAAGTTTGAGTTCACAGGTTAGGGGGTGGTGCAACTCTCAGCTCCTACATCCTGCCATTGTCTGACAAGTGATTTTTACTTTGGCCTCTGGATTGCTCCCCATTCTTGAGTTCAAATGCCACCAGCACCTCCAAGTCAGTGGAGGTGTAGGCCTTCGGGGCATATTCTTCTTGAAACACTGAGGCCCGTATTTATACTCCGTTTGCGCCGAATTTGCGTCGTTTTTTTCGACGCAAATTCGACGCAGAACTAACGCCAACTAACGCCATATTTATACTCTGGCGTTAGACGCTTCGGGCGCCAAAGTGCCCGGAGTGTGCGTCATTTTTTAGCGTGAACCCCTTCCTTGCGTTAATGATATGCAAGGGAGGCGTTCCCGTCTTAAAAAATGACTCCCAGGCCTTTACGTGGTATTTATACTCCCGGGCAAAAATGACGCCCGGGAGTGGGCGTGGCCAAAAACGGCGCTTTTGCGCCGCTTTTTAACGCCTGGGTCAGGGATGGCGTTAAGGGACAAGTGGGCTCAAAATGAGCCCAGAGTGCCCTCCCCTGCCCCCAGGGACCCCCCCTGCCACCCTTGCCCACCCCAGGAGGACACCCAAGGACGGAGGGACCCATCCCATGGACATTAAGGTAAGTTCAGGTAAGTATTTTTTTTTTTTTTTTTGTGGCATAGGGGGGCCTGATTTGTGCCCCCCTACATGCCACTATGCCCAATGACCATGCCCAGGGGACAGAAGTCCCCTGGGCATGGCCATTGGGCAAGGGGGCATGACTCCTATCTTTACAATGATAGGAGTCATGTTGATGGGGGATGGGCGTCGAAAATAAATGGCGCAAGTCGGGTTACGATGATTTTTTCGACGTAACCTGACTTGCCCCATTTTAAGACGCCCATGCGCCATTTTCCCCCTACGCCGGCGCTGCCTGGTGTACGTGGTTTTTCTCGCGCACACCAGGCAGCGCCGGTCTGCTTGCGCCGGCTAACGCCATTCAATAAATACGGCGCCCGCATGGCGCTTCAGAATGGCGTTAGCCGGCGCAAAACTTTTTGACGCTAAACTGCGTTAGCGCAGTTTAGCGTCAAAAAGTATAAATATGGGCCTGAGTTGGGCTTGCAGGTCTGACAGATAGTGAGGATAATCTGAAATGCAGAGATGTGCAATTAAACATTTATCCAAAATTCTGTAACTTGTGTACATTTCAAAAATACATAGGTTTCATACCCATTTTTTACTCTTCATCTTTTACTATGTGAATTGATTTATAGTCAGTACAAAATGCAAAATCATCATAGAACGCAGCTCATTTGTTGACACTGCGTGTCACGTTTTTGCTGAACTTACAAACCTTATCTACCACCACAACTAGAAGGGTCTGCTGGAGATAAAGGTAAATTGCTTTTGTAAGTCATCCATTGTGAAAAGGAGTTATCGATTAACACATTGACACAAATGGCTGTTTTTTTCCTACTCATCGTCAACATTTTTTATTTAAACAGTTGGGGCCTGATTTATAGTTTGGCAGAGAGGGTACTCCATTGCAGTGGTGCTGGAGTATGCTGTCTGCCAAACTGAAAATTTGCTAACCTCATTTGTAGTCAGGCAGACAGTCAGTATGTCAGGACTGATGGAGGTTTGGCCATTGTCCACCCACCCTATTTAGAGTGGGAGGACAAATAGCCAGTTTTCACTGTCCATCACAGCTAGGTTAAACCGGGCAGTAAGGGACAGTGAAACCTGTAAAATGACACCCATGCAATGGGAGAAAGCTCCCATGGTGAGGAGAGTCATTGCTTTTTATTTTCAAAAAGAAACTCTTGTTTTGGTATTTTCTTTTTGAAAATAAATAAACATTGAATGTTTGCTGCACGGCTCCATTATGTTGATAGAAGAGTCCGTCAAACTTTCAATGCATGTATGGGAACTGCCATGACAGCAGTTCCTGTAACTGAAAGATATGTCACTGGGCCAGTGGACATCTCTTAATTTGGTTGTGGGCAATCCCTTACGGCAAAGTAGTACTTTACTCCGTTGCCCTGAGGTAGTGAGCACCATCATCCAAACTGTGAATCAGGCACTTAGGCCATTATTATGACGCCAGGACTGTGGTGGAGGTTGGACCGCCGTCAATGTGCTGGTCCGACCTCCACATTTTGACCATGGCGAAAGCAGTATGGTCTGACCGCCGGCACTGCCAGGTTGCCGCCGGTCGACAGCCTGGTGGTTCTGTTGGTCTTAATCCACCATGGCGTGCTGCAAGCAGTGCTGTCCTAGGGATTATGACCCTGTGTCAGCCAGCCTCTGCTGGCAGAGATGGGGTGCCAGGGGCCCGTGGGGGCCTCTGCACTGCCCATGCGCTAGCCGGCATCAATTTTGTGGTGAGTTTCCCACTGGGCCAGCAGGCAGAAATGCTGTTTCCATCCCCTGGCCCAGAAGGAAACTCTCAGTAGGGCTAGCGGGTGGAAGACAGGACTGGCGGTCTTCCGTACTAAAGAGTTTGGTGCCTCCGCCACCCGCCAAACTCTTAATGAGGCCCTTAGTTTCTTTGGAAAAACCTGGAGGGATTCATACAACTAACTGTTTGTTGAATTCAGAAAGTTTCAGAAATGTATAGTTTTCTGGGGTCATACCTGTTGCCACTACAAACTGCAAACTAACTGCACTATCTTTTAGAACAATGCAACAACTGTGGTAGAAAAAATGCTTTTTGATATAATTCTGATGGTGATCCTAGCACAGCAGACCACTTTTTGATTCAACTTCCTTACACAGCACTTTTTCCCATTAAAAAAACATAACAAAAATAGCTATATTGTATCTATTTTCTCGGTTCCTTCCAGGGTATTCTACAAACCCTAGGCATCTATGAAGATTTCAACATGAGCTACCTATAGCATCCAAAAAAAGCATCCAGCACTAGGTTAGGGGGGAAGTCCAGCAGTCAAGAGGTTACGCATTTCTGGTTAGAGTAAGACAGGAGAGAGAGTGCTTTGTTTATTCGAGTTGTGCTAATTGGCAAGCCCACAGCAGGTAGCAAGTCACTTTGTAAAATGTGTAAAGTTTTGTTTGACTGGGAGCAGGTGTTCACTTTACAGGTATTTTTAATACTTTTGCCTAGATTTGCAAAGTTAGGTTACATTTTTAGTAATTTTTACACTTTATAGTAAGTTTACTGATTTCAATATTCACAAACTCTGAGGGTATACTCAGTACAAAAATTCAAGTTACATGTTTCTAGCCCCAAAGTAATGCAATTGGCGTATTCTTGTGTGGGTGTTTGGCAACCCTATCTAAATTATCCTTGACCCTCCCAAAACCCCTCTTACTACACCCTAAATCTGATTCCTTTTAGTAGTATGTCAGTCCATTTTCCTACCCACTCCCCTGTGCCCTCCCACATTTACTTCTAAAATCTATAATTAAATGTGCTGAGACTCCACAGTCAGGGCAGAAAACGCTGTGTATATAAGTAGAGGCAAAACCTATACTTTGTGGTATGGTTGGTAGTACATTTTATAGTACTAGAAAACATACTTGAAAGTGCTGTTTCTGAATGAGGCCCATTGTGTTCAGTCATACGTGCAGCAGGTGCAATGTGGACCTTAATCAAAACAGATTAATCCTTTGTTGATTTGCTGCACTAGGCAACAAAGTTTTTGTTATTTTCAAAGCTGTACACACTTAACAGCTTTGCAGCCTGAAGTTAAGGTCTGGTCCTTTTGCAATTAGAACTGATGTTTTAGACTGGATCTCAGTTGAAAACATTGCAGACATTGAAATTTTTTGGTTTTACTTCTTATTTCATGCAGTATGTTGTGCAATGTTTCCATAATTACATGCAAATGAAAGTTGCTAATATTTGATTGTGTAATGAAAGTTTTCAAACAATTGTACTGTTTAGGCAATTGGTTGAATGCGTTACATTTTTTAAGTTATATTGCATAACTGGCAGTGATGGGGGTTAATTTCCCAAGTATTTGATTGACAGTCATTATGAATGATGATAACAAAAATAATGAGGGATGTAAGGAGGATTGTAATGAAGCAGACATGGAAGTTTTTAAGAAAAAACCCTGTGATTTGGAATCCAGTATAGTCATCCTTTAAAAACATGGCCACAGACATTGGTAACTTAGATGCCATCACAATAACATGTTAGTTGACAGCCCCATCAGGGCTAAAATAATTGGTCAAAAGTAATAACATAGCAGTGCCTAATGGTATGCTGACATGTTATGAAGTAACTGGTGGATTTAAAACCCAATGGTAAGATGTTTATATGAACATGTTTGGTAGGCAAAATTGAGTTTGTTTGGAAATTTAAATGATTTCTACGTTGATGGCTCGTATGACAATGAAATTTATTATGATGTTCTCCATGTGGCTAAAAAGTTAAAGATTGATTAGTCACAAACAGTGAGTCTGGAAGCAAAAGGCAATGGTTTGATTCAGTGTTGCCACAGCACCCACCTTCTGCAGAATGATTTCCCCTCCCTTTGGCAATGACTATGTGAAAGAAAGGCTTAGACAACCTAGTAACAGAGACACTAGGGCTAAGATGAAGATGGAGCGCCCTAGGCCAATAATTATGAACAAAACAGCCTTATCCCAAGTACTCAGTACAAAGATTGTAGCCGTTTTATGTCTTGGAGGAGACTACCTCTGAAGAGGATTGGACAGAGCCTAAGCATCCTGCCAAGTTAAGACATCCTGCCAAGTTAGACACCCTTGGACCATAGACAAAAAATGTTATGTTTAGCTGAACAGGCAAATAACTCAAGGAGCATCTTGGCCCAGAATTACTTTCCAGATGTGTGCAGAGAGCAGTTTGAGTTTTGGGCAACGCCAATACAGGACTATGTTACTATGTTATGAAAGACAAAGGGACTTTAATTGAGAATGTAACCAAAACTGGGGAAATTTACAGAATAAGAATTTGGCTTCAACATCCAAGGGTTTCTCGATGGGGTGGTTTTATTAAGGAAATTAGTTGTTATGTGCAAGCATTTTCATCTTTTTTCCAGGGCCGGTGGATACAGGGGCTGCTTCACTGGCCATACAAACTACTCAGGACCTGCTTGAGTCACAACTACAGATATTTCCAGCCTCTTGTCTTTCTGCAAAGGAAAAGGGGTGGACATTTTGGTATTGATAGAGGACCAACAAGGGGAGTGGGAGTTCAAGGTAAGAGCTATTCCCTCTTATGAAATTAGGGGGCAGCTTAGCCCTTATGACGCAGGAATGGGAGGTCAATCTTGAGAGACACCTGGGTTCTTGAAACAGTGAGAGGGTTTCATATAGATATTTATGCCTCACCAGTGCAATACAGACTTTCTGCTCTGGAACACATCTCCTAGGGACAATAAAACCATGCTGCATGCTTCCAATGGGATGTGTTAGGAACATTTATCTAGTGCAAAAGAAGAACAAACAATTCAGACCCATAATAACTTTGAAAGATCCTAATCAGTTTGTTGTGAATCACTGCTTTAAGATGAAGAAATAAATCAGTTTCCAAGATATCCTCCTTCCCTGGAACTCGACAATCGCTTTAGATCTAAAAGATGTCCACTTAATATTTCAGGTATATACCAGGCAACTCCTTTTGCAAGGCCAGATGTAAAAGTTCAAATTCCTAACTTTCAGTTTTTCCCTTGCTCCCTGATGTTTTACCAAGGTACTGAAACTGGTGCTGGGGGCTCTCTGGGACAGGGGACTGAGGATGGCGGTTTATCTAAATGATATGATATTCCTGGGTCAAAAGAGGAATCTTCTGGTTAAATAGGTACAGAAGGCAATAGATCTAATCCAGAGACTTGGGTTTATCATAATAGTGAGAAAGTCAGATTTAATCCCTTCAAAAGGGCGTCTTTCCTGTGGTTCCTTGTAAATTCAGACAGAGAGGTTTGTTTGTTGCTTGATTCAAAGACAGAGAAACAGTGATGGTATTGGCCCAGCCACAGATTTCCCTCCAGCAATCAGCAAGTCTGGTGGGTCTTCTCTCATCTGCCATTCAGGTGATCTTCCCAGGGCTCCTTTACTACTGAAAGCAACATTTAGGACAGGGATGGCACTGGATTAAATTGGAAACATTGATTATTGTTTGTATTTCATGTGCTGCAAAAAGTGTATATGTGGGGTAATATTTGATACCGTAGGAGGATGTACGTTGCTGTAATATATTTACAGCTCAGTTAATTTTTTTGTTTGCTTTTGCTGAATTCAAGGTAGTGTTTCCTTCAGTTTTATCATGTCACCTTTGTCTGGCCAGTGTGTGTGTGTGGGAGCGTGTCTGCCAGGCACCACCATTTGCCTTTGTTCTCCATGCCATGTGGACAGGGGCCAATATGTGTAGTCAGTGTTTTTGGGCCTGAATGTTGTGGTAGATGAGATGTATTACATCACTTTTAGAATGTAGAATGTACTGGGAATTCTATTTCTCAGGCTGGAGTAGGGCATGGCTACTGGCTGTGCGAGAGTGGATGGGATACTCTGAATAAGGAACCTACACATACTCAACTTTATCCTTGAGTACTTATTACACTAGCAACGAGTTGTGGAAAAACAATTTTGGAGTGTCCTAACACCTTGCATCTTGGAAATGTCTGACGTTATTCAAGTTTGTAACTCTGGAATCTACAAATGGATTGTATACAGTAAATCTACATATTGAGAACTAAAGAAGTTCCTTTTTGGTATGATTAGGAACCAGTTATTGTAGCCGCTGGAAAATAACTCAATATTTTAAACGTTGGATTTACTACTTGCCAGCATTACTGGATTTACTACTTGCAAGTGCTGGATTTACTGTTTGTAAACACTACTGGTGAGCCATCCGTTTACTTACAAACCTTGTTTTCATTTTCTTTCTATACATTAATAGTTTAAATATACAGTATCTAATTTACAACGAGCGTTGAATATTTGAAAATCAACTCACCCCTTGCATTCTCGTGTCTCCATGGTCATTAAAGAATTCCTTCTCGCTCTGGTTTGACTTGTGCAAGGTCTTTTGCTGCTGATGTTGATCATCAAGAACACAAGGGGATTTCCTGTAAAAACTCTTCACGCACAGCGTAATACATCAGGAAAAAATAGGATTTCCTTTAGAAAACATCCGCTTTGTTTTCCACATGTTTCAAAGACACCGACAACTACAGCGATACACATGCTAGTAACAAGTGTAGTGTTGCGCGTCGAGGAAAAAGAGGATTTCCTTTTGAAAACATCCTCTTTGTTTTCTACGAGTTCTAAAAACACTGTCAACTGCAGCAATACACACGCTATTAAACCTTTCAGCGAGATGCATGCTTGGTGTGTATTTTGACAATGACTCTCGGAATTTGCTTTTTGTCTACAAGGAATACTACAAAAGTTCTCAACAACTATAATTTACACATTAGTGTTTGGGATATCATATTTTTTAAAAAATATTACATATTTGGTTATTTATTCCATAGCAACTATGCAAAACAATCCACCTCCAACTTTCTTTTTGACTATGCCAGGAGATCCGCCTATAATTTGGTCTAGGTGGAAAAAAGTCATTTCTTCATTATTCTAGGGTGTGTTGTACCAATTTGTCCATTGAAAGAAAAACATCTTTACTTATGCACTGTCTGGGAAGTGAAGGTAAAGATGTTTTTGAAACATTACCTGACCTAGGTGATGAGGGTACTGATTTAAATGAATTTGAAATATGTTTAAAAACATTGGACCTACATTACTTAGCACGATTTTGGAATGCTATCACTTCGGTGTGAGAGAGCAGAAACCCAATGAAAGTATTGAAGAGTATGTGGCAGCTCTAAGAGAATTAGCTTCATCTTGCAAATTTGGGCCTATATTAGAAGAGCATTTTAGAGATCAATTTATATTGAGATGTTGAAGTGACAAAATAAGACAATAACTGTTGGGTAAGGGCGATCCTTCCCTACATGAAGTACTCACTTTGGTCAAAAGTGTGAAACACACCTTAGCATGTGTTGAGGAGTTAGAAAGAAATACAAATCCGGCAGTAAATAAGATTTGTCCAAGGACTGAACAAAATAGATGCAAAGATGGAGATGGTGATAATGAGGATGGAAAAATTACTCAAGGGCAGTGGGCTAAATTCAAGGAAACCAAATGTTTTCAATGTGGTAACATTGGTCATTATGCTTCATATAAGAAGTGTCCAGCTCTCAACTTAACTTCCAAAATATGTAAGAAAAAGGGTCATTTTGCCAAATGTTGTAAGTCGGGCAAATGTCTAACACCAATAAAGGTAGTTGAAGATTGTATTTTAACTGTTTGTGGGCAACCTGAACAAAAAAGACACCGCAGAGATAATGTCACTATTGTGGGGATTGAGGGTGAAGTTTTGTTTGACTCTGGTGCATAGTTGACATTGATATCTAATGATTTATTTGACAAACATTTAAATCACAAAGTGAATTTGAAAGGACCGAATGTAATTCCTGGTGCTTATGGTGGGCAGGTTATAGAACTTAGAGGGTATTTTGAATCTGATATTTCTTTCAAAGCTAACACAACTTTTGGAAAGGTATATGTTCCTGTAAAAAGGGGCAGTGTTCTGAGTTGGCCACATCAAAGGGAGTTAAATGTTATTCTAGATCCAAATTCTCCTACACCCGTTATGGTTAAGAGTGAGTTTGTTGGGCTGTTACGAGCAAATGATGTGCATGAACTCCCAGTGCAAAGTGAGAAGGTTGCATCTATACCTGAGTTTGTTAACAAATTTAAGAATGTATTTAGCAACAAATTGAGATGTTTAAAGGGGTATGCTCACCGCATAAAAATAAAGAAAGAGGCTATTCCTGTGGTTGCCAAAGTACGTCCAATTCCTATATGTATGAAGAATGATGTTGAAAATGAGATTAAGAGGCTATGCAAAGATGAAGTAATCGATCCAGTAGAATGCTCTGAGTGGATTTCGCCAGTTGTCGTTGCACGCAAACAATCTGGTGAAATCAGATTATGCATTGATTTGAGGACTCTCAATGAATGTGTAGTCAATGATCAATTACCGCTTCCCAACATAACTGAGATGGTCTCACTTTTACATGGGTCAAAGTTTTTTAGTACACTAGATTTGACCTCTGCATATCATCAAGTCATGTTACATCCCGACTCAAGAGATTATACTACATTTATCACCCCCTTTGGGACTTTGTGGTTCATAAGGATGCCATTTGGATTGGTGTCAGCTGCTGCTGTTTTCCAGTGCATGATGTATAGTTTATTCGGATCAGAACCAGGGCTTAAATATTTTCAAGATGACATATTGATTCACGGACAGACTGAAAAGGAGCATTAAGTGAGGGTGAAAAGAGTTTTAACCACGTTGAGGTATCATGGTTTGATGCTCAAACTAAAGAAATGTTCTTTCAATAAAAAAGAGATTCAACATCTAGGTCACAAAATCACTTGTAAGGGTTTATATCCAAAGGATGATGTTGTATAATCCTGAAGGGAAAGAGGAGTTGTTGTCTTTCCTTGGGATGCTAGAGTTTCATGCCTAAGTTTGCCTAATATGGCCTCCAAGACGGAGCACATGCGGAGACTGCTTAAGAAAGGAATTGAATTCATGTGGGATGAAGAGTGGAAGAAGGAATTTGAAGGTATAAAAAAGGAATTGTCGACAGCTGAGAGTTTGAATTCACTTAATCCTAGAAAAAAATGTGTAATTATGGCAGATGCAAGTATGAAGGGTCTAGGGGCGGTACTGTTACAGGATTTTGGTATGATGATGATCTCAGGCCTGTGGTGTATAGTTCTAGAACTTTGTGAGGGGCGGAGATTAATTATTAGACAATTGAAAGGGAGACTCTGAGTGTGTTTTGAGCAATCACAAGTTCAAGAAGTTTGTGTGGGGAAGAGAGTTTTCTATTTTTACTGATCATAAGCCACTTGTGGACGTTTTTACGAAGAAAGGACTAGACATGATTTCTGGTAGGATTACCAGATGGATTGTTGGTCTTCAAGATTTTTGTTTTAACATTTTCTATGTTCCAGCACCAAACAACAGAATTATTGATTGTTTGTCAAGACTTAGGCCCTCATTACAACCCTGGCGGTTGGCGGAGAAGCGGCGGTCTTACCGCCAACAGGCTGGCAGTAAAATAAATTGAATTATGACCATGACGTTTACCGCCATGGTCATCCACCACTTCTTCGATCCGACCGCCAGGGTGGAGATGACTGCTGGGCTGGAGACCAGGGTCTCCAACCCAGCGGTCGTCACAATACCGCTGGCGGTATCATGACCCGGCTGACCGCCATGGATTTCATGGGGTTAGGAACCGCCATGAAATCCATGGCGGTGAGCACTATCAGTGCCAGGGAATTCCTTCCCCGGCATTGATAGGGGTCTCCCCCACCCCCACCCCCACCCCGAGTCCTTCCCCTACCTCCCCCACCAGCCCTGCCACCCCCAAGGTGGCAGGACCCCCTACCCCTGCCCCCAACATTACATTACACATTCACACCCGACACGCACGCAGGCACCACCAACACACATACCCGCACACACACCAACATACATGCCAACAGCCACACACACAGTCATACGCACACACCCACATTCAGACATACACGCACACATCCATACAGACATACATACATACAGACACGCACTCATTTCCAAACACACAACACCCCCGCATGCATACACGCACTCACACACCCCCTCTACATACACACACCCCCATGCACCCACACATCACACAACAACCCCCCAACCCCCTCCCCTAACGGACGATCAACTTACCTGGTCCGTTGATCCTCTGGGAGGGGACGGGATCCATGGGGGCAGCTCCACCGCCAGCACCCCGTCAACAGAACACCGCCATGACGAATCACAGGACGTGATTCAGTGGGCGGTGTTCTGTTGACGGGGCGGTGGAGGTGGAGCTACCTCCACTTCCCCGCCGTCCGCCAGTATGGCTGCTGGCGGCTCTCCGTCCGGAAAAGGACGGAGGGCTGCCAGCGATCATAATGCGCCGAGCGGAAAACCGCCTGCACTGGTGGTCTTCAGCACGGCGGTCCCTCGGCGGTCTTGTAAAAAGACCGCTGAGGTTGTAATGACCACCTTAGTTCTGATGTTGAAGAGTGCTTTGAGGAAAGTGATGAGGATGTAATCAGAGTGTGTAGCATCATAGAAGGGACAGTGGAACAAGACGAATGGTTGAGAGCTGTGGCGGAAGATTCTGTGCTACAGCGAGTGTGTGAGGCACTTAAGCATGGGTGGAATTTGAATGTGAAGCGTGACGCAGTCCTAGGAGGATATTGGAGAGCAAAGGATGAGTTGTCAATAGCAGATGGTTTCCTTTTGCGTGGTTTGAGGTTAGTTGTTCCATCTGAGTTGATTCATAAGATTATGGAGTTGGGACATGCGGGACATCAAGGGATGAGTAAGACAAAAGCTAGAATTCGTCCGAATTATGGCGGCCAGGCATGGACTTGATGATTGAAAGGCTGGTCAGAGAATGTCCCGATTGTTGCAACAGTCACAAAGTATACAATACTAGGGTGCCTCCGATGTGTGTTAGAGAATTTTCTAGCAAGCATTGTTGGACCGATTCATGCAAAAGGAGGGGCTAACTATATCTTGGTTTTGGTTGAACAGTTTTCTAGGTGGGCTGAAATAGGCATTGTCAGTAGTATTGAGACCAGGAGAGTCATCTAGGTTTTTTAATGAGATTTTCAGTCCTGAAGGTTTACCAAATACTATTGTGACCGATAATGGTCCACAGTTTGTTTCTTTTGAAATGATGGAATTTTTAAAGTGCAGGGGCATTGGGCATATAATGTGTTCTTTGTATCATCCTGAGGGAAATGGTACTGTTGAGAGATTCAGTAAAAGTGTGAAAGAATGTGTACACTTGGAAGTTGCTGTGGGTAGGAATTAGAAAGAGGGTCTAAGAACATTTTTGCATGCTTACAGGTTTACACCACTTTCAACGACTGGTGAAGTTCTCTTTGAAATGTTCAGAGGTCACAAAGGAAACACTCAATTAGCTCCTGGTTGGGTGTCATGGGGTAAAAATGGCAGTGTTTCCTGGTCCAGCAGGACAGGGGGAAACAAATGTGAGAGGAAATGTGTAGAAAGAGGAAAGAATATTATGATAAAAAGAAGAGTGCAGTAAACGCTGGTGTAAAGGTCGGTGAGAGTGAAGAAACCTTTGTGTAAGAGTGGAAGTAGGTTCATGGGTCTATTCAAAGTCATTAAACTTTTCAGAAATGCTGTCAAAATTAAGGATGGGAGGATATGGAACCTCAATCATGTTGTGATATCAAAAAAGAGTTTCATGAGCTTGCCAACCTTATTATCCGTTTGTTCCTCATCATTAAGGTTTCTTCATATTTTTGTTTCGGTGGTATGTTAATATTACTTTGTACTTCATATTACTTATTTTCAAATGTTTAAATGTATTGGGGGAAGGTGTGTGGTAGAAGAGATGTATAACATCACTTTTTGAATGTAGAATGTAAGGGGAATTCTATTCCTCATGCTGGAGTAGGGCATAGCTGCAGGCTGTGCGAGAGCTCACAATCCGAAGACGTGTTCTCAGAGCCGGGGGGGCCACACCAGAGCTCACAGACACCCCGCATTGGCATTGGCTCCCACCACATGGTACAGGTTCTTGACCATGGTCCCCACAGGTACCAGGTCAATCTCATCTCCCCTTGCTGCTTCCCAGGGCTGGGGGTGTATATTATATTGCCGTGGTGCGTCTCACCTTAACGCTGCAGAGAAACAGGCACTCCCTCAGCTGCCTTCGGATGCACTCACTTCACATTCCGGGAGGAGGTCCCCAGGTCCGATCCTCAGGGGCCCCAAGTCTTGAGGCACCACCAAATCTGCCCCCAGCCACTGGGCAGATGTCGCTGGTGTTCCGATTTCTCGCCCCTAGAGGCCCCGGGGGGCCGGAGGCGAGCGCAGCTCCTCTCAGTGCAGCAAATTCAATTGAGCCGGGTCTTCACCGGTGACTCAGCGGTTCCGCGGGCTCCACAGCACACGGGCGCTGGCTCCGGCTCCCGTATCAGGAGGCACACCAGGCACCCTGCACCGCGCGAGGCCTGAAAGGCATCCCCACCCGTCTCTAGGCAGGCGCCGGCTCTGTAGATAAGATGGCAGCTGTGTCGCTCTGTCTCGGTGCCCCAGGAGAGGGCCACGGGACTCTGGGTCACCCGTTGCCGTAATCGGAAGGGTCTACACACCTTCCGCTACCCAGCTACTTACTTTTGGGGCTATCGTGGCACAGAAAGCCCAAGGACGGGGAGATTAGGGTAGGAGCCTCACGGAGAGGCTGCAACCGCCATGGCGTCCGGACAAGCCCCCCGTACACCCAGTGTGCTCTTGTTATAGGCTTGCATGTGTTATCTGTTCTTCATGCCTCCTTGCTTGCTGTTGTTGTTTGACCATGTGTCTGGCGACCATTTAGTGCAGTCAGCCTGTCTGCTTTTGCCATAGGCTTGCATGTGTTTTTGTTCCTAATGCCTCCTTGCTGGCTGTTATTGGTTTGACCATGCGGCCGGAGGCCATTTTTGTATACTCAGCAAGTGTGCTTTTGCCATAAGGCTTCTATAGGTTCTTCTTTTATCATAGACATGCATGTGTTTTTTGTTCTCCATCCTTGCTTGTTGTTGTTGGTTTGACCATGTGGCTGGAGGCCATGTTATATTCTCAGCAAGTATGCTTTCGCCATAGGTTTGCATGTGTTCTTTGTTCTCCATGCCTCCTTGCTTGCAGTTGTTTTCTGACCATGTTGCTGGTGGCCATTTTGTGCAACGAGCCAGGGTAGTTTTGCCATAGGCTTACATGTCTTATCAGTTTAATATTATGCTTGAGGATCATTGTACTATATGGCTATTATGAATATGATTAGAATAAACATTGCTTTTTATTGCCTGCATTGTTTGCATTTTTCATCTGCACCTTCTTGCCTCCCAATACGTTTCTCATACTTCAGTAGTACAAACATCAGCAAATATTGTATTTTTTTCTTTCTTTTAATTGTAATTGTTTTGATGTTTTATGGTGTCTTATTTTAACTTTTTTGATTTGATTGTTATTTTTTTTGTTTTTTTTTTGCATGTTGCCTCAAATTGATTCATCCACTCCCCGAGCACAGCCACATAACAGTAATCACTTTATTTTTAGGGATTATTCCACTCCCCCCATGGACCCTCTGCCTGACATAGTGTAGGTGCACTGCACAAACACCAGCATCATTCATGTTTTAATGATTATTTCATTACCCCCAGACCACCTTGCCTGTCTTACATACACACTATCCTTCATTTTCTAAGGATTATTTCATTCACCCATGCACCTACCTGACTGCCAACGGTGTCTCCTTTAGAATAGATGCACATAAAGTAAAAAAGCTATATTGGAATGTTGTGTTATCCTGATTGGAAATGGAATTGTATGCATTGATGGTGTGGTTTGACTTTAAAATGGTTGCATAAATTGCTTTAATTATTACTTAAGTAACCAATCACACTGAATAATATTGTATTTATGTGTGCTAATTGAAACTGCAACAATGCCACATTTCACTAAATGTTTCTTTCGCTTGTTTGCTTTTAGGTGTACAAGAGAAGAAGAGACATCAGCTTCAGTACTGCCAAACAGAAGGCCTGTGCAAAACACAAGTGATATCAGTTCTCCAATCTCTTCCACGTATGCAGCTTAGTGCCACTGTCATCAGACAGCTTTAAAATGGCCAGAAAGTGTCCAGTGAGAAGAAGCATCTTTGCTCCACTGGTGTGCCGACCACAACCTTTGTCAGGAGGTGTGTGCCTGCCTCAGTGGTGTCTGGGGAGGAACCTCAACAACGACAGCACCCTAACCTAAGCCGAAGCCAATGTTTGTTAGTGAGACAGCCACTGCAATCATGGCAATGCCAATGAACAGTGATGTGGAATTGGATTTCTCCCTTTCACAAAGTAGTACCCAATCATTTCAGGAAACAGAGCAAAGAGGATGGCAGGCACAGCCAGCAGTAGTAGATCTTCCTGAAGTTGGAGCAGAACAGGAAGTTGAGCTTCATGCTGAGCAAGAACCTCCTCTTTTAGAATCATTGGCTCCCAGATCTCAGGCAAGAAAAAGGAAGGGTATTACACCACCTTGTTATCCAAACTCCCCGTCTGATGATAATGATATGGACATAGATTGGACCCCAGAAGGGTCTGAAAGAGGTCAGGAGAGGCAAGGGAAAAGAAAAGTTCCTGAAAGCCTTATAATTATGGAAAAGACGATGGTGAGGAGGGTGAGGAGAAGACAGTCATTGTTATTGTAGCTGACACAGAGGAATCCAACATTACCCCTCCTATTCAACCTGTTCTGAGGGATGTGGCACAGGTGCCACCACTATCTCCCAGCTTTGTAAAGCTCCATTTGACACCTGCACCAACCCTCTACCTCAGTAGACGTATGCACTACAGGGAGGAAATAGAAAACACACCCACTTACCTCCAGCTCTTCTCAGGCATTGGCATTGGCACACTGTGAATGTACTACTCCCCGGTTTGGGACATTTTTATGGTTAGCAAGCAGGAGGACAACATTGCAATGTGTTCCGTTTGTGACACGAGTGTTCATCGAGGCAATCATGGTTCATACTATGGTACTGGAAGACAAACAACCCATGTGAAAAAACATCATGCATTCCAGTGGGAGGAGCACCTTAAAAAAATGCTGAACTGGTTGGTGGTGAAAGTGAGGAGAGCCGGTAAACTCAGTCAGCTCCAGTCACAGTTGAAGGTCATGAGGAAGGAGAGGGTGACATCTTTACACAAAGCAGCCCTATCCCCAGCAGTGCACCAGCATCATCCACCTCAGTGACCTCAAATGGCACTAGACTCAGAGTCAGATGGAGGCACTACACCATACAGTGATTGTCCCAAGAAGCAAGTTGAGTCTACCACCTCCTACTTCTCTGAAATTGTCTGCATCAGTGGCCCCATTAAAGAAGAAGATCCAGGCTACTATTATGGGATTGTTTAGACAGGAGGGGCCATATGACCACAACCATCAATCTGTATGTTTATACAATGGGAAGCTAGCTAAAATGTTAGCGCTGGATCTCTGCCATTTTTCTTTTGTGGAAGGAGTGGAATTTTTAGAATTTGTGGAGGTCATCTGCGAGAAATTGAAGGTTCCAATTCTGACCTGTTTTGCCAGAGTCACTGCTCCAGCAATCCATCATGATGTGCTGCAATTGGTTGGACAAGCTTTGCACCAAGTGCTGTTAACACTATCCTCCTAGCGACAGACATGTGGACCAGTTGTCAAGTTACTGATTACATATGTATAATTGCACACTGGATCTCTTTGGCGGGGTTAGGAAACAGCTATCTACAGGTCTCAGCACTGAAGATACTTTTAAAGACATTCGGAAGTATGCAATAGTAGCCTTGCTTTCCATGGACAAACCCCATACAGCTGCAAATATTTTTAGACAAATTTAACAGCAAGGTGTGTTAATGGTTGTGACCCAGAGGTCTCAGAATTGGATTTGTTGCCATGGACAATGGCAGTATCATAGTCAAGGTCATGCCAGATGGTGGCTATTTCACTGTCCTGTGTTTGGTGCATTACATCGACCAGGTAGTGCAGGACGTTCTCTAGATAGAAGACATAGTCAACAACATACTGATGACATGCAGAAGAATCTGCACTCATTTAAACCACTCTTTTAAAGTCTAGAAGCAGTTGAGGACTATTCAGCATGCTACTAGAGTACCAGTTAAAGACCTCATACAGGAGGTGCCAACATATTGGAACTCAACCTATTACACGTTGCAATGTCTGTCTGAGCAATACAGACAGATCAATGACTATGTCATTCAAAGAGGAGGGATGCAATTGGGAAAGCTATAACCATGGATACCGACAAATGGGGCCTAGTCAAATGCCTGACAGAGATGCTACTCCTTTTTTAGGTTTTCACACAGGAAGCTAGCAAGGAGGACAGTACGATCGGCCAAGCTATCCCATTGTGGCATCTCCTATAGGACCAGCTAAAGTAAATGTCTGAAATGTTTGCTGTTGCAGGTGTGAACAAAAATGTAGAGGTGCATGACTTGATTGAGAGCCTAATCCTTCACTTGGCTTTGTAATGCAAGGCTGCAAAATTACAATATGTTATACAAAGAGTACATTGGTGCCACATTACTTGATCCATGTTACAAACATTTCTGGCAGCTTTAATTCCTTTTTCTGAAGGGATACTTCAAAATACAAGAGGTGGATTGTGAGCAAGCTGGAGACCCGGAAGAAGTACGGTTGAAAAAACTAGAGTCCCACTCCCGGGAGGAAGTTGTGTGGTGCCACCTTCAACTTCAAGAGACAGCAGTCTTCTCTCACAGCAGACAAAAAACAGCAATAAGGACACAGGAAAAACACACTACTACAGGAAGAGATGAATTGACTCCAAACTCTAGATTGGCTTGATTTTAAGAGGCAGGTCTTAAGTCTAGTGCAGAGGCAAAGGCAAAAGTAGTCAATCAAGTGATAGCACCAATGATCATTAAGAGTATGTTCCAGGAGTATCTGGATGACCCAAAAGCAGCCTGTGTGGATCAAACCCATTGGTGTATTGTGTGTAAAGATGCGCCAATAGCCATTACTCAGCAGGCTGGCAATAAAGTATCAGACATGTCTTGTAGCCAATGTGTTTGGTGAGCATGTGTTCAGTGCAGCTGGCACAGTTGTGATAGTGAGAAGGATCAGTCTATTGCCTCAAAATGTGAAGATACTGGCCATGATCAAAATGAACCAACATTTCATACCAGATTATTACACTGTTCCTAAAACAGCACAGGAGAAGGAGGATGATTGGTCAAATTCAAGTGTGTTAACTGACCACATTCTGGGCGAATCACCTGAGTTTGAGGACAAACTCTACTTCCCTGAATCAGTATGCCACTATAGTACTTTTTAATTATTTATCGTCAAACTTCTTTCTTTGCCTAAAATAAATAAAGAACATAGCTAGTGGAACATTATGTCTGTGTCTGATTTACCTTGCCCCACCATTTTTAGTCACATATATGACCAGATTGAAGTTGGACCAGGGTACAGTTAATTCCTTCAAGACATTACAGACAAAGTCTGCTCCCCTCGCGTGCCTATCTATTTTTTGCATCACGTCGCTGGGCTTCCCCAGAAGACCATTGATCTATAAGATTACCATTGCAAATGACAAATTACAATGTATTGCTTACATCAAAGAGACAATACAATTGTGTACCTACCACCATGCTTGGGATGGAAGAGCTAACTACTAACTATTGCACCAGTGAGTGATGATATATTATTGATTGATTGTGAGTGATGATTGATCATTTATGTGGTGGCAGAAAGTGAGGGACGAAGTTCAAATAATTTGTGAACTTGATTTTGATGATTTGCAATGTTTGGAGCCTGATGGGTAATCATTTTTCCTGAAGGTGATTGGCTTTTCAAACTTAATGAAATTTACCTGCATGATAAACTCCATTTTTCTGGCTCTTCCTAGACCAGACCAGTCACTTTAGAAAACAGACACAAATCTCCTACACAAAAAAATCTCTACTTTATCCTCAACAGCTGTGCAATACAGGTCTCTCTTGCATGTGTCAGGACTGGAACGAAGTTTCTCTGAGTCAAGGACTAAGGGCAGGACTACCTCAACAGCCAGAAGAAGGAAGCTATTGACTTCAAAGGGAAACCATGTTGATTATGATTCTGAGGCCTAGTACTCAACTCTGTGGACTGGAGAGAGGTGTGTTGATTTGGGAAATGCTGTTGAGTGTGGGTCCTGTATTGCTGGCTCAAATGTGAAACTTCTCTTATATTCTGGCTCTGCCTCTGAGTCTTCTTGGTACACTCCGAACTTCTCATGAACCTTACCTTTTTTCTGTCCTTCTCCTTGACTCTACAATATAGTTTCTATTTTTCAATCCTCAGTCCTTCTCCTCTCCTGCACGAAAGAAAGGAGAAAGCTCAAAACCCCTGCTTACCTATTGAACAGGTTCAGCTAGGCATGCAAGAGTAACTGACATTCCAAGAAGAATGCAGATGCACCGCCCACTTTGACAATACAGTATTATTTTTAATAACCAACATATTTGAGAACTAGGTGGGTTCACTTAAATACTTTATAATTTGTATTTTTCAAATCTAGATGACATAACATTTAGATATGTACTATCTTGGGTCTCTGGGGCTGAAGGACTGTTTGCAATGCAATTAAATGAACTGTGCCATACTCATTCCTTCATTTTCTTCCACAATAGTTTGATGACAGTGTGCTGCTCAGTGCCCTGATGAATATTGTCACTAAGCAGTATTTATCTTTGGGACCCCTTTCCTAATATCCCCTTCTCCATCCATTATTCAAACCCCTAATCCTCTTCCCCCGGGCTGTGTGATTTATTGAGGTATGACTTAATTTTACACCATATATGGATCACACACTTGGGGGCCGGATGTGGTGTAAGCAATACCAACTCAATGCAAACATTTTTATTACATTAACAATAGCCCACACCTGCCCCATTTACCCACCCATGCAGCATTTGTCAACATCATCATTCAGGCCTTGTGTTGTTTTGCATAAACACTTAACCTTGTCCACTCCACTCCTGACTCTGAGTCTACTTCTCCTGACTCAAAGATTTTGTAAGTTTAGTTTTTTATTAAATACTAGCTCCCCATTGCTCAGAAGAAATTGCCATTGCTAGTTTTTGGTCTCATAGCAGGTCTTCTTTGTTCTGTTGTGGTGGTAGTTTTGTCTGTCTTTCTAATGTTATGACATAAATAATATAACCCATTAAATCTGTTTTTCTTTCAATCCAGTTGTCTGTGATAGATAACCCTTTGATTAATCCTACAGTTGGAGTTCACCTAGGTGGGAGTAGAACCTTGCTTGTGATGATTTCCCTGTTAGCACCCTAGCCTGCTACTACTACCACCACCATAAGATGGCACCTTGGGAAACCCTGCATTAAGAAAACCAATAGAGACAGCCCTCTCTTCATCTATTCAGGTAAGCAATCAATGGAGTGAAGTGAAATAGTTTAGTTAGTAACAAACTTCTGCTGAAGAGGTTGTTTGTGTGTATCTAGGTTTTTGTAGGCAAGTTAGGCAATGGCAATCCCCCCTAGTGGTCAATATAGTTACTGGGAGTAGTAGGACAAGGCTATAGCTAACTGGCATACACTTTTTAAGCAGATTTAAAAAAACAAGCCTATCTGAAAGACAGCAGTGCAAACTACATTTAGAACTACTAATGCATTGCAATGAATGATCTTTGCTTCTCAACCATCTTTGATGGGCCAACTCAGTCTCCCTTTGCAATGTATAGATGCATTCTACACATCACTGTTTGATTGTGAATAGGACTACATAAAGAAAGGCAAATAGAAGATATTACTTACTACTTCCACCATATTTCTGACAGGACAAAAGAGTCTGCATGACTTCTTAAATAAACAGCCCAAGCAAGAGCCAACAAGTATGGTTAGGTAGCCCAGAGTACCTAGCTAGCTCAAACAGGATCATTAAATATTCGTCGTAATGTAAACTTAACTTCCCTCTGGGTGTCAGCACTACTTTTTGAAAAAAATCAGCATAGTACAATACACACAACAAATAAATATTTACTCACTGTGCCCGACATCTCAATGCCCAGGTTGAGCATGTCCTTTCCGTAGTCCAGTATGTCCACCAGCAGTGCATCAACTGCTGCTGGGTGTGCTGGACCCCAGTATGCTGACGCACACACTGGTCCACCCTCCCCCACATCAGTCAATGCAGCCACAGGGCATCCCCACTCCCAGGACTGCTGCTTGCTGCCAGCATGGAAGGGATGTGGTGCTGCACAAAAAACAAAAGCGCTGCCACCTCTGCCTCAGAAAAAATGAAGCGGGCTGCACCCCTTGGCTGCGCAGAAGACCACAAGGTGTGTGGCTGCTAGCGTACTGACACCACCACTCCCTCTTCCTCCTTGCTCTCCCATGGTGCTGGGAGAAAAAAAAGGCCAGAAATAAGAGAAGGAATGAAGAAAAAAAGAAATAAAGGGAAAACCAAGTAAGAAAAAATAAAGAAATAATGGGAAAACCAAAAAAGTACCAAAAGTCAAGAAAACCACAAAAAATGACAAAAACGTAAAATACACAAATACACAAACTGATGCAATAAAAGAAAATAAGGGGTGTATGTATTAGATAGGGGGAGGTTTGAAAAGATTAAGGGTAGATTAAAAGTCAGGCTCAGCACCATGCACAGAAACAGAAGAAAACAAAATGAGCGTACACATGTGAATTGTGTGGTGCCATTCGCATGCAATTTTCAGTGTGAGAATGAGCCAAAATGTCAAAAATCTAGAATAAATATGTGCATTAAGCAGCTCTGCCTGGTGGAGGAGTTCCTCCGAAAGCTTGCTGAGTGTTTGGGCTGCTCTGTGGAATTCCACATAGCAGAACTCTGCGAGCTCCGCCAGGGCCTATTCAATACTCCTTTGTGGGAAATACAATTGAAGAAAATTACATTACTTTATCTTCCTTTTGAGTGCAAAACTAATGGTGAAGTTGCCGATTTGTGACATGATGGGGCCTTTTCACAAAGGTAAGCTTAGACATGAGTAAATCTGCATGTGTAAGTTTAAATTACACTTTTGAGTAACATTACTAATTTGTGCCACTCACCATTTCTGAGTGTAAAGTTCCTTAAACATATTTGAAACTGAAGTCTAAAAAAAGGTAAGTTACAACCATAACATTACTGTATCTTTACAATGTTTCTTATGTTACACACACTTGGTGGAGACCTCCACTACCATAGAGGAGATATTCACGTGGAAGGGAATAGACAAATGACATAGAGCTGAACCAACTCAAACACATCCTACTCCTAGTTCCTCCAAATAACATAAATATTCACCCAATATAGGATCTGATTTTACTCTCTTAATTTTGCCAACCCGTAACATGTAGTCCTCCCATCTCAAAAGGTAAAGAAATGTCAGTGACTAGGAGACTGTCCTTGTAGAGACATTTCTAGTAAAATACCAAAAGCAACTAAACGGCTGCTTACATTCACCTTTAGTGGAACACAAAAGGAAGCTTTATAGCAGGAGGTGACATTTTCTGTCAATTAATTGAGGGAGAAGGCCCACACCATGGGGACAGTAAAAAGAATTGGCAAGGCAAAAGGAGGTGGGCGAAGGAAACCCCCTGGATTCCACAGGCTGAAGTTCTGTTCGGAGGACCAACTGTACACAATCTCTGTCTCACCCACCTTTCAGGAGTCTGTCCTCTCCACAATGCCCATGGCATCTCCAACTGCTATATCGGCTTCTTTTTTCTGACAACATTAGTGTGGTGCCAGGTACAATTATAACCACCCCTTCTCTCCCTCTCCTCCTCTATTTTACTATCTTGCAAACATAGACACACACAGACACACACTCTCTCTTTCCAATTAAAAGCAAACCTACAATCATCTATATCTGTCCTTCACCCATATTTGCATTGGTACGTACACTTCACATTCACACCACAAAAACACACTCATACCCAAGCTCTATTAATTCCTACATACTGCATTAATATTTATATTTTGCCCTCTTTTTATGTAGCTACTCATTAGAGTACATTAGATGCAACCACTGGGGCAGAAGTCATTCCCAGTGGAACAGGGGACCACATAGGGCAGGTATTGCAATGGAAACTCCCTACACACAAAGGTATGTCCCTAAGCTAAAAATCCAATCAAAACACTATTCGGGATTTCTGACACTTGTTTGGTTCAATACTTACACTATACTCTCCATATGTAGTGGAATGGATTATAGTGATAGTCAATTACAAACTTGACATTTATACTGTTCCATTATTTTATTCTTACATTTCGTTTTAATCTTCAAAAGATCCTGCATTGTTGCCCCACCCAGCACCTGCCAATAGCACTGCACCATCTCCTTTTGTAGTCCCTATGATAGCTTGCTTCAAGCCAGGTTAAATAAAGCGCTAAATTAATAGGAAAATTTAGCAAATGCTAGCAAACTTGCCCAGGCTTATCTGAGAGGTAGGCCTAGTGTCAGCAAGCACCTGTTTTCAGACAAGTGAAGATAGGACTGGAGGTGGGGTTTGCTTCCATTAATCAATCATAAAATAGCTCTTCATAGTAGGATGAACACTTTTCCTTTTCCGGAAGATGAAACTATTCAGATTCTACCAGTCCCTTCAGTGGTTCTCTTCCAAATGGTCAAATAAAGTGCAAAATTCAGGGCTAATGTAGCAAAGCTTAGACGTCTTGGAGACTATTATATGTTATGCTGGTCCCCCATTACAGAGGTATGTGTAGGGCATAACTGTGTAAACTGAGTTGCCAGTTGAAGGGGAAAGATTACACCTGTTCAAGCAACAGATACAATCCTTATCAGTATGGATCACAAAATTCACTAAATTAACCTGTGTTTTACCCTCTGGTAGCTTGGTGTAAAGGCAGTCAGGCTTATGTTCAAGGCAATCTGTAATGTATTTATGCAGCACACAAATAGTAATGAAGTGAAAATACAATACAAGAAAAATATCACACTAATTTAGAAAAATAGAGTACAATTTAATAAATTACTTGAGACCAAAATGACAGAATTACATTCAGTAGAACCACAGAGATGCATTTTTAACGATTCAAGTGAAAATAGTGGCAAAAAGTCCAAAGAACCACTCACGGTTATCTGTTCATGCGAGAGCGTGTGGAAGTCATTAGTTCAGGCTGACCACAACAGAGTGCGGATCAGATACAGGGACCACAATAGTCTTACTGAAAGAGTTACCCTAAAAAAAAGTCCAGTGTGACCATTCACAATGGAAGGGACCAAGAGGATCAGGGAGAGAATCACGGATAGCCGTCAATGTAGCACATCATGGACAGTCAACGCTGTAGCTTTGCACTGGTGATCACCATGAGGTGTCAATGATATAGAGTGAAGTGCAGATCTCATGCTGCAGCACATTGTTGGCAGTCGCTGTGGCACAAAGAGTAAGGTTCACTAGAACTTTGCGTTGGGGGTGGCACAAGTGCCAATTTCTTGCTATGTACGCGCGCGTCCATGTTCACAAAGAGCCCAAAACTTCAGGCTTTCTCATTTGTTTGTGGAGAGCTCAACTGATGGCACAATAAGGGTATATGATCTGAGGGGAAAATCTTGGGATTAGGAATTCACTCCAGTTAAGGACAGCAGGGTTCAGGCATGTCCAGTTGAAGGTCAAGGCAGCAGGTCAGGTGGGCAATTGCAGGGAGACTCTAAAGCTTGTTATATCACTGTAGCTCAGAACAGGAGGTCAGCTGGCTAAACATTGGAGTCACTTCAGCCTTAGATGAACGATACAGGTCCAGTCTTCTTTTTCAGCAAGTAGGGCAGCAGGCCACAGAGAAGTAGACTAGCAGGGCAGCAGAGTGGCTGCCCTTCTGCCAGAAAAGCAGCACAGCAGTCCTTCTTTTGTAACATTCATAGGTCTTGGTATGTGATGAGTGGATCTGAGGGTTACCTTTTAATAAATGGTACATCTGAAGTAGGAGAAGCTTCAAGAGAATTTCCCATGACATGCCTGAAGTTTACTGTCTCCCCTACCCTGAATTAAAGCTGGCTACATGATCAATGCAGGGGTGACAGTTCCTTTCTGTGAAGGCAGAGCACAGCCTTTTCAGTTGCAAGTGGTCTGTACCAAGTTCTGCCTGCATCCTGCTAGTTGATGGCCCATTCAGGCATAACTAATACTTTGATTATGCAGCTGAAGAATAAACAAAGTCCAACTGCCTCAGTCGTGTGACCTATGAAATGCTTAACTCTTCCCAATGAAAATGTAGCACTTATTAAAAATGATAAGATTGGCTCCCAGTTTTCCATTGTTTACTGAATTTTACAGCTAAATACAGACAGAAAACAATGTGTTTCCCATCTGTATTTATTTTTAAAAGTGGAAATAAAACTGAAAACTGTGCGTGAGTGACTTGCCATGCTGTCTTTCATGAATTCCAGGCCAAGAGCTGCACAGATAGACATGATAGAGAGTTACAAACAGGATAATAATTCCTTACAAATAAGCATATTTTAATGTAGATATGAATTTTCATGATAATGTTTACCTGTTAGTATGTTGTTTTGTTATATTTTTTGCTTAATTTAGACATCAAAGATGAGTGTATGTCCTCAGTTAAATAAATGTGGAAATGTACCATTTTATAACTTCATGTATTCTCCAAACAACAGTAATGAAAAATGACTTTAGGAGTTTTTCACTACTAGGACATGCAAATCTTAAAAGTATATGTCCAACCTTTTAATTAAAGTGCAATTTGTCCTATGGACTACCTAGGTCAAGCATTAGGGGTGACATATGCAATAAAAGTAGAGTCTCATGTTTGGCACAGGGGTTATATCACAAAGCTTGTATTGAAGTTTAGAACTGCATTCAGGCTGCAATGGAAAGCCTCAGACATTTGTTAAGAGGCTCCTGAAGTGGATGGCCATTTGTGATCAGCAAGCTGCCATTTCCCCTTTGCAATGTACTTGCCCACTCTTCCCTGCCCTTGGTGGTCTGCAGTACAGCTGCAGCTCATGCTGACCTGTCCACAAGGTCAGGTTGCTGGTCGTGCCTCCACTTCTGTGCCACCTGTTAACCATGTGCATGCTCGTGTCCTTCCTGCCTGCCCTCAAATGTGTGTCTCTGCCCCCTGCCCTCTGTGGTTTATTATAAATAATTACATTTATTTATAAATATACAATTGACATTGATATAAAATGTGTTGTAAGTATAAAACAGTGGTTTCACCGTAAAGGAGACTCTATGGAAATTAAAAGGTGACAAAGAGCAGCCACAAATCTGAAGTAATACACATATTGTCAGGGCAATAAAATCCCATACTTTTGAGGACCCATCTATCACCTGGAACGCTTTCACTTAATCATTTTCTGTGTGTTTTAATATAACTAGCAAACGAACAGCAAACATAACATCTTCCATGAAACATTACACATTGATCAATGTCAGTGCTGTGGTATTTGCTTTGATTAATCTTAATGTCAGGATGCATTAGAGAGACTTACAAATATATTTTCTTTTCAGACATAGTGCTTTTTTAATTGATGTGTGCAATTTTCCTTCCAGTGCTTTCCATAAAAGGTGCCACGCTAGTTTTAATGGAGGTAGAAAAGGCTTATCAAATAGTTATTTGTTTATTCCCTTAGATAAGGCAGTAAGCATTCTCTTTAAGCGATCTCCGCTTCAAACTTTTCTCTTTCAGACCAGAGACTTTTTAAGGCATTGGAAAGTGGATTTTGGCACAGGGGCCCAGGCTTTCGGGGCCCCACCTGAAAGTGCCAGCGCTGACCTGCAGAAAGGCTGGCCCTGATGAACTTGAATAATTCTCATAATTATTGTTTCAAATACAGCTTACTTAAATTTATTTTTAATGTAGTTGACATGTGAGAGTCTATTACACATATTTTGCAGAGAAATGTGTTTATGTTTCATGCAGCATCCATTAAAAATTGTTCGTTTAGATCAAAACAGGATCTCACATATGAGAAATGGGAGGGTATATCAGTGATTATTTGTGATAATTTTAGTACTATCCACAAATATTAGATGTAAACAGCTTTAGAATTTGGATGAGAGTGCCTGTGCACAGTAAGTGACCTGCCAAAGAGGGCACGAAAAAGCTGAAATTGCATCATAAATGCAAAGCTGTTCTGAACAGGGGCCCCCAAAAATCCTTAAAATGTTCCTATTTCCAACAGCTTACAATAATAAAAGATAAACATATACGTTTCATAAGGATCAGGTTTTAACTCTGAGCAGCTTACTTGACTTGCCTGACAACAAAGTACACTTCCATATTGGCTTTTTGCAACTCTGAAAGCAGAGGACAAATTGTGAAGGGCCACTAGTAAATTTGTTCAAATTTGCAAATGCGGGCTAGAGAGCCAAACCTTAAACTTACAAAATCTTGTCGGTGCATAAACACTCACAAAAATGTTGATCTCCCCTAAATAGCAAATGACCTCATGCCTAAACAATGTGAAAAGAGATTTTTGCTTAAGTTTAATATATTTTTTTAATCAGTTATTCAAGTAAGTCCGAACATTTGGAAGCCTACATTTTGAAATTGATGGGCTTGACTCACAAAGCCATTTAAATTCAGTGCATTTAAAAGAGGAAAAAGACTCCATTTATGCCTGTCGGAAATTCACAAAAGGATTCCTGAGATGCAAATAGATTTACTATTGCTTATTTGTGTCATGAATGCATACAAAAACTGTTAGAAACATAATGCAAGTGGTGGAGAGTGGAAGGATTTGGATGTGGTTCGCCCAATAAATCTGTGAATACTAACAAACTTGTGAGTTTGTTGTATTTTAGAAACGTCTCTCGTGCTTCTTAATACTGTAAACATGGGCACACATTTACTTCAAATGATTGTTGGAGTAACTCTCCTTCCAGGGTAGGAATGCGAAGAGAACATTTAAAAACGTATTGCGATATATGGACATTGATTTCTCTATGGATCAATTAATAATTTCGAAGTGGAGAAAAAAAGAAAAGCTAAAATGCATTTTCACTTTAAACTGTAGTTCCCCAGTAGAAAGTGGTGGATTTGGCCCTCTCTGCAGGGTCACCCACAAACTTTTTTATATCACTCCTCCCTCCTATTTTTGCTGAAGTTCCATTTTTTTGGCCTTAGGACTCTGTGCACTGAAGCATGGTACAACTGCTGTATACCGGATTGGCATAGTGAATTTATTCCTAGTAAAGTGGTGTCCCATATACCCAGGGTCTGTAAAAAAATGCTAATAGTGGGCTTGCAGCACTCATTGTGCCACTGACTTAAGAAGCTGTTTGAAAAATGTCCCAGGCCTACCACTGCTGTCCGAAAGCAATTTTAAACTGCCAATTTGACTTGGAAATATAACCACCTTGCAAAGCTCTAAACTCCCCTTTTATTGCACATGTCACCTCTAATAGGGCCCCAGGTAGCCCATATGGCTGGGTGTGTAGTAGTTAAGAGGTTGCACATGTACTTTTTACATGTACCTTTTACATGTTCTTTTGTTAAAAAACTTCTAAACTCATTTTTCACTACTTTGAGGCCTACATCTCTTGTAGGATAACATTGGTTTGCCTTGTTATATTTAATAAGTGCTAACTTGTAAGTGGTTATAGGTAGACATTTCGTGTTTGGTGTCTGAGAAATTTTAAATAGAAATCTTCTTGAAAGGAAAAGTTGGATATCAGGTTACAGTTTTGGAAATGCCAATTTTAGAATGTTGGCATTTTCCTATTTGGTGCCTGCAGCACGTTCCTTGGTCACATGAATGGGTGTAGCTGACAACTGGACTTTGCTTATTCCTCTCAGACAGCCGCACAATAGAGGGATTGGGTGTGCCTGAATGGGCAGGATAGAGGGGTAGTGCTGGGCACAGCCACACTTGCAAATCACTAGGCAGTACTCTGCCTTGACACATAGATGTGTCACCCTTGTATTGTGCATGCAGCCAGCTTGGAGTCAAGGCAGGAGAAAGCGGAAACTTCAAGCACTTTATGGGGAATTCCATAGAACATTTTCCTACTTCAAACGAGGCACAAGTACAAAACTCCCCAGTTTACTTTCTGGACCTCAGGATTCTCAGAGGACCACCTGATGCTTTTGCCTGCTGTGTACTTCAGACAACTGCTTTGCTGCATCTGGCAGGGCTCCTCTGCTGCCTGAATCCTGCCCTGAACCCGCAGATTCCTGCCCTGCTGTGTAAGCCCTCTTATGTTGCTGAAAACAGGAGTGCCAGAGTGACTCCAACGCTAGTTGGCTGGCCTCCTGATCAGAGCCTCAGGAACAGAAAAGGCTCTAACCTTCTTGAACCCACACCTGGACCCAGTCTGATTGAGTCCTAACCTCCCAGGTGGTGCCCCTCCAGTCCTGTACCCAGATAGTCAAAATTCAAAACTTTTTTGGATAAAAACTGATCTGAGAACTGTGATGAGACTGGGACCAACCTGCTCATCTATCCTCCCATGGTGCATCTTCAGTCATCCTGACTTGGCAGCAGCTGCTGTTAAGTTCTACTCTGCAGAGGTAAATCCTGTGCTTCACCAAAGTGGTATCTGGCCTCATGGAATATTCCTTCAGCTACAGCCTCCCCACTTGTCCCACTGGAAATTTTCAGCTTCCAAAAAAGTGTCTAAGTCCGAACAAAGAAATCTTCATTCAGCAGCTCCCCGATGACGAAGCTCCCTCCTCAGACACTGTCTGCAGTCTTGCTGGGTTAAACTTTACCTTTTCAAAACTTTTTCTTCCAAGTTTCTTCTAAGTAAGCACCAACCAGGCCCAATCCTCTATTTGGATCAGACCAGCACTTTATCTTGGTCAGCCATACTTTTCGATTTTGACATGATCTCACACGTCTAGATGTCAACGGTTGGCACTTTGATCTTTAGGCACACGTTTTTACCTTATTCTTTAAAAAATCATAACTCCAGTTCTACTGATTGAATGTTTGTTAATTTGGTGTCAAATACCTTATTAAAAACTATTTTTCTAAATTGGTGAGGGTTTTTTCATGTGCTGTGTTTCTACTTTATTACTGTTTGTGTGCTGCATAAATATTTACATATTACCTCTAAGTTAAGCTTGACTGCTTTGTGCCAAGGTGCCAGGGGTGTAAGCACAGGTTAATTTAGTGATGCTTTTGGTTCACCCTGACAGGGACTGTGCTGCTTACTTGAAAAAGGTATGCATCCCACTCAACCAACAGACCAATATCACACAGGCAAGTACACAAAGTGCAAGGGTGAGGGGGTAGTGGCAGCTTGCTGATCATGGAAGACAGGCTGACATGGACATGGGAAGCAAGTTGACACAGAGAGAAGGTGAGAGGGGCAGGCACATGTAGATGGAGAACGGAGGGTATGGAGCAAGGGATGGGGCAGAATACTGACCATGACAGGCAGGCCAGTATGAGCAGGGACAAGCAGAAGGAGAACCGAGAGTAGGGAGAGGAGGTAGGGGCAGTGGCAGCAAGCTGACCATGGAGAGCAAACTGGCCTGCGCAGGAGCAGCACAATGGGCTAATGAGGGGAGGAAGCAGGGGGCAGGAGCAGGCAGATGGAGAACAGAGAAGACTTCACAAGATTGACATCCAAGGACCTGCACTCATATGGATCTGTTCCTTCCTCATAGGAAGAACCCAAAGAGACATACTGCCAACCTTCGCATCAGAGACCAAGAACCTATTCTGCGGAGTCTCTCAGGGATCCCCAGGGTTTGTCAATCAGCTCTACCCCGATTTATATGACACTGCTTGCCATCATCCTCCATCCTCCGATTCACTGCTGTTTTTATTCAAGCTGCTGATTCATGGCTTCAGCCCTGCAGAAGATGTATATTCTCAAGGGACACCTGTTGCTTAAAGCAGAAGTTTGGAGCCTGGAGTGAAATAATATTTCTGTCACAGAGGAGGTTGGAGCAGCAAGACAATGCATTTCTTTAGAAGTTGCCTGCCAATCAGACTACAGTTTAAAGTCCTTCCCACTGCCTCTGCTACTGATCAATATGCATATGGAGCCTGGCGTGATGATGTAAATATTTCAAAGATTGGGCGAAAGTGGTCCTACAGACACCTCATAGATGTGGATTTAAGGAACAGACACATAGGCGCAGGTCAATGTTTCAGCAGCAAAAAAAACCACATTCCAAACCTTATATTCCTATTATTTTCCTCTAGGTTATGTTACATTAGATCGACAAGGGGACGAAAAAGATGTAATGAGGGATCTTTGGAGTGCCTTTGTAGGGGGTGGGTGAGCAGCGCACTAGTGAACTTCGCTTCACCGCCGGCTGGTGGAGGTTTTCTTTGCTGAACTCTGTGCTCCTCTTGGAGCATGGAGTGCAACAACTCAGTGAACTCAGCCAGGAAAACAGAGCTCACTACCCACCCCTAGCACATACCACACAATGCAATGGCAGCCCACTTGAATTACCTCTCACACATCCATCCATTTAACATTTCCCCTTGTTCTGGGTGACACCAGCACTGCTTCCAAAGTCAGATGTTGACAAACACAGCAAATTGATCAGCAATCAGGGTGAAACAAACACTACTGTTGACATTTATCACTAATTACTCAGGAACAGCAAAAAGGTAGAAAAAGAATGGCAGCAGCAATGTGTAATATACCAAACAACTCTGCTTTATTAAGCAGAACTCCAGAAAGGAGTAAAGGCTGATGGCCAGTCCTGTGGTTCTAAAAATTCTGGACCCATGTAATTTACTTTGCCACAGCAGTACGATTTTAGTATCAAAAGACCGATAATGACTAGTACACTAAGCATGAGCATTTTCGCTCAATTCCAGCAGCGTTTTCACCTCGAAATCGCCATTTTCGTCCTGCACTCGTGGCTCCCATTTTATACACGGCAGCCATTTTTAAAAGTTGCCCTCACATAGGCTTATAATACAGTCAGATGTTATTCCAAGGACACGTACACCTTGATTGACTTTTCTCTCACCTGGGCAAGCTGGAACCATTGCCTCAGGCCAAACCTGTTTGGTCAGTCCCTCTCCCAGTGGCCGAATCAGATAGCATCAAGGCACACCATGCCATAAAACCCTTATTATCGCTCACACACCCTGCCTAATCTTGCTCACACCTGCACCTGCTCTTTTCTTCTTCTTACTTTATGAGGGGGAGGTGCCCGTTTTTATTGGGGGTCCACACTTATCTGATGTAAAATACTAGGCCTTGCCGGGTAATTTATTATGGGTTGGATGACATGAAATATGAGGTTTCATCATGACACTGTTTTTTCCTTTGTAGTGAAATCATGGGAATGACCAACCAAAATGTCAAGAATGTTTGCCTGAAGCTTAAAAAACTGTATATAAGGAAACCTGACTTTGCATTGAAACACAGTCTCCTGAGAACATACAAACCGTGCTGTTGTACTTCTAGGACGCTTGTTACTTGGCTGCAGCCAATAAATTCGATCTTTGACTTCACCTAGAAGACTCTGAGTTTCTGTGGTCTGAATCAGGAAAGTACCCGTGGTCTTTGGGTGTACCCTGGCACCGCTGGGTTACCGGATCAGTACCGGTTCTGAAAAACCCAGTACCTCAGTTGGCGCCCAACTTGGGACGATACCAGCGGTACCGGTCCAAGCCTGAGGTCCGTGGGGAGCTTCGTGTGAAAATTCTGGAGGAAGGCCGCCACTTCATCGACCCCTGCATGTCGACGTGGTCCGAAAGTCTTTGCTGCGAGGTTCCCCGCTTCCCGACGGCTACGAAGGACTGCTGCCCTGGCTATCGCCCTGATTTGGACCCTTGATGTTTGGTAGAGCGAAACGATAAGACGAGTCTTCTGGTGACGTCATCGATATTTTCAGTTAAGTATAAGTGGAGCGTCTCCCAGTCCTTAGTTGGGCACTTGGTTTGGTCCTTAGTTGGACATTTGGTTTGGTATCCCTTCGGGATCACTTTGATTTGGAACTTGCAAGTACCAAAGCCGAAGGAGTCGAGTATTCACGAGACTATCGTAAACGATAATCCTTTGAAGTTTGAAGCTAGACTAGTGAGCGAAGATGCCTGGTCTTAGCAGACTTGGAAATTTGTTTTGTCTTGGTTGTAAAAGGGACTCCCGGTTGGAGGACTCATGTCCGGTTCCTCCGATTGGAACTCCAACCTATGAACTATATGTGAAGCACGGAGTGGGCCCCATCATGTTTAATAAAGTATGGGTCCGCTATTCTTGGAAATAAATGTCTGTGAGGCTGTTTTTGCAGTTTTTTGGAACACTATTGAGAAAAGTTTTCTTTTCTCTTGTAAATATGACTTACAACTAGGATCTGCAAACGGTTCTGTAAGTAAATTGCGACGGTGCTATTTATGAAAAATGGCTAAAGCGCGCTGTATTGTGTGTACTGAGTGTTTTCTGTTTATATCTGAAATGAGCTCAATGTGTGTTTGTGGGTCTTCTTGATGTTTACAGTTTGTTAAGTAAAATGTTGGTTAATTAATATTAAGTAGAAACTTAGAAAAAATCCAGAAATGAACCATGTGATGTGCTAACATAGCTATATGTTGCTCTTTAATTTATAGAATGAGCAATTGTGCACATATACAAAACTGCTGTTAAATGCTTAATAAATTAGAAAACACATTCAATAGATATAAATAGGGCCCCAAAAAAACGAAATTATCTATTTTTGCAAAAAAAAAAAAATACATTTACAGCATTTTTCTTAGATGCATTGTATTAGATGTTCACAGGCAAACTTTTCAGCTGCAGTATATTTGATAGGAATGTTCAATTCAGCCAGCACTTTCCCAGTTAAACACGGGTGGAATTTTGCATAACCTTCCTTTTAAATGAAAGTGGCGCAAAAATGTG
Organism: Pleurodeles waltl; assembly: GCF_031143425.1. Taxonomy (NCBI): domain Eukaryota; kingdom Metazoa; phylum Chordata; class Amphibia; order Caudata; family Salamandridae; genus Pleurodeles; species Pleurodeles waltl. The sequence continues at coordinate 444,788,822 of NC_090451.1, read as the reverse complement.
ACGCATTTCAAGTTAGGCTTATGCGCTAAGGCTTGTGAGTTAATGTATCCCAAATAATAGGCAAGGGATGCAGCTTGCTTTTATATGTGGAATTATCACAAAAAAAAGAATAATTGGGTTAAAAAAAAAATTTTTTTTTTTATTAATTATGGAAAAATTATTTAAAAAATAAGTGCCTTTCAAAATCGTTTTTTAATATTTATAAAGCTTAATACCTATACTATGACCTCCTAGCATTAAAATTTAATTTAAGTTATGTTGCACCGCTAAAATGACATTTCTATGTGCAATTTTCCCTTGGCGCAGGAGCAAACAAGCTCATTTCTATAAAGTATAAGTTAATATTTTCAATGGCTGACTCATGGATTGTGTAATAGACATTCTGGTAATGTATATTATGCAAGAAAATTGTAGGATATTGATTTTTAATGCCTAAAATATCAAAGTCGATTTTGGGCAAAAGCACTGTTTAACCTGCATTTTCTTTCATTCAGAGTACTTTTTAAAGTGTCTCAGGCTTCAGTAAATGCATACATTTAGGTTTGATATATATTTGCAGGTTGTGCCTTCTTATGATTCAATGAGTCAATGTGCCAGTACAAAGGCTTGTTTTAATATCGAGGTTGAAGGTTCTAACTTCAGCTGGGCCTACTGAGACGTTCATTCATTCGAGGTTGATGAAATATGTACCATTGCATGGGATTGCAACAAGCATTTATTCTAACAACTGGTATGTGTGTTATTAAGGTTTGTGAATTATTCACAGGAAATGTAGTTTAATAATCTGGAAATAGAGCTAAAAAATGTTAGCGCCTAAAAAGGATTTTTTTTTTTTTTTTTAAATAGAGTGAATTATTGCAGGTTAGAAGGAAAACAGGAAGGCCTACTGTCTTTGACAGATTCAGAGTGGCAGAAGCTAGGAGAGCTACAGAGGCTGGCTCAAGTCACGCTGCTGAGATGCTATCTTTAGTTTTCCCATAAACAATGGAGGAGGCTGTCATGTTGACACTTGGGACCGTTTAAATTAGGGCCTTGTCTCTGTGAAATGCAGAATGACCCTACGGGCCTCTAAAAGTGGGATTTCTGGTTTCTCCAGAAGAACATCAATACAATTAAAGAACTTAATTCCAAAGGGAAAATATAAAAAAGGGGTTTCTTCAAAAGTCCCAACATCATGTTAAATGCTCTGCAGAACTGATACATTTGTGTCTCCGCTCTAAAAAAATAAAATGATGCCTGCTAGTTGCTTTTTTTTGACAGAAAACAAAGTGTTGCATTAAGTCTTAGACAGAAAATAAGATGCAGCCCTTTTCTAAAATTTTGAAGGCTACATGCCTTAATGAGAACGATTTGCCAATTAAGACTTATTTTTCACAGTGGAAATTGTAGGTGCCAAATTAATATGGAGTGTCAGTGTAACAATTTTTACTTTTAGAAAGGTAAAACTAAGGTGGCTTGATGTTGCGAAGTAACTGACAAGAGGGTAACAGTTAAGTAATGGAAATTTATTTTCGTGTATTTGGTCCTATCATGAATTGTTCTTGCTGGTCCTGTATGTTAGAAGAGAAACAGTAAAGTTATATTTGACAGCAGATTTCCATTGCCTGGTCATCTACTGTCAAAAAGGAGGGTAAGGATTTTAAACCTGACAAATTAAACAGGCCCAAATATTGGGTTTTGGGCTGCAGGTTTACAGTGCATACTGTAAAGTACATGACATGGTGTTGTGTGTCACCGCTTATTCACACATGCTATTGTTTTGTCTATGCTTTTTGTGCTTGATACACAGCAAGTATATCTGATAGCTTGACGTTTTGTGCGTTTTTATTATTTTTTAATTGTTTTTTTTTTACATGTTTGTTGCTGCTTTTGATACTATTACAAGCTCCCCTGTGTTGTGAGGGGATGGTCATGACGATGCCCATCGCTACGCAACAGTTGGTTGAACTTGTTCTGGTTACTAAGTTCCACAGATAATGATATTTCATGCTGTGAACATAAGAGACAACACTTCACCAGTGCATGTCTATTTGGCTATAATGGTATTGAAGGAAAATAAAAAGAGATATACAGGATCAAAGTGTGTCACCTGCAGTTAGTCACGTTACTGCCCCTTCCCTTAAAGGAACAGGCAGCCCTACATTTATGTAGCCTTGATTGGACCTAAGGATGAAATTATAGATCTGTGACTCAAGGTGGCCTAATTTCTATATTACATTAGTTAATGATGTTCTGTTTCCTAAGTAGCATATGGCTTTTGTTCCTTAAAAGAAAACCAGGTTTTAATTTTTTCCTGAAGATGGAACTGAAACATTAGCTAGGAGTACCGTATATGGTGTAGTCACCAACGGTAGAGTTAAAATTTGTGTAACTTTGGCCTTTGTGTATCACCCGTACTCTCGGTGTTGTGTCACATGCCTGACTATCACCCAAATAATTTTTTTGTTCTTCCTATAGATTTTTTCTTTTGTTACTTCCCCTGACCAATGTCGCATCATGCTTAGTTATTGAGATTTTAGCTATGTCCTAGTCCCATTTCTCTTTTTCAAATTCCTTTCACCAGTCAGACCTTTTATTATTATTGATGTATTGTTCAGGTTCACATTTTCAGACTGCAGTGATGTACCAGGACCCCCATGTTATGTATAATTCCCTTTGGTATGACCAGACTGGTTTTTAAGAATTTGCCTTAGGCCTGCTTCAATGTTTTCCAGCCTGACTGTCAGGGTAGCGATAGACTGGTTAACTGACTCAATATTATAGTAAGACAAGTTTTCCATCTCAATAGGAGATATCTTATGTTTACCTTTTTGAACATGACAAATTTTCAATGTCTATTTTAATTTGGTTTTCGGTTTCCTTCTGTTCCTGCTACTTTAATTTTTGGTGGGATCAGATGTGTCCTAATCATGCAAATATCAGGACCCTCTAGTTCTTGTCTTTTTGTTTGCACATTTGACTATTAGCCTGTGTATTGCATAGTGCACCTGATGCACAGTTTTTAAAGGAAGGTTTCTACATGTCTCTGATAATCGGTATCATGTGATTTCTCTATTGAGATGTTCTAAGGTAAGGAGGAACACCTAGACTTAATCATTGAGGAAAATATGTGTTTACCCCATTAGACAATGCCACTGTGTGAGGAAATCCATTCAGATAGAATTCTCATGTAGCTATAGATGGCAGAGAATAATGGAGAGAACCCAATTAAAGATGCTAGAGACCCTGTTTTGCCCTTCTGCCTTTGTCTTTGTATTTTATGCCCATGGTGTATGGCTACTACTTTGAAGATTGCAGACCACCTGCTTGCAGTCCCCTTGTTAAAAACCATGAACTGTTTTTGTACTAAATTGAAGGGAACTAACAACTGTGGCACATTTCCTATGTCACTAGATTCTGCGGGTATCAAGTCATAATAACCTGCAGGACATTGATTTAAGCCTAATTCCCATCAGTGACAGCTACAGATGAAAGACGGACGTTTTGGCCCTACAGTCTCAGCACCCAGAAAGTAGCAAAGCTGGACAGCGATCGCCAGCGCACGGTATCGTACTTGCTCCATCAGACGGCGTTGGACATCGCAGAGCCAAAGTTTCAGTGTAAAGGAGCTAAAGAGAAGGATTCCTGTTGTTGATGGCAGAGCTGTTTTGAGGTTTCATTTCTCTACCTGTCATGTGCTGGTAACCTCTGACAGTGTGCAATCCCTTGAGCCCCTTGGCCTGAGTTTTGGCCACACACCCCCTTTTCTTTGCTCCAACGGAAGAAGGGCAGTGCACCGGAGATTTCAAGTTTGGAAAAAGGCACTATATTGTGGTGCCCATGAAAGAGCAGCTTGAGCGTCCTCTGACACTAAATAATGAGTGTTGGAGTCTGAAAGTGCTGCTGAGCTTGAGCTATTTCCCAATTAATGGTGCTTGGGTCTACACTAGATGATTTGTGCCCTTGATCAATGAAGAGCACATTGTTTGTAGTGTCTGCCACAGAGGAGAGACACTGGTGCATTGCTTTAAGACATTGAGACTTTCGAGTGAGCTGTGGGTGTTTGCCAGGAGGGCACTCCAACTAAGCAGTACTTTTCTCACGAAGAGGCCTGAATTGAGAGGCCCATGCGAAAGAAAACAACAAAAGAAAATTTGATGGACAATAGAAGCCTGCCAGAGAGGCTTTTTGAACGGACTCTGGGCATAGTTGGTTTCACAAGAGGTTTCCGTGTGATTGTATAGACTAGGTGTTAGGAGACTGATTGTTTTGCTGGTATTGTTTTAAAGTACTATTCTGTTTAGTAAAAGCAGAATAAAGTCAATTTTCTGTGGAAAGAGTACCCCCTTTTCACATTAGAGCATTGATGAGAGTCACCACTGTTCCACCTGAACATACCAAAATTACTGAAATGTAGAGGAGCCCTAAAAATGTTACTAGATAATTTTAGGATTTGCTTTTTGGTTAGGGTTGTGAAAAATTATTATTTCATTTGTAATAGTGGTCACTACTTTCTCCCTTTGTCTATATGTTCTTAATAACGTGTTTTCTAGTGTCTTTTAAACATGACGTTGTCATTTATGGGTGGGATTGTTTTTCTCTACTCAATTGACTTCAGCACCCACTTCCCAACCTATGTCTTTTCCTACTATTGTTTCTTTGCACTCTTTTCACCCCTTTCCTGAACATGAGCAGGTTAGAAGATCAGAATTCGTAAGCAATTCTTTTGTACAGCTTCTGCATCAACACTAGTTAGTAGTGAACATCACTAATTGTTGGGTGTGTGATCTTATGCCACCTACTGCAGATAGAGGTATTCCTTATTTTGTCCTGCCATATGTGGCCTTTTGTGCTACTTCATGTTCGAGGAGACCTGTCCAGAGAGAGTTACCAAGTACTAGAATTTTGCTCCAGCAACATCTCCATGGCCTTATAAACATAGACCGGGACTCAGATTAGCATGAGAATAGGTTTATTGCCTATGTAAGGGCAAAAGGAGGGTTTGTGGTTCTAAAAATTCTGGACCCATGTAATTTACTTTGCCACAGCAGTACGATTTTAGTATCAAAAGACCGATAATGACTAGTACACTAAGCATGAGCATTTTCGCTCAATTCCAGCAGCGTTTTCACCTCGAAATCGCCATTTTCGTCCTGCACTCGTGGCTCCCATTTTATACACGGCAGCCATTTTTAAAAGTTGCCCCCACATAGGCTTATAATACAGTCAGATTTGATTCCAAGGACACGTACACCTTGATTGACTTTTCTCTGACCTGGGCAAGCTGGAACCATTGCCTCAGGCCAAACCTGTTTGGTCAGTCCCTCTCCCAGTGGCCGAATCAGATAGCATCAAGGCACACCATGCCATAAAACCCTTATTATCGCTCACATACCCTGCCTAATCTTGCTCACACCTGCACCTGCTCTTTTCTTCTTCTTACTTTACGAGGGGGGGTGCCCGTTTTTATTGGGGGTCCACACTTATCTGATGTAAAATACTAGGCCTTGCCGGGTAATTTATTATGGGTTGGATGACATGAAATATGAGGTTTCATCATGACACTGTTTTTTCCTTTGTAGTGAAAACAGGGAATGACCAACCAAAATGTCAAGAATGTTTGCCTGAAGCTTAAAAAGCTGTATATAAGGAAACCTGACTTTGCATTGAAACACAGTCTCCTGAGAACATACAAACCGTGCTGTTGTACTTCTAGGACGCTTGTTACTTGGCTGCAGCCAATAAATTCGATCTTTGACTTCACCTAGAAGACTCTGAGTTTCTGTGGTCTGAATCAGGAAAGTACCCGAGGTCTTTGGGTGTACCCTGGCACCGCTGGGTTACCGGATCAGTACCGGTTCTGAAAAACCCAGTACCTCAGTCCAAATGTCCATAAATGAATTGTGCACCACTGTGCACCACATCTTGACTCACTGAACACTGCCAAAGGAACAGCCATAGGAAGGGACATCAGGTTTCCATGCCAGGCACTTCAGTTATCATCCTTGGGTGTGATGGGGTCAAGTTTGAGAGTAAGGGGTTTGGAATGGGGAAGAGTGACCTTCAATTTAGGAGGGGTGGGCTTCTTCTTGGTTGTGAGAGGGGCATGGCTAGGGCCAGGGTTGATGGAGGCAGGTGTGACAGGGGAGGACTTGGAGGTGGTAGGGATGGCTTGGGATTTGGGTGGGGTGTTCTTGATCCTAGGAGGGCATGGTTTTGGCAGGGGTAAAGGCAAGAAAAAACAAGGAACTCTCTTTGGGAAAATGGGTAGGGATATCAGAAAAGGGTAGGGGTTTGGAGGGTGAGGAAGTGGATGTGTCGGAAGTGTGTGTTGTTGGTGCTGGTGTGTGGATGTCTGATATATGTTTGGGTTTGGGGTATCTGATGGATATGTGATTGTGTGTCTTGAGGGTAATGAGGTGGACGGGATGGGGATGGTGTCTGTGGTGGAGGTGACTGTTGGGGTGGTGTCTGAGGTATGGGTTGTATGCTGGGTGGGTCTGCGCCAGTACGGGTAGTGTTTGGGGGAACGTTGGGTGTGGTGGTGTTTGTGTATGGCTGTTGACTTCTTAAATGCTGGTGTGTTCTGTGGTGTTTGTGTTTGCTGGTACTTGTAGTGGCTCTTGAGATGGGAGCATGCAGATGTGTGTATGTGCTTGGGAAAGGTATGGGAATGGGTAAAATGGATGGGGAAGAGGCAGATTGTGTGGTTAAGAAGGTAGGCGGTGGAAGGCTGATGTCAGTATGGAGGCCAGAGCCTGAAGAGATCTCTGCAGGCCAGGCACAATACTATGAAGGCCTTCCAGTACCCCACCACCTGTTGAAGCTGGTTGACTTGTACCTGGGTGGCATTCAGCACGGCAGTTTGACCCACAGAGATACTTCTGAAGATGTCAATAGCTGCCTCACTGAGGTTCTGCAGAGGTAATGTGGGAAGGAGGAGGTACCTGGTGCAAAGGAGAAACCCATCCTCTTAGGTGAGTGGGTACAACCAACTGTGTGAAGAGCAACAGGGAGGGTGGAGAAGGACTTGGGGGTGGTGGACAAGGATGGTACAGATGTAGGTCTTGACTCTTCTGTTGTCACTAGAGAGTAGCCACTGGAGGATGAATCCAAAGATAGGTAAATCCTGTCTCCTCTGTGGCACTCTTCTCACCCTCCAGGCCACTGTGTCCCTCCGTATCAGATGTATCTTGACTGGAGGTTCTGTGGCCAGCTGCTTCCCCACTTGTGTCTGCCCTATCTCCTCTACTTAATTGCAATGTTGCTGAAATTACAAAAACAAATAAGGTCAGTCCATGTGCCTGATCACACTTGAACAATAACTATGATCAAGAAACAGTACCATAATCTACAGTAGCTCCCAGTCACAATCTCCACCAAAGTGGCAACAACATCTCCAACGCCAATGCATGCATGCTAAATGAACTATAAACAGTTGCACAAGGAGAATCAGAATCACAGACATCTCAAATTTCATTAGTGTGGTTGTTCAATCACAAAAACCATGGTTAAAGTAGGATACCTTGTCAATCCGATCGACTTGGCTCTTGTTGCATTCCTCAGTAACCTATTGTTATCAAATAGTATGGCAATGCCAAGTTCATTCCCACAAATCCCAAACAATGTCATGCATCCAGCAAAACTTCATATTCCCAAAACCACATCATGGTGAGTTGATAGGCAAATAGCTCTGCAATGTTGCAGCAAGAAGGTGACATGGAAACTTCCATGCCACACTGTCAAAACCTCACAATTGAAACTACTAAACATGACCATTGTCTAAATAGTCTCATGGAAGTTGTACAAAAGTTGCTCTGAAAGATAGCACATCTTTTATAGAGCAATACACTGGAGCCTAGTATTACAAAAAGTCTGTATCCATAGTACAATGAATCTACTATCCCCAGGTAAATCAGCTGTCCTCATTGGTACTGCTGAGAACGCCCTTCTAACAATGCATGAGTAAAAGCCAATAGTCCATTGAATGTTCAGCTCAGGGTGAGGCTTAGCTGAGGCACAGGAAATCTCCAGTACCCGTAAAAGGCCTGAACATGTTATCCAATGGGTAGGTACATCACTGTCCCTTTTTGCCATGCAAACACAGATTCCTTTAGAAGAATGAGTGTAGACACTCACATATGATTTGAACATTCCTTCAACTCACTCCCTGATGCATGTCAACAGTCAGGTAATGAACCTTTGCCAAATGACACGTGCAAAGCACTTACAATAATGACTCCACAGCAATGGCATGGAAATGCACAATGTGGGTAATTACTATAGTCGTACCTTGCATGCCCTCATTGCTTCTGGAATTGTGCATGATAACCATCCTGGGGTGATGGGTTAGGGTATGTATGAGTCACCAATCAATGGTGACCCACTTCTGTCTGGTGTGCCACATGAACTCTATACTCACCTGATATGTCTGAATCCAAACACATATTCACATGAACACATATATTTGGAATCAGATATCATCACATGAAGACAGGTAGACCATGTATGAAACAGCAGTGTACGTGATATGACAAAAGTGAAAGGGATACCTGCCAACATGTGGGCCCAAGGAATGAAGGCTACAGTTTCTGTACCAGAATCAGGTCACCCAACATTCTATGCTTACCAAGGGAAAGTACTGCTCTGTAACTGCACCAAAAGGACAATGTATGGTATGTCACACGTATGATGGCCAACATCATAGTTAAGACATTATTGGGGCACCATCACCCTTGACACACTGAAGACAAGTGGCCTGTGGGGTATAAAGCCAACATACTCACATGATCAGACACATGGCTGAGTACAGTGATCTATGAACCCATGTCATTTGATGTTGTGACAAACACACTGAAGACAAGTGGACTGTTGGAAACAAATGACAACATGAACTGATTGGTTACTGTTCTCAGCCATGTGTTTGCCCAGAAGAGCGTGTTTTCTGTAGACTGTAGTCTGTTGTGTTCCAGGTCTCTGCAACACTAGTCAGGGCACAGCAGTGTGCAGCATCTCCCATACCTACACAAGCAATACCTCAGCTTGTGTGTCACACATTTCCTATCTCCAATCTCCAGGGGAGATGGCAGACTTTAATCTATCAACCTGGCAATGTAATAGCTAGGAATATGACCAGGACTCACCTCCTCGTAGCTGCTGTGATTCCCTCAAATGCCCATCAAGCCCCGGGTCACTGCCAGAGTGCAGGCCATCAGGGGGTCAGGCTCCATCATGCACACCACCCATGTTAGGAGGACACACCCAGTGAGACCACTGCGATCTTCCGGGCCCAATGTCTCCGGTCCTCCCACCTCTTGCGACAGTGGGTGCTCTTCCGGTGATGGACCCTCAGGTTCTGCACCTTCTGGGCAATGGCTCTCCACATCCCTTGCTTTTGGTGGGTGTTGCCCTGTATGGGTGTGAAAGACAAATCCATTTTTCTGAACAAATGTCTATGACACACAATTTACAAACACCTAACACAATCATTTTGTATCTGTCAACATACTACAAATTAAAAGCATACATGGGCACAGGCACAGGGAAATAAATACACATTTCTGGAGTCTTCTGCAGACTAACACACATCCCTGCTCCTCTCCTGGCCTACACTGACTGAGCACGCCCACTGACATCAGGTAGCCCAGGCACAAGCAACATGTGCTGTGATGTGAGCCACAATGAAATACAACACACCATTGTGACGTTCTGCAGGCAAACTCCTTGGCCATGACTAGACAGACACATTTAGATCCAGCCACCTTGACTGAATGTATACAGTCCCTACAGGTAAATACCACAGTGCACACCACCCTCTAACACTCAAGGAAAAGGCTGGCATGGGTGTCACAGAAAGCCTTTTCCATGTGCATGTGTTGATGTGTGGGCTACCCAATGGAATAACAATGCCACTCTTGACTTGGTTTATGTAGCATGGACAGGAATCCCTGAAGATATATTTTGCCATATGTTCTACTACTATAGAGATGACTTCAAACATACCAAGGTATATTATGTCTGTTATGTTGCATGTATTAAGCCAATGAGTCAAATTCAATGCTCTCTCTCACACTACCAAACTATTTGCACGATAAGTTGGTCAGTTGTGAAGTACCCCTGTACTGTAGAAATATGATCGTGAAAAGGTGACAACATAGCTGTATGAGTAAGGGACTTGTCATAAGTCAATATCATATAAAGACAATGGGGATCAATGGACATATGTAGTAGGTAGGGGCGGAAACTCAAGTACCCATTCCAAAGTCCTCATTAGACTCAAAAAGCATCCACACACAGCTCATGTTGTAATGAAAATACATTTTGGACTTCATTTTCAAAATTCATAACCAAAGATACATCATTGTATATCTATGATGTTTGCTTGCCTAGATATATGTATGCCACAGAAGGGGGATTTATGCCTTATCACACAACACAATGGTAATGTGTAATACACAGAGTACAGCTCTCCACTACCAGCACCATCTACATCCTATGTATGGACCCCAAAATGTGACAACGGGTACCCCATTCAACTCACTGGCACTCAGAGGTACATTGTAGCCTATTTTGAAGGAAAGGATGGTGTTGAACAGAGGCAAATATGCAATGAGGTTTTTTTCTGCTCCTCTGATGAACTATAGAGCTAATCATATGGTGTAAGGATCTCCTCCATGAGCTTCGCCTGCTCCTCTGGAGTGAAGGCTGGGGCCCTTTCCTCTGCTTGGACTGGCATGATTGCTCCCAGAGGCAGCACACAGCAGCTGAATTGGTCGAGGTGTTGATGGTAGCAATGTCAAGAGTCAAGTACGCAGTCATCACCGCCAAGGACACCTGCCAATGTCACAACTCTGAAATGTCCACATGAAGGTGTCATAGTGAATGTCCCTGAACAAAGCAAGGAGTATAGATATGAAACTATACACAAGTCACACAATAAGTATCGGAAGAACAAAGTACATTACAATAAGTATGACCAAACAAAGCAACATCATCAAGATGTGGATGTGTCAAATGCTAACTCATCAAACACCCTTTGACTGCTTTTGCCTGAAGATCAGCTCCCTGACTATTTCCTAGAATTTACTACACACATCATCACAACTACAGTTCATCGTACAGTCAAAGTTGTGAAATCACATGACATACTTACACTCATGAGAAGAAGCTGTTGATGAGATTTTGTCGCAAGTCAGCTCCTTCCTCTTCACTACTATTATTTTCATTTTGCACCTCAGGAATCTCACCTGGTTACACCGCAGATTCCCCTTCCTCTGGGATGTGAGTAGAGGAGGGCTCCCCCAGTCTTGTCCATATAGCAAAATCTGGCCTTCAGGAGGCCGAAAGCCAACTCCACTGCCCGCCGTGTTCTTCAATGGGCCTTATTGAAGCAGACTTCCCCTGGTGTAGTTGGATTCCTTAGAGGTGTTAACAACTAAGGACAATTTGGGTATGCTGAGTCTCCTGTGTTGGAATGATACATGGGTGCCACAATTAGTCACTCACTTCATGATTGTAGTGCCTCACATTGCATGCACAAAATCAGAATAGATATGAACTACCAACCTGCTAGGCCCTCTCTCAGGAGGTATTTGTGACATCAGCTGGGGTATGGTGTTGTTCTGCATTACAAAGGAATCATGGGCTGATCCAGGGAACTGTGCAGAAAGATTTGAGATGTAGAGATCTGACAAGCAGACAACTTACACATTGATGGAATGGAATTTCTTCTTGCTCCAATCGACTTGTTCACTGGTTTGCGGTGGCACCAAGGCAACAGGTGTCCCATCAATGGCTCCTACCATATGTAAGATGCGACGAAAACTAGAGAAGTCAACCTTCACAATGGCCAGATTCTCACGTCTGGGGAACCTGATATAGCTGTCAATGTGTTTCAGCAGTGCTGATAGCATGTATCTTAATACATCACTGAACAGAGTTTAGGGCATGCCACCAGATATGGCCACTGTATGCTGGAAGGGCCCTGTGGCTAGGAAGTGTAATACTGCCTTGAATCTCACAGTGGGTGGCATGCATGTTGGATTACCATTTTCAGGCACTATATTGGGCTCCAATTGACAACATAAATCCACAATAGTTTGCCGATTCAGACAGAAGAGTTTTATTATGTGAAGTACTTCCATGGTTTGAAGGTATGGCAGTGGACAGTAGACTGGAGCTTGTCACCTCCTCCCTCTCCTAGGGTACCTATTTGTGACATCAGATTCCCCCAGTACATGCCCAACCCTAGGCACTGCACCCTCATTCAATGTTGCTGACCCTGTTGCTGCAGTCACCACAATAGCACACATCCATTCATGCACCCCAGACACCACACCTGCACTCACCACAACGACTTAAGTTGACACATGCAGCACACTCACCAGACTTGCAGAGACCCAGACAACATCCATTTACACTGGCAGCCTGTCTTGTCCCACTGTGTCCACCCCTCATCCCAAGATACTCAAACACACCAAAACACACACCCATCGCACATCCACCACACCTCAGCATACTGTTCAGTCACCTGCACCAACATCACCCACACTCTTACGACCACTCCCTCTACCTCCGCTCCCACGCCTTCCTCCAGGTCCACCCCAATTGCACCTAGGAAACTTTTCCTCTCCTGTGTTGACCTATTCCAACCCACTGGCCCACCCCGTCTCATCCCTAAATGTGCTCACCTCCTTGCCCTGTCCACTCCTCCCACGTCACAGCCGACCCCTGTCCGCCCTTCACATTCTTGTGCCCCTTCCTCAGAGAGGAAGAAGCCCAGTGCTGAATCAGGTCCATCTGTCACCCCCGGTCCAAGCCTTTCAAGGGCAAAACAAAACCCCCTCCACCTGCAAAAAGAAATCTAAGCCCCCGTCGTATATCTCCACCCCCATTACCCCTTGCCCCTGTTCTCTGAGGTGCCTGGATGCCCCATTGTTGCCCCTATGTAGTGGAGTACCGTAGCAGTTGTGGGAGTCAAGTTGGAGCAAATGTGGGCCATTGGACTTATTTTCAAAAGGGCTGCCCATTGGCCTTATATGCACTTTGGTTGCTCAGTGAGCATAATAAAGGTTAATGTGTGGCCTGTGTTGTTAGAGGCACACTCTGGAGCCGTGGTCTCCTTCGAAGTAGGCCTACTTCAAAGGAAAGTCTCTCTTCTTTGGGAGATCCTGCCTTGCCCAGGCCAGGCTCCAGACACGCACCAGAGGGGTGGACACTGTATTTTGTGAGGACACGCACAGCCCTTTCAGGTGTAAGTGACCACTCCTCCCCTCTCTCCTAGCACAGATGGCTCATCAGGATATGCAGGCTACACCCCAGCTCCCTTTGGGTCACTGACTAGAGAGAGGTGCAAACAGTCCAACTGTCAAATTACCAAGAAAGGGAATCCACAAACAGGCAGAGACATAGAATGGCTTAAGCAAGAAAATGCCTACTTTCTAAAAGTAGCAGTTTCAAACACACAATCTCAAAACCAGCTTTACTAAAAGATGTATTTTTAAATTGAGAGTTCAGAGACCCCAAACTCCACATGTCTATCTGCTCCCAAAGGGAATCTGCTCTTTAATCTTATTTAAAGGCAGCCCCCTTGTTAACCTATAAGAGAGATAGGCCTTGTAACAGTGAAAAAGTGAAAAACAAACTTGGCAGTATTTCACTGTCAGGACATATAAAACACATTAGTATATGTCCTACATTAAACATACACTGCACCCTGCCCATGGGGCTACCTAGGACCTACCTTAGGGCTGTCTTACATGTAAGAAAAGGGAAGGTTTAGGCCTGGCAAGTGGGTACACTTACCAAGTTGAATTGGCAGTTACAATCGGCACACACAGACACCGGAGTGGCAGGTCTGAGCGATGTTTGCAGGGCTACTAATGTGGGTGGCACAACCAGTGATGCAGGCCCACTAGTAGCATTTGATTTACAGGCCCTGGGCACCTATAGTGCACAGTACTGGGGATGTACCAGTAAATCAAATATGCCAATCATGGAAATCCAATTACATATGCATTTTACATGGGAGCACTTGCACTTTAGCACTGGATAGCAGTGATAAAGTGCCCAGAGTATCAAAAACAGCAAATACAGAGTCCAGCACACATCAACAACCTGGGAAACAGAGGCAAAAAGTTAGCGGAGACCACGCCAAGGATGCCAAGTCTAACAAAATTGGTTTAGAATCATTTAACAGAGTGTATATGTGGCACACAAAGGAGGATATTATGGAAGAGGATTTTTGCTGGCAGTGGTGGGTGTCTTACCATCTGCATCTCCTGGATCTTTGCTGGATGTCCCGTTTATGAGGGAGGGGATCAGCTGCTGCAGAGGCACAGGTGTCTGAGGCTGGTTGGACCTCTGCCAGGGCCTCCCTTCCTGAAGACGCCACAAATGTACTTGACTGTGATGTAGTTGCCACACAGGAAAGGGTAGATTGTGGAAGCTGCTAATGTCCCAAACTTCAGTCAACACCTGGATCATCTCGCCTTGGGACTCCTGATAAACCCCCAAGATGTGACTGATGATGTCCTGGCCGGCAGCAGCCCCATTGGCTTCACTACGCTGGCCCACAGCATCCTTCTCAAGTACCTTACCCGCACAAGACTGTGCCCTTGGCAGAAAAACCCTCTACAACTGGGTCCTGGGCTCTCAGTGTCATGAGTGTCAAGTTCAACCTCAGGAATCAGGACTTGGGGCACAAGATGGTGGAAACCGTGCTAGATACGAAGGTTGAGGGGCGCATTGTTGCCTGGGATATCAGTGTTACTCTCTGAACAGGTTGCCCAGGTGGGCCAGGACCATCCTCCACGTCCACAAGTCCAGGATGTCATCATCACTGAGGGCTTCATCCAGGGGGGTAGTGTGAGTCTGTTGGCTGGCCTCTGTGTGCCCAGTGACAGCTCGAACTGTTGATGATGAAGTACATTGTTATTGGTTGAAGTGTGACATGTACCTCCACAGCTTTTGTGTTACAAACAGGAGAGATATCGGACATTCTAAAGTTCTGGGTTAGCCTTTTGTGCCGTGTTACCGTGGTATTGGACTACGTGTGCAAAGCTTGCCTATACTATTAGACTCAAGCAGCTCATGAGCTGTGCAGTCATTTACAGTTTGGCTGATGAAATGTAAATGACATCTAATCAACAGTGAAGCCCATACAGTGTAGAATCAACATGTGCCGTTGAGCACATGGAGGCCAAGTTGAGTGAGATACAGGCAAACACAGAACTTTGTTGTATATGTGACTGTAGGCATCATGTGTGCAGTGCTGTCATTGTGTTTTCTGCTGCTACCAATCTGGTGATGCAGCTTAAGACCTAAGGAACACTTGGTATACGCACTTGGTAAGGTGTCTGTCCTGTCCTCAATAGTGTAATCTTACGTATCAGGTTATAATGGAGCTAGGTAGAAGACACATCTCTGAGTTGAGCATAAGATGTACATTGCTCGTTCACACACTTCAATTGAGAGTTAAGACACAGGGGTAATTGGACAAGTGAACACTGTGCTGGTGTCATAGATTACAGACACAAGACCTCCTACGAGTTGCAGTTGTGTCATTCCCTCTACTACAGACACTTGACAAATGGTATCCTCCCAGGCGAGTACACTTCAAATGAGAGTTGACAAACAGGCATCTTTGGACAAGTGAACACTGGGTTGGTGTTTGGATGTACAGATACAAGGTCTCCTGGGAGTTTCAGTAAGGTTACTCCCTCTACTTCCCACACTTGACAAATGGTATTCTCCCAGATGAGTACACTTCAATTGATAGTTAACAAACAGAGTTCTTTGGACAAGCGAACATTTGGGCTAGTGCTTGGAATTATTGACACAAGGCCTCCTGGGAGCTGCAGTCAGGTTACTCCCTCTGCTTCACACACTTGATAAATGTATCCTCCCAGGTGAGTACACCACAATTGAGAGTTAATAAACAGGGGTCTTTGGCTAAGTGAATGCTGGGCTGGTATTCGGAGTTACAGTCACAAGGCCTCCTGGGAGTTGCAGTCAGGTCACTCCCTCCACTTCCCACAATTGACAAATGATATCCTTCCACGTGAGTACATTTCAATTGAGAGCTACGACACTGGGGGCCTTTGTGCAAGTCAACATTGGGCTGGCGTTTAGAGGTACAGAAACATGGCCTCCTAGGAGATGCAGTCAGGTAACTTCCCCTACTATACACACTTGACAAATAGTATCCCCCAGGTGAGTACACTTCAATTGAGAGTTACGACATCGGGGTATTTGGACAAGTAAACATTGGGCTGGTGTTTGGAGTTACAGACTCAAGGCCTCCTGGCAGTTGCAGTCTGGTATCCTCACAGGTGAGTACACTTCAATTAGGAGTTAACAAACAGGGGTCTTTAGACAAGTGAACATTGAGCTGGTGTTTGGAGTTACAGAAACAGGGCCTCCTAATTGTTACAGTCAGGTCACTCCCTCATCTACACACACACCAGTCAAACTTTGGGTATTACATATGTGTATAAAGACTGCATTTAGGTCCGGGCATACATTTACATATTGAGACATGCCATGAATCCTAGAATTTTTTTTTATATTGTAAGATTGACAGGCACAATTTCAACATATGGCTCATGATGGGCCTTAGTAGCTGTGATGTTGGATCCAACAAGACACACTGAGAGAGTTACAAGTTCAATGCTCTGGGTATTGAATGTTGGTTACATACATGAACAAGGCAGTAGCAAAAGCTGAGCTGCGAGCATGCAGGACATTGCAGTTTTTCTACAGTTTTTGTGTTGTAACTTACCAGATGCTACTCCCCCAGGTATTCCTGTCAGGCCCTCAAGATGGCCAAGACCTTCTCTCTCAGGCTAAGAGTCTCAATTGGGCAATGGGAGGCGCACCACCAGCCTTTATGGCCTTTATCTGTTACCTGGAGTCCAGGGAATGGACCTTTGCCCTCAGGCCCTTTCACCTCTTGCTATTGTCCTTCTCTGTGTGCAGAGTGGTGCCTACAGCATTTGCCCTGTCGACTATCCTTTGGCACAGTTCAGTTTTCATACTTAGAGAAGTATGCCGGACGTGGGCCCCTAACAATCGTGGCTCTACTCTTATGATTTCATCCACCATAACTCTTAACTCTTCTTCAGAACAACAGGGTTTTTTGGGATGTGACATGGTGGACAACCAAAGTGGGTAATTGGGACTTTTAACAGGGGGTGTGCAACAGGGAGCGAATGGACAAGAGCGTGTTCAGGGTCTTAAACGGGATGGTGAAAAAACCAGGGTGCCTGATATTTTGTAAAGAGAGGAAATGGTGGTAAGTTTTCGTCAGATTGCATGGGAAATGCAAAGGATTGTGGTATACGAGAGGGTGTGTTATATAGTGTGATGTGCAGTTGTGTCCAAGGGCCAATGTGTATCAGCTGTGTTGTTTTTGTATTCAGCCACTAGGCACTTGTCTGATACATCACTGAGCGGAGACTGCGGTAGTCAGTGGATGTTGCCTTGCTGATGCAGGAGGACCGTCGAGGGATTGTGTGTTCTTAAGAGGCTCCGGTGTTGGCCATGGCACTGGAGAACAGATCACCTATGTTCCAGACCGCTGCACTGCTGCAGTTCAGCCTTTTTTGCTTGGTAAGTGGCGGTTCTGCCTGCATACATCTTAATATGGTGTGCTAGTAAACGCTGGCGCAGTAGTCTTTTTGGGACTGCCAACATGGTGGTGTGGTGGTCCAACCACCAAACTCATAAACGGGCCCTCATGCAAAACCCCAAACTACATATAGCCAACTCATAAGGAGGAAGCCACTGCACCACTCTGTATAGCCCTCAGCATGCACATGGGGGTTTGGACTAAGGGGCTGGCCTCTAGCTAGGTCTTACCTCCAACCCTCCACGGCATGTAGCCGAAAGCCACACAAGTAGCCAACCTCCCTCTGAACTCTACCTTTGCCCTTGCATGGTTAGTGGTTGGCTGCATAGCCAGGTTTCTGTGTTGGCACTGCGCCCAACCCCTAATGGGCATCCAACCCCAGCTGCACACAGCTGTAGGCTGTGCTTTGTGATGTGTTGGCTGTATGTTCTGACCTATGCCAGGCCCTGCAAACATCCCCTCACTGCATATGCCGAAACCCCCCAACAGGGGCAAACAATCCTCCTCTGTGCACAACCTTTGTTCATGAATAGTAGGAGTTTAGTTGCAACCCTTGGTAGCCTCCTATCTCACCAAGGACCGTCACCCCACATTTTGTTTATTTATTTTGTTTATTTTCATTTTTCACAGTACTGCAGTAGTCCTATGGGACCTGCTGCTTAAATTTCACCCTCATGGTACCGCAGTACCATGCAAGCTTCCTCCTGTGAAGTTTTTACTGGACCATAGTTCCATAAAGTTGAAGATTGAGCATTAGCATCCACAAGAGTACTGTGAAACCTCACAGGAAGGCCACACAGCAGGATCCTGAAGGAGTACCAATGTGCTGAAGACAGGATTTTTTTTAAATGTTGAACTTTGAGGGCTTACCCCTGGGGGCCCCAACCAGTGCTAGGTGTTCAAGGTGTTCCTACCCTGCCCCCTTGTATCATTTTCATTTTTTTATTTCAGGCACAGGGACCAAGTACTTGAGTGCTGCGATGGTGGCTGCAACATTTCTTCCCAGTTGTGACCAGTCAATCAGATCACTCCATACCGTTTCCGTGGTATTAAAAAGCCAAACAGGAGAAAAAGCTTCCTCAGTCAATCACAGGGCCATATTCCTCGAATTTGACATTCTGCAAAACTACTGCAGGACTTCCATAGGACAAATCTTTGCGATATACCAAATATTTTAACCCATTCATGACCATCCTGCGCACCTCTTTAAACACAAATTTCATGAAAACATTGGAGCAGATGACACAAAATGAAAGAGTTCAGCCACATTTGGTGTAATGTCATTCAGACAGTTTTTTCTGTGTCACTTCATAAAATTTAATTGGAGAATTTCTGTGGGAATTCAATGTTTTACAAATCACTTTTGCCTTTAACCCTGCTTGACGGATCACCCCAAAACTTTCCAGGGCAAGAAAAAGTGAAACAGAGAAAACATCTGAATAGAATTGTACCACATTTAGTAGAAACTAGGGGGCATATTAATGAGCATCTCTGCATCACTCTTGCACCACACAACGTGGTACAAGAGTGACACAAATGAAAAATTAGATTTATGAAGCCACGCAAGGCCACCTTGTGTGGGTCTGAGGGGCTTCATAAATCTTGAGTAATGTAATGTAGTGCAAATCACTGTGTTGCTTTACTCTGCACAAGGGAGGCATTTCCGGTGGTGTTTTATGAGTGTTCCTATTCAGTATCCATAGATTTTGAAGCATTCCTAGATTTACCAGAAGTGGTTGACCTGGGAATGCACGGAAACCTAAGCTTCCCCATGTGAGGTGAAACAAGGAGAAATATATTTATCCCTCCTCATTTTTTGCTGTTTCTATGTGTGCTGGGTTCTGCCTCCGGGGATTGTTTTTGGGGAGGAAGGTGTCCCTTCCTGCACAAAACCAACCCTGCTTACAAAGCAGGCATCCTTGCACCATCACTCATAGGTGCCTGCATTGATGCTAGGCAGCCCATTGTGGACCAGCATTGGTGAAAGCACTGGACTGTGCCGTACTGGGATAAATACAGCACATTTCTGATCTTTCCCTGTGATCAGCACAACAATTTGACTTGCTGCCCTGCTCTGCGTCACTTGGCCATAAATAATGCCCTAGATATTTATTCATAAAACATGCTTTTTGTGATTTGGTATAAATCTGTTCTTCTGTTTTTGAGAAATTAAAAAGTTCTAAAGTTGGTCAAATCTTGACGTTTGGTCCAACAGGACTTCAGTAAGATCCCTGTAGTACCGTAAAATAAAAAAATATAGTGCTGTGACTGACAGAGGGGGCTTTTTCCCCCCTGCATTTCGGGTAAGCAAAGCATGATGTGTCAACAGTTATAGTGAGCTCAGCAAACTACAACTGGCAAATTTAAGGGTCATGGATTTAATGATGAAGAAGAATTACTGTTTTTTTTATGTTTCTGGGAGGCTTCTGCACTCTCTGCAGTCCTCTACAACATTAGAAACAAAGCTTGGCAGGGCCACTGTCCATTCTAAGATCACAACCAGGATCTAAATACTTAACTAAACAGCACTGGCAGGACATTTGGGGGTGCTCCTTTCTTGGAGCAGTGAATTATAAATGACTGTGTTCTGCTTTTGTTGTATTATGCTTTTTTTTATATAGCTTTATTGGTGTTCCAGTGGCAACTCAGGACACTAACATCATGGCCAATTCTTGGGGCAACAGGGGTGCCCCCAAGGCCTCCACAACCCTTGTTGGATCCCCAGCCATTGAAGCCAACCATATTTTTTTTACCACAGGTGTCCCAGTGCTCACCCAGGGCATCCACATCTGTTTTTTAAAGCTGGCAGATGCAGGCAAGGGGAGCTCCAAGGTCCCTGTGTCCCCTGTCGGCTCCCCAGGCATTTCCCAGTTGGGACACAGCCATTTATTTTGACTTGGTGCTCACTCAGGACATTTACATCCTTTCCTTAAAGCTGGGGATTATGAGGGGAGCCCCAAGGACCCCACAGCTACTTCAAGCTTCCCAGCCAGCACCCTGGCTGGAACTAGGTGTGTTTTTCAGCATGGGACTCCCAGAGCCCAGATCAGCTCCCCAACCAGCAGGGATCCCGGGGGGCAGTGGGAACTGTTTTTTTCAAAACTCCCACTGGAGCAAAGTTGTTTTCCCTATCTGGGAGGGGTGCAGGAAGGGAATTACATTTCAATTACCAGTTTGCATGTTCCTGGTAGAGAATAGCAGTGTCCTGTGGATGGGGTCCCCAGGACACTGCTGCCATCAGGACCTGGGTGGGTGAGTTCCCCGGGGCCATATGGTTACTCAGGAAGGGAATCCCCATCTTCAAGTAAAAGAATGCATCAATTCTTGGGGTTGGGATTACCATACCTTATAAATGACTCAGTGAAGGGGGTGTACTCCCCCTCCCCCTAAAAAAACAGAACCAGGGGATCAAGTCTTTAGGGACTAAAGATGACTCACTACAGGAACACTGTGCGCCCTTCCCTCTAAAAAGAAAGTTTACCAGAGCATATGAGGTCCCTGGGCCTTAAAATATCTCAGGGAGGGGGTCACACAACCCCTTCCCCAAAAAAATGCTTACAATGATCCTTGGGCCCTGGCACATCCTGGGAGTCATGAATATAAAGTACAGAAGCCCACACTCTTATAAAACACATGTATCTACTAAAAGAAAATAGAATTTTTGAGCCAGGAGGAGTTTCTCTGGGACTCCTCTACCAGGACTAGAGGGGCGTGGTATCCTTGTCCTGCCCGCCATACGTATTTTTTATCTTTTTACAAGAAAGGGAACTGAGATCCCAAGTCAAAAAATG
This sequence comes from Pleurodeles waltl, assembly GCF_031143425.1. Lineage (NCBI taxonomy): Eukaryota > Metazoa > Chordata > Amphibia > Caudata > Salamandridae > Pleurodeles > Pleurodeles waltl. The sequence goes on along the minus strand of NC_090451.1, from coordinate 444,767,423 downwards.
GATGAGCTCACATCTTTGTTGGTGTGTGGGCAGCCAACTAGATCTTATCTTTGATTCTGTTGGATTTGTGGATTCTCTGTGGTATGATGTATACATACATTTTGAACCTTAATGTATTAAATACTACTGAACAGATTTACACTTAACCATAAAAAGCATGCATTCTGGGAAAAGATGTAGCTTTCTGTCAAATATGGTGTAATTCCATTCAACAGCTTTCTTTGCTTCCTATGGAAAATGCATAGGGAAAAAAGTGTTTTGAAACCCCTCTTTTTCTCAGACTCTGCTTGAAAGACCACCCTCAAACTTTCCAGGAAGGAGCTGAGGTAGATGAACTTGTTATTTGGAAGGTTTTGTGAAGATTTTTAAAATGGACAATTATTATTAGCAAAACAAAAACATTCTTCCTATAATAGCTTCAACTCATGAACAACTACATAGTGGCTCCCACCACTCTGTAATTTAAAGTAACAGTTAGGTGAATTTGTCACTGACAACATTAACATTTTAAACTTAAAAAAACAGAAATTAATCAGTTATAGTTAGCAGCGCACCAGCCATGCACTGCTTATGACCTTACATATGACATTACTTATGGCATGTTCTATGATATCATTTATGACATCACTTATGACAACTGAAATTACATGAATGATGACATCATTGATGACATGACTGATGACTTCATCCAATGAGTGTGCAAGTTTGTTTTACAGTTCACATAGTGGTGGGTAACTATCAGAATATTTTTCTAAGTAATTATGTACAGTTTGTGCCCAGCTAGTGGGTGTACGTGTTTACAAAATGCATGCACTCCTATTGCATCATAACTGTGTAGATGTATTAAACAAATCATACATGTTTGCATTCAAGATTAACTCTCAATGCAAATGGCAGTATTCATTATGCCCCATACAACTTTTTGATTCTGTCGAAAATGTTTCCAACTGGAGAAAGGTTCTACAAAGTAGATACTAACTTTTGTAAGGAGTCTTGAGTTATTAGACAGAATTGTGTCAGCATGACAATTTCGACAATACATAGTAGAGTGTGTGCACGAGGGACTAACCTCTGCACATGTGCCTGTTTTGCTTCAGAAGATGGCCTATCTGTAATGTTTCCATCACAGTATGCAGGTTGTATGATCTTTAGCACCTTCATATGTTGGTTATTTTTAGCAAATAGTGTCTTTTTTGACAACTTGAAATTCAGCAGCTATAGTTAGAATCATTTCAAGTAACTGTAACTGGTGCCCTAAGGTAACCATATCTTGCGATCTCACCATGCACTGCTAATTACCCCAGATATTACAGCAATCATGACAACTTTTATAGCATCATTAAAAATATCAATTAATAATTGTGAAATGCTTGATTGAACTAGTTGTAAGGTGCTTCCCAGTATAATTTCTGCTATTACTGTCCTTTTCACTGAAAACCTAATAAAAGTTGTGTATAAAAATATATATAAATGAAGCATTAGTCGTAAAATTAATAAAGAAAAAAATTTGCATGGCGGGGGAATGAGTTACAGTTAACGAAGGGCTCAAGTGATAGCTGCTTTAAATAATTCTAGTTATACCTGCTGAACTTCTAAGGTTTTCTGCAAGTAGATGTAGAAGCTAACTATGAAGTCCCTGTGACCTTTGTTTTTTAAGTGAATTTCCATTTTTTATTTAGTTCTATGTCTTAACTACAAGGTCCCTGTAACCTTTGTTTTTTTCAGTGAATATATGTATATAATATATATATTACATAACAAGTCCAGAGTTACGGAGGCACTTTCCATACGGCGGTCTGTTACAGGCTCTGGCAGCCCCCTTATCCAATAAAAATTCCTTATCCTTTGCAAAGAACTTCTCTGACACTTGTAGTGCAGATTGAAATGGATTTTAATGCACACATATGGTCCTCACGCAACGTGTTTCGGCCGTAGCCTTGTTCACAGTAAGAGGGAAAAACAAGCAAGTAACACAAACTGCTCTAAACATAAATAAAGGACAGCAATATCACTAGCCCTGCAAAATCCCTGAGAACATGGTTGCCATCTTGGAACAAGTCTTGAGCGTATACTGATCAACTTGGTTATCTGACTATAGTAACGTTTGTATTGAATATATATTATACATAAATCAAAGACTATTGTATTCATTATCAGCTGTCATCACATAACTATTTTTCCTGTCCAAAACAATACAAAAATATGTATATAAACAATTTAGACAAATAACACAGCCCGTTCATACCTATAAAGCCACTCGCTACAGTACCTTTTCAATCGTGATCACAGCAAATTTTTCACAGTGCATGAAGATATAGGCGCATTTCAATTAAATATTGCATACCTACATCTGAGATGTCCATGTGGGAACTATTGTACACTTGTGAGTTCCATAACTGTGGGTTTAATTAGAAGTTATTTTGCCACCCATATTTCACTATTATGCTACTTAACTGTGTAGCTCTTTATTAATGCACCCGCCATGAATATATTTGATTAGGTTCCAAGGAAAATTCAAGTTCCAGTGATCAGGTTGCATGCATGTTCCCAGATTTACTAACAGATTGTTCCATAGTGCACTCAGATAGAAGAAAGTGTCACTCATAGAAATTTTCATGTCCACGTCGTACATGCAGGTGCAACGGCCAATAAGAGTGCTCAATAGACTATACGTTCCAGTCATCAAGTGTTAACCTAAAAAAGGAAACACAATGTGATTGTTAAAATCTCGCACTAGTATCCCCAAAAATAGAAATTAAAAGTTATTCAAGGAGTTGTAGCTTACTATATTCAACCAATATGCACATTTAACTCTTCACTTGAGTTCAAGCCCCTAGGCTGCAAGGCATTGAAATCCAAAATATACTTGGACTCAGGGGTTCTCAATTTCTGTTCTCTGTCCCCCGCGGATACCAGGGCCAATAGCGTTAAGTACAACACATTTCAAAAGTTGGTCATTTTGGAAATGTTTCTCAAAGAAATGTCTAACCGCTGGATAATGTTGTTTGTTATTTCGAATTGTTCCACTTTTTAGCCCTATGAATCGTGCTCCTGATGTACCACTTATCACAAGGGCAAACCAAAGCATATATGCAATAGATGGTATTGCAATTATAAAGGCCGTTTATACTGAAGATACTTTCACATCCAGGAATCTCAATCATGGTAGAATTGTATCTCCCAACCCATGCCTTATACTGCATGCAACAGAAAAAGCCTTTGCACTGATATTCCACCTTGGATTCAGTAAATAAGTACGTACGTTTATTAGTGCATAGTTAATTAAAACCATTACATGTTGCATATAAATAAAGGAAATAACACAATGTAACCAAAGTAACATATTAAAAAAAAGGTTTTGTTTTGTTTTAAAATTGTTCTCCTTAACAAGAAAAGCAGATCTAGACTTTATCGCAAAGACCCATTGAGTTAATGGCCCAGACCTAGGCCTTTGGGAAACCCAGCCCATGCACATTCTGGCCAAGGGCTAGCAGCATATTATAACTTGCGCATGTGGCTACTCTGGTTTGCTATACTTAAATTGGTTAATTTGAACCAGGGGCACCAATGCAAAATTATGTTCATACTATTCAGACTGCTAAGTTAAAAGCACCAGCTAAAACAAGATGATTAGGTGACTGGGCTAGCCAGTCACTAAAGTGCCAAGTGAAGCTAAAACAAGATAGTCAGGTGACCGGAGCTAGCTGTGGCTAGCTGGACACTAAAGTGCCAAAGGAAGCTAGAACAAGATAGTCATGTGACCGGAGCTAGCCAGTCACTAAAGTGCCAAGGGAATCAGTCATGGTTATTCAGGACAAACTCAAGAAGCTTTCAGTCCATGTGTGAAAACCTCAGTATTAGCATGTTGGTAAAGAACAACACAGGAAAGACCCTCCCAGGTCTTAACCAATCGGGTAAGCACCGTTTTAACATAAATACGAATTTGGAAACTCTAGCCATTAACTGGTTATTATGCCCATTTAGAAGCCCCATCATGGCTGTACGACAAGATCTAATTCAGAGAGCTTTCAATGGGGGAAATCATTTCCTTCTCATTGGTGTAAATGCCGGACAAATACATAAGAAATTTAAAATTTCTTTCAGTCGACAAACCGCAAAGACGGCAAGAATAATCTGACCAAGTTTGCTTCCACAATGGGACCAGATCAACATACGGAAAAACACCCAAGCGGATTTGGGAAAAAAATGTTGAATGGTGGCTGCAAGGTGAGTCCTAAGATAAAGCTGGGGATGCCAGGCAGTATATGTGTGTAAGACGAACCAGCCGTAGTGTTGTCTCGCCATGTTTGCTTCTCAGATGTCCAAGAATAAAGTTTAGAAGCCTTATTGATAATTTTTTTTTAAGCAAAGCGAAAGCAATATTAGTGTCCCATGATACTTTTAAGTTTAAATTGGTCAAAGCTTGTACTGATAACCAGCATGATCCATTGTCAGGTTGCAGCCTCTTTTATATCTAACATAGACTGGCCAGCTTATTCACAGGGGCAGCTCTTAATTTTCAGCACATTTTTCTTATTGCCCCCTAACGAAACGGAGCTTGATGGAAAAACCCTAATTCCAGCATCACCTGAGCTTGAGAAAAATACTTCGGTAGATGGGAAATGAACTTAAACAAAACTGACTGAAGCCACTTAAGCAGAGGGGCATCACGCCCATTAAGTGACTCCAAATCATAGGTTAGTGATGGAAGGAATTTTACTCCGATAACCTGCAAAAGGTAACTCTGCAATGTACTGCCTAACTTTTTTTTTTAGCTGTAAGAAGGCAAAGCATAGTTTGTGAGCCACCCCTCATATTTGCACTAAATGTTGTTTATAAGTTAATTTTGTGCCCAGCTTTACTCCAAGATAGTTATAGTATTTAACCTGCTCATTCAGTTTGCTGACAGCCACCCATTTAAACGTAATAGGACCAGTGTCTTGTTTGCCAGAGAAACAGATCACTGTTTTTATTGTGGTTTAGCTCAAGACCCCACGAGGTTGTGTATTCCACCAATTTGGAAATTAAGCGGCGGTGACCCAACTGTGTCTGGTTGGAAAGCACAATGTCATCTGTGTATTGTAGAATGCAGTTCATTCGCTAATTTTGGGGGATCACATGTCCCTTTCACTAGGTTAGAGTCAAGGTCTGCCATATAAATGCCAAATAGATTTGGGGCAAGCACACACCCCTGTTTTATTCCATTATACGTATGGATCTTCTGGGTGATTCTGTCACCGTTTCCAATTTTAATATGGACTCAGGTATCGGTGTGAAGATTTCTAATCACATCTAGCAATTTCAGAGGTATAAACCAGGTAGCCATTCTTGCCCATAATTTCTAGTGCAGTACCTTGTCAAAGGCAGCTTTTAAATCGACAAAGCAGGCATAAAGTAACATGTGTTTTCTCTTAGCTTTTTCAGCAAGAAGTGAGACCGCTAGAAGATTGATCGAGGTTTTCATTCCTGCCCTAAAACCCATCTGTATTTTGGGAATGATGTTAGCTGCAGAAGTCCACACTTCCAATCCAATAATAGATTAGAGGTGAAAATCTTTGCTTCCATGTCTCTCAAGGCAATTAAACGATAATTTGTTGAGTCAGATCTTGATCCAGCTTTATATATGGAATGCAAAATACTGCCTCTCCATGACGATGGTATAACATTGGTTGTAAAGGCCTGATTGAACAATGGAGTAAGGATTGATGACCAAAAGTGTTGGGCTTGCTTAAATAAACGATTGGGAAGACCGTTTGGACCGGAAGCCCCATCAGATCTCAACCTCTTGAGGGTTAACTGCAGTTGTGCATTGGACAGCTATTGGGTTTCCGAAGTGGGTTGCATTTGGAGAGCTCAAGAAGAACGTTCCACTCTTGACAGTGCGAGCAGCATATTCCCTACTTCTTGTTTCCCTGAAAACGCTGCCATTATGAAGGTTGACCATTCCGATACTGAAATTCCTGCATTATGGTGGCTGGTTCTCCTGTTTGCATGGGAGTTAATTTCAGCCCAAAAGCGATGACTATTTTTCATTTTGCATGTGTGTAGAAGCTCCGACCATACTTCGGTCTAATAAGACCGCTCTGAAGACCAAATGTTGTTCTTATATTGTTGCCTAAAGGCTACAATGTTTTGGCTAGAGTTGTAGTCGGCCATTGGGTCCTATTGCCGAAGCTTCCTAATGGCCATGTTTACTTTTCTTTTTTCCAACGGAAGTGCACTGGTGAACCAAGTGGCCCCTTCCTTGTTGGTTATATGATTTTTTGCTCCAGCTACTGCAAAATGACCCAGGAGTGTCATAGTCAGGGACTCTCAGAAGTGTGTCAGATGTATACCCTGTACGGGGTTGTACTGTCTTGCAAAGATAAGTATACAAAGGATTATAGGCTCGATTTCCACTCCCTTTCATATTAAACACCTAAGACTACAATCACTTAGTGTAATCAATAGGTCATTTGCACAAGTGGCCCTGGGAGGGTTTAGCAGCAATTTGACGTGCTCGCCAAAATGATCACTTTCAACTCTGTCAAGAATATTGTAATACGTGACCATTAGGAGTAACTCCAAGTCGACAAATGTACAATTGAGGATGGAGGAAGACTTTTTTCGGGACTCTGGTACAAGGTGGTGGTTGATCTTGAGGTAAGTGGCTGTTTGATGAGTAGGGACGCCTGCGTTTCAAGGCCATGATGCATTCTTTCCTGAGCTGGTCATTTTTGTGGTAAGATGTTATTTCAGGGCAAATTTTGTTATCCACAATCATCAGAGGTGATTGTTTATGGTTGTTGGACCTGGCCCTTAGGACAGGTTTATCTCCTGACTTTTTGCCTCCTTCCTCCTATTTTTTCTGATCTATTGCTGTTGGCTCTAGGACTCTGAGCACTTTATCACTGCTGATCAGTGCTAAAGTGCAGGTGCTCTCCCTCCTAAAGTTGGTATGATTGGCTTATACCTATTTGACATATTTAATTTACCTGTAAGTGCCTTGTACAATGGTATCTCTACACCCAGGGCCTGTAAATTAAATGCCACTAGTGGGCCTGCAGCTCTGCTTGTGCAACCCACTGAAGTAGCCTTTCAAACCTGTGTCAGGCCTGCTAGCGCAGGGCCTGTGTGCACAGTTTTCTGCCACTGAGACCTGGCATCGAAATTGACTTGCCAGGCCCAGAATTCCCCTTTTACTACATGTAAGTCACCCCTAAGGTACGCCCTAGCTAGCCCTATGGGCAGGGTGCTTTGTAAGTAGAATGCAGGACATGTGCCTAGTAGTGTGGCCTGTCCTGGTGGTGTCCAACAGCCTATTTGGTTTCTCACTGCTGTGAGTGCTGCCTTCTCATAGGATTGCATTTGAAAGGTCCTGCCTTATGTCTAGGGGGTATTGTCGTATTTATGAGGGGTAGCGTAGGCATGGTTGGTATGGTTGTAATGGTGATGAGAATTGCTGTTATGGTGTAAGTGTATTTTTTATTATTGTTACAGAAATGCCACTTCTAGAAAGTGAGCATTTCTCTGTGCTTATGACTCTGGTGTGCATACTTTTCAGACAGCCTGTTCACAGGGAGGGTGGAGATGTCACAGAGATGCATCTGCATACTGAATAGTCTTCCTGGGCTGAGAAAAGGGAGATGTGAACACACCTACATTTGTAAAGGCTGTGCCCTGGCCTCACACAATAGGGTTGTTTACCCCCAACTGATATTTGGAGCCTGTGCTAGAAGAGAGAGGGGGCACTCCCAGAGCCAGTTGTAACTGGTTGGAACGTCCTCTCCCCTTCTTTGTAAACACACCGTAAAACTGAGCATAAGTACAGGGGAGCTTTCCCCACACTTTGGAGACACTTTGAAACTTATATGAAACTGGACACATAATACTGGAGAGACTCACCAGGAACCACCAATGACTGCTGCTGCTGTGCTGCCCTGTGACCTGCTGGGTCACTAGAAAAGCCATCTGCCTGCATCCCCCTTGCGCTGGCCTGCTGCTGGGCCCTGCCACCTGTGCTCCTTTTTCTTTTATTGTTGTCCTCCAGGGCTGGGTGCTGTGTCCCTGGACTTCTACAACAGGTCCATTGCGCCTGGAGAACACTTTGCAAGCTTTTCCTGAAGAGCTGTGCAAGTGCTTCCCTTGCAGTGCATTTTGTGCATTGGAAAGCACCTGCAGGATTGTTGCACGCTTTGAGGGGCGTGTCATTTGTGGCCAAGGATTCACCGCCGTGACCCGGGCTGTTTTATGTAAAGCACGAGTTCTGCGCTGTCCCTGGGACCCTCAGGGCACCCTCCATTAGAGTAATTGAACAAGCTCGTTCCTACCGTGCCTCCGGGGTAAAGTGTGCTCTGGGAAGCGCCCCGGGGCACAAGCAGGCAACTGCTTTGGTGCTGCTTCACTGCCTTCGGCCCGGGTGGGCTCTTCAATATTCTGGAAACCTGTCAGGGAAGGAAGCCTCATCGGAGGTTCCCCGCCACACCAGGCCCCTTGGGTCTTCTGCTGCATGATGGGCAAGGGGAAGGAAGCCTCATCTGAGGCTCCCCGCCCCACCGAGCCCCTTGGGTCTTCTGCTGCAGGATGGGCAGGAGGGAAGGAAGCCTCATTAGAGGCTCCCTGGCCCCACCGAGGCCCTGATTTTTATTGGCAGAGACTGCGGGAGGGGTGGAAGCCTCGCGGAGGCCCCCATGCACCTCAGGTCTACCTCTGTGGCCCCACTTGTTGTTTATTGGCTTTTTGCCCCACCCCAGTTGGAGGGCCAGTGGAGGCCCGGGCTCCCAGAGATTACGGGACCGGTTTTATAACAGGAGGAGCCTGTTATAAAACCCAGAGGGGGTGCATGTTGCCCCCTTTCTCCCCCAATCATTGGCGTAGCCCCAGAGTTAGCACACGGAGCGCCGGGGGCCCCCATTTTGATCCTCTTGTCATTAGGGGTGCCTTTACATCATCATACAGGTACTTTTTGGACATACTCGTTCTTATGATGCTAATATGGGCATTGTGGGGTGATATGTTAACCTGCTTATTGTAGGATGTACTACATATATGTGTTGGTGTTCCTTTTATGGGCATAACATGGTAATATGTTTTCCTGACTTGCCATAAGTTTTATAATGTTCCTTATATGGGCATTCATAATATTGTTATGACAAGTGCATTTACATTGTAACGTTTTTCCTGACTACTGCTTATGTTGCAGAATAATAAGCAACCTGTGTGTTATATGTGACTACTGCTGCTTCTGAAGGGTAACTAATGTGTAAACAATCTGACAACTGCTTGGGTAGCAGGATATTACTGACATGTTGTGTTTGGTCTAAAAATTGTGTTGTGTACAATACAGCATATTCTCATATAACTTGGTGGTGTTTTTCCTTTGTGGTGGGGATAGTGTGTCACGAGTGTTGTGTGTGTTGTGGAAACACTTTACACATTGCCTCTGATATAGGCCTGACTGCGCGTGCCAAGCTACCAAGGGGGTGAGCAGGGGTTATCTTGAACTTGTAACTCCCTTGCCCTGACTAGTGTGGGTGGGTTCCGCCGGTTTTAGGTGCATATCCTAGACAACCAGGAGCCCCATTTCTAACAATGGTCAATATTTCTTCCTAATAGATACGTATTAAAATGGCTCTATAAGACCAGCAGTGCATGGGCAATTGTGTATTGTAAGGATTAAATTTGTTCATATAAGACTTCAAGTTTCCCTGCTTTGCCTTTCTTATTCGGGTGGATATAGACGTTTCACACTAAGAGACAGGACTCACAAACTGAATGTGAAGTAGTTGGAACTGAAAATTTAGCGCATTGAGCCCATGAAAGAGCCACGTCTCTCAGAGCATGTTGCCACAGCAGATGAGATCCAACGAATGTAAACATTCCACCGCTGCTTCGCCTGCCTTTGTTGATTTTGAGGCTGCTAGATGATACTCCTTGAAGCCTGTAAGTGAAAACAGCTTCTCTGACCATGTTTCCTACAACAGCACAATATCGTCTTTTGGCAGATGGTGAATGAAAACTTCCTCTCCCGCCTTACTGCTAAGACCATTTACATTGCAAGAACACAAGGATAATATTCTGGAACAATGACTACCTGAAAGTTATGCTGCCATCTTATCCCCTCGCATGGCACCTAATTCATTGGCAAGAGATACTTGTCTCATGTAACTAGGTGCATCAGAGGCTGCTGTTTGTTGAATCCTGAAGTTATAGGGGAATAAGATGGCGGTTCAAGGGGGGCGATTACTTCCGTTAACATCCTAGTGCTCTGGGTGTTATTCCTTGTTAATTGGCTCCATTTTGGGCGGAGGGGGCTAGGATAGGGTTGTAATGTAGTTCTTACCAGTTCTATGCCCATCTTGAGAAGCTATACCTGTTTTGGCATACTACTGCAGCCGTCCTGCTATCAGACCAGGTAACAACTGTTGTTTCACTTTCTGGTGAAGCTGGATTAGCCTTAAATTGAATACGCTCAATGTGATCTGATTGAAGGAGTTTAAGGTTATCAATGGCCCAGACCAGCTTTAAGATGGCCACCCTACCTAAAGTGTCATGCCTTCCTCTGGACCTGTAGTGAGGAAACATCTCAATCCTTACAGATTCAGCTTCCTGACATCCTCCATACTGTTGAGAATCCTCCTGATAGTCATATCTGAAGTTTCATGGGGGGTGGCGTGAGTGGTGAAATACCTGTTCCATGCCATGGTTCACTGGCATGTCTCGAGTGTATCCTGGAATGGCAGCTTTGGTTGTAAGGCCTACTAAGACAGCATGGCAATGGGAATTTGGCTAATGCTGAGCTTGACTGAACATACAAGGCTGATAATTAGCCAAAACGGAGTACTGAACTGTTGCTTGAACCTGAGAAAGGGAAGCCTTCCTTGGTCTAAGGCCAATTTGTTGATTGCCCCAAGAGTCCTTTGAGATATTGTGGGGAGGCACATTACTCTGGACCTCTAAATTTGAAACGTAGGATGCTGTTGTCCTTTGAAGGTCGTAAGCGTCCTTTGATCAGTACTGTTGGATCTGTTTCTTTATTCTGCTTGTTATTCCATGGCTTTCTGAGATTTTTACTTTTTCTCTTAGTCATAGGTGGCTTTGATTTTTGGAGTGCTCCACCCTGAGACCTTGTTGGAGAGTTCTGCGAAGGACTATGGATCACTAGGGGCTCCAATGAAGTCTCAATATTTATTTGCTTAGGGAGCCCACTCTGCATTTGTTCTGTGTTTGGCACAGCACCATGGCTGGGCTTGAGTGTTGGTTTCATATGGGGGTGACCTGAACCCTCTGAAACTGGCTTGCTTCAAAGTTTACCTCCTGAGAATTCTGACTGTCAAGATTTGAGGCAAGGCCTAGTGCCAAGGATGGTTTTGTAAGCTTAAATGTGGCCAAGATTTCTGCCAGGATGGACAGCATTGCTTTTAATGGATCTAAAAAAGAAGTGCATTTACACGAGTGATAACCTGTGTCAGGATCTTTCTGCACATGCTTGATAAGATTGTTAAGGTCTTTTAATTTTTGGTCAATGACATGAATTGCCAAGGAGTTTTGAATGTCAACGTGTACATCAAGTTTATCTAAGTGAAAAGAAAGGGCCGAGGAGATCACCTCCATTGAGTTTGAAAGCAGGACTCACAAAGGCGGCGGCACTAATGCATTGTGGCCCATATCATGTGTGACCCCCTTGTCATTAGGCTTCATCCTGGCAAGCTTGTGAGGTCCTGCTGCAGTGAAGAGACATGTACTGTGCTCCCCTGCTTACTGCTAAGCTTGGAGAGACTTGCCTCATTGCTGTGGCCCTTGGAAAGAGGTGAATCTGTTATGAGCTCTAGGGAATCCCCTAAGTATGCTTTCACTGGCAAACAGGAGTCCAAAACGGCTAGTTCGTTAGACTGTTGAATCTTTTTTAGAGAAAGCAGGACGTTATAATTATGTTTGGGGACTGAAGTTGTAGTCGCGTACTGCTGTTCAATAAGAACATCTTGGTTATTATTGAATGCTCTCAATTAGAGCTCTTGCTATAGGACAGAAGATTCAGGAGATTTTTCTAGCTTGGATTGAACTTGGTGCGATTCACACAGGAGGATGGAGGATCTCTGTGAGGAGGAATTCTAAGAGATGATTTTTTTTCTATAATAACATTGGAAGACAGTTTAGTCGAACATGAATCTTTGTCGGATACATGCACATCAGCCAATATTTCCAGTTGCTTTGACCTAGTTGTTTTTGGAAGGTCCTTCTCTGTCAACACCAGGTTGGAGCAAACCCCATCCAATAAGCTAACTGATGCGAGGTCATGAGATGAGCAGAGGTTGCTATAGGAGATTTAAGGAAGTCAGCAATGTTTTCCTTCCTCAGTCTTTTGGAGACAGGACTTGAAGTGACCGATGTGCACTTACAAAGGCCTTCTGTGACTGTAGAAGTAACTTTTGCCTTTGGCCCTCGTCTCTTGGCAACTTTTGACGCGCTACACACCTTGCAGGACCTCATTGTGCTGAGTAGCGGGTAGTAAGGATTTGACAATGAGCTGTAGCAAATTGATTTTTGGCCTGGCACTGAAGGCCTTGTCCTTATGCCAATGGATGACTAAGTGAATGATGCAGCTGAACTCTCTAGCCACTCTGAGTAGTGACAGGTGGATTGTTAGAGTTGGATAAAAGGTGTAATTTAGTCCTCTAACTGCCACCATTACCTGGATTACCGGAGTATATTGTCACTTTTTGACAAACAGAGGTGTCGCCACATCACACCTACACCTTTGGTGGGGGGCAGGGGCGCACCTCAAACATTGTAACAGACGTGGCCACATCCCACCTTTCATCTGAGGTGGAGGGCACGAGCACACCCTTAACGTTGCAGGAGGCACCTGAATGATAATTGAACCGAAGAACTATAGCGAGACAAGCACTACAGGCATCCTGCAAGCTGCACCCAGACTGACTGGCCCACTTCTGTAGGAGCATTCTGCAGAGGTCAACTACAGCCTCTGCACTCACGTCAGCAGTGCTTTCTGGAGCTCACAATAGGCAGCAATAGGCAGCAGTAGGCAACAGGTGAAGAAACAAAAGCAGAGGCTGCCAGGGGCACAAGTGTTAGTTACGCTATGCTGTACAATAAATAAATAGCGTTGCAGGGAGTGAAAATGGGGGAACAAGTGACTGACAGGGTAAAGGCTGGGGCAGATTTGAAGGGCCAACTTGGCAGTGCAAAGACCAGACAGGCTGCCAATGTATGTCAATAGCCTCCTCACCTCCCCTCCTCGCCCAGCTCTACCTGGTTCGGAGGTTGAGGTCGCAGCTGCTCTGGGCTATTCGGGGCAAGCGGAGTGCAGGGGCGAGAGGGGGCGAACAGGGGGCGGTGTACTAGCGTTGATGATCTTGACACATCCACTGAGAGACACAGGGGATGCCCTGCAATATCCGCTTCCTCCCCCGTACTCCCCAGCTGCGGTCTGTCCTGTCTTGTTGGGGCAGAGGGTGAAGGGCTGCTTGAGCACAGTGATCGAATCCCAGCTTTCTCCTGGCGTTCACCCAACGATCTCGGCAATCCACCTGTGTGCATCCCAGCATTTCAGCGTTAACCCAGTCCAATTCTGGAGTGCAGAAGCAACAATGGTCCATTTTCTTACTGCATTGGAGGAAGTTGAAGACTTCATTTTCCTTTCTTTCAGCTCACAACATTGTCCTTCTGTCGTCTTTCTTCAAATGACGCACAACCGCTATGGTAATGGAGGCAGGCTTAAACTCTGGGGTTGTGTTGTGGTGGTGCAAGAACAAACAAGGAGGTTGTGTTCTACGAGTATGTACCCTCTTGCTGTTTGTCCAACAATGATGTTGTTCATGCTTTACCAGTTGCTATTGCAATGTCTATTTGGACTACACAGCACTCACTGCACTTTGGGCATGATTAGCGGAGGAGGCGAGGCAGACGTCACCAGCACTATATAAAATGTGTCTCTTTTCCTCTGCCTGGAACACATTGATTTCCATTTGATGCTGGTTAGAATACAGAGCTGCATTCATTAGTAATCATGTTATAGCACACACTGTCTTTCAGAGGCCTTCTCCTTGTGTAAGTCATTTGAGGAGCATCAGAAATGTATTTGTCTAGATTACGGTCAATTTTCGAAATAGACAAATTAGTACTCATAATCCTCCTTACACCATGACCTTGACTGGAGAAAGTAGTGATGAATCTGATGTTTTCCTCACCCTGACTACTCTCCAATTTGGCTGTGTACAACAGTTTGGTGCGTTCACAAGCCTCAACCTTCTTAATAACCTGATTTTTCACCTTTTGTTTATAGCCCCTTGCCTTAAATCTTTCTGTCATTATCTCGAATTCCTCTTGAAAGGCTTTGTCAATACTGCAATTACATCTTGCACGTAAAAGCTCCCCATAAGGGATGCTATGAATGAGTTTGGACGGATGCAAGCTGGAAGCACTCAGTATACTATTCCCACAGGTTTGTTTTCTGAACAATTTAGTATTGAGTTTCCCCTACTCAACTTCTATCTCAACATCCAGAAACCCCATTTTAGTCTCACTGATCTGTCCAGTTAGCTGAATATTGCATAGATTTAAATTTAGTTCAGCTAGAAATCCTGTAGCAGATGCCCAGTTTCCTTTCCAGATCATAAAAATGTCACAAGTGAAGCATAACCATAGTACAACATGTTCATCAAATGCAGGCGGCTGCTTGATCTTCCACTCATCCACCAGCCCATGAAAAGATTTGCATAGCTGGGAGCCAAGCAGGTGCCCATTGCAGTCCTCTGCAGCTGACAATATCCCTTTTTATCAAAAAGGAAAAACATATTCATAAGACAATACAATATCATGTCAACAACCATTTCCATATGTAGTAGCAATGATATGGACCATTCCCCTAAAATGTGTTTAACTGCTGCTATGCGCAAATCATGTCTGATGTTTGTGTACAAACTGCACACATCCAAAGTGATCAATAACAAATATGTTTCCCAATGCACTCCCTCAATTAAAGTGGGGACATTTGTTGTGTCTCTTACAAATGTCGGAAGGGCAGAGACAAGTGGTCTATGGTAATAATCCACATAGCTAGATGTATTTTCCAGTAAGGACCCTATAGCCAAAACAATTGGTCTCCATGGAGGTTGCGTGGCATTTTTGTGAAGTTTCGGCAATAAGTACAATACTGGAATACGTGGATGTTTACATTTTAAAAATGTATATTCTTCCCATTCCAGGAGTCCCTGTTCATTCCAATCACTTGATCTCCCCTAATATTCTTTGTTAGAGAACACTACCTCTTGCAAGCTACTTTTCCTATTGAAGGTGTGATCACCCAGTTGGCGAATATGTTCCGCTATATACTCAGATTTGGACGAAATGACCACATTTCCACCTTTATCAGATTGTCGGATTACAATAGACTGATCTCTTTTCAAATTCACTAAACTTGCAATCTGTTCCATTGTTATATTTCTCTTATTGTGGCCAGTTCATATGTATCTAAGTTTTTTAAACTCCTTGATAGCACTTTTTTCAAATTCATCAATGGCATCACTCTGTACTAAGGATATAAAGGTAGACATAGGCTTGAAGGGACCAGGGCAGGGCACATCTACCTTGATCCCCAATTTCAACAAATTAATAAAGGGTCCTCATGCCCCTCAGTCTCTGTATAAAGCATAGTCAGGGTATGGAGAATTTCTACATCTTCAATACGATGTTTGATTATGGTGGGAACCACATCACTGCCTCTTGTATCTCCTGGTTTCCTTCTTCAAATTAGTTTTCCTCAGAAATGTGAACAGGTCTATTTGAGTTTGTACATAGTCAAATCTCCCTGTAGGACAGTATGACAATCCCAATGACAAGAGTGCAAGCTCACCTTTTGAGAGGGCTTCTTGTGATAAATTCATCACATTTATTTTTGCTGCTTCTTCGCCCTCATTGGCATTCCCATGGGTGTGTATTTTTCTTTTCTTTTCTTTGATCTTGCTTTTGCTTGCCTATTCCTCTTGATCTTCCTTGTCCTCCTCTGTCCTTGCCTATCCACAAATTCTGTTCCATATATTGCTCTGTCCTTTCCTTGGAGTGTACTTCAAATTGCCTTTAAAAATTAGCTTATCAGCACCGATATCAGGACCTGAATCTGCTCTTAGAGCTGTTTCAGATACATCAGAGAGACCTTCATCAGATACATCACTTTCAACAAAGTCTCGGCTAGATTGCATGCTTGCATTCCGACTACTATCACACTTCTCCATTTTTAGATTACTCTCAACGTATACAGGTGATCATAATTCTTTTGAAAGGTCAAGGTTCGGCCAGCTTCATAATCTTTGAAATCTCTCACAAACTTGAGTTGCTTCTTATTTGTAATTTCCTCCTCATATTCATCCAGATAAGTTTGTAGTTTAGTAAATAAATCCTCTAGGGCCCATGTGGTCATCAGGCTTTGTAATTCTATCTTAGCTCTAGAGATCTTGCAGGGCTATTGGTATTGTTGTCCTTTCTTTATGTTTAGAGCACTTTGTGTTACTGGTTTGTTTTAAAAAACATTGAATTTTGAATTTCCCCCAAACGTGTTAGGTGAGGATCATCTGTAAGTATTAAAATCCATTTCAATCTGCACCACAAGTGTCTGTGAAGTTCTTTGCAAAGAATAAGGAGTATTTAGTGGATGTGTATAAAAAGTGAATATTATATATATATATTTACATATGTTACATATATATATGTATATATATATATATATATACATATATATATATATATATATATACACCACTTCCACAGACAGTTTCCTTTCCATATAACTTCGAGTATCCCAGGTCCAAAAGGAGAACAGCCAAGGCCATAGTCGTCTTATGAAGCTTAAAAGATAATTTATTGATATGGCACTACCCAGCACATTTCAGAAAACTCTGTTTCCTTGCTCATAGGTAAACAAAGTGCAATTCATCCCCCATATTTAAAGCACCAGTGTTCTTGCACTTTCAACACAAACAATGGACTATAGTTGTCAAACTTCCTTGTCTTGATGAAAGATCAGCCATACTGAAATGTATTGCTCTTAGTGCATTTTTCAAGAAAAATTGCCAGACATATTATATCTCCCAGGTTGGACGCTAATGCTTATTTTTGCAGATATTGGTTGGGCCCAATGGGCAACAGCTTAATGTTTTCTTGAAGGAATTAAGAAATTGCACACTATAGATGAGAAATAAAGTGTTTGCATTTCAACCAACCACACCTTCATACTGTCTTATATCATTCCAGCTCTAGTGAGCCTTCGCCTCTTCCTGATATCCCAGGAGCAACGTACCTAGAGTTCTCTCTTCTCTTTTGCATAATCTGTATGTCACGTTATGCCTGAAAGGGTATTACTTTGACTTATACTGGGTGCTCCCTTGTGTTTGGACAAAGCTAAACCTCTCTGAAGAGCTATAATAATAGTGAAACACACATCGGGGCTGCTTTTGCTCATTCCAGATTGGCTTGGATGGTATTTTACAGTAAATAGTATTGTATCTGACTTACCTTGAGTAGGATTGTGGTTCCTGCTTGGATAGGGTGCACACTTCTGCAAACCATAAAACCAATTTCTAACAGTGTGCATTTGGGTTACAAGTGAATTGCATCATTATAGAGAGGGGCTTGTGGAGAATTTAAAACTACACTCATCTACAAAAATCAAATGGCCGGCCTATGTAAAAAATGCTTTGCTTGATCTTGGTTTGGCCAATGTTTTGAAAGATCACTCTTCTATCCATTCCACCACTGCTCCAATGGTGAAATTGTGATGGCAGTATAAATCTGCTGCCCACAATGAGCTACCCAATTCTATGGGCAGCCTTACTAAATATCTTTTATTGAATAAATCTACCACCAATTCAGAGGAATTTTAAAATTATATCCACTCTGCAAGTGACAGCTCCTTGTTTTTACAGTTTAGATGTGGGACTCTTCCAATTGCAGGCTATACCTCATCATGGGATTCTGCCAAACCTTGGCACTGCTACTGCTTCTTCGGCACTTCGATAGAAATCTGCCATTTGTAAATTAAACCTAGAAGCAAGTGGATTGTTCCCCTTTGGTGGTGTCTGAGTTTGATGGAAAGAAGGCAAGCTCATAGGATCTGTAAAAGAAATTATTTAACAATAGTTAAGGTTCCAGTATCAAAATTTTTGTTTGCAGCTTGGTTCATCAAGCAAAAAATGTTACTCCAGTCTTGTTGAAATGATGTATAACCTTTCCTGCCTTGTTGCACCTGAACTTTTAGCAATATTTAACATTTCTGAATTATTTCTAAATATGTGAGTAATTTGGAGTTTTAATTATGTGTTACTGGAATGTTTTTATTGCATCATGTATTTTTTGATGCTTTGATGATGAAATTATATTTTCGATCAATCAATAAACTTTGACTCCCTTTCAGTCTGGTCCACATTAAACCTATTCTAATATTTTTTTCAGCTAATTACTAACTGTTTTTCGTGTGTTTTATTTCGCATTCATAGTAAAGAGCAATACGCCGAAGATTTAGAAGGTTTGTGGGATGAGTGCTTGTGTGATCATTTATTATAAGGAATAAAATACCCTCTGCCACACTTCAAAAAGATATTGCAAGTCACCTTAAAGTTCCATCACCTTATAAAGGAGCTCCTCAGTGACTTGCAAAATACTTGTAATGTGGAGCTGACGGTACTTTATCCCATATGTGATTGGAGAAGTGACTATGTGTATAAAATATTTATTTATGAATTAAACATCCAAAAGGCGGAGTTGTAAGAATTATATGTGTTTAATTTTCAGTGAACACATTTGCAACAAACACCACTTGTAACACAGCATGCAGTGGACATTTTTTTTTCTTTTTGTGGTTAATCTGTGGTCTGATATAAATGAATGTGAATCATGTGATAGTATACCCACAAGGTTAGTAGTGGTACAACAAACTCTAATGTTCCAATATATATGCCCGGGGCCTAGCATAACTTGTAGTATTATATTTTTGTGATTCACAAATGAGGGCCTAGCAATCAAAAATGCATCAAAGGCAGTGGCACTGGGTGTCATGGGTCACAGGTGCACACAGAAACACGATTATTACTGTATATTATCACCCAGCCAGCGGTCAGGGGAACCAATTCTTCTTTCCTTCATTAGGACCAAGGTACACTTTCTAACACCAGAAAAGAGAAAGTGTACCCCATGGGCACTTTTTGACTGCAGATTTTTCATAGATTCGGAAAATCCCAGGACTGCATGAAGCTGCAAATCCAGTTTCTATGCAACTTTACACATTTTTTTTATTTTTAAAGTCAGCTTTATAAAGTTAAAATTTGATGATGATTACAATAGGAAGTAGAAAAAGCTTTAGCTCCAGTGGGAATGTTGCCAGTGATGTGCAACTCCAGGGGCATGCTGATTCACAACGGAAACATCCTTTCTTCTCTTTTTTCTCTCATGTACATGGACTACTTTTTCCATTCTCACTGCTGGTGTCAAATGGGATTTCAATTGAGGCAAAGGTTAAGTTTAAACCTCGATGAACAGCTGCAATTGCATTCTCCCTCTATGAGTCATGGATGGCAATCTTGAGTGACAGCAGAGAAATCAATTCCCTGCAGTAAGATGCCCCCAGTACTCCTGACTGCAGCCAGTATAGCAAGGCTGATGCAAATTTATCTCTTAGGAAAAGTGAAAAATGTTTGAAGGGAAAGGTTTTAACACTGTCCGATTAGACAATTAAATGTTGTAATCGGCACTCCTCCAACACTTACATCAAAAGAGTTAAAATGAGTAGGATTTCTGATGTTTATTTATATATATACATTCTTCCAGTGGAAACCATTTTTCCATAAAGAAGTCCATGAAATCTGAAAAAAGATGTTCATACACCACATGCCCACACTCAATGCAAAAATGACAGTGTGGAACAGACAATGAGTGTGAATTAGATATTGGTGGACTCCTTCACAACAAAATCTAAATCCCATTATATTCTATGGGATTTAGATTCCAGCAGACAGGATATTGGTCAACTTTGTGACAGAGTAACCCCTCAGCCAATATCTAAAGTAGGTCCTATGTGCCTAAAATCACCAACATCAGCAGATAATGAGGTTTTCATATTGAAGCCACCAGTTTGTTGGTGTAAAAATACTTTAGAGCAGCTGTTGCTCCATAGGTTGTCTGAAAATGTCAAAATACACTCAGCTGTGCTCCACAGGATTCACCTAGTCAATGTTCATGGTTTTGTTTTGAGAAAGGTTTACTTTTATGTTTTTTTGCAATGCCTTTCAATTGTTATGAAGGGGGTTGACTGAAAAAATAATAATATTTGCGACTTAATTTAGAGACCTGTGGTGATTGAAGAATATCCTACATCTGGAGAGGAATCCACTAACTGAATCTATTCTATCATTCTATTTAAATGGCATTGAATATCCAACAAATGAAACTTCCTTTGGATGTATTTTTCTGACTAGCAATATATGGATTTTGCATTACTATTGCACTTGAAGACGGGACCTTTACATGCTTTAGCATTTCTGATTGTTTGCCTTTCCTACAGACCTGAACCATTTTAACAGTACAAATAACTTCTGAGCTAAGGAGGACAACACCGAATTCACCAAGCAAAGACTCCATCAGTTTAAGGAAAAGTCTCCACACAAAATTGTTCTGACATGGTAGTGATGTGGCACTGGCTAGCAGCATTTACTTTATACTTTAGTGTGTAATTAATTAAAATCATTGCAATTACAATACAAAAGAAAACGTTAGAATACCATAAAACATTCAACACATTTATATTTTCCTTACTGTTAGTAGACCAAATAAACCACACACTTGGGATCATTTATCTGTTCAGTCTGCGCTCACACAGTTCTAGCAACGCTACTTAAAACAGACAAACTAATGCCCATATTTATACTTTTTTAGCGCCGCATGTGCGTAGTTTTTTGACGCAAAATCGGCGCAAACTTACAAAACACAATTGTATTTTGTACGTTTGTGCCGATTTTGCGTCAAAAAACGAAGCACATGCAGCGCTAAAAAAAGTATAAATATGGGCCTAAAGGTTTCCATAAAATATCCTTGTCTGTCCTTATAAAGGCACAGGCTAGGATCAAGTCTTAGGTCCTCAATATGAATGGCCCTTTCATTCCGATTGGATTGATAGATGATGAATGAGAAGTCCTGTGGAAATACAGCTGACCTGTCAACCCCCTCTACCATGAGATTTCAGTGGTTCAAAACAACTGAAAACTCCAGGGCAACCCATGGGAAGGAATGGGGAATTACCCAATGAATTGGAATGGAAGTAGAGTTTCACCTGGTAATTTCCCGAGGTGTTTACTAGAACCTGATAAGTCTACCAAGGCAACTTGCTAATTCCACACCACCTTTGTTAACAGGACACTGATCACATTAAATTCAGGGAGGAGGGTGCAGACTACCACAGGTACTGGACGGTATCTTCTTAGTTTTAAAGAGATACTGATAGGCACACCAATAGACAATTATTAAAGCAAAGCACTTCCAAGACACACAAATGTAAGGTCTAAAAAAACGGTCATCAAAGGTTTGATGATTTTAAAAACATTACAAAACAATGTAATAAAAAAAAATACAAAAAAAAAATTAATAATAGTGCAGTATCAGTGAATGGGGGTCATAGTTTACATATTAACGAGAATAAGTAAGAATTATGCCTAAGTGGGACTATGAGAAAAAATGATGGGGCACTGGAAAGGTTTTTGCTGACAATGGGGATTTAACTGGTAATTTCACTTACTATCTACTGTTTATGTAGCTCACATTATTTAATTAATTGTTGTATTAAAACTTTGTATGGCCAAGATTTCATAAGAGCAAATGTCCTGTGTAAGGTGCTGTGGTAAAGATGCTTGATGAACCGACCATGGGGTATATTTATTAAGACTTTGCACCACCAGGAAGTCATGCAGTGACACAAAGCTGTGCAAGGTCTTGACAGTGTATTTACGTTTCAGTGGAAAACTTTTCTTTTGCATTAGAAAGGTGGCCTTTTAAAGCAAATAGTGCTTTGTGTTACTTTGTTTCAAGGGGACATCCCATGGGTGTTACACAGGTACCCCAGGTGCAATGACCAATGGTTCTTGATGCAAAACCCCAGCTGCTAAAATTGTTAGACTGAGCTTTGATCAAAGAAAAACACCTTCTTGAGACAGGCACAAAGTTGGAGAAATCTTTTTATTTTTCCCAACATTTCCCACAATACATTTGTTTACTCTATGGCACACATCTAATCTGTGAATTGTTTTAAAGTTTGTCTAGGCACAGGATTTAGTACTGGAAGAGTACTCTTCCAGGATAAAATACATGGTAGACATCCTGCATACATCATTGCACTATCATGTTTGGTGCTAGGCAGTTTGTATCTGCCTAGCACAGGAGAAAAAAGCAACAGTAGGCCTTATTCGGTAAATATGTCTCTGCGCTGCTCTCTCTCCTGAGCACAGTGTAGCATTGCAAGTTTAGTTGTTCACTGCATTGTCCTATAACTTATTCAATCAGCCCCTTGGAGCCTTGTGCTGGATTTTAGTATGAAAGATGATTAACATGGTGAACCAGCTTAGGCTTTCATTTTGCAGGCTTAGCAGAATTCTTTTCTCATTGATGAGCATGTCACAGTCTGCAGCTGTACAGATTCCTCAGCATTGTTTGAACTTGGGTGCTAAGTGGAGATACTTTGAAGGAATAGAATAATGCAGAGCTTTTATGACAAATGTTCGAGGACATTGGGTGGTATAAAGGGAACTTCAGATAGCACTTTCTTAAGTCCAATGTTTGGTGGCTTGCTAATGAGGATAGAATATTCATACTGGTTACCTGGAACCCCAGGAGTGAATACGGAGTGAACCGGGGAAAGGTACACCTACTCAAAAATGTACCTTTGTAAATTCAAGCCCATAGGGTCAACTGACAATGAGGTCATTGAATGTAGCGCTCCAATTTAATGCACATTCCTTCTTTCACAGTCTCTTAGCAATTTTGATCATTCCAGTCAAAAAGGATTGACTCCTACTATTTGTTCAACTGTTGCAATACTTGTGAAAACATTACTTCTTATTTATAGGAGAATCTTTAATAGTATTGAATCAACTTTCAAGCCATTAACCTGCCAACATCTCTTGGCTCACACCACTCTTTTGAGCAGAGCATAATGTCCAAAATCATGAGGTATTTGTCTTAGGGTTGAAAGCTCACCTGACACACTTGCTTCCACATCCCTAATGGTTTAACACTTCACTCCCTGTGAATATGTCATTTCCTATGGCCCTGCTACATGAAAGGCACAATCATCTGTCTGGTAGAAGAGGAAACTATTTACTATGTTTGAAGTCAGCTCTCAGTGTTTGTTTTCCCTCATAATAATTAGCCCAGGCATCCAACATTTAAGAAGGCTTTCTATGGAATACCTTAGTCAAGGAGTTTAGTAGCATAATGTACGGCCTTTCAGAAGTTGTCCTACCTAGAATTAATATAGATTAGGAGTGACTGACTACATTAACAATTTTAAACTCTTT
Organism: Pleurodeles waltl; assembly: GCF_031143425.1. Lineage (NCBI taxonomy): Eukaryota > Metazoa > Chordata > Amphibia > Caudata > Salamandridae > Pleurodeles > Pleurodeles waltl. The sequence goes on along the minus strand of NC_090451.1, from coordinate 444,743,874 downwards.
ATTTAATATATGTTGGGAAAACAATTGCACCAATTTTAATTCAAAGTCATCAAATAACGTTCTATATGCCTTTCAAAATGCAACACATTAGAGCCTTCAGCTGGCATGTCTGAGAATATATGTTAAATCCTTTGGGAGGTTAAAACATGCAATATCCAGTAGGATAAAATGTGTACTGTGTGGTAGCAAGCACAGCATAAAAGGCAGTCCAGGGGTGTGTGGTTTAGTGTGGCATGGAGTGAGAAGTGTTTCGACTCTGCTCTGGACCCTTGCTGGCCTTCTAGTGCCATGCATGGCACCAGGACCTCCTTGCATGCACTACCTAATCGCTGTGAGATGCTCCTCGGTCCCCCTGCACCGTGGAGGAACATTACTTGCTCTGAACGAGTGTCTCTGGTGACTGCAACTCACACACCTGTCCACGCCCTGCTCCTGACTGCCATCTTACTCACGGCCTTTATCAACGGGTCAAGAGGCAGAGGTATACCCAGGCCAGGTCTGCTTGACTCTCTGACTGCCCTGGAGTGTGGGTGATCCTGTTTGAAGCCTGTGATCCTCTCTTCCTTCTTGGGGGGCTCCCTGCTTGGGGCCTAAGCACTGCTTGCAGTGCTCCTGTACCAGGTGGCTACCCAGTGCAGTTCCTTGGATTGATGGTGCTTCAAAGAGCGAGCTCCCGGTCCTCAGATCGGACTCTCTTCAAGGCATCAAGGCCCTCTATCCTCTAACTCCTCACCCTTGTGCCACCTAAAGAGACTACAAAGGCCTACCACCCATGGGGACTGCAGCAGCCTGCTGTGGCGGGACACCTTATGCCATGCCGCTGTGCACTGGGGTTCACGCTACCTGTTTTCACTTTGTCGACTGATGGCCATGTAGCCCACCTGGGACACTGATGTTGATTGATTGGGCTACAATAGACTACGGCGGGTCCCAAGATTTCTCTCTCTTGTTGGGGCCCTGAATTGCTGGTGACCGCTGTTGACATGGTCCTCACCGGAGAGCCAGAGCCTGGCGGAAGGTGTGGCATGCTTAGCTGTGCTGGAGTGGACCCTGTTGGCTCGCGCCTCTACTGGCCCTGAACTGCAAACAATGCACAAGGGGAGACTTTGGGCATTTTAGAGCGCTCCTTCATCTCTTCTGAGGGTCCCCCACTGCCTCCCTGCAAACTGTGGTCTATGGCTTACACCTCCCCCCCAGTTTGAACATTTCAGTAACATCTTCTAAATAAGGAAGAGCTGTTTATTTAGACACTTCAGCTGTAGGGCCCGCTGTCCTCTCTAATTGATATCTCTGGACAGTGGACAGTGGGGCATGCTGTAGTGATTTAGCTCCCCCACGCATCCAATCATACATTGACAGGGCCCTGCAAAATTTTCCACCTTTGCGGTGCACAGGAACCACAGCTGTCTCTTCTCCCCCCCCCTCCCTAGCATAAAGAGGGGACCTGAACTTCTTTGGGATCCTCTTGTACCTACTTGCTACCAATACCAACGCTCACATTTGCCCACACTCACCCTGCCTGCAAGCACAGAACTTGAACTTAAAATCACATTGAAAGGTTCTGTTGTCTGTCATCTTCTTTGCATGGCCTCCTACTATGCTTACACCTTCCTGTGCTGACCTTTTGCCTTCAAGCACCATCCTGCACTTTAAGCTATCAGTGTGGTGGACCCCTGCACGCTAGTGGGGATTTACGGTGAATGGATTGACCAGTTGCACATCTCCTGACATCTAGCCTCACCTTTCAGGGAGCCCTTTCTGCCCTTCTCTCACTGACTATAAGTGAACTTTCCACCCTCGTGGTTGAATGATCCATTATCTCTGGCTCCCTTGTTAGTTGCACCTTGGATGCCACTTCATCACTGGAAGGATGCTAGTCCCCCCTTTCCCTTGAATCTGACAGCATCATGAATGTTGAGGCAGCCTGATGACCCCAGCCTGTGCACATGACCTTGCTGCAACGCTTTTCCCTTAGTTACAGCCCTAATCATCTATAAACAACAAGGCCTACTTCACCCTATCACAATTCCAGACATTTCTCAACCTCAGGCCTCCATAGCATTTACATCACCTTTCACTAGCTTCTTGCACGGTGGACATGGCCGCTAATTGCCACACAGTGCAGTTATACTGATTGAGCGTCATAGCCCCCCCCAAGGATTTCATCAACTGCCTGACATGTCACGTGACAAATCCGCCAAAGACTCAGTAAGTGTACCACCCAAGGAGAACCCAGTTACCTCATTGTGTCATAAAGCATCCCCAGCAGCTATCGACTCCTCTGATACTCAGCCTGACAATGAGGCCGGTGATCCTGCCCGTGTGCCTATATCTTAGGCCTATATGGACCGTTTTATGCCAGAACTCCGGTCAGAGATCAGCTCACTTAAAACTGACTTTAAATCCTATTTTCAGTACATTAGACAGTATGTTAACGAGTTGGGGGCAAAGGAAACGATCTGGAAGACACTGTTGATGCTCGATCAGAAGAACACGAATCATTGTGGTGCAATGTTACAACACTGGAAGAACAGCAAATTGACTTACAGCTGAAACAAGATATCTTGAAAATAGAAGTTGTGGAACAACCTCTGGATTCACGGGGAATCTAAGGGAAGAGAAGGCACCAACATGATCTCCTTCATTGCTGAACCACTACACACTATCTGTGATGACGATGAAGCACTATCTCTAGTGCAGGACAGAGAACATAGAGTGGCATCTGCACCAGGGCGTCCAGACTAAGGCGGTCATTCTGACCCTGGCGGTCAAAGACCGCCAGGGCGGAGGACCGCGGGAGCACCGCCGACAGGCCGGCGGTGCTCCAATGGGGATTCCGACCGCGGCGGTAAAGCCGCGGTCGGACCGGCACCACTGGCGGGCTCCCGCCAGTGTACCGCCGCCCCATTGAATCCTCCACGGCGGCGCAGCTTGCTGCACCGCCGCGGGGATTCCGACCCCCCCTACCGCCATCCAGATCCCGGCGGTCCGACCGCCGGGATCCGGATGGCGGTAGGGGGGGGTCGCGGGGCCCCTGGGGGCCCCTGCAGTGCCCATGCCACTGGCATGGGCATTGCAGGGGCCCCCGTAAGAGGGCCCCTACATGTATTTCACTGTCTGCTGCGCAGACAGTGAAATACGCGACGGGTGCAACTGCACCCGTCGCACAGCTTCCACTCCGCCGGCTCGATTCCGAGCCGGCTTCATCGTGGAAGCCTCTTTCCCGCTGGGCTGGCGGGCGGTCTGAAGGCGACCGCCCGCCAGCCCAGCGGGAAAGTCAGAATTACCGCCGCGGTCTTTCGACCGCGGAACGGTAACCTGACGGCGGGACTTTGGCGGGCGGCCTCCGCCGCCCGCCAAGGTCAGAATGACCGCCTATGTGCCCAATATCCTTACAGGAGTACATTTCTTGACTGAAAAGGAGGCTATCTTGAAAGTGGCGCAGAACAAAGCTGATCTAACCTTCCAGAATCTTTCATACTATCCAGATCTTTCAAGATCTATCATACATTACTTTGTGCCATCGCAGAGACTTCAGACCTGTCACAGATAAACTATGGGATTTCAACATTTGCTACCAGTCGGGCCACCCCTTTGCTATAATCTTTATGTGGGAGGGCAAGCATTTGATCATCCGTTCTTTGACAGAAGCCAAACAAGCTTTTGAAACTAACATTGAGTTCAAGGGAGAGAAGCCCTACACCACCTTTCAATCCCTGTCTACTCCTATCCCTCAAGATGATTCCACTCACATTCAGCAAGTGATCAAGACCTTCATAAGGGGGGGAAACGTCCCCATTAACACAATTCGGATGCTTCCTAGAGATCGAGTTGGCCAAGCCTGCCCCAAATACCATTGAGTGGCACACATTTGCTACATCTTGGAATGGTCGTCCGGAAGCGTGAAAAAGATTGGTTTTCTATGTGGAATGGGTGGTGACTTGATGACCTTTCTGGGACCTGGCCTGGCTCCCCAAATATGCAAACCCACTGAGTGCTTTTATTAGCAATCCCTACTAAGACCATTCTGGATATTGAGTCAAAATAGCACTCAAGCCTTACCACTTTTCCCTCCCCCACCACTCCAATTCTCTGCAACCCGACTTTAGGTCAGCCTTATAGGCTTACTCATTCCCTAAATGGGAGGAACGAGATTGTCGTAGTCTTCGCGACCTCTTTGATTGAGGAAGCATTAAGCCTTCTGAACAATGTAAAATAGACTTTCACATACCCGATTCAGTCTCACTACAAAATTATCAGCTGTACCATTGTGTCTGTTTATGTACAAGGGACAACACAACAATACACCGCATTTGAGAAAGACTTTAGTTAGGGCTTTTGGTGAAATGTGAGGCTTCATATTGCGTGCCTACCATGTTCTACAATATTCCAAACCTGTGCGGTTTTCTCCATATCTATCACAATGGCAGTTCGAAACCACCAAGGGCATCTCCCAAAAACAGTGGGACATGCTATAGCGCGATGTACCCAAGATTTATAAAAGCATATTCCAATGAGAGACAGCCTACAAACTGATGACACGCTGGTACAAGACCCCTACACATCCTTGCACTATTTATCCTACCACTTCGGTCCTTTGCTGCTGCTGCAATACAACGCCCTAGGACTTCCATCATATATGGTTGTCCTGTCCTCTCCCAGCTACTTATTGGAAGGAGCTTCTTAGTTACATCAAAGGGGTAGTGGACTATCCCTTTCCACACTCTTATAATACAGTAGTTCTAGGTACACTCTGTAATTCTGTGTTGGTTTCTTTTGTATGCTGACAACGCATTGTACTCTTTGCTTTTTGTTTTGTAAAACAAATGTTTTCAATAGAAAGATGTTTAGCACAAAAAGGCAGACCAGGCAAAACTTGGGAAATACATTATTTATTTCGAAAGCCCGCTTTTAAAATAGCAAAGTATTATTCATAGCTTCTGTGTATATGAACAAAGGTCACTTTCTTATGTGCAATTATAACAGAAAAATACCTAATTATATGCAGGAAGGGTTGTTATATGCTATCCTACTCTCATCTCACAAGTGTAGCTGTCCTGTTGTGTGTGTTCACACTGACACCAAAAATTACGCTTGTTTTTTACGTGGATTTTCTTACACGTAGAAGGTGGGTCTCTCTATGCATGTGTAGTGCTCTTTACAACAGGCATGCCAATAGCACAAGAGTATTTCCTGCTTCTAAAGCCTGCAGTTCTTTTGTCTTGTTCATTTTTTGATCGCAATATATATTTGTTGGCATTGTTCGAGTTTCAGCCAGTTTTGAGTGTCGTTTTGTTGCCAAATCCTTTTATAACGTGCTGATGTTGTTATCTTTGAGTTGACACAGAATTAAAAACATATTTCGATAGTAGATTAGACATATATTTATTGATTTATTTATGTATTTGTTTGTAATGATGCTGTCTATCACTTAGGCCACAGTCCTCCAAATAGGGTACTTTAGCTTAGCAGATACTAGCCTTGACGTGTAAGGGGCTGTCTCATTTAGGTGTTAAGTGCACATGAAAGGCACAGAGGATACACTGGTATTTAATACATTTATGTGTCTCGTTGGCGGTAGCCCATGGAAAAACGGACATGCACAGTGTAGGTTGACTCATATGCCCAAGTCAGCACAGGAAACTGTTTAGATGTCTGATTATTTCGAAGGCGCATATTTGTAACAATATCCATAGTACTGAGGGACATTGTTTATCAAAGTATTTAATACCAACTCTCCAGCCTAAATTAATTAAAACGTATACCGTAATTAATTAAACGTGTTCCTTCCGCCCTCCTCAATATTGCATGTGCCTGTATTGTGTCTACCACGAATACTTGGTAGTTTCCTCATTTTTGCTTCCAGCAGTATTTGCAGAATCCCTCAGTCTGTTTATCGCTTTTCTACATGCAACAACTGTTTTCAAAAAATGAATTGCATTTCTCGGTTACACTTCTTTTGAATTACTCACAACTTTTCATTTTCTGAACTCGAAGAGCAGATCATTCATGAATCAGTTTATGTTCACATAATCAGTTCCTGCTGCTGCAACTAGGAAGAATTAAATAAACAATTTCACCGCAGAGTCAATGTAAATGGAAGATACCAACCAAAAGGGATGCAAAGATGTGCACATCGTTTTTATTCACATACCTGGTGTGATAGTTCAGAGAAATAAATAATCCACTGATTCCAGAAATTTAGTCGGTTTTAAAGAAAATGTGTCATGATGCATACATCCAAGTGGCCAATTTACAAAGGTTTTTTGACCTGAAACCTGTCTTTCCATTTCCACATTTTCTGAGCAGCTGTAAATGGTTTTACTACTTTAAATTTCTCTACCACCAGTGTTCAGAAACCGTAGTAGTAAATCACACACAAAAGGAGGGAAGTGGGAGTTGCAAGGTGTGGTTAGTCTTGTACGTTTGTGAGAACCCACAAACCGGAAACATCCTGAACAACTAGGTCTAAACCACTACTTGCCTGAACCACCACTGCTAAACAACTAAAAAGTCTCCACAACTAAGTACTGAACCACTACTGATAAACAACTAAAAAGTCTCTACAACTAAGTACTGAACAACTACTACCTAAACAACAATTGTGCCTAAATAACAGTTGCCTGAACAACTAATTTTAAGGTAAGGTTTTCTTTTTGTTTTTTTATGGTTTATTAGTTGTTTAGAATATATATGTAAATATTAGTTGTTCAGGCAATTGTTATTCAGGCACAATTGTTGTTTAGACAGTAGTTGTTCAGTACTTAGTTGTAGAGACTTGTTAGTTGTTTAGCAGTAGTGGTTTAGGCTATAGTTGCTTAGGACCTAGTTGTTCTGTCACATATTCCTCACAAACCTGTATACGTGTAGGCATTCCCCCACTCAAATTAAACTTTTTCCCACCATTGGAAAAGGTCAAACTATTACTTCGATTGGTGTAACTCCATATCGATGATGGAAGGAGAAAATAGATCACTGCAAGATTTCCTGAGGGTGTCGGGGAAGGTCTTTAATCACTTTTGCAACATATTTTCTCTATGTAGAAAAATAACAGAAAAAAACTGCACATTTGTACAAGTGACTGTATATAAGTAGAATTACATACAGTGGGAATGGTAGCCCCAGAAAATGGTGTATGACCTTCACACGAGTGCACCAGGAGCCATACGCCTGCCACATCCTTCTAAGAATACTACTGGAAATGTATGTAAATAGAAATATATTGCAACTCTACATCATTACTTAGTTGTACAGTACTTTTACAAGCGTAGATTTACTACTTTGTCATTAAGGCCCATATTTATCCTTTTTTAGCACCGCATTTGCGTCGTTTTTTTACACAAAATCGGTGCAAACTTAAAAAATACAATTGTATTTTGTACGTTTGAGCCGATTTTGCGTAAAAAAAAGACACAAATGTGGAGCTAAAACAGTATAAATATGGGCCTAATTGTTCCTGTGTTGTGTCCTTTGACACTTTGTAGCATTAAGTAGGCCACATATTATTTGTAATTCTATTAAGCACGCTTATAAACCACAAGACACTCTGCTGGTTAATGACCGCAAGGAAACCTCCCTGGGCCTTTTATTAACACCGGTTATGTCACTGGTTATACCCACTTACAAACCAAACTGTAGGGGAGGCTTTCTCAACCTCCCTCCACGAGTGGGCGTCATGGGCTAGCCCAATACGAACACAACATTCCTTCTTTACCCAAAATAAACATAAAGCATATAAAATAAATAACAACACTGAACACTAATTTCCACCAGACAGTACCTGGAAGAAACAAGTACACATGTAGTCAGTCTGTCAGTCAGAACTTTGAATAACTTCCGAGCCCTGCACACTCTCGACCAGCAGGCAGGGATTCACCAACTACCATCCCACGGCTCTGGTTTTCCCTAGAGTCCACACTTCGTCAACACCATCATCAATCAAACTGGCCTGTGGGATGATCTGATCCATTTCCATTTCACCACTAGCCATGCAGAATGACTTGAAAAATGAAATGTTCCTTGTGATGGTTTCCTGATTCCTCTTTGCAGTTACCATGGTACCCTTTATGGCACTCACCACCCATGGGTCCTTTTCAAATGGCAGCAAAAACTTGCTCCCACTTTGTCTGTTCCGTACAAGAACTTGGTCCCCAACACGAATGTTCAGTTTCTTTGCTCCCTGCTTCTCGACATCTTGTCATTATTTTCCACCCTCTTTGATAGTGCCTTCCTTACCCAATCATGAAGTTCAGAGGATTCTGGCACATGAAGAATAGTGTCTTGAACTTTCCAGTTCATGCACAGTGAACTAGGGGTTTCTCCAGTGGTGGCATGAGGAGTGAGACGGTAATCCCTTAAAAATGCATACACCGCACAGTCCACATTGTGACCACTAGCTACTGCAATCCACAACACTTTGTTGAGAGTTCTCATAAAGCGTTCCACTTCCCCATTAGCCTGAGGCCACCTAGGAGTAATTTTGTTATGGAGAATTCTTCAGGACAATAAGTATTCAGAAAACTCTTGGCTGGAAAAAGGAGGTCCCTTATCAGTGCGTAGCTCACTTATTAAGTCATCGGTGGCCATGATTTTTTCCAGGCGAGGAATGATCTGAGAAGCAGTCAGAGATTCTACAATTTCAACATCAGGATATTTAGAGAAATCATCTATCACAACTAGCATGTGACGATTATCAGGTAAGCTTCCAAAATCTGCGCTGGCCTGAAACCACGGGATAGGATTGATGACCTCAGTTATAACCAGTGAGGGACTTTTGGCTGGACAACTTGTTTCACAGTGCCCTTTCCTCAGGATCTGCACGCTGCTCAACAAAAGGCCCACTTCCCGCATCACCAACTCAGAAGGCTATTATAGCACAGAGTTATGATGAAGCCAGGCGGGGGGAATGGAATTAGGGTAGGGAACTGCAGGGAGAGAGATCTGAAAAGAAACGGTTAGAACAAATATGCATACATTCATTCATAACAGTATAACTCACCAATAGACTCTTGAATAAAGGCGTCTCTGTGATATCAGATTGAGACCCTTTGTGAATTGGGCGTAGCCCCTTCTTTGAATCATGGAACAAGAACAAACTGCAAGCTCTAAACCTAGAGATGACAAGAGCTTTGGACTATGGTCATACTCTAAATATCAATCATGTAACAATTATGCATTCATAAGATGAACGTTTGATCAAAGAATTAAATATGTATTTCACATATTATGTTTCCCAAAAAACAATGAAACTATATTTTGCTTATCTCTGAAACGTTTTCACTTTTACTACCTAGGCCTGAAAGTTTACTCATTGAACTTAAAGCATTTTGTTCATTGGGCAGAAGTGCCTTGCTTGTTGTTCATGAAGCGCTTTGATCATCATACATGAATCGCTTTTTTCATTATGCCAGAGAGCGCTTTTACTTGCTTTGTCTGAAGCGCTACACTCGTTATGCCAAGGGGTGCTTTACTCATGTGGCCTGAAGCGTTTTGATACTCGTGCCCAGATCGCTTTACTTATGTAGCCTGAAACGCTTTGATTATCGTACCAAGGGCGCTTTACTCTTGTGCCTTGAAGAGCTTTGCTCGTTGTGCCAAGGGGGCGCTTTTACTCATGTGGACTAAAGCGTTTTGATCCTCGTGCCAAGACCGCTTTACTCATGTAGTCTGAAACGCTTTGATTGTTGTGCCAAGGGCACTTTACTCATGTGGACTGAAACGCTTTTATTGTCGTGCCAAGGGCGCTTTACTAATGTGGACGGAAACGCTTTGTCGTGCCAAGGGCACTTTACTCATGTGGACTGAAACGCTTTGATTATCATGCCAAGGGCGCTTTACAGGTGTGGCCTGAAGTGCCTTGCTTGTTGTGCCAACGGGCGCTTTACTCCTATGATCCAAAACGCTTTAATCGCCATTTCAAGGCCGCTTTACTCTTAGAACTGGAAACGCTTTGCTCGTTCTGCTAAGGGGCGCTGTACTTTTGGAAGTAACCACTTCCTTCAAGATTAGGCTCATCAAGACCTTACCGCTACGAGTACGACCTACTCGTATCTGAATTCACCATGGAAACAAGAATACTCCGACTTGCTGTCAATCTGCCATGCAGGAAATTTGCTCTTCTTCAGAGGAACCTCCATGAGGTCTGACTGCATCGAAGTCTTCAAAATAGTGAGCAATGTGCTTGGGTGTGCCTGGGCTTTATAGGCCAGCCACACCCCAAGATGGCTGCTGCCTCTAAAAACCTGGGAATTGTAGTCCCTTCATAGAATAGCACTGATAAGTGCATCTTGTCCACCAATGACCTGACCCTGCAACTACATGAGCTTTACCACAGGGCAGGTGATGCTGATGACCACTTTTAGAACAGGAAGGGATGACGAGTGGTGTGCATGAAGCGCCGCAAATACGCGCAGCGGAGTTTCGGGCAGGACCTGGACCGTGCATAGCCTTATTTAGCCAACTCATTCCTGACCTTATGCAAAGAGGACAGCATCAGTCTGGCATCTTCCGTTCTAAAAGTCATATTTTGGAGAACACTTCCCAGACTCCACCGCAGATAGTACAAGTTGGAGACATTCATCATTTTCTGTGGCTGCTTTGATTTCCTCCATAGAGATTGGTAACGGGCAAGATCTTTCCACCACCAACCTCACAACCTCACATACTACTCTACTTCTTTTACATCAGCAATCTCTCGAGAGGTGACACTTTGTAGCATTAAGTAGGCCACATATTATTTGTAATTCTATTAAGCGTGCGTATAAACCACAAGACACTCTGCTGGTTAATGGCCGCGAGGAAACCTCCCCAGGCCTTTTATTAACCCTGTTTACATCACTGGTTATACCCACTTACAAACCACTCTGTAGGGGAGGGGCTTTCTCAACCTCCCTTAATGAGTGGGCATCATGGGCATCCCTGTATGTTTTGTTTAAAAAATCTAGAGTAACTTAATGGATCTCTCTTGGTCATTCTGAATTTACTGCAGCTGCTTTTTTTGTTACAGAATAATTTTGATAATTATGCCATCAATTTGGGGTATTTTGGGTCTTGCGATTCCCCCCCCCCCAACTACCAGAGGTTTTCTCAGGGGTCATGAGGACAGCTTCAGAAAAACAATGTAAATGATCCATGAGCCTGTTTACTTCCTAAATTTGTCTTCCAAAAGGATCTTAACGTCACATCTGTAAGCCATTATGTTGACCTGATGTCCTTGGTTCAAGAAAGAGAAAGTAAGCAGTGCAGTGACAGGAAGTTCTGAAATATTACCAGGAGCAACGTTCATGTGAAATTCTTCATACCACCCTGCTTCCATCACTGTGTGCAATAAATGACCCAACTTTCAGTCGCAAGGATCACTAAATGACATAGCCATCTTACTGGAATTCAAGAATAAAAGTTTTCTTTCACCATAGAAACATCCATTCTAACATATTTGGTACAAACATTTATGACTTGTCCTCACTGATAATAAGTGATCCATACATACTTCACACATTTTCCTTCTTCCACTGTTAAAAATATAGGGCCAGACTTACAAGGCCCTTGCACCACTGGAGCGTCAATTTTTGGGATGCTCTGGTGGCACTGTGTAACGCGTTACATTTACAAGGTGGCGCTAAGTCACTTTTTGCGGCTTAATGCCACCTTGCAATTACGGGCCCCACCGATGCAGTTTTCTGCGTCAGAAGGGCATGCAATGGGTGTTGCTCATGGTGTCCCACTGCAACACTCTTTGCTTTTGACGCTGCCCCAGATTTACAAGAAGTCGCAACTCTGTGGCAGCCTCAAAAACTAATGCCACCCAGGGGTGGCGTTCGCATGGTAGTACGAGGAGGAATACTTTTATTCCCCCTCGTTTTTGCTTTTTACATGTGTGCTGCATTCTGCAGCACACATAGCAATAGCAAAATGCCATGAATAATTGTTTATGTGGATGAAGATGTCCTTTCCTGCAAATAAACAATCATTCAAAAATGACAAATTGCTTCTTCCATGTGTGCTGCATTCTGCAGCACACATATAGGTGCAAAATCGCCATTGTAGATTCTTCATGTGCAGGAAGGGGCACCTTCCTGCACAAACACAATCATTCCCTTCTAAACAGACACCCTTGCACTATGTTGCAAGGATACCTGTTTTGGCGCTGGCATGCAATATGTAGCGACGGCGCAGGCGGAAACACATGGAATCACTGTATTTTAGTAAATACGGCACATCCCTGCATTTCTAATGTGATGCAGCGATGTGTTGCAAATTTTGGTGCAGCACTGCGCTGCGCCACTTTGTAATAAATCTGGCCCATAGATTGCCAATATCAATCCCTTCATGTTATTGGTGCATCAGATATTAACAGTAGGCAAAATCATTTGCTGACGTCACAGATTTTTAAAAGAGGTCTACACATAGCCAGAATTGAATCTCCTATTAGTCGAGTCAAAGAATTTGAGGCTGCAATCTTCCAAATTTCCCGTAAGCAAAAAACGTAAACTAATAATATAAATGATTTGCCTGGGCAGAAACGCTGAGGGCTTGGATTCGTTTTGAAAAGGGTGATCCTCTGAGAAAAAAATATGTATTAGTTCATCCAATTTAAGAAAAAGGAACTATTTCACAGTATTCTAAACCCTGTTAGAAAATCGCTGGGACTGAACATGCACCTACCATGGCTAAGGCTTCTCGTGGCATATTGATTTCAGTCTCTCGTGGGATGCTGATCATAAATGATCTCTGAAGCCACGGGTCTGATTGGACAATTAGGCTTCCAGTTACAGCCATTAGAAAACAGACATAAGTCTTTTCAGAAATACTGCACCACTTTTTTTCCAAAGTATGTTGAACTGCTGTTTCCACAAGCCACGATGAGCAACTCAGATATGTATAAATTAGAGGAGTGACAGGGGCATGTTAAGGATTTTGGGGTCCCTGGGGCAAACGTATTTTTGGTGCCCCATGGGGAACATCTTTGATTTTATGATCCAGTTTCAGCTCTTTCATGTTCTCTTTGAGCAGGCCATTGGTAGACTTGCCCACATTCTTAATGTGTTTACAACTGCTATTCAGGGATAGTGACGTTAATTTAAAATATTATAGCACAGCAGCAGCTCACTAATATTACTGCAAATAATCTCTGCAACACCCTCCCTTTCTTATATGTGAACTTTTTTATGCATATTGCATGAAACATAAACACATTGTTCTGCAAATTGTAATAGATTCTCACACATCACTCACATTAAAAAGAAATTAGAGGAAACTTATGTTTAAAACAAATTGTTTACGAATCGTTCAAGGTCATCGGGGCAAGACTCTTTGCAGAACCGAACTGGCTCTGTCAGGGAACCCCCTGAAAAGTTGAGGCCCTGGGAAAGAGCCCACTTTGGCCATGCCTCACGTCTCTGTGGAGTGAAAACGTGTTCTGTGTAACTAAGGAAGGTTATACTTTTAACATCATTGGGCTGTATCATTATTTCGTTTTTTGAGGTGCACCCCTGGAGAAGGGGTCTGTGCATTTTTTTATGGTGTTCTCAATGCATACATTAACCCGAAACACCCCCAGTTAATGCAGTTTTTACACAAGAGCATGACCACACAAAGAGGCTATTACTGCCCTCTGTTTCCGGGCTCTGGCATCAGCTAAGCATGCTTTAATTCAGAGATTCTAATTTCAAAGTTAATGTGCATTGAGATACCATACTAAGCAACTGATGCAGTGCAGAAAATGGAATCCTGACATGAAGTTCAACAGCTCATCTAACAGAAGGACAGACTTACTAAGCTTTCAAGGTATACAGCACAGCTGCGTTGGTTGCTGTGATTACATCTCTGAAAAGGAGAAATCAGAACATCACAATATTTTATTAGGCTATGGCATTGTTGCTCTGTCCCCTAGCATATTTTAGGCTATATCAAGACAACATGCATATTCTTGCTTCATGGTGCACGGGTGCCAGCATGATGTCATGCATAGGTTTTGTACTGGAAGGGTTGCCTTCCAGTAAAACATACCATGCTTTCACAAAGTTTATCACTTTTCCCACTTTGTATGTGTGCTGTACAATACATAACACATTCAAAGTTGGAAATGTTTGATGGAGGAAAATGTTTCTATAATCATTGATAGAAAAGGCACCCCTCTGGCACCATCCAAATCAACAGCTTTGCAGACACTTGTCCATTTACTACCTATACAACGTTTTGTTAAGTAAGTCCCTGCCACCCACTTTATTTCACTCCCATGTCATGCCCCAAAAATCCCTGTTTTTTTAAAGATGAGTTGAGAGTCCTGGTGGATGAAGTCATAAGAGCATAGCCATAATTGTTTGAAGCACAAGTCCAGCATACTCGTCTAAGTAGGAAAATGGAAATGTAGCAAATGAAAGTTGACAGAGTGAATGCTGTAGGTACCACCCTATGCTCTAAGGAGGACATTAGGAAGACGTGGAACAATCTGAAGGGGCAGTTGCATTCTCTATCCTCCAGGCAACACATGGAGGTCAAAAGGACTGGTGGTGGTCTTCCCAGAGCCACATTGCAACTCTTTTCCTGGGAGGAGAAGGTCTTGGCCACCCTGCATTCTGATGGCTTAACAGGAAGGGAGTGGAGTCTGGTAATCACAAATCTTCAATGTCCTGCATTCTCACATCTCACCTTTCACCACAGTGTTGTTCATCTACGTTTCCAACATACAATACCCAGAGTTGCAAAGATGTAAGCTTGTCAATGTGCATTGTCATACATAACTTCACCTGAACTAATCCGCTTTACATGCCATATGTTGGATCAGGGTCTGTAAGTGTTTCAACATCAAACAACCATCCCAGGACCCATGGAATGTGTAAACATGTAAATCTAACTACAGTGTGTAAGACTAAATATTTGTCAAGTGTTGGGAAAACAGAGAGTGACATCACCACAACTACCAGAAGGCCATATTTCTGTACTGCAAACAAACAGGTCTTCTTGCGGTTGTCCAAATTCACCTGTGTGTCATCTTTCAAATGATGTATACTCCCGGGAATTTAGCATTTGTGTGGTGTGGGAAGTCAGCAAGTGACATAACTACAATTAACAAGAGGCCCTGTTTCTGTACCTCAAACAAACAGGCCTTTCTGAACTTGTCCAAATACACTTGTGTGTAATTTCTCAAATGATGTTTACTCACATGGGAGTGAACAATCTACACATCATGTTCAACTCAGAGATGTGTCTGTCTACCTAGCTTGCTCTTGTCCCAGTATCCCAAAATGAAACTATTGAGGACAGGAATTATACATTACCAAGTGTGTATATCAAGTATTCCTAAGATATGAAGCTGCTACAGCAGATTGGTAGTGTCGTCTAACACATATGATGGCTACAGCTACATATAGCATGAAGTTTTGTGTTTGTCTGCATCTCACACAAACAGGACTTGCAATGATCAAATACACATGTCTCCTCTCCACTGTGTTGGCTTCCTTGGCTTAACTTTCATATACATTCCCTCATCTAAAGTGCAACTGATCACCAGATCCAATGAGCTACTTGAGTCTAATGGTTTCTGCACGCTTCACACGTCATGTCAACGGATTCAATACCATGATAACATAGCACAATCAGCAAACTACCACTAAAGAGTGTCCAAGGTCTCTACTTACAGTCACACAAAACCTTTGGATAAAGGTTCCACACTTCAACCAATAACAATGTACTCTATTTCGCAACAGGTTGACATGGCACAACACCTGGCCAGACATCGTCCACAGACCAGACTCCAAATCCATCTCTTGATGAAGCCCTCAGTGATGATGACACTTCTGTCCATGGGGGCATGGAGGACGGTCCTGGCCCATTTGGGTGACCTAGTCAAACAGCAGCAGTGAGTTTTACTGTGCCCACAGCTACACCTCCGACCCAAGTTGCTTCAATATCACATACAACAACGTGTCCTCCAATCTGTGTACATAGCACAGCTGCTATCATCTTGTGCCCCCCAGTCCTAGATCCTGAGGTGCACAACAACAATCCTGACACTGAGAGTCCAAGGTCCTGTTGGAGAGAACACCTTGTGCCAACGGCACAGGCTCATGGGGGTAGACTCCATGAGACGTATGCCGTGAGTTGGTAGAGTGAGTCCAGTATACCATCATCCAAGATTTATGAGTCTATCAGGAGCGCCAAGGCATGATGAGCCAGGTGCTAACTAAACTCTGGGAAATCAAACAGCTGCAGAAGGACATGAACCAAATTATGGAGGACCATAAATCCAACATGGGTGCCCTAACAGGCAGGGCTTTCCCCCTAACATCTACCCCTTCCTGTGGATCAACTACATCAGGCCCAAGTACATCTGTGGCAGACGCAGGAAGCCCTGATACACGCCTGCCTCTGTAGCAGCTGAATCCCCCTGTTCTTGCAAGCGGGGATGTCCATTAAAAAATCCAGGAGGTGTGGATGGCAAGACATCCACCGCTGCCAGCAAGAAACCTCATCCTAATGTCCTCATTTATGTGTCAAACATTCATCCTGTGGATTGACATTCCATTTCTGATGAGGGGAGTACTATGGATTTTGGACTTCTGATGTTGAGACATCTACTCCTGTGATTTCATTCACCATGACTGACTCCTTCACTTTTCAACTATGGTAGATTTTGCCACAAGTTTGTTTTTACCTTAGTGCTGCAATGAATTCACAAGTCGCAAACTTGTCTGCTGTCTTAAATTTCCCATTTATTAAGGTAGATATGTAGGAACATACATTGAAAAAACAAACTACTTGTGGAAGCCGGGATATGTTGCATGTGCATATGTTCAGCTCAGGATTACAACCATTCCACACAAACACATACATATAAGTGTCATGTCAAAGAAGAACATTTATTATATTGTTCAGTTCATAGGCTGTCAATATGTCTGAAACATAGCTAATCAGACATGATTGAATCATACTGGCTAAAAAAAAATCATAAAACTTACTGGTACAGACCTCCAGACCATGGAAGGAAGGGATATATCAGACATTGTCCTGTAGAATAGGCAACCATGAAATTGTTTGATATCAACAGCTGGAGCCAAATCACCTACTTCATACGAGGAATCCAACATCATGTAATGCGAGACTCAGACTTATGGCAGTACAACAGTTTCTGATCACAGGGTCATTGCAATCCAGTGATTCTGCATCTGGTGGTATGACACAAACACATCAGTAATGTTCCACGGGCTCTTTGGCCTACACTGATGAAATTACATCAACAGCTACATACAGTGCATACAAAAAGAGTCTTTAGCCAATGTGAAGGTAAACTAACATAAATTGGGTCCAGGACTACATATTCTCTGACAACATGATGACACACATGATGCATAAGGCCCACCACATGACAAAGAACAACTACAATGAAGTCTTCCAAACTTCCATCCTATCACTGTGCAAGCTGTCTTGGCACAGGTCTTGTACACTCAAAGTCTGTGACCTACAATTCCCAGGAACAGTCCAAGTCGACTTCCTATGTCCAAATAGCATCATATACCTGCCAATGTCACAACTTGAATGTCCCAATAAAGATGTCATGGTGAAGTTACCTGAACAAATGCAAAAGCAAGGAGTATAATTATGAAACCATGCGTATGACACACTTCGCATAGCAAACGTCTGGGAAATGCTGACCATTTTATATATCTCACACAAACAAAGCAACATCTTCAAATTGTGATTGTGTCAAAAGCTTCCTCATCAGGCACACTTTACCAGTATTTGCCAGAGCTTCAGCTTCAGAACTTTTCATACAAATATACTCCTCACATCATCACAAGAGTTCATTGTACAGTGAAAGTCAGGACATCTCATGACATACTTACACTCATGAGAAGCAGCTGTTAATGAGATCTTGTTGCAAGTCAGCTCCTTCTTCTTCACCACTATCATCTTCATTTGGCATTTCCGTATTCTTACTCCGTGCCACTGCAGGCTCCCCCTCCTCTGGGATGTAAGGGATATTTCTTTGCAGGTCAATATTATGGAGCATGCAGCATGCCACAGTCATTTGACACACCTTCCCAGGTGAGTAGAGGAGGGCTCCCACAGTCTAGTCCAGACAGTGAAATCTGGCCTTCAGGAGCCCAAATGCCCGCTCAACTGGCTACTGTGTTCTTCCATGTACCTCACTGAAGTGGACTTCCCCTGGAGTAACTGGATTTCTCAGCAGTGTTAACAACCAAGCTTGGTTGGGATATGCTGAGTCTCCTATTCCGTAATGAGATATAAGTGCCACAATGAGTCACACACTTCCTGGTTGTAGCACCTGACATAACACACACAAAGTCATGACAGATATAACCTACCAACAAGCCAGGCCCTCTCTGGTTGCAGTTGGGACATCAGTTGGGGTATGGTGATGTTCTGCATTACATAGGAATCATGGTCTGAACCTGAGAACCAGGCACAGACATTTGAAATGTACAGATCTGATAAGCAGATAAAATGCATATTGATCAAATGTAAGTGTTTTCTCTTGTGATAGACTTGTTCACAGGCATGCAGTGGCTCCAATGCAATATGGGTGCCATCACTGGATCCCACAACTTGGTGGAGGTGACCACATCCATAGAAGTCATCCTTCACATGGACTAAATCATTACATGTGGGGAACCTGATATAGCTGTCAGTGCGTTTCATTGTTGTTGATAGCACATGGGGCACATGTATGCCACGGTTTGGAAAATAACTCACCTTCCTTCTGACACTACTGCCATCAACAACTCTTTCCACTTCAGCGGCTGCATGCCACATCTGGGAATAATCATACCGGGCCAATGAGGTGAAAGGGCCTTTGTCTTCTCATCAGAGATGCTGAGGAAACTTGTTGAAGAGGCCCTTCCTCTGTATGGTCAGCTCTATAGCTCACCAGAGGAACAGCTAACTATATTACATACATATATTTGACTATGTTCAAAGCCATCTTTTTCTTCCTCATAGGCTAAAATGTGCCTCTGAGTCCCAGTGTGTCATTTGGGTGCCTGTTGTCACAATCTGTGGTCCATACATAGGGTGTACAGGTTGTGGATTGTGGAATCCTGTACCTTGATTATTTAAAATTACCATCATGTTGTTTGATATGCCCTAGATCCTCTTTTTTTGCATTCATATATCTATGCACGTACACTTTACAGCAAAACAATGATTTATCTGATGATGGTAAGTAACACAGTGCATGTATTTGCATTACAGCATGAGCTGTGTATGTATACTGTTTGGGTTAGTTGAGGATGTTGTTAGCAATGTGTAAAGTCCCACCAATCACTCAGTCCAGATCAGGCCTTGGCAAACTGTGGTATGAGACCCATGTAAAACTCACTGAGCTCTTCCGAGTGCCATACAACCCTGAACTCACATAGCGGATGGCCACAGATTGTACTGTCATGCATGGAAGTGATGGGTATGTGCTGTTGATGTAGGTTCTGAATACTCAGCCTGCAGAGAGCAAGGCTTGTCAAAACCTTTTCACAGTTTGAAACATAACCTAGGCTGGTGCACAATAACCATGGCTATGCAACTGAGGCACTGAGCCCACACCATGTAGAACTTCTGATCCTTGAGTCAGGCCAAAAAGAGTCTTCAGAAGCAACATTTGGACTGAATGCTTTTACATTGACTACATTAGGAATGGAGACTGAGGTAACCACCTCACCTGGTACTTATTTCCATTGACCCTCATTGTTAATGTGTGTCTTTACCACGTGTCTGTTGTCATATTTCCAGAAGTCATGTTTGTACAGTACCGGCCTATTGCACAAGGGACAAACCCACAGTGCAGATAGTTGGTTGATGCAGGGGGGTCATGACATGTGAATCTCTAGCTTTGTTATATGAAACCAATCAGGCCACACATACCTTGGTATGTTGAATGTCATCTCTGTAAGAGTGAAACATATGGTGAGAGATGTTTCCTTTGATACCAGTACTACTACACAAACTCAGTCAGAATTGGGATGAGCTTCCATTATGTAGCCCATGTTTCCACACAACCACAGAGAAGAAGCTTTCAGTGACACCCATGGCAGCCCTTTCATTGATGGCTTACAGTGTAGTATGTACCATGGTAGTTGCCTGTATAGACTGTATGCAAATCAATGTGTCTGGATGTAAAGATGTCTGCACAGTCGTGCACAAGTAGTTTACCCTTTACAAGGTCACAATGGTGTGTTGTGTTTCTAAGCGGCTCACATCACAGTACATGTTGCTTGGCCCTGGGCTACATGATGTTACTGGGCTTGCTTCGTCAGTTTAGGCCATGACCTGGTTTGTGGATAGTCAGCAGATGACGCCAAAAGTGTGTATTTATGTCCCTGTACTTATCACCATGTGTGCGTTACACATGTTGTGTGTTGACAATTACAAAATGCTAGTACTAGGTGTTTCCAAAATGTGCGTTAAAACAACCAGTTACCCTAAAAAAGTGCAATTGTGACCTCTTCATTTTTCTATTGCATCCTTACAGGTCAACGCCTATCAGAAGCAAGGAATTTGGAGAGCCATTGCCCGGAAGGTCTGGATCCTGGGATATATCGCCGGCAGAGTGCCCACTGTCGAAAAATGTAGGAAGACTTGAGATGCCGGGGCCTGGAAGTTCACAGAGGTCCAGCTGGAGCTGTCCTCCCAATGTGGGCAGGGCACACATCGGACCCTGACACCCCTGATTTCCCCCATACTAGCAGTGGCCTAACCCGTTCTTGGTAGGCATTTGAAGGGAACAAAACAGCCACAAGCAGGTGAGTTCTGGGCAGATTCATACATGTTACATTGCCAAGTTGATGTGTTAGAGGCAGCCATCTCCCCATGATTATTAGAGATTGCCAATGTGCAATACACAAGATGAGTTATTGTTTGTGTAGTTATCGTAGTTGGTGCATTGTGATGTGCCTTGCCTCTTGTCCTAAAGGACAGGGATACAACAGAGTACATTCCACTGCCAATATACTGTCTTGAACAGAAACATGGCTGAGTGCAGGAGTCAATCATCTCATGTTGTTTCATGTTGTGGGTGTCATTTATACCAAACAGTCCACTTGTTTACTGTATGTCAACCATACATCAAACATCATGAGGTAATAGATCACCATACTCAGCCATATGTCTGCTCAACAGTGTATATTGGCATCTATACCCAACAGGCCACTGTCTTAGGTTTTCATGCCGAAATCTCTTATAAAATAGTTTCATATGATGGGTATACAGTTCATGTGGTACCACAGACAAGAGTGTGTCAACATTGTTTGTTGGGTCACACATACCTAAACCGTTACTCCATGTCATTCATCTTGAACCATTGCAGAAGCAATGAAGGACATGACAGGAAGACTTACAGTACTTACTCACAATATGCATTTCCATGCAATTGATGTTGAATGATTTGGCTAAGTGCTCTATACATGTCAATTGCTGAATGTTCATTGCCTGACTGTTGGCATGCGTCAGGGAGTGACATGCAGAAATGTTGGAATCATGTGTGAGTGTGTACATGGAATCAGTGTTTGCACGACATAAAGGTACAAAGAAATGCCTTCCCATTGAGAAACATGTTAAATGCCCTCTTTAGATTTTGGAGATTCCCGGAGCCACAACAGCATTCAATAGACTATTTCCTTCTAGCTATGCAATGCTAGAAGGGTGTTCATAGCAGTACCAATCAAAATAGGTAATTTATTCACGCCTAGCTGATTCATTGAGCTGTGAGTATTTGTAGACAGATCTCCTAGACATTTTCACAAGATTGTCCGCAATGTACTTTTCTGTGCAAGATATGTTATCTAGCAATGTTAGTACAACTTCCATTACCCTATTTAGACAATGTACATATTGTGAAATTACCATTAGTGAGTTTTTACGTGTGACATGAGTGTTTTCATGCCTCCTTCTTTGGGCTACTGTACTTCTTACTGCAACATCGCTGGATTATTTGCCCATCATTCCATCATGATGTGGTATTTTGTATATAAACATTAGCTGATTGCAGGGCCTTGTGTGGAATCTGTGAACATGCCCTTGGCACTACCATTCTATTTGATGCCAACAAGTTAGTTAGGGGTGCTACAAGAGCCAAACCATTCAAGGTGACAAGTTCTCCTCATTGATCCATGGGTATTGTGATTGGACAAATTCACTCATGCCACTGAAGTTGTCTGTGATTCTGATTTTCCTGTGTGCAAATGTTTACAGTTAAGGTAGCATGCATGCATGTGGTGTTGCAAATGTTGAAGGCACTTTGGAGGATCTTTGGAGGATCGTGTGGCTGTGGGCTACTGCACATTATTGTAATATTTTATAAATAAAGCTGTTGTTCAAGTGTGTTCAGGCACATGGACTGACCCTATTTCTGTTTGTCATTCCAGAATCATCACAGACAAGTGGAGGAGACAGGTCCGATGTCAGTAGGAAAGCAGTTGACCACTGTACCTCCAGTCATGAGACAGCAGAAACAGAGGGACCCAGTTTTCTACAGGGCGAGAGGAGTGCCACAGAGGAGACTGACTCAACATCATCATTGTCTGACTGCATCTCCAGTCGACACTCCCTAGTGGTGGCAGGACATGTAGGACCAGTTCCTACATCACTCTTGTTCGCCACCCCCACTGCCATCTCCACTTCCCTGTTGCTTCACACCCAGTTGGCCGGGCACAATCACCCAATAGGGGAGTTGTCTCCTTTGTGCCAGGCACCTCAGCCCTTGCGCCAGTACCCCTGCAGCCCTGAGTGAGGAGGACCATTTCTTATCCAACAGATACCAGTTAAACCAGTTCGGTACACCAGTTAAACACAAACTTACTTCAGACACACACACACCAACACCAATAACACCCAAAGCCAAACCTGATACAATAACTTCCTCAACCTCCCAAACCCTAATCCCTCCTGTACCCCCACCCCATCTTCCCAAAGAAAGTTTGATGTTTGCCCTTGTGCTTACCCCTGTGGACCCACCCCTCCCCCCAAAGCAAAAATGACCCTGCCCATGCCTTAAGCCATTGTTTCCACATCCATGTCTTCCCATGTCACACCTGCCCCTAACGGACCCAGCCATACCCCAAGAAGAAGCCAAACACTCTCAAAGTGAAGCCTACCCCTCCCAAGACCAAACCCACTCATTAAAAAACCAACCCCACCCAAGGGTGAGATTTGACTTGCCTGGAATGCCAACTAGATACCCCTTCCTGTGGAAGTTCCTGTGGCAATGATCTGTGAGGCAAGTTGTGGGACACAGCAGTGTGCTTAGCATACCTTTTGCCAAGGACTGGTCATTGTCCGCTTTTCCATTTTTGGAGCGTTTTAAGTAAAGTTCAGTTGTTTTCTTAGCTATCCATTGGTCATGCCATTACTTTCTATCTTTTTGATGTTCGTGAATACTTTTGGGGTTATTACAACTTTGGAGGAGGTGTTAATCCGTCCCAAATGTGACGGAAATACCACCAGCCGTATTACGAGTTCCATAGGATATAATGGACTCGTAATATGGCTGGTGGTATATCCGTCACTTTACCGTCACTTTTGGGACGGATTAACACCTCCTCCAAAGTTGTAATAACCACCTCTGTGTGGTATGGCTACAGTTGTGTCTGTTTCATCCTGATTAATGATCCATTTGATCCATTTGATCCATTTGATCCATTTGATGTGGTTGGCAATATCTTACTTTAAAACCAGTGGCAGAGTCACCCAGGATAAGAGGAAAATATTCTATGGATGGATGTGTAGGCTATAATCCAATTGGGGTGACATTGCATTGGGTGTTGTTTCCTATAGTATTTTTTTTCTTACTGGCTAGGCCACTGTCAACATCTATTGGATTACATTTTCCCCCCAGATGTAGATTGGACATGTGTTTAATGTGTGCAAGCTGGAGGTTTGTTTGTCCACACATGGAGGGTGTTTCAATTGTGCTGTCTTCCTATACAATTGAACGGACATGAGTCCATTTTAATGTGTGTACCTTACACTTACTTTATCTAAAATGTGTAACACATGCTGCTACTGATGTATTTGCTTTCTAGACTTGCACTTACACTTTTGCCACATGGGCATGATACTTGGGTATGTTATTGGTTGTGCATGATATTCACCAGGCCACAGTTCCTGTGCAAATAGATTTTGAGGCATATGCACAGTGAAATGTGTCCCAGTGCAGCAGCCTTCCTGGGTTCCCCCTTGTGCCAACAAACCTATTCTGCAGCGGTTGTTTACATTTTGTGCTTTGGATTTGTGTCACACAAATTATTTTGCATCCCATTTACCTTACCTTCACTTACATTGTGGGTAATATGGGTGAGTCCATTTCAAGGACTTTTGCAGGGAAGGTGTGTTTTGGTTTAATGATATACAGATGTATGTGTTCTTCCATGACATGCCATAGCATGTGAACAATGTGAGGGTGTCACTTCAATTTGAAGGTGTGATATTGATGTGGATTTGAACAATGTGAGTGTGTCACTTCAATTTGAAGGTGTGATATTGATGTGGATTTGCTGTTGTGTGACACAATATTGTGGACACATCACTATCCCTGAAACTGGGATGTGCACACATTTCAAGTTAAGTAGAGTGTGGCTGTGCAGTGTCAGTGACCTGGCTAAAAGGGGCGCCATGGGGCTGTGATTAGGACATAGATTAGGTACAGCTCCCAACCATCTCACATGACATATAATTGGGCCATAGAGCACAGCCTGCATACTAGGCCAATGGTGGCACATAGAGTGGCTGTGGAGTTGGAGGAAAAGTGTAGGTGTTTGGCTTACTGCCAGTTGTGTCCTTTCAATCAATCAATCAATCAATCATTGGATTTATAAAGCGCTCTACGTACCCGTGAGGGTTTCAAGGCGCTGGGGGGGGAGGGGGGTATTGTTACTGATCGAAGAGCCAAGTTTTGAGGAGTCTTCTGAAGGTGAGTAGGTCTTGGGTCTGTCGTAGGTTGGTGGGGAGGGTGTTCCAAGTTTTGGTGGCTAGGTATGAGAAGGATCTGCCGCCGGAGGTCTTTTATCGGATGCGGGGAACGACAGCGAGGGCGAGGTTAGTGGAGCGGAGCTGACGGGTGGGGGTGTAGAAGCTGAGTCTGTTGTTCAGGTAGGCTGGTCCGGCGTCGTGGAGCGCTTTGTGAGCGTGGGTAAGAATCTTGAAAGTGATCCTCTTGTCCACGGGGAGCCAGTGGAGGTTTCTCAGGTGGTGGGAGATGTGGCTGTGGCAGGGTATGTTGAGGATCAGCCAGACGGAGGCGTTTTGGATGCGTTGGAGGCGTAGTAGGTCTTTTGCTGGGATGCCTGTGTAGAGTGCGTTGCCGTAGTCCAGCCTGCTGCTGATGAGGGCCTGTGTCACCGTTCTTCTGGTTTCTGTCAGGATCCACTTGTAGATTCTACGGAGCATGCGGAGTGTGTTGTAGCAGGAGGAGGAAACTGTGTTGATCTGTTTAGACAAGGTGAGGGAGGAGTCGAGGATGAAGCCCAGGTTGCGAGCGTGGTCAGTTGGTGTCAGTGGGGTTCCTAGTGCGGTAGGCCACCAGGAGTCTTCCCAGGCAGAGGGGGTGGGTACGAGGATGAGGACCTCCGTCTTGTCCCAATTTCAGTTTCAGACGGCTGCTTCTTATCCATTCGCCGATGGATTTCATTCCCTCGTGGAGGTTGGTTTTGGCAGTGCGTGGGTCTTTGGTGAGTGAAAGGATGAGCTGGGTTTCATCGGCGTAGGTGAGAATGTTGAGGTTGTGTTGTCGGGACACTTGTGCGAGGGGGGCCATGTATATGTTGAACAGCGTCGGGCTGAGGGATAAGCCTTGGGGGACGCCGCAGATGATGTCGGTGGCTTCGGAGCGGAAGTGGGGGAGGCGGACTCTCTGGGTTCTGCCGGAGAGGAATGAGATGATCCAGTCAAGGGCTTTTCCTTGAATTCCGATTTCATGGAGGCGTTATTTCAGGGTGCGGTGGCAGACTGTGTCGAAGGTGGCAGATAGGTCCAGGAGGATGAGGGCTGATGTTTCGCCGTTGTCCATTTGGTGTCTGATGTCGTCTGTGGTGGCGAGAAGGGCGGTCTCAGTGCTGTGGTTTCGTCTGAAGCCGGACTGGGAGGGGTCCAGGATGTCGTTGTCTTCGGGTGGCTGGTTAGTTGTTTGTAGACAATTTTTTCAATCACTTTCTCTGGGAAAGGGAGTAGGGAGATGGGTCGGAAGTTCTTGAGGTCGTTGGGGTCTGCTTTGGGCTTCTTGAGGAGGGCGCGGATTTTGGCGTGTTTCCATCTTTTTGGGAATGTCGCTGTTTCGAAGGAGATGTTGATGACCTTCCATAGTTGGGGGGCGATGGTGGAGCCAGCTTTGTTGTATACGTGGTGGGGGCAGGGGTCTGACGGAGATCCTGAGTGGAAGGAGTTCATGATCTTGCGTGTCTCTGTGTCGTTGACATTGGTCCATCGGTGATCTTCCGGTGGAAAAAGGTGGATAGTGCGTTGCAGAGTTCTTGGGATGGAGGGATGTCGTATACGTTGGCGCTGGGGTTGGAGAGTTCTTTCAAGATGCTGAAGAGCTCTTTGCTGTCATGTGCGTTGTTGTCCAGGCAGACTTTGAAATTTTGCGTGTCATTAAGCAGCACAAGCTGCAGCAGGATATGTAGGACCTGCTCCATGGTGGCACTGGATGTGCAAGGCTGCCTTCAGGTGAATTCTGGCCTAATATCCCTCTGTTTGTGCCAGCTCAAATGTGGTGGTTGGACGTCTGCGGTCACATCAGCGGAAAGCAACACCATGATTAGGACAATGCTGCGCAGCTGGTGCGTTCTCCGATAGATGCATTGGCCTATCTCACCAACACCTCGGTCTAGATATGCTGGTGGTGTGAGTGCAGTGGTCTTGTATCTATGTAACCGCATGTACCGTAATTCATAAGTCAGATTGCCAACACTGTAGCAGTTGTACCGCCGATGCCACCATGGCGGTCCCTGAACTGCCAAGCTCATACCGCCCGCCAGGCGGGAACCGCCATTTGGCCGCTCCGCGGTCAGGAGACCGCTGCCGCCATTCTGACCTTCCCGCTGGGCCTGCAGGCGCTAACTATGTTAGCGCCCGCCGGCCCAGCGGGAAGGAGGGCTGCAACACAGAAGCCGGTGGTGTTGCAGTTGCACCCGTCGCGCTTTTCACTGTCTGCTAGGCAGACAGTGAAAAGCCGGCCGGGGCCCTGTTAGGGGGCCCCTGCACTGCCCATACCACTGGCATGGGCAGTGCAGGGGCCCCCAGGGGGCCCAAGACACCCGTTCCCGCCAGCCTCTTCCTGGCGGTGACAACCGCCAGAAACAGGCTGGCGGGAAGGGGGTCAGAATCCCCATGGCAGCGCTGCTTGCAGTGCTGCCATGGCGGATTAGCCCAGACGGGGCAAAATCGGCGGGAAACCGCCAGCCCCGGTTTTATGACCGTGGATTTACCGCCGCGGTCAGAATGGGCTAGGAAGCACCGCCAGCCTGTTGGCGGTGCTTCCGTCATTCGTGGTCCTGGCGGTCAAATGACCCCCTTAGTGTCTAGTATGATATCAACATTGGGCTATACTTAGGCTTGATTTGGGTAATATTTGTGCTACATTTAGGCTGTTTATTCTCTGGTGGCCATCTTTGGAGATAGTTTTGCTATAAATCTCCCTAATCTCCTCATTTACTGCAGTATCCTCAGTAGAAAATGCTTTCAGTTTTCAACTTCAATTCCATTAAGATGGTGTTTAGATGTGTCACACTTTTGGCATAGATTTAGAATGTTAGCACTTTAGTTGCTCATTAGAACACTGCTTTCTACTTATCACCAGGGAGCTGACTGGCAGTCTGCTGCTGGGGTTTAAAGTGCATGTGTCAGTCTGCATATCATAATGTTTTAATGAAATATTAGAGAAAGATATTTGAGAACCGACCTAACATGTCCTCATTTTTTTTTCTGCAGCACTAACCTTAATTTCTGTGACAAGATGAACCCCCTCATTTTTTCATTTGTAAATTCAATGGTTTAATATTCATCGATTGGATTCAATCAAGGTGGCTCCTGATGTGTCACAGTTTTTACATAGGTAAGACTGTTAGCGCTCTAGTTGTTCTTTAGAACACTATGGGAGGCTGCAGTAAAATACAAGGGAATCAACTGATAGACTGCTTCTGCTGGAACTTCATGTTATACTGAGAATGTTAGACTTTATTCTCATATGGTTGAAAAAGATAGTGTGAACTTACAGAAAATATGGTCTCATTTTTGTTTCTGGAGCTTCTACCATAACCTCTATGGGAAAATCATGAGAAAACAGTTTTCGCTCAAACATGCTTCATAAAATCCCATCAGGGTAAAATCCCCTTAGAACACACCACAATTTCTAAAATTAGTATGGTACCATCAGAAAATACTTTATATTCCAACTAAAATTTGACATCACCCTTTATATGTCCTCCTTTTTGTGACCTAGCCAATCAGATCTCACCAAGAGATCTGTGCTTAGGCTTCGCCCAGATATACAAATTTGGATTTTGAACTACTGAACGGATTTACACCAAATAGTAAAGAGTGCTTTTTAGACCAAGAGCTACATTTCATCCAAATTTGGCATAATTCCGTCCAGCGGTTCTGCCTGCAGGTGTGTCTAAAGACTCTAATGGAATTAACATGGGAAATGCACTATTTTGACCCACCTTTATCTTGGCCCCTGCTCAACGCATCACCCCAAAACTGTCCAATCACAACAAGACCCTAGAAGAAGATTCGTCAAACAGCGCTAAATATATAGACAAGTCAAAAAACACTTTTTCTATGAAAACTAGACTTAATACGTAATGGGGACTGCCAGTAGGTAATATATATATATATATATACATATATATATATATATATACAGATAGATAGTGGCAGTCGCCACTAGGTAGTTATAGGTAGGATCATGTTTCCATAGACAAAAGTGCTTTTTGACTTGACTATATCTTTGGCACCATTTGACAAATCTTCAAGACTTTTTCCAGAACAAGTGCCTTGGTGATTTTTGTTGCACACAGATCATTCTGGGGTGATCTGGTAAGTGGGGGTTGAGAAAAAGGTGCTTCCAAAAAATGTGTGTTTCCCATGTTAATTCCCATAGAACCTTTAGACACGACTACAGCCCGAACCGCTGGACAGAATTACACCACATTTGGCAGAAAGCTAGCAGTCGGTATGTAGTTTGTGCTTTCACTTACTTGGTGTAAGTCTGTTCAAAAGTTTTTGAGAAATTTAAGGAAATTAAAACTTGTATACCTCTGGTGCGACGACTTCACAAATAATGATGAGCTCATGCAGGGAAAGGCACAGCTCTGATTGGCTGCCAACACTTCAGCCAGGAAGTGAAGTCAGCCATCTTGGGACTCAGCTTCAGCCGAGTCCCCCAAAAAAGTGGCAAAACAAGAAAAGGGGCCAGGGTAGAGACACTCTGACCCCTTAGCTCTGGTGCTGTCGTCCAAGAAGGACCTGCCAGGGAAAAAAACATTTTTTTCCATTAATCCACTAAATTCCCAACAAAATAAAAAACAAGCATGGGCTCCCGCTCTTGTTTTTATTAAAGCCCCTGGGTGGGCCGGGGTCCAGGGGTAAAGTAAAAAATAAGGAAAGGGTGCACAGGACTGCCCACCTGGACTTGCTGAAGTTCCAGGGACTGCCACTTCCATGGGGGGATTATTACATTCAAAGTGGGGGGGGGGGGTAACTTGGCCCCCCACAGCCAAGGAGACCATCACCTCCCTGGGGCTAAAATAGAAAAATTAAGTGGGTCTGTTTCAGACCCTCACAGCTCTGAGAACAGCCACCTCCACAGGGATTTATTACAAATCTGTGCGGAGTAGTGTGCAGTCCCTCTCAGCCCCAGGGACCACCGTTCCCCAGGGCTTCATTACAAATCAGTGCAGGAGGCACACAACCTCCTGCAGCCCTGGGGACCACCACCTCCCCGGGGCCTCTCATAAATCTGTGCAAGGTGTGCGGTGACCCTGCAGTCCTGGGAACTGCTACCTCCCTGGGGCTTCTTTGTATTTGTATTTAGGTCTTAAAATAGATAAAGGGAGGAGGTCCAATTTGGGGCCCTGGGGACCACCACCTCCCAGGGCTTTTGATGTTAGAAGGGGGCAGTGCAGCCCCCCTCATGGACCCTGTAATGGCTATGGGACTGTCACCTCCAAGTGCCAGCTCCTGCTGTGTCCTGGGGTGCCAACCCCTGGAATATAGCTGTTTGCTTTTACTTTGTGGGAGCTGACAGCTCCCACCGAGTAAAAGCAAACAAACTCTGCTTTCTGCAAGTGAGAGCTGTTAAACAGCTCTCACTTGCAGGTAGCAGAGTTTTCATCTATCTTCCCTGCACGCATATATGTATATATTTAGTGTGTGGGTGACTCGTTCTCAGCTTTCTACTCACCACTGTTATTCAGGAGAAAAATAGAATCAGTGTCTGAGTGGGTCTGTGATTGGTTGCATGAGTGGGTCTGGGAATAGGTATGTGAAGGACTGAATGGGTCTATGAGTGGGTGAGTGAGTGTCGGAGTGGGTCTGTGAGTGGGTGCATGCATGTCTGAGTAGGTCTGTGATTGGGTGCATGAGGGTCAGATGGGTCTGTGAGTAGATGTGTGACAGTCTGAGTGAGTCTGTGAATGGGTGCATCAGTATACGAGTAGGTCTGTGAGTGGGTGCATCAGTGTCTGAGTAGGTCTGTGAGTGGGTGCATCAGTGTCTGAGTAGGTCTGTGAGTGAGTGCATGTGGGTCTGAGTGGGTCTGTGAGTGGGTGCATGACTTTTTCAGTGGGTGTGTGAGTTTCTGAGTCGGCCTGACAGTGGGTGTCTGACTCTGAGTAGGTCTATGTGTGGGTGCATGAGTGTCTGAGTGCTTCTATGACCGATTGCTTTAGTGTATGAATGAGTCTGTGAATGATTTCTTAATTTTCAGCAATATTCGCAACATAACATGGGGGTGCCACGTTGAGCGTCACAACGTATTTGCAAATATCATGCATTGAGAAAAAAATCATTTTAAGGTCATAATTTGACCATCAAACACCTCTGTGTCACCCCCCTGGTGTCAAGGTACCTCCACCCTGACCCCTTACACCACTTTTTTTTTTTCAGCCCTGGAAATTGTGTCCCATAACCTAAAACGGCAAACGCAACTTTCTGGTCAGGTTGCCGCCAGCCAATCACAGCATTCCTGTTGGTGTGCATGATCACAAAATCTCTGTGATTGCCACAAAATTGTCACAACTGATCAGCATCCCTATATATACAAATGTATTTTCCATTAATATCTCAAAAACTACAGAACAGAGTTACACTAAATAAGAAAAAGCACAATATGCAAAACAAAATCTAGCTTTCTGATACATTTGGTATATTTCCATTGAGCGGTTCAGGCTGTAGTCGTGTTCAAAACTCCAATGGAAATTAACAATGGAAACACATGTTTTTTTAACCATTTTTCTCATGTCCTGGTTGACGGATCACCTCAAAACATTCCACATGCAATAAGAATGACCAGCACACTTTTTTAGGACATTTCATGAAGATTTGTCAAACGACGCAAAGATAAAGACAACTCAAAAATGCTTTTTTCATTGAAACATGGTCTTAACTATATCTACTTACTGGTGACCAGAAGGTTCAGCATTCTTTATGAACCCCACAATTTCTCCTACTGAGGAAGCACCAGACAAAGTGAGCATCTCTTCATCTACACAAACTACCAAAGGGGCAGCTACCTCAGTATTAAGCACATACAACTTAATATTATAACACACCCATATATTTTCTGGGATGGGAATAGCATGAACATTCAACCTGGTGTCACAATATTTGGCAATCATGTTCCAATATTTCTGTGAATCTTTGGCATTTGCGACCTCTCTTAAATTGATGCATTTTACATCACATCCCCTCCTGCGTTCTTGAGCTTTAAATCAACTTCCTACAAGATTAAGGTGATCTGTTTTGTGCTGTCTTATTTTATTATGGAATTTATTTCATGATTTAATGCTTCAATTTAGGATTACACTTTTTCAACCAACGAGGGCTATCAGATCTAGAGCTCAATTTACAATTTAAGGTCACAATATTCCTGGCTGTTCAAACGGAACAACCATTTGACTTGTTAAAGTCAATCTTAACCAGAGAAGAATTCCCAGGAACTAATTCCTGGAGATTAAAGACCCCAGTTGTGGATACTAAGCTGTGATCAATCATATCAGTTGGAAATGCAGTCAAATTCTCACAAGCCCCAACCATCTGAAAACATGCTATCACTTAATCAAGGAGAGTCTGGGGAAGTTGACTGAAAAGTAAAGGAGGCAGATTCACCCATTGGGGACCATCCATTCAGATTAGCTAAATCATACTTTCCAAGAGTTTCAAGTAATAGGAAACCTTGCTTATCTTAATTTTTTCTGGGAGCAGACTATCTGGAATGAACCATACTTCTTCTTGATCATCATTAGCATAAGTAGATGAGGCAGTTTTAGACACCTTTGCATTTAGGTTGCCCCTAATTATTACCAGAGAGTAATCTTCTGTAACATATATTTCATAAACAAAAGTGAAGAATGAATGTTCGAAAGGTTCCCGAGAAGAACATACATATTTTCTAGTAGAAAAAAGGAAGGACAGCCTCACATCTTGCCAAGGCATTTCAGGCAAATACACAGATTTGAGGGATGAATTAAAACTACCTTGTTCTAATTAATCAGGTTCTAGAGTAGAATTTTCCCCGTACTAGCATGCCCTCTTTCAGAACACCTTGCATTACAGGAAAATACAAACTAGCCAGCAGATGTAAACTCTGAACATGACCAGGTCTCTTGTAAGTTACCTCAATACCATATTATTTATAGATGAGGGGTGAGCATTATTCAAAGCATCCGCCATCCAGCTCCACTTTAGGAAATCATCCTTGTACTCAGCAGCTTTCAAAAGTACTATGGGACCTTCCACAATATTGATAACGTGTTCCCCCGCCCTAGTGAAATGCCTATATATTTAGGTTTCCCTTGTAAACAATCATTGTCATACCCCACCACAGCAACCCCTATTTGCTGATTTACTTTTGGGAAATTCCAGGGATCTCCAAATGCTTAACAACAGGAACAACATTGTTAGAAATGGGGTCTTTGGTTGGCAGTCAGGTTACCCCTTGTCCAAGCAAGGACCCTCACTCTAGTCAGGGTAAGTCACACACAATCCAAATTATCCTGTGCCCAGCCTCTGGCAGCTTCGCACTGAGCAGTCAGCAATGTGTAAATTATTTGTGCAATAAATCAAACAACAACACAGTATAGAACCACAAAAATACACCCCACAGTGCTTAGAAAAATATATAGTACTTATCTGGATGAATGCAGGTCAAAACGATTAAAATGCAATAAGTATGTGTTGAGATATCACTGTAAAAGTGATATAAAGTATCTTAAGTCTTTTAAAAGCAAAGGCCCTCATTACAACATTGGCGGTAAGTGCTGCTTACCGCCATGCTGGCTGCCGCCAACATATTGCGACCGCGGCGGTATACTGCTACTCGTATAATGACCCACACATAGAAATCTGCCACTATACATACACACACAAGTCTGCCAGCCCAAAGGTCAGTGATAAACTGGCGGTACCAAAACCCACACTGTTACGTCAACAGAAATACGCCCACAGCATCATGACCCACAAATCACTGCAATGGACATTTAACCGTGGTAAACCAAAGGCGGTACACATTGCCATGCTCAAAATACACACACACTAACAAAACAACACCACATTGGACAATTCAAAATACACACACCTGACACACATACACACACCACACCCACACACCCACACAATATAAAACATACACACACACTACCCACAACCCTTTACAACCCCAAAATTTTGTCAAGTGAGAGAGAAACAAGCCAGGAGCACCCAGTGAATCTGAGCCACAAAACACCATTACCCATACACCATCCACGCACCTCACAGCACAGACCCCAACACATCACCCCACACACCCTCACACATACCACTCACACTACACCCATGGCACCAAAAAGACACCCCAGGTTTTCAGAGGAGGCGATAGGGGTGATAAGGGTCATGATGGAGGAAATCATCCAGATAGAGCCACAGCTATTCGGATCACAGGTGCAGCAGACATCTATTGCAAGGAAGATGGAGCTATGGCGGAGAGTCGTGGACAGGGTCAACGCCATGGGTCAGCACCCAAGAACAAGGGATAACATCAGGAAGATGTGGAACGACCTACAGGGGAAGGGTGTTCCGTGGTTGCAAGACACCAGATAGCTGTGCAGAGGACTGGAGGTGGACCCCCACCTCCTCCCCCACAACTAACAACATGGGAGGAGCAAGTCTTGGCAATCATGCATCCTGAGGGCCTGGCAGGAGTAGCAAGAGGACTGGACTCTGGTAAGTCAACTCTTTACTACTTCTTTCCCCACCCTACCTGCATGCCATCACAAACAACAGCCCCTACCCACACCCCCATCACCCCACCACCTCACATATACCCCACCATCACAACCCACCCATCCTAATACCAAGCCCTGCATGCAACAACAATGCACGGACACCACTCACAGACCTGCACGGACACCCATCACCACACCATGCACACTAATGACACTCACTTAGCCAAACCAATCACAAGTCACACAAGCCAGAGCTGCCTTGCTAATAACAACCATAGAGGGAAACATACCCATGCACAAGATGGCACACACAGAAACAATAACACAGCATTTACATCCCCACAGGACCCCCACTCAACGTCACCGGAGAGGAGGTGCCCGTCACATCCAGTCCCCCCCAGACGAGGCCCACAGTGATGACAGCAGCTCTGAACGCCTGGATCACGTTGACCAACCTGGCCCATCAGGGACCTCTGGACAGCCAGTTACCCAGGCACAGTCCCAACACATCACAGAGCCTCCCCCCTCAGGACACACCACCACAGCACCCATCCAGTGGGCCCATCCTTCTGTCCCCTGGACACGTCAATCAGAAGTGTGTCCACCACTACAGGGACCCCAGGCAACTTCACAAACAGAGGACGCTCATGGACCTGGGGTAAGTGGCAGTGGGCACACGGTTCAGGGGACAGAGGCACAGGACAACAGGGAAGCTGGGAGGACTGCTGTGCGACGGGGGGACAGGCCCAGGGAACCGACTCTCCACAAGGCACTCACCAACATCCTGGGAGCATACCACCATTCCCAGGAGACCCTGGGCCATATACTGGCCAAGTTGCAGGAGACCCAGCAACTGCAGGAGGGACAGTACCTGGGGATCAGGGAGGACCTGAGGGACATCCACACCACCATGGTCACCATTGCAGTGGTGCTGACAGACCTGGCCAACACCATGAAGGAGGCAGTGGCACAGCAACAGGCACCTGACACTAGCCACACCGAAGAACAGCCCTCCACCTCCACCAACACTAATGGACAGGAGGCCCGCCACAGGAACAAAAGGCATCCAGCACCCCACCCCCTGCAGAAGGAGAACCACCCTGCAAATGGTCCCAACGATCCTGGCATAAGCCAGAGAACATTGCCAAAGACCCCCACCAGGAAATACGACTCTCCTGAGTGTCACCCTTGTGTCCCACTCTGTCACCCTGTCCACCTTGAACTGCCATTGCTCCCCTTCCTATGCCCCCTTGGACAATGCACCTGTGATACAAATAGACTGGACTCTACCCTTGACTTTCCTCCATCAGCAACCCAGCCCAGTGCAATACCCCCTCCACTTATTAGCACCTAAATAGACACCCTTGGAACAAAATCAAATATGGAGTCTGTCAATTGTTTGACAAATGTATTAGTTTTACAAACTGTAAACATTGCAATTCAAATGCACTGTCATATTTACATAGGTAGTGGGCAGCAGTA
This sequence comes from Pleurodeles waltl, assembly GCF_031143425.1. NCBI lineage: Eukaryota > Metazoa > Chordata > Amphibia > Caudata > Salamandridae > Pleurodeles > Pleurodeles waltl. The sequence goes on along the minus strand of NC_090451.1, from coordinate 444,707,968 downwards.
AACACACCAGGAGCCAGAGTGGAGCACAGAGATCAGAAAATAGAGATGTCAAAGGGTACAGTAAGTGGCCATAGAAATAGGGAAATAAGGCTGCTATGTACAATGTCCAACACAAAACTGCAATGGATGGTGAAGTTACAGTGTCTTACATGTGTGTCACTTGAAGTACTGTTGAATTAGTGTATTTCTGTTGTCCACATCTTCTTCCTCTGCCTCCTCTTCGTCACTGCCCAAAGGCTCCAGCACTGCCACACGATCATCCCCAAATCAAATCAAATCATTAACATTTATAAAGCGCGCTACTCACCCGTGCGGGTCTCAAGGCGCTCAGCCTCCTGCAGAAAAGGCACCTGGCATTGTAGCACCACTTTGTGGAACATGCAACATGCAACGATGATCTGGCACACCTTCTTGGGTGATTAATACAGGGATCCACCTGTCAGATGGAGGCACCAGAATCTGGCCTTCAGGAGGCCAAAGGTACGATCAATGATCCTTCTTGTTCGCTCATGTGCCTCATTGTAACGTTCCTCTGCCCTTGTCCTGGCATTCCTCCCCGATGTCAGTAACCATGAGAGGTTGGGGTAACCAGAGTCACCTGCAAATATCGAGGGATACCTGTTAGCCACACACTCACCCTTAGTGCCAAACCCTCACCCATATACCTACATCAACTGGGTGGGGACCATGGACTCACCTATTAGCCACACCCAGTGCCTCTGGAGTTGAGACATCACGTATGGGATGCTGCTATTCCTCAAGATAAAGGCGTCATGCACAGAGCCAGGATACTTGGCATTGACATGGAAGATGCACTGATCCGCCAAACACACCATCTGCACATTCAGAGAATGAAAGCTTTTTCTATTTCTGAACACTTCTTCATTTCTCCGGGGGGAGGGACAAATGCAATATGTGTACCATCAATGGCACCAATGCTTTTGGGGATATGTCCCAGTGCAGAGAAGTCAGCCTTCATTGTGGCCAAATCCTCCACCTGGGGGAATATAATGTTGCTGTGCATGTGTTTCAGCAGGGCAGACAACACTCTGGTCAGCTCATTTGAGAACATAAGCTGTGATATCCCTGATGCCATGGCCACTATTGCTTGGAAGAAACCACTTGCCAGGAAATGGAGCACTGATAGGACCGGCACTAGAGGGGGGATACCAGTGGGTTAGCAGGTAGCTGAGATCAGGTCTGGCTCCAATTGGGCACACAGTTCTTGGATTGTTGCCCTATCAAGTCTGTAGGTCATGATAATGTGCCTGTCCTCCATTGTCGCCAGGTCCACCAGGGGTCTGTACACGGGGAATGTCTCCATCTCATGTTCATCCTCAGTGGTTGAACTCAAGGGTGAAAAACGGTAAGCAGATGGTCATATTCACACATATTTCAACATTAATATGCAATTTTTGCTTTACAGAAACAGTATGTGAACTCTTAAGTCAGTTGATGTGCCAATGTCTGATGTGACACAGTTATGTGCCATGGCCTGTGACCCCTGAAATGGCGGCTGCCTGAACTGTGAGGCGGGACAAGTGGAAATGAGGTAATTCCACTGGCATTGTGCGCCGTTGCGGTAGGCGGTCGTCAACCGCCGCGCAACACCGAATTGGTTATCATTGGGCCCTATGGGTTCCAGTAGCCAATGGCGATGTACGCCGGTGGTGAGGGTACGCACCGCCGCGGATGTGATCACCATTTTCTATCTGTGCACTCACTTGCTACCTGGCCTTCAACAGGAGAGGACCTACACTGCAAGTGCTGCTGTGACCTGTGTCTGGAAGCGACAATAGCTTGAGTGTCTGGGGAAAGGGCCCCTGCCTTCACTTCGGAGGAGTTGGAGAGACTGGTGGATGGGTCCTACCCTATACCCTTTACTCCATGGTCCTCTAGACAAACAGGTGAGTACACTGTGAGCATGATGCGTGGGCCATGAATGTATGGATTGCTGTGTGTGTAAGCCTTGTGTAGGGAGGGCCTGAGGGGTCCTGGGCAGAGTGCTGAATGTATGATGGTCAATGTATGTGCGTAAGGGGATGGGGGATATTTTGGGCCATGAGTATAACAGTCCGGACGGTATGGCTAATACCTTTTCTGCTGATTTTTTTTTTTGCAGATCAGCGCCATTCAGAAAAATGTTATTTGTTGTGCCATCGCCAAGGAGGTGTGTACCCAGGGCGTCTTACACAGGCGGAGCACCGACTGCCGCAAACGGTGGGAGGACTTGCGCATCTGGGCAATTAAGACGGCGGAGGCCCAGCTGGGGCTGGCCTCCCAATGAGCAAGGGGTGCCCGTCGTACCCTGATCCCCCTGATCTTCTGCATCCTGGCCTATCCAGAGTGGGATGGGCACTTGAAGGCATCACAGCAGCCACAAGGGGGTGAGTACAGATTCACAATCATGACTTTGCGCACATTAAGGTATTACCTGGTGGGAGTTGTGGGCTGTGGGTGCCCCAAGGCCAGCGCGAACATGGCAGGGTGTGTTCACTGATGGGCAAGCTCAGATGCACTCCAACCCCAATAATGTTAGTGGACATCTACTACTGGGCAGAGTCCTCTGGGTTTTATGTGTGCAGCTAATGGCGTTAGGCATTGAACCCCATGGGCTGGTAACTAGCATTGCAACTGGTAGTGCATGACCTAGTGCATAGGGCTGTTCCCTGTGAGTTGTGTACGCCAACAGTAGTGTTGTTGCTGGCATTGACCAAGTGTATCCTCTGTCTCTCCCCCTCCTTTTTTGTTTTTGCACCCTGTCAATGTCTGCATTAGCATCATCTGCTAGAGGAGCAGAGGCACCAAAGACGGAGGGAGCTGCATGCCACATGGGCCTGGAGGCCGAATCCACCGACGGTGAGGGCACCAGTGGGACAGAGGGTGAGGGGAGCACCATGACGGAGACAGGAGGGGACAGTACAGACAGCGACACTTCCTCCGATGGCAGCTCCCTGGTGGTGGCAGACACCTCTGTGCCCACCCCAACTACAGGCACAGTCGCTACCCCGTACCAGCATCACCCTCTCAGCAGCCCCTCAGCGTGTTTTCCGTGCCCGCTCACCCAGGATGGTGGGCATCTCCTTTGCCCCAGCAACTCAGGCCCTGTGAGGAGGCTATTGACCTCCTGAGATCCCTCTCTGATGGGCAGTCAACCATACTGAATGCCATCCAGGGTGTAGCAGGGCATTTGCAACAAACAAATGCATACCTGGAGGGCATTCACTCTGGCGTGGCAGCCCAACCGAGAGCATTCAAGGCTCTGGCCAACTCACTGATGGCAGCCATTGTCCCATGTCTCCAGCCACCCCCCTCCAACTTCCTGCACCCAGTCCCAATCCCCTCAATCCCAGCCTATCCGAAGCACACCTTCAGACCAGCAATCACCTAAATTAACACACAGAAGTGGCTCAGGCAAACACAAGCACCACACTTCATCTCACAGGCAGTCAGACAAGCACCATCCACATGCAGACACACCAACATCCACTGCCTCCACTGTGTCTCCCTCCTCGTCCATCTCCCTCCCAGTAGCGTCTCCAATCGCAGCTGCATGCACTACATCCTCATCCACTACCTCCATCACCAGCACGCCTATCACTACACGCCCCTCGCTGGCAGTCAACACCCCCACATCCATGCACACGTCCCCTGTGTCCTCTCCCACTGTGTCTGTGCCCCCTCCTCCCAAAGTACACAAATGCAAGAACTCAGATACTCAACAGCCATCCACCCCACAACAGCATCCAGCCCACGCACTTGCACCCAAACACAGCAGATTGACACCTCCTACAACCACTCCCTCTTCCTCCACACCCAAACCTTCACCCTCTTCCCACCCCAGTGTCGCTAAGAAGCTTTTCCTCACCAACATTGACCTATTCCCTATCCCTCCCCCTGTCCTTCACCTCGGACCAGGGTGGCCAGAACCCAGTCCAGCGCCTCAGCCACCCAGTCCACGGCCACTGTGGTTTCTACAGCAACTGCAGGTGTGAGAGGCTCCAAGGAGTCACCCGTCAGCCCAGCTAGTGTGCCAGCACCACCTGCCACGGCCAAGAAAAGTCCGCCACCTAGCAAGGGCAAGAAGGGGACACCAGCTGGCAAGGGGAAGGAGGCACCACCAGCCAGCAAGGGCAAGAAAAAGACACCAGCTGGCAGAAGCAAGAAGGCACCACCATCTGCCAAGGACAGGAATGGGCACACAACACCCGCCATGGCACTTCAGCCTTTTCCGAGGCTGCAGGTAAAGGCCTGGAGGCTACCACCACCACTGCCAGCACCGCCACCTGCAGCGCAACTGGCATCCACTGAGCAGCCGTCACCGCCGGTGAGTAGTGTGTAGTAGTGACTACATGGGCTGCAGTGCATCCTGGGCCCAGCAAACACCTGTCGGTGTGACACACAGGTGAGAGACTGTGACCTTGCCCCATCCAGGATGAAGCACACTGGGCACAAGGCCCACTCCAGAACCAGTGGAAGAAGCCATCCATTCTGCCCCTCCTTGCCAGGATGAAGCACACTGAGCACAAGGCCCCCTCTAGAAGCATTGGAAGAACCCATCCACTAGAGAGACTGTGGCTTTGCACTCCCCAGGACCAAGCAGTGGGCAAACCACCCACTAGAGAGACTGTGGCTTTGCACTCCACAGGACCAAGCAGTGGGCAAACTACCCACTTGAGAGACTGTGGCTTTGTACTCCCCAGGAGCAAGCAGTGGGCATGGAGCCCCCTCCAGGCCAGTAGCGATGTACCATCTTCCAGCTGAGGAGCCCCCCATTCCCCGTCCCCCTGAGGTGCCTGTGTGTATTCGACCTGATGCCCATGCTGTGTCTCTCCATATTGAGGCAGGAGTCAAGTGTGGCCTTGGCCTAGGTGTTACGTCCCAGTGGGCCACGGACATTTTGGAGTGGGCATTGTCCCTCCTTTCGTATATATTTTATATATTGTACATACTGTTTATTGTTTGAACACGTATTTATCTCAAATTGTGCTATTACACTCATATTACTCCATACCTTTTGTCCTTGCGTTATTCCTAAGGGTTACTGGTTGTATATGTAATGCTGTTGCATCTGTGTGTATGGTGTTGGGGGTGGGGGTGGGATTGTTGTATGTCGCATGTGAGTGTCACTCTCTTTCCCCCCCCCCTTGTATGCTAGGTGCAGGGCTCACCGTGGTCATCTTCGTCGGCATTTATGTTCCTGGTTTGTGAGAAGGTACACCAGGATTGGGAAAAAGTGCAGCTCGGGCTCCATGGCATTGTGGTTCTTCCTTGAGTGTCGAGAGGTGAGTCGTTTCCCTTCAGTGTTATGTTTCCGCCATGCTTTTGATGGCGTTGGTACTGCCCCAGAAAAGCTGGTGGATAGGCGTGTTGTAATGCTGTGGGCAGTACGTTGTCTTCCGCCTGGCTGTTGGCTGTTGCCTCCACAGTTTATCACTGACCACCAGGGTTGTAATGAGGGCCTAAGTCTCTTTCAAGCACACAGTACCTGGTTTGTGTGCAAAATCTCCGCAAAGAACCGCCGAGGAGAAGATGTGTGGAAACAAAGGGGTGTGCATCGATTTCTCGGACCGCACACGGCGATGTGTCATTTAGTTTTCATGCAAGGATGGCTGTGTGTCAATTTCTGCCGCTCGGTCGTGGATCCTCTTCAGGTTGGGGGGTTTTCGGACGCCTCGGAGATGATGCATGGATTTCCTGCGCTGGCAGGACGAAGTCACAGGAGCTGCGTCAATTCGGTGGGTGATGCGTTGAATTATCTATTGCACAGCAGGCGCTGCGTCAATTCCTCTTTGGAAGTCAGGCTGCGTCGTTCCGGCTAAGCTGTGCGTCGATCCGGTGGGCAGTGAGTCAAATTTCCAGTCGCTACACTGGCGCTGCATCAATCTTCTCAATGCGAAGTCATGCTGCGTCATTCCAGTTCGGCATGCTGTGAAATTTTCAGCGCTGTGCATCATTTCTGGCAGCCTGTGCGTAGAATTTCACCACACAAGGAGTCCTTCTTGTAGAGATGAAGTCTTTTTGGTCCTGAGACTTCAGGGTACAGAAGGCAAGCTCTATCCAAGCCCTTGGAGAGCATTTCTTCACCACAGCCAGAGAGCAGCAAGGCAGCAGGGCAACAGTAAGGCAACAGTCCTTCACAGAAAGCAGATAGGTGAGTCCTTTGGGCAGCCAGGCAGTTCTTCTTGGCAGGATGCAGGTTCTGGTTCAAGTTTCTTCTCAAGGAAGTGTCTAAGTTGTTAAGGGTAGAGGCCCTGTTTAAATACCAAAATGTGCCTTTGAAGTGGGGGAGACTTCAAAGAGTGGCTTAGAAGTGCATAAGGTCCCCTTTCAGTTCAATCCTTTCTGCCAGAGTCCCAGTAGGGGGTGTGGCAGTCCTTTGTGTGAGGGCAGGCTACCGTCCTTTGACCTGTAAGTGTCATGCCCTTCACCCTCCCAGCCCAGGAAGACCCATTTAAAATGCAGATGTGTGCAAGTGGGGCTGAGTATCCTGTGTTTGGGGTGTGTCTGAGTGAATGCACAAGGGACCTGTCAACTAAACCCAGCCAGACATGGATTGTAAGGCACAGAAAGATTTAAGTGCAGAGAAATGCTCACTTTCTATAAGTGGTATTTCTAAAATAGTAATATTAAATCCAACTTCACCAGCCAGCAGGATTTTGTATCACCATTCTGGTCATACTAAATATGACCTTCATACTCCTTTCAGATCAGCAGCTGCCACTCAAACAATGTATGAGGGCAGCCCCAATGTTAGCCTATGATGGGAGCAGGCCTCACAGCAGTGTAAAAATGAATTTATGAGTTTTACACTAGCAGGAAATGTAAACTATACAGGTACTTGTCCTGCCTTTTGCCAACACAGCACCCTGCCCTATGGGTTACCTAGGGCATACCTTAGGGCTGTCTTATATGTAGAAAAAGGGGAGTTTTAGGCTTGGCAAGTACTTTTAAATGTCAAGTCGAATTGGCAGTGAAACTGCACATACAGGCCTTGCAATGGCAGGCCTGAGACAAGGTTGAGGGGCTACTTAAGTGGGTGGCACAATCAGTGCTGCAGGTCCACTATTAGCATTCAATCTACAGGCCCTAGGCACATATAAGGTGGCGCACAAAGTTCCTGTGACGAACGCGGTCATCACCCTGGCCCCAGCCAGCATGTTCAGCACAGACACTCGGCCCAGTGTCCCCCTCCCATGCTTCAGCAAGCACCAGCAGGGGGCCGAGAGCAGCGACGAGGCGGCCAAGAGACCCTACGACTGGGCCTGCACCAGCAGGTAGGTGCCGGCAGCCGTAGTCTGAGGGAGGGACATGGCCTGCTGTGCAGGAACATGGCACGTGGCGGAGGGCCTCTGGGGAGCTGCACTACCCAGTCTTGGGTAGACCAGATGCCCAGTTGTGGGTATTGGCACTGTCCATCCTTGAGTACTTGTTCATCGTGTGTCTGAAGTCCTCAGTTTTGTGAGGTCTCCTTTGACTGCATACTCCCAGCATTGACAAACCCCAGCGGTCTTGACATTAGTACCTCTTGGCTTTACCAGTGGTTTGTAGCAGCACTGTGGCGCATGCCCAGTGCTGTGTAGCATGTCTTGTAAAAACAAACAAAACAAGCATTTGCAATGCAACTCTTCTCGCGTTTGCTCATGTTAGAGCTGATAGCATTGTAAACTCCTAACCCGAATTTTCACTGGTAATGAAACCTATCGGCAAAAGTGCATTCATGTACGTAACCCGAAAAAGTGCAATTAACTGTGTAACAGGACCGATATTATGTAAAGCGCTCGACTTCTGCCAAACGAGATCGCGCTGGGAAAATAGAGAAAAAGTAATCCACAAGCCGGACAGAAAACAGCGAGCCTCGCATATTTTCTCTACTTGGTCGATGCGCTCGAGGTGGGCTATCCACCGGAAAAGGCATGACGTATGCATGCCTTCCACTAATGAAATCAAGCAGTTTCTAACAGGCAAGCCCACAAGCCAATGACAGACACTGACGTGACGTGGACAGGGCTCCGAGCCCTTTTTAATTACTAAAGCGACTCACTTAGCGAAACGCATGTGCAAGCGCATGCAACACAAGCTCAACCCTAAAAAGGACATTATGAGCGAGTATCTGGGTAATTTTGTAGCTCATCACACAAGTGCGCTCTTACAAAACCCAATAAAACGATACACACTTATTTGTTTTAATTCATTGACTCACACAAATGTGTACCTACAAAATGTCACAAGCTATTTTTCTAAGCTCACTGTAAACTGACAATAGGCCTTTTCGCCACCAGACTCTGGGCTATCTGGTAAACAAGACCTAAAAAGTGTTAGAAGCCCTTTCACAAGGACACTGGCAGCTGTACCCAACCTGAGGTTATATTGGACTGATGGAGGGGGGGGGCAGGAGGGATCCTTCTATCCGGGGCTCTGTATGGATGGAAGGAGCCTGTGGTGGTTTGTATTCGTGTTATGTAAGTGGTGGCAGATGGAGTCCTTGAGTGGTGTATCCTTGCTATGATAGGTTCCTTCCCTTGCTCCCCGAGTACCTTTGGGGTGTGTACACGCGTCCTCCCCTCCTGTGCGCTGCGGAATCACAGGGGGGCGGTGTTTGGCTGTTGTGCTTTTCGAGTGATTTGGGGGGTGGGGGGCGAGGTTCTGTCCTGTGCCCGGAGGGTCCTTGCTAGATTTTTTCCATCTTTGGGTGGGTAAGATTTGGACGCTCTCCCTCTCTCACCCTTTGTTGAAGGTTAATTATATTTTTCTTTGATTAGAGGAGAATTTTCTAAGCTTAGATTGTGCGGGTCTTTGAAAGCTGCAATTAGCATATTATTAATGACCCTGGAGGTTGCGCTCTGGTGGCTTGGGCTGTCATAGGCTGTTTGAGGGATGTCTGCTCTCGGGCAGGCTGTGCAGGTTGAAGGCTGCGTACAGTGTGCCTTCTATGCGTAGAGGCTGCATACAGGGTACAGAGGCTGGGCACGGGGTGCCTTCTATGCGCAGAGGCTGCGTACAGGGTGCAGAGGCTGGGCACGGGGTGCCTTCTATGTGTAGAGGCTGTGTACAGGGCGCAGAGGCTGGGCACAGGGTGCTTTCGATGCGTAGAGGCTGTCTACAGGTGCCTTCTATGTGTAGAGGCTGTGTACAGGGTGCAGAGGCTGAGCACGTGGTGCCTTCTATGCGTAGAGGCTGTGTACAGGGCGCAGAGGCTGAGCACGGGGTGCCTTCTATGCCGAGAGGCTGTGTACAGGGCGCAAAGGCTGGGCACGGGGTGCCTTCTTGCGTAGAGGCTGTGTACATGGCGCAGAGGCTGGGCACGGGGTGCCTGCTCTGTGCGCAGGCTGTGTACAGGGTGCAGAGGCTGCGCACGGGATGCCTGCTCTGTGCATGGGTTGTGCACAAGATGCCTGCTCTGAACAGAAGCTATGCACAGGATGACTGCTCTGGACAAAAGCTAATAATATACAGCTACGTTGGTCCATCCGGAAGCAATTTTTCATTAAGAAAGATCCGTTTTTGATCCATGCAGAGTTTGAATCCTACATTAATCATGCAGTACAGCATAACAAATAAGCAAAAAACAGAATTACTTCATGCAATAAAATATACAATGTTTAATTATTAGTTCCACAAAAAATAAAATATGGAAAGTGTTTCCAATCTAAATTCCCCTACCTCAAAAGAAAAAGAGGACAGCAAAATTGCCAAAGTTAAGTTCTCGTGATTAGAGACATAGAAAACAGCAATATATCTACAACACTTATACGAAAAAAGCTTCATTTAAAAAGCCTGTTGGTTGAACACTATACAATTAAATACATTTCATTTAATCTAGGTGGCATTCCCCCAATCCATATTGTCCTCTGATTGCCTTCGTAAACCAGTCCAGGCTAAAACAGAACCATCGCCGTTTCGACCCGACGCCAAAAATTAGGCCAACTCCAGGCTCCAAAGCAGGTCTTTATCAGGACTCAAAGATAAGAGGAATACCTATCATCAAAGATAAGGACAGAAATGTCCCATTTTAATATAATGTCACTAGAAGCATGTCGCCTATATTATTACTCACCTGTAGGATTCAGTCTATGCAATAAGAGAGGCTTCAACTTCAGGTATATATTCTTTCTAGACAATTCCAAAACTTCTTGTATCTGGTGAGAATAAACTAGTCGAATCAGATAGCCCTTCTGTCAATAGACTCCTTTTTTTTAATCCCACATTCCAATATCAGAAAAGCACTTCAAAGTCTCTTTCCTAGCACATGGGAACCTTTTTAGAATTCATCACTGTTCCAACAAGGATTGAAAGCAGGGCATCCATCCCTCTAGGAATGCATCCATTATCAATTCACTGTCCCAGCGTATTCCTTTGGATCCCTTCAAAGATTTCAACGGATCAAATGAGTCGCACAATATGATGTACCATGGTATTAAAAACTCAGGGTCCCTCTTTTGCCCAAATTCCTCAAGCACACAGAGGTCCCTTAAAATATCATTGTTTTTCCGAGATAAATCTCAAAATTTGACCTGTCATATAAACTCACACTGAATTAATTTAAATTACAAATTTCCTCCCCAACTCTGTTAATCTATGAGATAGGTTTCCAAAGTAACAACTACCATAACCTCACCTTAATTAAACAGCTTAAAGGCTTAATAAAGCTTAACAAAAATTACCAAACATTAAAAGAAAGAAATCATCACATCACTTCCCATGCTGCTTTTCAATAACCATTTTTAAGAAAACCACAAAGTCCAACACTGGCCGCTGTATCTCGGGAATCAAGACGCACCTCAAATGAAAAAGGTGGCCTCGAACCTCACTGTTCACCTCATACCGAGTGAAAATCGCGCTTAACTCAGTTAGCGTCCTCGTGCACGTTGTGCTACGATGTGATTGGAAAGAAAAAGCTGCGTGATCACGTCAATCACTCCCTACGAGGAAAATAACCCTCTAGGTTCCCCAGGACAAAAGCTGCACAGGATGAATGCGTGTATCTTTATGGATATCGCAGGCCAAGCGGACATGTAGTCGAGCGGTGCAGAGGATCAGAAGCAAAGATCCAGTCAACGAGTGTGTAGGAAAGCCCCTCTTGTTTGCATAGTTACCCCCACTTTTTGTCTCTTAGGGGGTCATTCTGACCTCGGCGGTAAAAGGCCCTTACCGCCAGTCAGAAGTCCGCCATTCTACCGCCGCGGCCGCGGTAAACCGCCACGGTCATTCTGACCACCAACTGTGAATCCGCCAAAAACCCGACATCCAAGGAAGGCCGCCTCATCAGCGGGCCGCGGAAAACTGGAGATGACCAAACATCCACCGCCACGCCAACACAAACACGCCCATGCCATTCTGACCCACGAATCCACGCGGCGGTCTTTCAACCGCGGTATTCCATTGGCGGTACACACCGCCACGCTCAAAATACACACACCATTACAAAACACAGCCACATTGGACAATTTGAAATACACACACCTGACACACATACCAACAACACTCCCACACATCCAATCAACTATAAAACACACACCCACATCACCCACAAACCCCCACTAGTTGGAAATCGGAGAGAAGGCGAGATAGAGAGAGAGATAGAGAGAGCGAGCACAGCAATAGAAAACCCCAACACACACAGGAACCCAACCTCATCAACCATACCACATACACGCACACATCACCACGCACATCACCACAAACACCACCCCACACATCATCCACACCGCCCCATGGCACCACAAAGACACCCCAGGTTCTCGGACCAAGAACTCAGGGTCATGGTGGAGGAAATTATAAGGGTTGAGCCCCAGCTCTTCGGCACACAGGTGCAGCACACCACTATAGCAAGGAAGGCTGAGATATGGCAAAGGATCGTAACGCTGTGGGACAGCATCCCAGAAATCGGGAAGATATCAGAAAACGATGGAACGAGCTACGGGGGAAGGTGCGCTCGATGGTGTCGCGACACAACATCGCTGTGCAGAAGACTGGCGGCGGACCCCCACCCACTCCACCCCAATTCACAGCATGGGAGCAAGAGGTAGTAAACATCATGCATCCTGATGGCCTCGCTGGAGTACACGGAGGAATGGACTCTGGTAAGTCGAATCTCAACTACTTCACCCCCCCAACCACCAGCATGCCAACCCCCCCCTCACCCCCAATCTCAACCCCCCAGCACACAACCTCCCTGCCAATGTCTCACCAGCACAACCCCCCCTAAACCACACCAACCCCTGAATGCCAACACAAACCATAGACAGCCACCACCAAAGCATGACCATTGCACATACCCATACCCCCCCCCCCAACCACCCTCACAACACCTCCCACAAGGGAATGCCAGCACTGGGGGACAAGGGCACTCAAAATGCACGCCGTGGCACACACAAAAGCAATAACCATACTCCTTTACCCCTGCAGGGCCCGAACGCCAACACACCGCCACGGAGGGTCCAGATTTGTCCATCCCACCCCTAAAACAGGCCCCCAGAGAGGACAGCAGCTCTGTCGACCTAGAACCTGATGACCAGCCCAGACCATCGGGGACCTCTGTACAGTCGGTTCTCCACACACAGACACAGGCCACAGCAGACCCAACCCCCTCTGGGAACACCAGCACAGCTCCCACCCAGCGGGCCCATGCCTCTGTCTCTAGGACGCGTCAATCAGCGGTGTGTCCGCCACTACAGGGCACCCAGGCTGACCCAACACCCCAACAACAACAGGGACCTGGGGGCAGTGGTAGTGGGCACACCGTCCAGGGGACAGAGGCCCGGGGAAACAGGGCAACTGGGAGGGCTGCTGTGCGACAGGGGGGGGGAGGACAGGCCCAGGGAACCCACTCTCCAAGAGGCCCTCACCACCATCATGGGAGCATACCATCACTCCCAGGAGACGATGGCGACGGTACTGGCCAGGTTCACCGAGATCCAGGCACAGCAGGAGGAACGCTACATGGGATTCAGCAATGAACTCAGGACCATCGCTACCGCTATGGGGACCATAGTCCAGGCCCTCAACCGGATAGAAAACACATTGCGGGACCATGTGGCACCACAAAGGGCCCCTGTCACTAGCCAGGAACAGCCTACCACCTCCGCCGGCGCTAGTGGTCAGGAGGCCCCCACAGAACGACAGGCCACCAGAACCCCACCTCCTGCTGAAGATCAACCACCCCGCAAGAGGAACCTGAGATCACAAAGGAAGACAGAGTAGGATGCCAAGACCCCCGCCAGCATAAGACACCCCCTGATGTCATCCCACTGTCCCACAGTGTCACCCTGTCCAACCTTGAACTGCCCCTGCTCCATCCTTCCACAGGCATATGGAATAAGCACCTGTGAAAATGAGAACTGGGCTCTGCCATGGACATCACTCCACCCTCACCCATCACCGTTTAATATCATGTACCAATATCTAGCACTAAAAATAAATCACTCATTGCACTGAAATCATTCAGGAGTCAGCCTGTATAATTTACAAATGTATAACACATTACTGAGCAATAATGTTCTGTTATTCTTGTGATGACAACATACCGATGTCAATAAGCCTTAGTCCATGGGCTAACCAAGCAGAAGTCACGCAGTGGGTCATACAGCACTGAAAAGGGAAGGGAAAATCAAACATCAGTTTAAAAGAACTGGGGGGAAATACACAAAGTAAAGATGCAGGGGGCTTTCAGTAAATGTTAAATGACGTGATTGAATCTTACCTGTGTGCTACTGAAAATACTGTTGGATAACTCTGTCCCTGTTGTCTGGGTCGTCCTCTTCGTCTTCCTCCTCTTCACTCTCCGCAGGCTCCACAGCTGCTTCAACACCACCATCTGGACCATCCTCCTGCAGGAAAGGCACCTGACGTCGCAATGCCAGATTGTGAAGCATACAGCAGGCCACGATGATCTGGCACACCTTCTTTGGTGAGTACATCAGGGATCCCCCTGTCATATGCAGGCACCTAAACCTGGCCTTCAGGAGGCCAAAGGTTCTTTCTATGATCCTCCTAGTTCGCCCATGGGCCTCATTGTACCGTTCCTCTGCCCTGGTACGGGGATTCCTCACTGGGGTCAATAGCCAAGGCAGGTTGGGGTAACCAGAGTCACCTATTAGCCACACACGTTGTCTCTGTAGCTGTTCCATCACATAAGGGATGCTGCTATTACGCATCACATACGCGTCATGCACTGACCCAGGGAACATGGCATTCACATGGGAGATGTACTGGTCAGCCAAACAGACCACCTGGACGTTCATAGAATGGTAACTTTTCCTGTTTCTGTACACCTGCTCATCGTCTTTTGGGGGTACTAAGGCCACATGGGTCCCATCAATGGCACCAATGATGTTGGGGATATGTCCAAGGGCATAGAAGTCACCCTTCACAGTGGCCAAATCAACCTCCTCAGGGAATACAATGTAACTCCGCATGTGTTTCGTCAGGGCAGACAACACTCTAGACAAAACTTTAGAAAACATAGGCTGAGACATTCCAGATGACATGGCCACTGTTGTCTGGAATGAGCCACTTGCCAAAAAATGGAGGACTGACAGAACCTGCACTAGAGGGGGAATTCCTGTGGGTTGGCGGATGGGGGACATCAGGGCTGGCTCCAGCTGGGCACACAGTTCATGTATAGTGGCACGGTCAAGTCGGTATCGTAGTATGATGTGGCGTTCTTCCATTGTCGACAGGTCCACCAGCAGTCGGTACACGCGAGGATTCATCCTTCTCCTCGCAAGTCCCAGCGGACGGTGCCTAGGAAGGACAACATGGAGCACAGAGTCAAGCTAATCACTGGTACGTTCACCACAGCTTGCATAGCACACGGTTATCTATGTATTGAAAGGCGTGTATGTGTGGCAAAGCAAGGCCTAGGCCTGTGTGACGCAGTACAAATTATGCCATGTGGGCACTTGAAATGGCGACTGCCTGACCTGTGAAGTGGGACAATGGGATGTGAGGTCAATGCGCTGGCGGGGCACACCGTGGCGGTAGGCAGTCGAAGACCGCTATACGAAGCCGCATTGGTTAACATTGAAGCCTATGGGTTTCAGGAGCCAATGACGAGGTGCGCCGGCGGTCGCGGTACGCACCGCCGCGGTACGCACCGCCGCGGGCGTGACCGCCATTTTCTATCTGCTTAATCACTCGAGACCTGATCATCCACAGGAGAGGACCTATACTGCAAGTGCTGCTGTGACCTCGGTCTGGAAGTGACAATGGCTGCTGCGACTGGGGAAAGGGCCCCTGCCTTCAGTTCCGAAGAGTTGGAGAAGCTCGTGGATGGGGTCCTCCCCCAGTATGCGTTACTCTATGGTCCTCCAGACCAACAGGTAAGTACACCGGGTGCACATGGAATGGGCGATGCCTGTGTGGAGTGGGGTGGATGTAAGTTGGTGGGGTGGGGGGGCGAATGAGGAGTGCAACGCACGACAGATGAGAGCATGTGCAATATGGCAAGGTTGGAGAGGGGGGGTCAATCGCATCTAACATACAGTACATTGATGAATGTTTCCTTCCCACCCTGTACATGTCAAATAGGTCAGCTCCCATCAGAAAGTGGACATTTGGCATGCCATCGCCAAGGAAGTCCGGGCCCTGGGAGTCCACGTCAGACGGGGCACCCACTGCCGCAAGAGGTGGGAGGACATCCGCCTCGGGACCAGGAAGACCGCAGAGTCACTGCTGGGGATGGCCTCCCAACCTAGGAGGGGTGCCAGTCGTACCCTGACCCCCCTGATGTCCCGGATCCTGGCGGTGGCCTACCCTGATTTGGATGGGCGCTTGAGGACATCACAGCAGACACAAGGGGGTGAGTATCAGCACATTCTGCTATCTTTCTGCGCAGTGGAGGCGTCTGGGTGGGGGAGGAGGGTTGTGGGTGACATTAGGCCAGGGCGCTTTCTGTAGTGTAGTCCTCTCCTTTAGGCATGGCCCTGTGATCCCGGACCCCACCTCTGTAGGGTGACAAGTACAGCCATCGATGGTCCAGCATTACACATGTGCGCGTTTGTCGTCTCTAGACCTGTTGTCCTAGTCAGAAGTACTGAGTAGTGTACCCCGAATGCGCGGCTTAGTGCATGAGGCTCCTGTGTCTGTCCTCTCCACCAACGGTGTTGACATTGCATGCACTCAACCTGGTCTTCGTTTTTCTCCCCCCACCCTTCTTCTTCATCTTCTTGTGCATGTGTGCATTAGCATCATCAGGCGGAGGAGATTTGGCATCGGAGCACGAGGGAGCTGCAAGTCACAAGGCCCCGGTGGGCCCAGGAACAGACACCGAGGGCACCAGTGATCCGGAGGGCGAGGGGAGCACCACAACGGGGACCGGTGGTGAGACCAGCGACACCGACACGTCCTCGGATGGGAGCTCCCTAGCGGTGGCGGCAACATCCGGGCCCCCCGCCTCTACAGGTACAGCCGCCACCCAGCGCACCAGCCCCGCCCTCCCAGCAGCCCCTCAGCCTACGCTCCGTGCCCGCTCGCCCAGGAAGGCGGGTGTCTCCTTCGCCCCAGGCACCTCAGCCCCTGCCCCTGTCACCCCTGCTGCCCTCAGTGCGGAGGTCATTGACCTCCTGAGGACGCTCATTGTTGGGCAGACTACCCTTTTGAATGCCATCCAGGGGGTAGAAAGGGAGGTTCATCGGAGCAATGCCTACCTGGAGGGCATTCATTTGGGTCAGGCTGCCCATCAACGATCGTTCAATGCTCTGGCCTCAGCACTGACGGCAGCCATTGTCCCTGTTTCCAGCCTCCCTCTTCTGACTGCCTCCACCCTGTCTCTGTCTCCTGTTCCTCAGCCTATCCCATCCACACCATCAGACCAGCCTGCACACACCTCAACACCCAAGGGCAGCTCATCCAGACACAAGCA
Source organism: Pleurodeles waltl (assembly GCF_031143425.1). Lineage (NCBI taxonomy): Eukaryota > Metazoa > Chordata > Amphibia > Caudata > Salamandridae > Pleurodeles > Pleurodeles waltl. The sequence continues at coordinate 444,691,104 of NC_090451.1, read as the reverse complement.
CCACAGAACCCACAAGCATTCACCCAAGCAACACCCAGATGCAGACATTCCAACAGTCACTACCACCTCTGTGTCCCCCTCCTCCTCGGCTCCCTCCTCCCTCCCTGTGACGTCTACACTCACACCTGCATGCACACCACCATCAGCCAGTGCTTCCATCACCAGCACACCCTCCAGTCCAGTCCGCACACGTGCAGTCACCACCCCCACTGCCATTTACACGTCCCCTGTGTCCTCTCCCACTGTGTCTGTCACCCCCTCTTCCAAACCACACAAACCCAGGCAGCCACCCACCCAACAGCCATCCACCTCACCACAGCCTACAGCACCAGCACCTGCACCCAAAGACAGCACACCTGACTCTCCTACAACCACATCCTCTTCCTCCACTCCCATCACCACTTCTCCTACCCTTTACCTTGGTCCTAAAAAACTTTTCCTCGCTAATCTTAACCTCTTTCCCTCCGATGACCCACCCCCTCCATCTGCAAAGAGTCCCAAGAGCACCTCAGCCACCACCAGCCCAGCTTCGAGTGTCACTGTGGTGCATGGGTTCTGGAGTCCACCCTTTGCCAGCAGTGACACTTCGATCAGCAGCAAGGACACATCCAGCCCCCCCCAGGCAAGAGGACCAGGAAAGTAAAGGGCCGCCGTGAGAGGACTGACACGGCTGCCCCCAAGGAGCAAAGTTCGCCGACTTCACCAGCCACAACATCTAGGGGAGGCAAGGGCCCGAGAGCCCCATCTAAGGAGCGAAAGGGCAGCAGGGCGGAGAAGTCAGCCAGCAGGAGCGCGGAGCAGGTGGGCCCCACAAGCCCCATCCCGGGTGTTAGGGAGGACACCAAAGGGCCCAGGACTCCGTCACCGAAGGGTCCAGCAACATCACGGTCGGAGGGCGACTGAGCAGGGAGTCCAGGCCAGGTCATGGCTCCCTTGACTTACTGGATGAGCACCGCTGAACAGGGCCCCGCCGTGCAGAGGAGCACCGCTGAAGAGGGCCCCGCCGTGAAGATAGGCACAGCTGAACAGGGCCCGCCGTGCAGAAGAGCACCGCTGAACAGGGCCCCGCCGTCTCATGCACCGCTCCGCTGGGCCCCGCCGTCTCAAGCACCGCTCCGCTGGGCCCTTCCTGTCAAGCACTGCTCCGCTGGGCCCTTCCTGTCAAGCACCGCTCCGCTGGGCACTTCCTGTCAAGCACCGCTCCGCTGGGCACCGCCGTCTCAAGCACCGCTCCGCTGGGCCCCGCCGTCTCAAGCACCGCTCCGCCGGGCCCTTTCTGTCAAGCACTGCTCCGCTGGGCCCCACCGTCTCAAGCACCGCTCCGCTGGGCCCTTCCTGTCAAGCACCGCTCCGCTGGGCCCCGCCGTCTCAAGCACCGATCCGCTGGGCCCCGCCGTCTCAAGCACCACTCCGCTGGGCCCTTCCTGTCAAGCACCGCTCCGCTGGGCCCCGCCATCTCAAACACGGCTCCGCTGGGCCCCGCCGTCTCAAGCACCGCTCCGCTGGGCCCTTCCTGTCAAGCACCGCTCCGCTGGGCCCCGCCGTCTCAAGCACTGCTCCGCTGGGCCCCACCGTCTCAAGCACCGCTCCGCTGGGCCCTTCCTGTCAAGCACCGCTCCGCTGGGCCCCGCCGTCTCAAGCACCGCTCCGCCGGGCCCTTCCTGTCAAGCACCGCTCCGCTGGGCCCCCCCATCTCAAGCACTGCTCCGCCGGGCCCTTCCTGTCAAGCACCGCTCCGCTGGGCCCCGCCGTCTCAAGCACTGCTCCGCTGGGCCCTTCCTGTCAAGCACCGCTCCGCTGGGCCCCGCCGTCTCAAGCACCGCTCCGCTGGGCCCTTCCTGTCAAGCACCGCTCCGCTGGGCCCTTCCTGTCAAGCACCGCTCCGCTGGGCCCCGCCGTCTCAAGCACCACTCCGCTGGGCCCTTCCTGTCAAGCACCGCTCCGCTGGGCCCTTCCTGTCAAGCACCGCTCCGCTGGGCCCTTCCTGTCAAGCACCGCTCCGCTCTGCCCCGCCGTCTCAAGCACCGCTCCGCTGGGCCCCGCCGTCTCAAGCACCGCTCCGCCGGGCCCTTCCTGTCAAGCACCGCTCCGCTGGGCCCCGCCGTCTCAAGCACCGCTCCACTGGGCCCTTCCTGTCAAGCACCGCTCCGCTGGGCCCTTCCTGTCAAGCACCGCTCCGCTGGGCACCGCCGTCTCTGAACTGCTCCGCTGGGCCCTTCCTGTCTAGCACCGCTCCGCTGGGCACCGCCGTCTCTGAACTGCTCCGCTGGGCCCTTCCTGTCAAGCACTGTTAACGGTTCACTGTGCCCACCATGCCTCCTCCTTGACCTGTGGAGACTGTAATCCACCTGATGGACTGTGGCTTTGCACTCCCCAGGATGGCACAGTGGGCAAGCCACCCACTGTAGAGACTTGAGAGACTGTGGCTTTGCACTCCCCAGGATGGCACAGTGGGCAAGCCACCCACTGTAGAGACTTGAGAGACTGTGGCTTTGCACTCCCCAGGATGGCACAGTGGGCAAGCCACCCACTGTAGAGACTTGAGAGACTGTGGCTTTGCACTCCCCAGGATGGCACAGTGGGCAAGCCACCCACTGTAGAGACTTGAGAGACTGTGGCTTTGCACTCCCCAGGATGGCACAGTAGGCATGGTGGCCCCTTCGTGGATCTGGCGTCGTGGACTCATGTGGCTGTGGTGCCCCCCCCTTCCTTTCCCCCTGAGGTGCCTGTAGTTTTGTCATCAGATGCCCCTGCAGTGTTCTCTCCAAAGGACTCAGGTCTCCTGTGTGGGCTTTGCCCTTGTGTTGTTACACTTTGGCCTACGGACACTTCGATTTTCTTTTGATGTGCAGGACTCATTGCCTCGGTTATCCATTGCACTGTATATATAATTATTTTGGTATTGTTTTTTGGCTAGTTGACCAATACTTTTCAAAGCCTATATTGTACATAAATATTTTTGGTAATTTTAATTATGTCTTTGCATTTTTCCAGGGGGTTTGGGTGGTGTCACTGTGACTTGTTGCTCTGCATTGGTGTGTACATAGTTTGGGGGGGTGGGGGTCGCATATGTGTGTGCGCGTAACCTTTCCTCCTTCCCCCTCCCGTGTGTCGTAGGTGCAGTACTCACCGTTGTCTTCTGCACCGGCGTTCGTACTCGTGGTAGATGAGCAGGTAGACGAGAGCAGGTAGGATGTTTAATTCGGGTTCCATGCTGTCCTCCTTCCTCGTGGAGTGCGTAGAGGTGAGCGTTTTCCCGTTCGTGGTCTGTTTCCGCTGTGTTTTTATCGGCGGTGCTCCCGCCCCGGAAAAGGTGGCGGATTGGTGAGTTATGATAGTGTGGGCGGTACATTGTCTGCCGCCTGTCTGTTGGCGGTGACCGCCGCGCTGTTTGTCTGTACCGCCGTGGCGGTCGGAGTGTTAAGTTGGCGGGCTGTGTTGGCGGTTCCCGCAGGGTCAGAATTCCATTTTTTGGACCGCCAGCCTGTTGGCGGGTTGGCCGCCGCTTTATCACCGACCGCCAGGGTTAGAATCACCCCCTTAGTGTGCTTAGACTGTTTCAGTCTTATCCTGCTAACTAGCACCCCAGTGGCCTCTAAATGTGGTTGCCTTAGTACCCTTTTCACCCCACAGTTGGTATACTGATACACCCCTGTAAGTTCCTAGTACATGGGACTTAGGTACCCAGGACAGTGGTACACCAGGGATTCCCCATGGGCTGCAGCAGGTATTGTATCACCCATAGGAGCCCATGCAAACTGTGTCTGCAGGCCTGACATTTGTACCCTGCTTGAAAAGGTGCATGCACCTTTATCTGCACCAGGTCACTGCACCAGGTCATTGTAAGTCATACCTATGGTAGGCCCTTCGAGCCCAGAGGGCAGGGTGCAGGTCCCTGTGTGAGTGGGCACCTCTTGTCCCTACGAATTCCAGTTCCAATTCCCTGGACTGCGTTACTGTGTGAAAGCCATTTCAGCTGTGTACTGGCCACAGATCTACCTGTGGTCCAGCTACCTAATGGTAACTCCAAACCTAAGCATGTTTGGTATCAAACATGTCGAAGTCATACCCTAATACTGATGCCAGTATTGGTAGCATGATTCCATGCACTCTGGGGGCTCCTTAGAGGACCCCCATTATTGCTCTTACCAGTCTTCCAGGGTTTGCGGGCAGCCCACCCTGCTGCTGCTCCTCACACAGGTTCTGCCCTCCTGCTGCTTGACCAGCTCTGGCAGGGGAAGGCAGAACAAAGGATTTCCTGTGGGAGAGGGGTGCAGCCTCCTCTGCCTTGGAAATAGGTGTTACAAGGCTGGGGAGGGGTAGCCTCCCTACACCACTGGCTTGCTTTGAAGGGCACAATTGGTGCCCTCCTTGCATAATCCGGTTTGCACCAGTCCAGGGACTCCGTGTCCCTGCTCTGGTGTGAAACTGCACAAAGGAAAGGGTAGTGACCACTCCCTTGTTCGTCACCATCCCTGGGTTGGTGCCCAGAGCTCCTCCACATGGCCTCTTGAAACCAGGATGGGCAGAGGACCCTGGGAGCATCTGACTGGTCAGGTTAGTCAGATGATATCAGTGACCCCCTCCACAGCAACCCCCTCTGATAGGTGGTCACCTTGCAAAGTGACCCTTTTGGGGCTATTTAGGGACTCCCTTGCGGATGAGTCCCTAGATTTGGCGTGCAAGACTCCACCAGGACTCCTCTGCAACAACATCTTCTGCTCCTGGCCACTAGAACAGCTGCTGGACTTCACAGGAACTGAACAAGACTGCAACACCGAGACAACCTCTCCATGCAACATTGTTTCCGTGGCTCCTGTCAGCAATCTGCAACATTTCCATGGCTGTGTATCATCTGGCGTCTGCAAGATTTCAGCAACACCAAAGAAGCAAGAAAGAGTCTCCCTTGGAGTGAAGGAGTCACTCCCTTGCATCGGCAACGTCTGGCTGCTGGGATCTACTGTCCTCTGGATCTGCGAAGATTCTCCAACACAAGTGGTGGTTCTGAGGGATCCCCTGGGTCCTCTCTGCCTTCTCTCCAACCTGGGAGACGGTGAGCCCTTAACTCTTCCTCCATGATGGAATCCCTGTGCAACCGCGACTGTTGCAGCAACCAAGGCTTGTTGACTCCTGCTTCGAGGGATCTTCAGGCTCCAAGTAGCCCCAGCCCCCAGCACTCTACCTCTGCAAGAACAGTCTCCTCTGCTACTCCAGCAAAATGGGACTCCTCTTCAAGTGTGCTGCCTGGGCCTCATTGCAACTTAGTGTGCCTGCTTCCAGTGGGTTCCTTGTGGGGGCTTCGACTGCTTCTGCTGGCTCTCCTGTCTTCTGAGCGTCAACCCGGACTCCCCTTGAAGGGTTGAGTCCCTAGGACCTTGCTGGTCCTCTCCAGCCCTGCAAATCTTCTTCAGCTCCAACTTGCATTTTCTTGTGCTTGTTGGTGGTCTTCCTGACCACTAATGCGTCTGCAATCCGGTGACCATCAAAGGACAGCTCCTGGACTCTGCTGTTGTCCTTCATCCGCCACCGCCGACAAGGATCTTCATGCACAGAAGAGTGGGCATTGACTTCTGCCCCACCTGGACACTCCTCAAGGACTGGACTCTGTCCCCTTCTTTTACAGGTACTCTTCATCTGGAATCCACCGTTGGGTTTCACCGGCCTGGTCCTGTTCTTGCATTGTTTCTGGTTCCTAATTCTCCATGTTAGCCTGTGGCTGACCAGTTGCCTCTACTCTCCTGGTTGCTGGGAGTCTGTAGGTACTTACCTCTCAGGGTTCCATACTCCCCCAGCCCTTGGCTAACTACTCCATATCTTCTGGTGCGGGGACCCGTTTTCACATTCCACTTTTTTTGTATGTGGTTTTCCCCACCCTTTAGGGCCCTTGCTATTCCTAATGTTTTTATGTTAATCCTTAGTACTTACCTGTGTATATTTTGTGTGTACTTCCCTCTAGAGATGGGGGATTGCCTATAGAATTCTAGTTCACTGTTACTGTAATAAAGTACCTTTATTTTTGCAACACTGTGAAGTTCCTTTCATGTGTGATAGGTTACTGTGTGACTACTGACGTATTGGAAGTGCTTCATACTCCTCCTAGATAAGTCTTGGCTGCTCAGCACAGCTACCACTGGAAAGCCCTGGCTTCCTAGACGTTGTTACACTTAATAATAATAAGGGTTGCCTGGACCTGGTATAAGGTGCTAACACCATAGGTGTCCACCAAACACCAGGCCAGCCTCCTACAGAGTGGTTTCAGGGTTGTCTGGTTCTGAGAGTAGACGTAGACAGTCAATGTAGTGTGATGTGGTCTTTAAAGAGGCACATCTGAAACTCTTCCCTAAGTCGGAGTAGCATTGCCAGGTTCCTGAGGGATATAGCGATGTTGTTCAAGATCCCGGAACCTGCTGCCTTGTTTTTTTTACACTTATGTTGGAGTTCGGGGTGCCAAGGGTGCCCTAGTTCAGGTCAGAAAATGCCTTGTAGGGCAGAATGCATTTCGTAGCCTCTCTCACCTGATGACCACTTTCTATGAAGTATGGCATGGGTGCATCCTGCCCACTTCCACTGACCTTAGAATTAAGTTGGGCTTAATGGAACGAATTGTTTGATACCTTGCATGACCCACTTTGGTCGCACAGTCCAGAGTTAGCCCAGCTGATGGGTAAGCATGAAACTCTGCACTTGACAATTGAGCGACCACACTTTCCCACAATAAAAACAGTTCCATGCTTCCATTGTCAAAACATGTAAAGCTACGTGTTCTGCCCGTGGGATATGCTGCAGCCTGCTTTAGGACTCTGGAGGATTGCCACAGGGGTGACCTAGGTTGGGTAGTCTGGCTTTGGTATTGCTTTGAATGGCAAAGTTGAACCAGCAGTTAAACTGCTCTTCCAGCCTGCAAATGGGGGACCGGGAGTCCTGTTTTAATCATGTCCCACCCAGGGTGACACAGCCAGTGCTGCAATCCCTGTGAGTACCCTATAACTTAGTAGTGACTTACAGGTAAGGTGGCTCAGCCAGTTGGCTAAAAGTCACTTCGACATATGCGTTTGAGGGTCAGGGCACTGGCACTGAGGTCTGGTGAGCAGGTCTCAGTGCACTCTGAGGGGAAGTACCAGCAGCATTGGTCCAAAAACCTGGGGGCGACCATTCAAAAAGAAATATTTCCTTACAGCGAATAAGAGGAATTCTGCTTCGGCTGTCTCGAGTGTCCCATTTAAAGCTCCAACTATCCTTACATGTCCTGGATTGAACAATCCTTTTCATCTCTACATTAATTTAGAGAAATCATGCTTGCTTCATTAATCAATCAATTTGCTAAATACTATTCCTGATTAAGGTTGCATGTGATTGATATCTTTCCATTGAGCCCCCCCAAATATAATTAATGTTTTGGGGGTGTACATCGTTTATTGAAACATTCATCCTTTCTTAGTCCTTGATCAAATGTGAGCAGCATGATCATTCTGCGTTCCTTTGCTGTGTGCCCAAGGAAGGGGGTCTAATTGGATAGAATCTGATACTATGATGCAGTGTAAACTTCTGCCATTTCTACCAAACATCGCCCCAAGAGCTGGAACCTTTGTCTTTACTACTGAGGTTTAAGCTGAAACCTGTCTTGTCTTGTGTGTCGCGCCTGGGCCTCGTGGTAATTTCCCAAGTTAGTAACATCCATGCTGCCCAGCACTCTGAGCACAACTGACCATCTCAGGCAGTGCCACCCTGAAGACTTCCATAAAGCACGTCACATTGGGTGGATACAGCCAGGTTTACTGACACATCAGACGATGAGTAGTGCCACCCTGCAGACTCCCATGATGCATGCCACCTAGGGCAGAAGCTGCAGCCAGGAATAATGAGTAACGCACTAGACTATGAAGTGTGCCCAGCCTGCTGGCTTTGTGGAGCATCAGAAGATGTGCTTCTCCTTCCAGGGGATAGAATCTTCTTAATGTACTAGAGTTGCACGCACTTGGGCTTCTTTTGTTGTGCTTCGTGTATTCAAGTGTAGCGCCTTGCAGCAGAATCTGGGTACAGTTCACGAGCTAAGGAAAGAGTCTGCACATGGGCTCTCTGCTCTTCACGACCCTATGTGCGAAATACCCACCCTTCAGTGGTCTGCAGGAGGGAGAGGCACAAAGCATACCATCTCTGCTGCAGAGCGCGGAGGCTGTGCACCACTGTGGCTGCTCAGGCCATCAGCTTTGTGCCATTCTTCCTCTCACCGTACTGATGCTGGCCAGATAAAGGATGTGCAGTGGTGCAGCTGCTCATGCCAAAGGCCGTGCAGTACACTCCCTCTCACCATAGTGATGCTGCCCAGATAAAGGATGTGTGCACTAGTGCGACTGCTCAGTCTTCCTCCCATTGTGGGGATGCTGGTTGGATAACGGATGTGTGCACTGGTGTGGTTCTCACAGTCTCCCTCTCATTGTGGTGATGCTGGTTGGATAACATGTGTGCACTGGTGTGGTTCTCACAATCTCCCTCTCATTGTGGTGATGCTGGTTGGATAACAGACGTGTGCACTGCTGTAGTTCTCAAAGTCTTCCTCTCATTGTGGTGATGCAGGAGGATAACAGATGTGTGCACTGGTGTGGTTCTCACAGTCTCCCTCTCATTGTGGTGATGCTGGGCGGATAACGGACGTGTGCACTGGTGTGGTTCTCACAGTCTTCCTCTCATTGTGGTGATGCTGGTTGGATAACGGATGTGTGCACTGCTGTGGTTCTCACAGTCTTCCTCTCAATGTGGTGATGCTGGTTGGATAACAGATGAGTGCACTGGTGTGGTTCTCACTGTCTCCCTATCATTGTGGTGATGCTAGTTGGACAACAGATGAGTGCACTGGTGTGGTTCTCACAGTCTTCCTCTCATTGTGGTGATGCAGGAGGATAACAGATGTGTGCACTGGTGTGGTTCTCACAGTCTGCCTCTCATTGTGGTGATGCTGGTTGGACAACGGATGAGTGCACTGGTGTGGTTCTCACAATCTCCATCTCATTGTGGTGATGCTGGATGGATAACAGTAGTGTGCACTGGTGTGGTACTCACAGTCTCCCTCTCATTGTGGTGATGCTGGTTGGATAACGGATGTGTGCACTGGTGTGGTTCTCACAGTCTTCCTCTCATTGTGGTGATGCTGGTTGGATAGCGGATGTGTGCACTGGTGTGGTTCTCACAGTCTTCCTCTCATTGTGGTGATGCTGGTTGGATAACGGATGTGTGCACTAGTGTGGTTCTCACAGTCTTCCTCTCATTGTGGTGATGCTGGATGGAGAACAGATGTGTGCACTGGTGTGGTTCTCACAGTCTCCCTCTCATTGTGGTGATGCTGGTTGGACAACGGATGAGTGCACTGGTGTGGTTCTCACAATCTCCCTCTCATTGTGGTGATGCTGGTTGGATAACAGGTGTGTGCACTGGTGTGGTTCTCACAGTCTCCCTCTCATTGTGGTGATGCTGGCTGGATAACAGATGTGTGCACTGGTGTGGCTCTCAGACTACCTCTCATTGTGGTAATGCTGGTTGGATAACAGATGTGTGCACTGCTGTAGTTCTCAGTCTTACTCTCATTGTGGTGATGCTGGTTGGATAATTGATATGTGCACTGATGTGGTTCTCACAGTCTCTCTCTCATTCTGGTGATGCTGGTTAGATAACAGGTGTGTGCACTGGTGTGCTTCACTTTCTCCCTCTCATTGTGGTGATGGTGGCCGGATAATGGATGTGTGCACTGGTCTGGTTCTCACAGTCTCCCTCTCATTTTGGTGCTGCTGGCCGGATAATGGATGTGAGCACTGGTGTAGTTCTCAGTCTTCCTCTCATTGTGATGATGCTGGTTGGATAACAGATGTGTGCACTGGTGTGGTTCTCACAGTCTCCATCTCATTGTGGTGATGGTGGCTGGATAATGGATGTGTGCGCTGGTGTGGTTCTCACAGTCTCCCTCTCATTTTGGTGCTGCTGGCAGGATAATGGATAAGAGCACTGGTGTAGTTCTCAGTCTTCCTCTCATTGTCGTGATGCTGGATGGATAACAGATGTGTGCACTGGTGTAGTTCTCAGAGTCTGTCTCTCATTGTGGTGATGCTGGTTGGATAACAGATGTGTGCACTGGTGTGGTTCTCACAGTCTCCCTCTCACTGTGGTGATGCTGGTTGGATAACGGATGTGTGCACTGGTGTGGTTCTCGCAGTTTTCCTCTCATTGTGGTGATGCTGGTTGGATAATGGATGTGAGCACTGGTGTAGTTCTCAGTCTTCCTCTCATTGTGATGATGCTGGTTGGATAACAGATGTGTGCACTGGTGTGGTTCTCACAGTCTCCATCTCATTGTGGTGATGGTGGCTGGATAATGGATGTGTGCGCTGGTGTGGTTCTCACAGTCTCCCTCTCATTTTGGTGCTGCTGGCAGGATACTGGATAAGAGCACTGGTGTAGTTCTCAGTCTTACTCTCATTGTCATGATGCTGGTTGGATAACAGATGTGTGCACTGGTGTAGTTCTCAGAGTCTGTCTCTCATTGTGGTGATGCTGGTTGGATAACGGATGTGTGCACTGGTGTGGTTCTCACAGTCTCCCTCTCACTGTGGTGATGCTGGTTGGATAACGGATGTGTGCACTGGTGTGGTTCTCGCAGTTTTCCTCTCATTGTGGTGATGCTGGTTGGATAACGGATGTGTGCACTGGTGTTGTTCTCACAGTCTCCCTCTCATTGTGGTGATGCTGGTTGGAAAACGGATGTGTGCACTGGTGTGGTTCTCACAGTCTTCCTCTCATTGTGGTGATGCAGGAGGATAACAGATGTGTGCACTGATGTGGTTCTCACAGTCTGCCTCTCATTGTGGTGATGCTGGTTGGACAACGGATGAGTGCACTGGTGTGGTTCTCACAATCTCCCTCTCATTGTAGTGATGCTGGCTGGATAACAGATGTGTGCACTGTTGTGGCTCTCAGACTACCTCTCATTGTGGTGATGCTGGTTGGATAACGGATGTGTGCACTGGTGTGGTTCTCACAGTCTTCCTCTCATTGTGGTGATGCTAGTTGGATAACGGATGTGTGCACTGGTGTGGTTCTCACAGTCTTCCTCTCATTGTGGTGATGCTGGTTGGATAACGGATGTATGCACCAGTGTGGTTCTCACAGTCTTCCTCTCATTGTGGTAATGCTGGTTGGATAACGGATGTGGGCACTGGTGTGGCTCTCACAGTCTCCCTCTCATTGTGGTGATGCTGGTCGCTCCCCCTCTGCAATCTTCTTCTGTGTTCTTCTGTTCTTCTCTTCTGTTCTTCTGTTCTTCCCTTCTGTTCTTCTGTGTTCTTCCGGTCTTCTGTGTTCTTCTTCTCTGTTCTTCTCGGTGCTTCTGTGTTCTTCTTCTCGGTTCTTCTGTGTTCTTCTCTGTTCTTCTCTGTTCTTCTCTGTTCTTCTGCTCTTCCGATCTTCTGTCTTCTGTTCTTCTGTCTTCTGTTCTTCTGTTCTTCTGTTCTTCTGTCTTCTGTTCTTCTGTCTTCTGCTCTTCCGGTCTTCTGTTCTTCCTGTCTTCTGTTCTTCTGTCTTCTGTTCTTCTGTCTTCTGTTCTCCTGTCTTCGGCTCTTCTACCTCCTCCGTCTTCTTCCCCCGAGCCTGCCCTCCTGCTCCTTCCTCATCCCCCTCCCTCACTCGCCTCCCCCTCTCTCACCCCTAGCTAACCCGTTCGCTATCTACCTCCCTCACTCCTCCTATCTTCCTATCTCTCTAGCTCCCTATCTCACTATCTAACTCCCCCACTCTCCACCTCCTCCTACCTACCTATCTGTCTATCTATCTATTTCCCTATCTATCGACTTCTCTATCTATTTTCTCTATCTATTTCTCTATCTCTCCCCCCTCCCGCCACCCCCTCTACTACCTATCTCCCTATCCTCTCACTCTACCTCTCTCCCTCACCCACCTCTACAACCCCCCCTCCCCTATCTTCACAACCCTACTCCTATCTCTCTCCCTAATCTCCAAACCTCCTAACACTCACCCTCCTCCACCCTAAACCCCCTCCCCCAGCTCCTCTCACTCTACCTGTCCCCCCCCCCTCCCTCGCGCTTTCCCGCCGCGACCTCCTGCACGCCCCCGCCCCCCAGCTCCCATTCGCCCCCAGCTGACCCCTCCCCCCCCCCCTACCTCTTATGGCGGCCGCTGCGCGACAGTGGTAGCGACCCTTGACCCAAGGGTAGGTCGCTCCCCCTGCCGCTGCAGCTCCTCCAAGTTCCCGAGTTCATGTGTTCCTGAGACCCACCTAACTGTAAGTACCCCCCTCCTCCCAGCCCCTAGCCCTGCCCCGCGCCACTCACCTTCTCTCCTGCTCCTGCTTCTTTTCCTCCTCTCTGTCTCTTCCTCCTCGCTCCCCCTCTGCAATCTTCTTCTGTGTTCTTCTGTTCTTCTCTTCTGTTCTTCTGTTCTTCCCTTCTGTTCTTCTGTGTTCTTCCGGTCTTCTGTGTTCTTCTTCTCTGTTCTTCTCGGTGCTTCTGTGTTCTTCTTCTCGGTTCTTCTGTGTTCTTCTGTGTTCTTCTGTGTTCTTCTCTGTTCTTCTCTGTTCTTCTGTCTTCTGTTCTTCTGTTCTTCTGTCTTTCTGTTCTTCTGTCTTCTGCTCTTCCGGTCTTCTGTTCTTCTGTCTTCTGTTCTTCTGTCTTCTGTTCTCCTGTCTTCGGCTCTTCTACCTCCTCCGTCTTCTTCCCCCGAGCCTGCCCTCCTGCTCCTTCCTCATCCCCCTCCCTCACTCGCCTCCCCCTCTCTCACCCCTAGCTAACCCGTTCGCTATCTACCTCCCTCACTCCTCCTATCTTCCTATCTCTCTAGCTCCCTATCTCACTATCTAACTCCCCCACTCTCCACCTCCTCCTACCTATCTGTCTATCTATCTATTTCCCTATCTATCGACTTCTCTATCTATTTTCTCTATCTATTTCTCTATCTCTCCCCCCCTCCCGCCACCCCCTCTACTACCTATCTCCCTATCCTCTCACTCTACCTCTCTCCCTCACCCACCTCTACAACCCCCCCTCCCCTATCTTCACAACCCTACTCCTATCTCTCTCCCTAATCTCCAAACCTCCTAACACTCACCCTCCTCCACCCTAAACCCCCTCCCCCAGCTCCTCTCACTCTACCTGTCCCCCCCTCCCTCGCGCTTTCCCGCCGCGACCTCCTGCACGCCCCCGCCCCCCAGCTCCCATTCGCCCCCAGCTGACCCCTCCCCCCCCCTCCTACCTCTTATGGCGGCCGCTGCGCGACAGTGGTAGCGACCCTTGACCCAAGGGTAGGTCGCTCCCCCTGCCGCTGCAGCTCCTCCAAGTTCCCGAGTTCCTGTGTTCCTGAGACCCACCTAACTGTAAGTACCCCCCCTCCTCCCAGCCCCTCGCCCTGCCCCGCGCCACTCACCTTCTCTCCTGCTCCTGCTTCTTTTCCTCCTCTCTGTCTCTTCCTCCTCGCTCCCCCTCTGCAATCTTCTTCTGTGTTCTTCTGTTCTTCTCTTCTGTTCTTCTGTTCTTCCCTTCTGTTCTTCTGTGTTCTTCCGGTCTTCTGTGTTCTTCTTCTCTGTTCTTCTCGGTGCTTCTGTGTTCTTCTTCTCGGTTCTTCTGTGTTCTTCTCTGTTCTTCTCTGTTCTTCTCTGTTCTTCTGCTCTTCCGATCTTCTGTCTTCTGTTCTTCTGTCTTCTGTTCTTCTGTTCTTCTGTCTTCTGCTCTTCCGGTCTTCTGTTCTTCTGTCTTCTGTTCTCCTGTCTTCGGCTCTTCTACCTCCTCCGTCTTCTTCCCCCGAGCCTGCCCTCCTGCTCCTTCCTCATCCCCCTCCCTCACTCGCCTCCCCCTCTCTCACCCCTAGCTAACCCGTTCGCTATCTACCTCCCTCACTCCTCCTATCTTCCTATCTCTCTAGCTCCCTATCTCACTATCTAACTCCCCCACTCTCCACCTCCTCCTACCTACCTATCTGTCTATCTATCTATTTCCCTATCTATCGACTTCTCTATCTATTTTCTCTATCTATTTCTCTATCTCTCCCCCCCTCCCGCCACCCCCTCTACTACCTATCTCCCTATCCTCTCACTCTACCTCTCTCCCTCACCCACCTCTACAACCCCCCCTCCCCTATCTTCACAACCCTACTCCTATCTGTCTCCCTAATCTCCAAACCTCCTAACACTCACCCTCCTCCACCCTAAACCCCCTCCCCCAGCTCCTCTCACTCTACCTGTCCCCCCCTCCCTCGCGCTTTCCCGCCGCGACCTCCTGCACGCCCCCGCCCCCCAGCTCCCATTCGCCCCCAGCTGACCCCTCCCCCCCCTCCTACCTCTTATGGCGGCCGCTGCGCGACAGTGGTAGCGACCCTTGACCCAAGGGTAGGTCGCTCCCCCTGCCGCTGCAGCTCCTCCAAGTTCCCGAGTTCCTGTGTTCCTGAGACCCACCTAACTGTAAGTACCCCCCTCCTCCCAGCCCCTCGCCCTGCCCCGCGCCACTCACCTTCTCTCCTGCTCCTGCTTCTTTTCCTCCTCTCTGTCTCTTCCTCCTCGCTCCCCCTCTGCAATCTTCTTCTGTGTTCTTCTGTTCTTCTCTTCTGTTCTTCTGTTCTTCCCTTCTGTTCTTCTGCGTTCTTCCGGTCTTCTGTGTTCTTCTTCTCTGTTCTTCTCGGTGCTTCTGTGTTCTTCTTCTCGGTTCTTCTGTATTCTTCTCTGTTCTTCTCTGTTCTTCTCTGTTCTTCTGCTCTTCCGATCTTCTGTCTTCTGTTCTTCTGTTCTTCTGTTCTTCTGGTCTTCTGGTCTTCTGCTCTTCCGGTCTTCTGCTCTTCTGTCTTCTGTTCTTCTGTCTTCTGTTCTTCTGTCTTCTGTTCTCCTGTCTTCGGCTCTTCTACCTCCTCCGTCTTCTTCCCCCGAGCCTGCCCTCCTGCTCCTTCCTCATCCCCCTCCCTCACTCGCCTCCCCCTCTCTCACCCCTAGCTAACCCGTTCGCTATCTACTTCCCTCACTCCTCCTATCTTCCTATCTCTCTAGCTCCCTATCTCACTATCTAACTCCCCCACTCTCCACCTCCTCCTACCTACCTATCTGTCTATCTATCTATTTCCCTATCTATCGACTTCTCTATCTATTTTCTCTATCTATTTCTCTATCTCTCCCCCCCCTCCCGCCACCCCCTCTACTACCTATCTCCCTATCCTCTCACTCTACCTCTCTCCCTCACCCACCTCTACAACCCCCCCTCCCCTATCTTCACAACCCTACTCCTATCTCTCTCCCTAATCTCCAAACCTCCTAACACTCACCCTCCTCCACCCTAAACCCCCTCCCCCAGCTCCTCTCACTCTACCTGTCCCCCCCCCCTCCCTCGCGCTTTCCCGCCGTGACCTCCTGCACGCCCCCACCCCCCAGCTCCCATTCGCCCCCAGCTGAGCCCTCCCCCCCTTCCTACCTCTTATGGCGGCCGCTGCGCGACTGCGCAGCGGGCACGCCGCTGGCGCGCCGGAGGCGCGCCAGAGGCAAGCCCGTCTGCGCCCGTCCGCGCCCGTCCGCGCCTGGCCCGCGCCCAGCGCCACGACCCCTGGTCCCCAGCTCCCCCAAGCCCCGCTGATCCGCTACGACCCCACCACCCTCCACGCCCTCAACCCAGGGCGCTCCAAAACCTGCTTCCTAGCTCACCCCAAACGCACCCATGGACCCTTCGCCTGCAACTCCTGCAAACGCATCTTCCACCACGCAACTACCACGACCACAAGCCCACGCGCCATCAACCACCTCAAGTGCATCCTGATCAACGCTCGTTCCGTCCACAAGCACGCCGTTGAACTTTGGGACCTCCTGGACTCCACAGCCCCGGACGTCGCCTTCATCACGGAGACATGGATGAACGCCTCCTCTGCTCCAGACATCGCTACCGCCATCCCCGAAGGCTACAAGATCTCCAGAAAAGACCGCACCAACCAAGTAGGAGGAGGTGTCGCCATCATCTTCAATGACTCCATCAGCGTCACCACCTCCACCGAAGACCCCCCCCTCGCCGCTGAACACCTGCATTTTCAGATTCGCACCGACCCAAGGACCACCCTCAGAGGATCCCTCGTCTACCGTCCTCCCGGACCTCGCGCCTCTTTCAGCGACGCCATCGCCGACTTCATCTCCCCGCACGCCCTCGCCTCACCGGACTACATCCTCCTAGGCGACCTCAACTTCCATCTGGAACAAAACAACGACCCCAACACCACCACCCTGCTCGCCAACCTCGCCAACCTCGGCCTCAAACAACTGGTGAACACCGCCACCCACATCGCCGGACACACGCTCGACCCTATCTTCTCCGCCAGCAAACACGTCTTCTTCAGCCACACCTCTGCCCTACACTGGACCGACCACAGCTGCGTCCACTTCACATTCCGACGCGAGACCTCCCACCTCCGCACTCAACCCATCCCTCATCGACAGTGGAACAAGATCCCTGAAGAGCAACTCTTCTCCGCTCTCGCCGCCAACCAACCCACCCTCACCACCGACCCCAACGACGCAGCTCTCAACCTCACAAACTGGATCTCCAACTGCGCTGACAACCTTGCTCCCCTCAAACGCACGCATCGACAGACCAACACCAAAAAACCTCTCTGGTTCTCTGACACCCTCAAAGAATCAAAGAAAACTTGTCGTGCCCTTGAGAAGGCCTGGCGCAAGGACCACACCGCTGACAACATGACCGCCCTCAAGAACGCTACACGCGAACACCACCACCTGATCCGCACTGCCAAAAGGAACTTTTTCACCGACAGACTAGACAAAAACAGCCACAACAGCAGAGAACTCTTCAGCATCGTCAAAGAGTTCTCCAACCCCAGCGCCAGCGCCAACGCCGTCACGCCCTCACAGGATTTGTGCGAATCCCTCGCCACTTTCTTCCATCGCAAGATCAGCGACCTCCACGACAGCTTCGGACACCAGACCCAACCATACACCACTGAACCCGCTTCCCCGGACATCACCCTCAACAACTGGACCCACATCAACACGGAAGAAACCAAATCCATCATGAACTCTATCCACTCCGGCGCCCCTTCGGACCCCTGCCCGCACTTCATCTTTAACAAAGCCGACGACATCATCGCCCCGCACCTCCAGACCGTCATCAACTCTTCTTTTTCTTCTGCTACCTTCCCCGAATGCTGGAAGCACGCTGAAGTCAACGCCCTACTAAAGAAACCTACGGCTGACCCAAGCGACCTGAAAAACTTCCGCCCCATCTCTCTTGTACCTTTCCCAGCCAAGGTAATAGAAAAGACCGTCAACAAACAGCTGACCACCTTCCTGGAAGACAACAACCTGCTCGACCCTTCACAAACCGGATTCCGAACCAACCACAGCACGGAAACCGCCCTCATCTCAGTCACAGACGACATCAGAACCCTGATGGACAACGGGGAAACAGTCGCCCTCATTCTCCTCGACCTCTCGGCTGCCTTTGACACCGTCTGTCACCGCACCCTAATCACCCGCCTACGCTCCACCGGGATCCAAGGCCAGGCCCTGGACTGGATCGCCTCCTTCCTCGCTAACCGCTCCCAAAGAGTTTACCTCCCTCCGTTTCGCTCAGAACCCACCAAGATCATCTGCGGCGTACCTCAAGGCTCATCGCTCAGCCCGACACTCTTCAATGTCTACATGAGCCCCCTCGCTGACATCGTACGCAAGCACGACATCATCATCACCTCCTACGCCGACGACACCCAACTTGTACTCTCCCTCACCAAGGACCCCGCCAGCGCCAAGACCAACCTACAAGAGAGTATGAAGGACGTCGCAGATTGGATGAGGCTCAGCCGCCTAAAGCTGAACTCTGAAAAAACAGAAGTCCTCATCCTCGGCAACACCCCGTCCGCCTGGGACGACTCCTGGTGGCCCACGGCCCTCGGCACCGCACCGACCCCCGCAGACCACGCCCGCAACCTCGGCTTCATCTTGGACCCTCTTCTCACCATGACCAAGCAAGTCAACGCCGTGTCCTCCGCCTGCTTCCTCACTCTCCGCATGCTCCGTAAGATCTTCCGCTGGATCCCCGCCGACACCAGAAAAACCGTGACCCACGCCCTCGTCACGAGCCGCCTGGACTACGGCAACACCCTCTACGCCGGGACCACAGCCAAACTCCAAAACCGCCTGCAACGCATCCAAAACGCCTCGGCCCGCCTCATCCTCGACGTACCCCGCAACAGCCACATCTCCGCACACCTGAGACACCTGCATTGGCTCCCAGTCAGCAAAAGGATCACCTTCCGTCTTCTCACCCACGCACACAAAGCCCTCCACAACAAGGGACCGGAATACCTCAACAGACGCCTCAGCTTCTACGTCCCCACCCGCCCCCTCCGCTCCGCTGGCCTCGCACTTGCTGCCGTCCCTCGCACCCGCCGCTCCACGGCGGGTGGGAGATCTTTCTCCTTCCTGGCGGCCAAGACCTGGAACTCCCTCCCCACCAGCCTCAGGACCACCCAGGACCTCTCCGCTTTCCGGAGACTCCTAAAGACTTGGCTGTTCGAGCAGCGATAACCCCCCCTTTCCCCCCTAGCGCCTTGAGACCCGCACAGGTGAGTAGCGCGCTTTATAAATGTTAATGATTTGATTTGATTTGATGAGTGCACTGGTGTGGTTCTCACAATCTCCCTCTCATTGTGGTGATGCTGGTTGGACAACGGATGTGTGCACTAGTGTGGTTCTCACAGTCTTCCTCTCATTGTGGTGATGCTGGATGGAGAACAGATGTGTGCACTGGTGTGGTTCTCACAGTCTCCCTCTCATTGTGGTGATGCTGGTTGGACAACGGATGAGTGCACTGGTGTGGTTCTCACAATCTCCCTCTCATTGTGGTGATGCTGGTTGGATAACAGGTGTGTGCACTGGTGTGGTTCTCACAGTCTCCCTCTCATTGTGGTGATGCTGGCTGGATAACAGATGTGTGCACTGGTGTGGTTCTCAGACTACCTCTCATTGTGGTAATGCTGATTGGATAACAGATGTGTGCACTGCTGTAGTTCTCAGTCTTACTCTCATTGTGGTGATGCTGGTTGGATAATTGATATGTGCACTGATGTGGTTCTCACAGTCTCTCTCTCATTCTGGTGATGCTGGTTAGATAACAGGTGTGTGCACTGGTGTGCTTCACATTCTCCCTCTCATTGTGGTGATGGTGGCCGGATAATGGATGTGTGCACTGGTCTGGTTCTCACAGTCTCCCTCTCATTTTGGTGCTGCTGGCCGGATAATGGATGTGAGCACTGGTGTAGTTCTCAGTCTTCCTCTCATTGTGATGATGCTGGTTGGATAACAGATGTGTGCACTGGTGTGGTTCTCACAGTCTCCATCTCATTGTGGTGATGGTGGCTGGATAATGGATGTGTGCGCTGGTGTGGTTCTCACAGTCTCCCTCTCATTTTGGTGCTGCTGGCAGGATAATGGATAAGAGCACTGGTGTAGTTCTCAGTCTTCCTCTCATTGTGGTGATGCTGGATGGATAACAGATGTGTGCACTGGTGTAGTTCTCAGAGTCTGTCTCTCATTGTGGTGATGCTGGTTGGATAACGGATGTGTGCACTGGTGTGGTTCTCACAGTCTCCCTCTCACTGTGTTGATGCTGGTTGGATAACGGATGTGTGCACTGGTGTGGTTCTCGCAGTTTTCCTCTCATTGTGGTGATGCTGGTTGGATAATGGATGTGAGCACTGGTGTAGTTCTCAGTCTTCCTCTCATTGTGATGATGCTGGTTGGATAACAGATGTGTGCACTGGTGTGGTTCTCACAGTCTCCATCTCATTGTGGTGATGGTGGCTGGATAATGGATGTGTGCGCTGGTGTGGTTCTCACAGTCTCCCTCTCATTTTGGTGCTGCTGGCAGGATAATGGATAAGAGCACTGGTGTAGTTCTCAGTCTTCCTCTCATTGTCACGATGCTGGTTGGATAACAGATGTGTGCACTGGTGTAGTTCTCAGAGTCTGTCTCTCATTGTGGTGATGCTGGTTGGATAACGGATGTGTGCACTGGTGTGGTTCTCACAGTCTCCCTCTCACTGTGGTGATGCTGGTTGGATAACGGATGTGTGCACTGGTGTGGTTCTCGCAGTTTTCCTCTCATTGTGGTGATGCTGGTTGGATAACGGATGTGTGCACTGGTGTTGTTCTCACAGTCTCCCTCTCATTGTGGTGATGCTGGTTGGAAAACGGATGTGTGCACTGGTGTGGTTCTCACAGTCTTCCTCTCATTGTGGTGATGCAGGAGGATAACAGATGTGTGCACTGATGTGGTTCTCACAGTCTGCCTCTCATTGTGGTGATGCTGGTTGGACAACGGATGAGTGCACTGGTGTGGTTCTCACAATCTCCCTCTCATTGTAGTGATGCTGGCTGGATAACAGATGTGTGCACTGTTGTGGCTCTCAGACTACCTCTCATTGTGGTGATGCTGGTTGGATAACGGATGTGTGCACTGGTGTGGTTCTCACAGTCTTCCTCTCATTTTGGTGATGCTAGTTGGATAACGGATGTGTGCACTGGTGTGGTTCTCACAGTCTTCCTCTCATTGTGGTGATGCTGGTTGGATAACGGATGTATGCACCAGTGTGGTTCTCACAGTCTTCCTCTCATTGTGGTGATGCTGGTTGGATAACGGATGTGGGCACTGGTGTGGCTCTCACAGTCTCCCTCTCATTGTGGTGATGCTGGTTGGACAACGGATGAGTGCACTGGTGTGGTTCTCACAATCTCTCTCTCATTGTGGTGATGCTGGTTGGATAACAGGTGTATGCACTGGTGTGGTTCGCACAGTCTCCCTCTCATTGTGGTGATGCTGGCTGGATAACAGATGTGTGCACTGGTGTGGTTCTCAGACTACCTCTCATTGTGGTGATGCTGGTTGGATAACAGATGTGTGCACTGCTGTAGTTCTCAGTCTTACTCTCATTATGGTGATGCTGGTTGGATAATTGATATGTCCACTGCTGTGGTTCTCACAGTCTCTTTCTCATTCTGGTGATGCTGGTTAGATAACAGGTGTGTGCACTGGTGTGCTTCACAGTCTCCCTCTCATTGTGGTGATGGTGGCCGGATAATGGATGTGTGCACTGGTGTGGTTCTCACAGTCTCCCTCTCATTTTGGTGCTGCTTGCAGGATAATGGATAGGAGCACTGGTGTAGTTCTCAGTCTTCCTCTCATTGTGGTGATGCTGGTTGGATAACAGATGTGTGCACTGGTGTGGTTCTCACAGTCTTCCTCTCATTTTGGTGATGCTGGTTGGACAACGGATGAGTGCACTGGTGTGGTTCTCACAATCTCCCTCTCATTGTGGTGATGCTGGTTGGATAACAGGTGTGTGCACTGGTGTGGTTCTTACAGTCTCCCTCTCATTGTGGTGATGCTGGCTGGATAACAGATGTGTGCACTGGTGTGGTTCTCAGACTACCTCTCATTGTGGTGATGCTGGTTGGATAACAGATGTGTGCACTGCTGTAGTTCTCAGTCTTACTCTCATTGTGGTGATGCTGGTTGGATAATTGATATGTGCACTGCAAGGGTTCTCACAGTCTCTCTCTCATTCTGGTGATGCTGGTTAGATAACAGGTGTGTGCACTGGTGTGCTTCACAGTCTCCCTCTCATTGTGGTGATGGTGGCCGGATAATGGATGTGTGCACTGGTCTGGTTCTCACAGTCTCCATCTCATTGTGGTGATGGTGGCTGGATAATGGATGTGTGCGCTGGTGTGGTTCTCACAGTCTCCCTCTCATTTTGGTGCTGCTGGCAGGATAATGGATAAGAGCACTGGTGTAGTTCTCAGTCTTCCTCTCATTGTCATGATGCTGGTTGTATAACAGATGTGTGCACTGGTGTAGTTCTCAGAGTCTGTCTCTCATTGTGGTGATGCTGGTTGGATAACGGATGTGTGCACTGGTGTGGTTCTCACAGTCTCCCTCTCACTGTGGTGATGCTGGTTGGATAATGGATGTGTGCACTGGTGTGGTTCTCGCAGTTTTCCTCTCATTGTGGTGATGCTGGTTGGATAACGGATGTGTGCACTGGTGTTGTTCTCACAGTCTCCCTCTCATTGTGGTGATGCTGGTTGGAAAATGGATGTGTGCACTGGTGTGGTTCTCACAGTCTTCCTCTCATTGTGGTGATGCAGGAGGATAACAGATGTGTGCACTGGTGTGGTTCTCACAGTCTGCCTCTCATTGTGGTGATGCTGGTTGGACAACGGATGAGTGCACTGGTGTGGTTCTCACAATCTCCCCCTCATTGTAGTGATGCTGGCTGGATAACAGATGTGTGCACTGTTGTGGCTCTCAGACTACCTCTCATTGTGGTGATGCTGGTTGGATAACGGATGTGTGCACTGGTGTGGTTCTCACAGTCTTCCTCTCATTGTGGTGATGCTAGTTGGATAACGGATGTGTGCACTGGTGTGGTTCTCACAGTCTTCCTCTCATTGTGGTGATGGTGGTTGGATAACGGATGTATGCACCAGTGTGGTTCTCACAGTCTTCCTCTCATTGTGGTGATGCTGGTTGGATAACGGATGTGGGCACTGGTGTGGCTCTCACAGTCTCCCTCTCATTGTGGTGATGCTGGTTGGACAACGGATGAGTGCACTGGTGTGGTTCTCACAATCTCCCTCTCATTGTGGTGATGCTGGTTGGATAACAGGTGAATGCACTGGTGTGGTTCATACAGTCTCCCTCTCATTGTGGTGATGCTGGCTGGATAACAGATGTGTGCACTGGTGTGGTTCTCAGACTACCTCTCATTGTGGTGATGCTGGTTGGATAACAGGTGTGTGCACTGCTGTAGTTCTCAGTCTTACTCTCATTATGGTGATGCTGGTTGGATAATTGATATGTCCACTGCTGTGGTTCTCACAGTCTCTTTCTCATTCTGGTGATGCTGGTTAGATAACAGGTGTGTGCACTGGTGTGCTTCACAGTCTCCCTCTCATTGTGGTGATGGTGGCCGGATAATGGATGTGTGCACTGGTGTGGTTCTCACAGTCTCCCTCTCATTTTGGTGCTGCTTGCAGGATAATGGATAGGAGCACTGGTGTAGTTCTCAGTCTTCCTCTCATTGTGGTGATGCTGGTTGGATAACAGATGTGTGCACTGGTGTGGTTCTCACAGTCTTCCTCTCATTTTGGTGATGCTGGTTGGACAACGGATGAGTGCACTGGTGTGGTTCTCACAATCTCCCTCTCATTGTGGTAATGCTGGTTGGATAACAGGTGTGTGCACTGGTGTGGTTCTTACAGTCTCCCTCTCATTCTGGTGATGCTGGCTGGATAACAGATGTGTGCACTGGTGTGGTTCTCAGTCTTACTCTCATTGTGGTAATGCTGTTTGGATAACAGATGTGTGCACTGCTGTAGTTCTCAGTCTTACTCTCATTGTGGTGATGCTGGTTGGATAATTGATATGTGCACTGCAAGGGTTCTCACAGTCTCTCTCTCATTCTGGTGATGCTGGTTAGATAACAGGTGTGTGCACTGGTGTGCTTCACAGTCTCCCTCTCATAGTGGTGATGGTGGCCGGATAATGGATGTGTGCACTGGTCTGGTTCTCACAGTCTCCCTCTCATTTTGGTGCTGCTGGCCGGATAATGGATGTGAGCACTGGTGTAGTTCTCAGTCTTCCTCTCATTGTGATGATGCTGGTTGGATAACAGATGTGTGCACTGGTGTGGTTCTCAAAGTCTCCATCTCATTGTGGTGATGGTGGCCGGATAATGGATGTGTGCACTGGTGTGGTTCTCACAGTCTCCCTCTCATTTTGGTGCTGCTGGCAGGATAATAGATAAGAGCACTGGTGTAGTTCTCAGTCTTCCTCTCATTGTGGTGATGCTGGTTGGATAACAGATGTGTGCACTGCTGTAGTTCTCAGAGTCTGTCTCTCATTGTGGTGATGCTGGTTGGATAACGGATGTGTGCACTGGTGTGGTTCACACAGTCTCCCTCTCATTGTGGTGATGCTGGTTGGATAACGGATGTGTGCACTGGTGTGGTTCTCACAGTTTTCCTCTCATTGTGGTGATGCTGGTTGGATAACCGATGTGTGCACTGGTGTTGTTCTCACAGTCTCCCTCTCATTGTGGTGATGCTGGTTGGAAAACGGATGTGTGCACTGGTGTGGTTCTCACAGACTTCCTCTCATTGTGGTGATGCAGGAGGATAACTGATGTGTGCACTGGTGTGGTTCTCACAGTCTGCCTCTCATTGTGGTGATGTTGGTTGGACAACGGATGAGTGCACTGGTGTGGTTCTCACAATCTCCCTCTCATTGTGGTGATGCTGGATGGATAACAGATGTGTGCACTGGTGTAGTTCACACAGTCTCCCTCTCATTGTTGTGATGCTGGCTGGATAACAGATGTGTGCACTGTTGTGGTTCTCAGACTACCTCTCATTGTGGTGATGCTGGTTGGATAACGGATGTGTGCACTGGTGTGGTTCTCACAGTCTTCCTCTCATTGAGGTGATGCTAGTTGGATAACGGATGTGTGCACTGGTGTGGTTCTCACAGTCTTCCTCTCATTGTGGTGATGCTGGTTGGATAACAGATGTATGCACTAGTGTGGTTCTCACAGTCTTCCTCTCATTGTGGTGATGCTTGTTGGATAACGGATGTGTGCACTGGTGTGGCTCTCACAGTCTCCCTCTCATTGTGGTGATGCTGGTTGGACAACGGATGAGTGCACTGGTGTGGTTCTCCCAATCTCCCTCTCGTTGTGGTGATGCTGGTTGGATAACAGGTGTATGCACTGGTGTGGTTCGCACAGTCTATCTCTCATTGTGGTGATGCTGGCTGGATAACAGATGTGTGCACTGGTGTGGTTCTCAGACTACCTCTCATTGTGGTGATGCTGGTTGGATAACAGATGTGTGCACTGCTGTAGTTCTCAGTCTTACTCTCATTGTGGTGATGCTGGATGGATAATTGAAATGTCCACTGCTGTGGTTCTCACAGTCTCTCTCTCATTCTGGTGATGCTGGTTAGATAACAGGTGTGTGCACTGGTGTGCTTCACAGTCTCCCTCTCATTGTGGTGATGGTGGCCAGATAATGGATGTGTGCACTGGTGTGGTTCTCACAGTCTCCCTCTCATTTTGGTGCTGCTTGCAGGATAATGAATAGGAGCACTGGTGTAGTTCTCAGTCTTCCTCTCATTGTGGTGATGCTGGTTGGATAACAGATGTGTGCACTGGTGTGGTTCTCACAGTCTTCCTCTCATTGTGGTGATGCTAGTTGGATAACCGATGTGTGCACTGGTGTTGTTCTCACAGTCTCCCTCTCATTGTGGTGATGCTGGTTGGATAATTGATATGTGCACTGCTGTGGTTCTCACAGTCTTGTCTCATTGTGGTGATGCTGGTTGGATAACGGATGTGTGCACTGGTGTGGTTCTCACAGTCTTCCTCTCATTTTGGTGATGCTGGTTGGATAACGTATGTGTGCACTGGTGTGGTTCTCAGTCTCCCTCTCATTGTGGTGATGCTGGTTGGATAACAGATGTGTGCACTGGTGTGGTTCTCACAGTCTTCCTCTCATTTTGGTGATGCTGGTTGGATAACGGATGTGTGCACTGGTGTTGTTCTCAGTCTCCCTCTCATTGTGGTGATGCTGGTTGGATAACAGATGTGTGCACTGGTGTGGTTCTCACAGTCTCCCTCTCATTGTGCTGATGCTGTTTGGATAACAGATATGTGCACTGGTGTGGTTCCCACAGTCTCCCTCTCATTATGGGGATGCTGGTTCTATAACGGATGTGTGCACTGGTGTGGTTCTCACAGTCTCCCTTTCATTTTGGTGATGCTGGTTGGAAAACGGATGTGTGCACTGGTGTGGTTCTCACAGTCTCCCTCTCATTGTGGTGATGCTGGTTGGATAACGGATGTGTGCACTGGTGTGGTTCTCACAGTCTCACTCTCATTGTGGTGATGCTGGCCGGATAATGGATGTGTGCACAGGTGTGGTTCTCACAGTCTCCCTCTCATTTTGGTGCTGCTGGCTGGATAATGGATAGTAGCACTGGTGTAGTTCTCAGTCTTCCTCTCATTGTGGTGATGCTGGTTGGATAACAGATGTGTGCACTGGTGTGGTTCTCAGAGTCTGTCTCTCATTGTGGTGATGCTGGTTGGATAACGGATGTGTGCACTGGTGTAGTTCTCACAGTCTCCCTCTCACTGTGGTGATGCTGGTTGGATAACGGATGTGTGCACTGGTGTGGTTCTCACATTCTTCCTCTCATTGTGGTGATGCTAGTTGGATAACGGATGTGTGCACTGGTGTTGTTCTCACAGTCTCCCTCTCATTGTGGTGATGCTGGTTGGATAACGGATGTGTGCACTGGAGTGGTTCTCACAGTCTTCCTCTCATAGTGGTGATGCTGGTTGGATAACAGATGTGTGCACTGGTGTGGTTCTCAGTCTCCCTCCGATTTTGGTGATGCTGGTTGGATAACAGATGTGTGCACTGGTGTGGTTCTCACAGTCTCCCTCTCATTGTGGTGATGTTGGTTGGATAACGGATGTGTGCACTGGTGTGGTTCTCACAGTCTTCCTCTCTTTTTGGTGATGCTGGTTGGATAACGGATGTGTGCACTGGTGTGGTTCTCAGTCTCCCTCTCATTGTGTCGATTCTGGTTGGATAACAGATGTGTGCACTGGTGTGGTTCTCACAGTCTTCCTCTCATTGTGGTGATGCTAGTTGGATAACCGATGTGTGCACTGGTGTTGTTCTCACAGTCTCCCTCTCATTGTGGTGATGCTGGTTGGATAATTGATATGTGCACTGCTGTGGTTCTCACAGTCTCTCTCTCATTGTGGTGATGCTGGTTGGATAACGGATGTGTGCACTGGTGTGGTTCTCACAGTCTCCCTTTCATTTTGGTGATGCTGGTTGAAAAACGGATGTGTGCACTGGTGTGGTTCTCACAGTCTCCCTCTCATTGTGGTGATGCTCGTTGGATAACGGATGTGTGCACCGGTGTGGTTCTCACAGTCTCACTCTCATTGTGGAGATGCTGGCCGGATAATGGATGTGTGCACAGGTGTGGTTCTCACAGTCTCCCTCTCATTTTGGTGCTGCTTGCTGGATAGTGGATAGTAGCACTGGTGTAGTTCTCAGTCTTCCTCTCATTGTGGTGTTGCTGGCTGGATAACAGATGTGTGCACTGGTGTGGTTCTCAGACTACCTCTCATTGTGGTGATGCTCGTTGGATAACAGAAGTGTGCACTGCTGTAGTTCTCAGTCCTCCTCTCAATATGGTGATGCTGGTTGGATAATTGATATGTGCACTGCTGTGGTTCTCACAGTCTCTCTCTCATTGTGGTGATGCTGGTTGGATAACAGGTGTGTGCACTGGTGTGCTTCACAGTCTCCCTCTCATTGTGGAGATGGTGGCTGGATAATGGATGTGTGCACTGGTGTGGTTCTCACAGTCTCCCTCTCATGTTGCTGCTGCTGGCCGGATAATGGATGTGAGCACTGGTGTAGTTCTCAGTCTTCCTCTCATTGTGATGATGCTGGTTGGGTAACAGATGTGTGCACTGGTGTGGTTCTCACAGTCTCTCTCTCATTGTGGTGATGCTGGCTGGATAATGGATGTGTGCACTGGTGTGGTTCTCACAATCTCCCTCTCATTTTGGTGCTGCTGGCCGGATAATGGATGGGAGTACTGGTGTAGTTCTCAGTCTTCTTCTCATTGTGATAATGCTGGTTGGATAACAGATGTGTGCACTGGTGTGGTTCTCAGAGTCTGTCTCTCATTGTGGTGATGCTGGTTGGATGATGGATGTGTGCACTGGTGTTGTTCTCACAATCTCCCTATCATTGTGGTGATGCTGGTTGGATAACGGATGTGTGCACTGGTGTGGTTCTCACAGTCTTCCTCTCATTGTGGTGATGATGGTTGGATAACGGATGTGTGCACTGGTATTGTTCTCACAGTCTCCCTCTCATTGTGGTGATGCTGGTTGGATAACGGATGTGTGCACTGGTGTGGTTCTCACAGTCTTCCTCTCATAGTGGTGATGCTGGTTGGATAACGGATGTGTGCACTGGTGTGGTTCTCAGTCTCCCTCCCATTGTGGTGATGCTGGTTGGATAATCGATGTGTGCACTGGTGTGGTTCTCACATTCTTCCTCTCATTTTGGTGATGCTGGTTGGATAACGGATGTGTGCACTGGCGTGGTTCTCAGTCTCCCTCTCATTCTGGTGATGCTGGTTGGATAACAGATGTGTGCACTGGTGTTGTTCTCACATTCTCCCTCTCATTGTGGTGATGCTGGTTGGATAACAGATGTGTGCACTGGTGTGGTTCTCACAGTCTCCCTCTCATTATAGGGATGCTGGTTGGATAACGGATGTGTGCACTGGTGTGGTTCTCACAGTCTCACTCTCATTGTGGTGATGCTTGTTGGATAACAGATGTGTGCAATGGTGTGGTTCTCACAGTCTCCTTCCCTTTGTGGTGATGCTGGTTGGCTAACGGATGTGAGCACTGGTGTAGTTCTCACAGTCTCCCTCTCATTATGGGGATGCTGGTTGCATAACGGATGTGTGCACTGGTGTGGTTCTCACAGTCTCCCTCTCATTGTGGTGATGCTGGTTGGATAACAGATGTGTGCACTGGTGTAGTTCTCACAGTCTCCTTCTCTTTGTGGTGATGCTAGTTGGATAACGGATGTGAGCACTGGTGTAGTTCTCACAGTTTCCCTCTCATTGTGGTGATGCTGGTTGGATAATTGATATGTGCACTGCTGTGGTTCTCACAGTCTCTCTCTCATTGTGGTGATGCTGGTTGGATAACGGATGTGTGCACTGGTGTGGTTCTCACAGTCTCCCTTTCATTTTGGTGATGCTGGTTGGAAAACGGATGTGTGCACTGGTGTGGTTCTCACAGTCTCCCTCTCATTGTGGTGATGCTGGTTGGATAACGGATGTGTGCACTGGTGTGGTTCTCACAGTCTCACTCTCATTGTGGTGATGCTGGCCGGATAATGGATGTGTCCACAGGTGTGGTTCTCACAGTCTCCCTCTCATTTTGGTGCTGCTGGCTGGATAATGGATAGTAGCACTGGTGTAGTTCTCAGTCTTCCTCTCATTGTGGTGATGCTGGCTGGATAACAGATGTGTGCACTGGTGTGGTTCTCAGAGTCTGTCTCTCATTGTGGTGATGCTGGTTGGATAACGGATGTGTGCACTGGTGTGGTTCTCACAGTCTTCCTCTCATAGTGGTGATGCTGGTTGGATAACGGATGTGTGCACTGGTGTGGTTCTCAGTCTCCCTCCCATTGTGGTGATGCTGGTTGGATAATGGATGTGTGCACTGGTGTGGTTCTCACATTCTTCCTCTCATTTTGGTGATGCTGGTTGGATAACGGATGTGTGCACTGGTGTTGTTCTCACATTCTCCCTCTCATTGTGGTGATGCTGGTTGGATAACAGATGTGTGCACTGGTGTGGTTCTCACAGTCTCCCTCTCATTATAGGGATGCTGGTTGGATAACGGATGTGTGCACTGGTGTGGTTCTCACAGTCTCCCTCTCATTGTGGTGATGCTGGTTGGATAACAGATGTGTGCAATGGTGTGGTTCTCACAGTCTCCTTCTCTTTGTGGTGATGCTGGTTGGCTAACGGATGTGAGCACTGGTGTAGTTCTCACAGTCTCCCTCTCATTATGGGGATGCTGGTTGCATAACGGATGTGTGCACTGGTGTGGTTCTTACAGTCTCCCTCTCATTGTGGTGATGCTGGTTGGATAACAGATGTGTGCACTGGTGTAGTTCTCACAGTCTCCTTCTCTTTGTGGTGATGCTGGTTGGATAACGGATGTGAGCACTGGTGTAGTTCTCACAGTTTCCCTCTCATTGTGGTGATGCTGGTTGGATAATTGATATGTGCACTGCTGTGGTTCTCACAGTCTCTCTCTCATTGTGGTGATGCTGGTTGGATAATGGATGTGTGCACTGGTGTGGTTCTCACTGTCTCCCTTTCATTTTGGTGATGCTGGTTGGAAAACGGATGTGTGCACTGGTGTGGTTCTCACAGTTTCCCTCTCATTGTGGTGATGCTGGTTGGATAATGGATGTGTGCACTGGTGTGGTTCTCACAGCCTCACTCTCATTGTGGTGATGCTGGCCGGATAATGGATGTGTCCACAGATGTGGTTCTCACAGTCTCCCTCTCATTTTGGTGCTGCTGGCTGGATAATGGATAGTAGCACTGGTGTAGTTCTCAGTTTTCCACTCATTGTGGTGATGCTGGTTGGATAACAGATGTGTGCACTGGTGTGGTTCTCAGAGTCTGTCTCTCATTGTGGTGATGCTGGTTGGATAACGGATGTTTGCACTGGTGTAGTTCTCACAGTCTCCCTCTCACTGTGGTGACGCTGGTTGGATAACGGATGTGTGCACTGGTGTGGTTCTCACAGCCTTCCTCTCATTGTGGTGATGCTAGTTGGATAATGGATGTGTGCACTGGTGTTGTTCTCACAGTCTCCCTCTCATTGTGGTGATGCTGGTTGGAAAATGGATGTGTGCACTATTGTGGTTCTCACAGTCTTCCTCTCATAGTGGTGATGCTGGTTGGATAACAGATGTGTGCACTGATGTGGTTCTCACAGTCTCCCTCTCATTGTGGTGATGTTAGTTGGATAACGGATGTGTGCACTGGTGTGGTTCTCACAGTCTTCCTCTCATTTTGGTGATGCTGGTTGGATAACGGATGTGTGCACTGGTGTGGTTCTCAGTCTCCCTCTCATTGTGTCGATGCTGGTTGGATAACAGATGTGTGCACTGGTGTGGTTCTCACAGTCTTCCTCTCATTGTGGTGATGCTAGTTGGATAACCGATGTGTGCACTGGTGTTGTTCTCACAGTCTCCCTCTCATTGTGGTGATGCTGGTTGGATAATTGATATGTGCACTGCTGTGGTTCTCACAGTCTCTCTCTCATTGTGGTGATGCTGGTTGGATAACGGATGTGTGCACTGGTGTGGTTCTCACAGTCTCCCTTTCATTTTGGTAATGCTGGTTGGAAAACGGATGTGTGCACTGGTGTGGTTCTCACAGTCTCCCTCTCATTGTGGTGATGCTGGTTGGATAACGGATGTGTGCACTGGTGTGGTTCTCACAGTCTCACTCTCATTGTGGTGATGCTGGCCGGATAATGGATGTGTGCACAGGTGTGGTTCTCACAGTCTCCCTCTCATTTTCGTGCTGCTGGCTGGATAATGGATAGTAGCACTGGTGTAGTTCTCAGTCTTCCTCTCATTGTGGTGATGTTGGTTGGATAACAGATGTGTGCACTGGTGTGGTTCTCAGAGTCTGTCTCTCATTGTGGTGATGCTGGTTGGATAACGGATGTGTGCACTGGTGTAGTTCTCACAGTCTCCCTCTCACTGTGGTGATGCTGGTTGGATAACGGATGTGTGCACTGGTGTGGTTCTCACAGTCTTCCTCTCATTGTGGTGATGCTAGTTGGAGAACGGATGTCTGCACTGGTGTTGTTCTCACAGTCTCCCTCGCATTGTGGTGATGCTGGTTGGATAACAGATGTGTGCACTGGTGTGGTTCTCACAGTCTTCCTCTCATAGTGGTGATGCTGGTTGGATAACAGATGTGTGCACTGGTGTGGTTCTCAGTCTCCCTCCCATTTTGGTGATGCTGGTTGGATAACAGATGTGTGCACTGGTGTGGTTCTCACAGTCTCCCTCTCATTGTGGTGATGTTGGTTGGATAACGGATGTGTGCACTGGTGTGGTTCTCACAGTCTTCCTCTCATTTTGGTGATGCTGGTTTGATAAGGGATGTGTGCACTGGTGTGGTTCTCAGTCTCCCTCTCATTGTGGTGATGCTGGTTGGATAACAGATGTGTGCACTGGTGTGGTTCTCACAGTCTCCCTCTCATTGTGCTGATGCTGGTTGGATAACGGATATGTGCACTGGTGTGGTTCCCACAGTCTCCCTCTCATTATGGGGATGCTGGTTGTATAACGGATGTGTGCACTGGTGTGGTTCTCACAGTCTCCCTCTCATTGTGGTGATGCTGGTTGGATAACGGATGTGTGCACTGGTGTGGTTCTCACAGTCTCCCTTTCATTTTGGTGATGCTGGTTGGAAAACGGATGTGTGCACTGGTGTGGTTCTCACAGTCTCCCTCTCATTGTGGTGATGCTGGTTGGATAACGGATGTGTGCACTGGTGTGGTTCTCAGTCTCCCTCTCATTGTGGTGATGCTCGTTGGATAACAGATGTGTGCACTTGTGTGGTTCTCACAGTTTCCCTCTCATTATGGTGATGCTGGTTGGATAACGGATGTGTGCACTGGTGTGGTTCTCACAGTCTCCCTCTCATTGTGGTGATGCTGGTTGGATAACAGATGTGTGCACTGGTGTGGTTCTCACAGTCTCTTCTCTTTGTGGTGATGCTGGTTGGATAACAGATGTGAGCACTGGTGTGGTCCTCACAGGCTCCCTCTCATTGTGGGGATGCTGGCTGGATAACGGATGTGTTCACTGTAGTGGTTCTCACAGTCTCCCTCTCATTGTGGTGATGCTGGTTGGATAACTGATATGTGCACTGCTGTGTTTCTCAGTCTCTCTCTCATTGTGGTGATGCTGGTTGGATAACGGATGTGTGAACTGGTGTGGTTCTCACAGTCTCCCTCTCATTGTGATGATGCTGGTTGGATAACGGATGTGTGCACTGGTGTGGTTCTCACAGTCTCCCTCTCATTGTGGTGATGCTGGTTGGACAACGGATGAGTGCACTGGTGTGGTTCTCACAGTCTCCCTCTCATTGTGGTGATGCTGGCTGGATAACAGATGTGTGCACTGGTGTGGTTCTCAGACTACCTCTCATTGTGGTGATGCTCGTTGGATAACAGATGTGTGCACTGCTGTAGTTCTCAGTCCTCCTCTCATTATGGTGATGCTGGTTGGATAATTGATATGTGCACTGCTGTGGTTCTCACAGTCTCTCTCTCATTGTGGTGATGCTGGTTGGATAACAGGTGTGTGCACTGGTGTGCTTCACAGTCTCCCTCTCATTATGGTGATGCTGGCTGGATAATGGATGTGTGCACTGGTGTGGTTCTCACAGTCTCCCTCTCATGTTGCTGCTGCTGGCCGGATAATGGATGTGAGCACTGGTGTAGTTCTCAGTCTTCCTCTCATTGTGATGATGTTGGTTGGGTAACAGATGTGTGCACTGGTGTGGTTCTCACAGTCTCACTCTCATTGTGGTGATGCTGGCCGAATAATGGATGTGTGCACTGGTGTGGTTCTCACAATCTCCCTCTCATTTTGGTGCTGCAGTCCGGATAATGGATAGGAGTACTGGTGTAGTTCTCAGTCTTCTTCTCATTGTGGTAATGCTGGTTGGATAACTGATGTGTGCACTGGTGTGGTTCTCAGAGTCTGTCTCTCATTGTGGTGGTGCTGATTGGATGACGGATGTGTGCACTGGTGTGGTTCTTAGAATCTCCCTATCATTGTGGTGATGCTGGTTGGATAACGGATGTGTGCACTGGTGTGGTTCTCACAGTCTTCCTCTCATTGTGGTGATGCTGGTTGGATAACGGATGTGTGCACTGGTGTTGTTCTCACAGTCTCCCTCTCATTGTGGTGATGCTGGTTGGATAACGGATGTGTGCACTAGTGTGGTTCTCACAGTCTTCCTTTCATAGTGGTGATGCTGGTTGGATAACGGATGTGTGCACTGGTGTGGTTCTCAGTCTCCCTCCCATTGTGGTGATGCTGGTTGGATAATGGATGTGTGCACTGGTGTGGTTCTCACATTCTTCCTCTCATTTTGGTGATGCTGGTTGGATAACGGATGTGTGCACTGGTGTGGTTCTCAGTCTCCCTCTCATTGTGGTGATGCTGGTTGGATAACAGATGTGTGCACTGGTGTGGTTCTCACATTCTCCCTCTCATTGTGGTGATGCTGGTTGGATAACAGATGTGTGCACTGGTGTGGTTCTCACAGTCTCCCTCTCATTATGGGGATGCTGGTTGGATAACGGATGTGTGCACTGGTGTGGTTCTCACAGTCTCCCTCTCATTGTGGTGATGCTGGTTGGATAACAGATGGGTGCACTGGTGTGGTTCTCACAGTCTCCTTCTCTTTGTGGTGATGCTGGTTGGCTAACGGATGTGAGCCCTGGTGTAGTTCTCACAGTCTCCCTCTCATTATGGGGATGCTGGTTGCATAACGGATGTGTGCACTGGTGTGGTTCTCACAGTCTCCCTCTCATTGTGGTGATGCTGGTTGGATAACAGATGTGTGCACTGGTGTATGGGTCCCAGGAGCCAATGACGACGTACGCCGGCGGTGACGGTACACACCGCCGCGGCTGTGACCGCCATTTTCTATCTGTTCAATCACTCGATACCTGATCCTCTACAGGAGAGGACCTACACTGCAAGTGCTGCTGTGACCTTGGCCTGGAAGAGACAATGGCTCGAGTGTCTGGGGAAAGGGCTCCTGCCTTCACATCGGAGGAGTTGGAGAAACTCGTGGATGGGGTCCTCCCCCAGTACACGCTACTCTACAGTCGTCCAGACAAACAGGTAAGTACACTGGGAGCATGCTGTATGGGCTATGCCTGTGTGGAGAGGGGTGGATGTAAGAAGGAAGGGGGGAGAGTGCGGCGTGCATGAAACGACGGTGAGTGCATGTGGCACATGCCAAGGGTAGGGATGGGGGCCAATGACAGTGAAGGTGCAGTTGGTAATAAGTTTCTCTTCCCCCTGTACAAATCATGTAGGTTAGCGCCCACCAGAAAAAATATATTTTGCGTGCCATCGCCAAGGATCTCCGGACCCTGGGGGTCTACCACAGACGGAGCACCTACTGCCGGAAAAGATGGGAGGACATTCGCTGCTGGAGCAAGAAGACGGAGAAGGCTCATCTGGGGATGGCCTCCCAACGTGGGAGGGGTGCCCGTTGCACCATGACCCCCCTGATGTTTAGGATCCTGGCGGTGGCGTACACGGAGTTGGATGGGCGCTTGAGGGCATCACAGCAGCCACAAAGGGGTGAATACACTCTCATTCTGCTGATTTTGAACGTGCAGTGGAGGGGTCTGCGTGGGGGAGGTGGGCTGTGGGTTTCCCTAGGCCAGGGCGAGGTTAGTAGGCAAGGTCCCTCCGTAAGACAGGCCATGTGGCACCCTACCCCACCTCTGTAAAGTGCCTAATACACATAGTCATGTCTCTGTATCATCCATGTGTGCAGATGTCGTCCATAGCGTAGTAGGCCATGTCCCAGGGATTGAACAGTGGAGCCCAAGAGCGCGGCGTAGTGCAGGGGGCTTCTGTGTCTGTTGTGTCTGTCGTGTCTGCCAACAGTAGCGGTAATGCATGCACTCAACATGCCTTTCTTCTGTCCCCCCCTCCCTCTTTTTGTGGTCTACCTGTTCTTGTGTGCATTAGCATCATCAGGCAGAGGAGCAATGGCACCGGAGCACAATGGAGCTGCATCTGACATGCCCATGGAAGGCGAAACTACGGACTCGGAGTTCACCAGTGGGACGGAGGGCGAGGGGAGCTCCACAGCGGGGACAGGAGCTGACACCATCGATGCTGACTCGTCCTCTGACGGGAGCTCCCTTGTGGTGGCGGCAACATCTGTGCCCCCCGCATCTACAGGTACAGCCACCACCCCCCCTACCAGCACTACCCTCCCAGCAGCCCCTCAGCCTTTGCCCCGTGCCCGCTCACCCAGGCGAGTGGGCATCATCTTCGCCCCAGGCACCTCAGGCCCTGCCCCAGTCACCCCTGCTGCCCTGAGTGAGGAGGCCATTGACCTCCTCAGGTCCCTCACTGTTGGGCAGTCTACCATTTTGAATGCCATCCAGGGTGTAGAAAGGCAGTTACAACAAACAAATGAATTGCTGGAGAGCATTCATTCTGGTCAGGCAGCCCTTCAGCAAGCTTTTCAGACTCTGGCCTCAGCACTGATGGCAGCTATTGTCCCTGTCTCTAGACCCCCCTCCAGCTTCCTCCACCCAGACCCAATCCCCTGTACCCCAGCCTATCCCAAGCACACCTTCAGACCAGCATGCACACACGTCAACACACAAGGGAAGCTCTGGCAAACGTAAGCGCCACACATCCCAAAGGCACTCACGCAAGCATCACACACATGCAGACACACCAACATCCACTGCCTCCACTGTGTCCCCCTCCTCCTCGTCTCCCTCCCAGTCTCATCTCCACTCACACCTGCATGCACTACATCTACAGCCACTACTGCCATCACCAGCACACACACCACCACACCCCGCTCACGTGCAGTCACCACCCCCACTACCATCCACACGTCCCCTGTGCCCTCTCCCAGGGTGTCTGTGACGCCATCTCCCAAGATACACAAACGCAGGCACCCACCCACCCAACATCCTTTCACCTCACGACAGCCTCCAGCGCATGCACCCTCACCCAAAATCAGCAAACGAACACCTCCTACAACCACAACCTCTTCCTCCACTCCCAAACCCCCTCCAGCTTCCCGTCCCAATGTGTCCAAAAACATTTTCCTGTCCAACCTTGACCTCTTTCCCACACCTCCCCTACCCCGTCCGTCTCCTAGGTCCCAGCCTAGCACCTTAGCCACAACATCTCCGGGACCAGTGGTGCCTGTAGTCACTGGAATCTGGAGTGCACCAGCCACCAGGGCAGCCAGTGTAGTACGGAGCCACAGCACAGACAGTCCCCCACCAGTCAAGCATCAGAAGTTGGCCAGTGCCCGGCGGGAGAGGGGGAAGACTCCAGCCACCAAAGCTTCTCCCAGGGGTCCCGGTGGGGAAGGGCCACAAGAAACCCGGCAAGTCTAGGAAGAGCAGCACGGCAGAGGAGACCGCCATCATCCCCGCTGCCCAGGAGGCCACTGCCATCATCCCTGCTGGGACAGAGAGGACCGCCAGCACAAGCTCCGTTGGGACAGAGAGGTCGCTAGCACAAGCCCCGCTCGGACAGAGAGGACCGCCAGCACAAGCCCCGCTGGGCTTGAGAGGACCGTCAGCAGCTAAGTCGCTGCGAAGGATCCCGCCGCCTCAAGCACCGCTGAACAGGGCACGCCGCCTCAAGCACCGCTGAACAGGGCACCGCCGCCTCAAGCACCGCTGAACAGGGAACCGCCGCCTCAAGCACCGCTGAACAGGGCACCGCCGCCACAAGCACTGCTGAACAGGGGACTGCTGCCTCAAGCACCACTGAACAGGGCACTGCCGCTCCAAGCACCGCTGAACAGGGCACCGCCGCTCCAAGCACCGCTGGCCCATGAGCGCCAATGGCAGGGATGCTACTGAGTCAGTCACGAGCAGGGTGAACCACTCTGGGCACCAGGCCCCCTCCGGAACCAGTGGAGTATTGCATCCACTACCTCTGTCCTTAGCAGGATGAAGCACTCTGGGTACCAGGCCCCTTCCAGAACCAGTGGAGTATCGCATCCACTACACCTGTCCTTAGCAGGATGAAGCACTCTGGGCACAATGCCCCCTCCAGAACCAGTGGAGTATCACATCCACTACCTCTTTCCTTAGCAGGATGAAGCACTCTGGGCACCAGGCCCTCTCCAGAACTAGTGGAGTATCACATCCACTACCTCTGTCCTTAGCAGGATGAAGCACTCTGGGCACCAGGCCCCCTCAAGAACCAGTGGAGTATCACATCCACTACCTCTGTCCTTAGCAGGATGAAGCACTCTGGGCACAATGCCCCCTCCAGAACCAGTGAAGTATCACATCCACTACCCCTGTCCTTAGCAGGATGAAGCACTCTGGGCACTAGGCCCCCTCCAGAACCAGTGGAGACTGTTATCCACTTTAGAGACTGTGGCTTTGCACTCCCCAGGATGCAGCAGTGGGCAACCCACCCACTGGTCAAAGGGTGCTATGTGTGTGTCCATATGTGTCTGACACATGAGAAAATGTTGAACCAGAGCCTCTATTATCATAATGGTTTCTGTTGTATGTGACCTACCTGTAACATAGCTGTCAGTGTGTTCCTACGTTACAGACCAATGTGAAAGTCTCTAATGACTGACAGGTGAAAGGCAAGCCTAAAGGTACATGTCAAATGTAAGTGAAAGGTCCCTGGACTGGGGGCATTGGTAATGATCTCTGTCTATATCATGGGGTATGATTATTAGGAACCTAAGGTATGGGGAAGTGATGAGGCTTTACATGGTTTTGCAAAGGACCAGTAGGTATGCATCCAGGCTTGTAGGGAGACTGACAAGTCCCTAACTTCTCTATCCTGTGGGTTAGTAGTGTATGACACCTAAGCTGACATTCATAAGCCACTAGCAGTACTATTCTATCTGCTGTTTGCAAATCTAGAAATACATTTGTGGAGATGTAGAATGCAGGTGTATTGGCTTTTGTCTATGTTACAATCCCAATGTAATGAATCTCCTGGTGAGAGAGTACATGTGGGATGCCAATAACAAAGGTTGTACAACACAGAGGGACATATTTGGCATACATGACAGTTGTACAGGACTTGTGTTGAAGTGTTATTTATTAGGGACTGCAAAACAATATGTGTGAATAGTAACCAGAAATCCACAAGGTAAAAAGTGAGGGGTTCAACCATGGTAGTTGAAATCATCCGGGTAGCTGCTGCACCATTGGGAAACACAAGTCCAGTGTTCTTGCACTACATGAAAATGGAGTTAGATTTCACAAACGTCATAGTCCGAGGGTGCTGAATAGCCCCCCTATGTGACGGCATTGGACTTGGCTCCATGTGGAGTTGAGTCCAATGTTCCCACACAGTTTCCAATGGGCTGACTAACAGGAACCTCCTAATACGGAGGCCCCATTGGTCAGCTCAGTGTAAATATTGTAATAGGCCAGGTAGGCCGACCGCCGGCACCGTGAGGTCCTCAATACGGGAGCCTGGTAGTCATGTTTTCCGACTGCCTGACTCATAATCAGGCCCTTTATTTTCTGGTTTTCCGTTGGAGGTTTTGTAATGTGCTGTGAAAAAAAAAGTTGTTTTAGTTTTATTTTCAATGTTTGTTATTAGTAGCTAGAGGGGACTGCAGAAGTTTCATTTTTTTGTATTTTAGAATGAGTTGATCTTTATCAATAGTTTTAATTTACTTGCTTTTTGCAAGCTTTTTCCAGGTACATCATTGCTGTACTTTTTCAGTTGAATAGTAGTTTCTCATCTCAATGGTGTAGTAAGTTCTTTGTAGTATTTACAGTTTAATCAATACAATTAGTGGAATGTTTTGTTAATTATTTATTGTTTTACAATTGATAATTCTTTGATTTGTAAATTAATTTCAATAAATGTTTTACTTTCTTAAGAAGGAAATTGGATGCATTGTTCCATTTAGGTTTTCAGATTGTCTTTGGTAAATTTGGCAGTATCATCATCCTGCAGATTTTGTAGTTTTTGGTGTAGTAAGTTGTGCCATTTGTGGGTCTTTTATATTGTTAGTTTAATTGATAATATGATTGTATTGGTTAGTTTACTTTACAGTTTGTTTATTTTGGCTAGCGGTTGTTTTGTTTGAACATTTGTTCACTTTTGCATTTTATGATGAACACTAATTGTTGAGTATTTTATTATGTTGATTAAATATTTCTATTTTATTTTTTATTTTGGATGTACAGTAGAATGCAATTGCATAAGATTAATTAAAATCATAAATAAATTGACCATCCATATAAAAATCAAAGCAGGCACATGTAATTATTTTAAAGTTTGTGAATCCACTTAAAAAAAAAATCATATTATACTGGTCCTGGTGCCAGTCTTAGGCGTTTTGCAGAGTAAGTCAAGGGCCCATCTACTGACTTATAGTCATTCCTGAAAGACTCTTTTAAGGTGTTGTGGTTGTAGTTGTCAGAGAAATTTGCCGTATTGGGCCCAAACTGTTACATCAGTATAACTGAAGCGCCGTGATTATGCCTCCCTACAGGTTAGAATTCCATATGTTAAAAACACAGGTTCTAAAAGAATGTGGCAAATAGACTCAAAATCCAAGCAGCATGATAATAAATGCATAAATTACTCATTTTATACATGCAAAGTCTGCAATTTGGAGTACTACTAGGTGTATTTCTCCAGTTTGATTGTAGGTCATCTGTAGGTAGTATTAAAAATCTGGAGAGCTATAAATTTATCCTGCTGTCCTGCATCAGGTCATGTTTCAAGTAGTACTATGGATGCAGTACTTCGCCAGATGGTAGCACAGCCATGTATAGGTTTTGCATGCAGGGCGATTATTTGTCAGTTAATTTAGAACTGCTTTACATTGGAGACTACTTGTTCTGAACATTTCGAAATGGTCACTGGCTTTGTTTAAATATCTTGTCCAGTTATTATCTGGGCTGAAAAATTTACCATGAAGTTCTATTTTTGATGAACTCTCTTTCGTGTGGACAATCTGACAGTAATACCTGAAGAATTGGGGTTTTTATGTATTATTTATGTACATAGTTAAAATTATTTTTTCTTAAGCTTTCTCTGTTAGTACTTATTGCAAAGATTGCTTTTAAGCAATATTTTGAATAATTGAAGTGTAGATTGTTTGAGAGAGATTACGTTTATTTTAGAGCTATGAAATTGTTTTAATGTTGTTTGAATTTTTATATATTGTTCACTGGATTTTTATTTTTTTGCTACCGTAAAAGGCTGTCATTTTAAAGGTTAGTTATGAAATTCCTTTATTTTGGGAATTTTAATGTAGTCAACATTGTATTGCAATATTTTTGACAATTTATCTGTTCATTTAAAGGTAACAATATTTTTTTGTTTACAATAATTTTGTTATCAATATAAGTACACATATATGCTTTTAACTGCAATATTTTGGTTATCAACATGTTTTGTTACCTGTAGGAAGGCAACATTTTTGTGAACAATGTTTCTTTTATTTTCTGATATTTTTGTGAATCACCCATTCCCAAATGCTTTATTGAAGTAGATGTATAGCTCAGATCATCTGTGAGGTATTGTACAAGTTTTTTTTAACACAGTAGACCTACATAAAGCACAATTCACAGTCCTGAATCTAAAATACACTCAAGATAATGACTTAAATGTGCACTGTCTCTTTGTCACTGCATCTAAAGATAATTTACACAGTTTGTCTGCAGCCAAAACAATTCTGAAGGCCTCAAATAAAAATAGTCATAGTTTCCAGTTATAGCATCTGCACATTTGAAAAGTACATTATATTTCAGTTTGATTCCCCTAAGTCTGGATGGATCTTAGAGAAAGCAGCTCTGAGGTATTAGATCTTGGTATCGTAGGTGCAAGACCTTTACGTTTTTTATTTAATAATAACTTTATTTAGTTGTTTCTAACCATAAAGGGCACCAATACCATTTGTACATAAACTAATTTTACCCACTGTATCACACATTATGTCATCATAAACGGCTTAAAAAATCAGTACTATGTCAGAAGCAGTTGCTTTCAACCCTAAAGTGTATTACACAATCATAATTAAGATAATAATTACAGTCAGATTTTATAGCTTCTATAAAGTGCATACACCAAAAACATGAACAAACTTAGGATCACAAATTAAAACCTATCAATAAAAATACAGGACTATCCTAAAATATGATTTTTTTAAATTAACTATTGACTAGGCACATTGAGAGACAATTTATCATCACAATCCAGGCATGCCATCATTTTGCTAGGATTTTTTATTCAAAATTATTGACTTGTTTTTTGAAGAAAGTTAATTGCACCTAGCAAATGCTGCACGCCCCATCTTACTCACCCATGCCTCCTGTAGACCTAGCTCTATGAAAGTTTCCGCAAGATAGGCACCCCACAATTTGACTTGCTTTACCTTCTCTGGGCATTTATCACCAACCAGCAAAAGCTATTCAAAGTTCCTCTTTCTGCGGCACACCAACATAATTTCACAAAGGCATTTAGGGGAAGATTTATGCAAAGTGTCCTGCACCAAGTGCAACGCCACTTTCCCTGCACCCCATAGTGTTCCGTACTGCCACGATGTGTGCACCAAATTTAAACTATGGCACAGGGTAGGGGGCAATAGCATCATTTTTCATGGCGCTCCTGATGTACTCTACAGGAGTAGCACCAAAATATTGGCACTACTTCTGAAGAGTACATAGGGGCCCATTATAAATAATGTCAGCCCCCTTTTAACGCCTGCTCTGAGCAGGTGTTAAAAGTGCCATATAAAATGACGCAAGGAAATCTCTTAGATTTCCTTGTGCCATTTTTTCGCCCTCCCTTATGGGGGAATGCCCCCCTTCCATACATTATGCCTGGCTCAGGCATAATGTAGCGCAAAGGGTTACAAATCGCACAATGCATGCATTGCGCCACTTTCTAAATATGGCACTGGGATTTTGGCCTCGTTCGACCACATTAGTGTAAAAAAAAGTGTGGCGCAAGGTGGCACTAAGGGTTTACTAATATACCCCTTAGTCTTTGTAATTTTTGATGTTGAAGGCCAAATTCCAAACAAACCTGTGCTGGAGGGGTTTCTTTTGTAAGGCAAAAGACTGCCTTGTAGGCCTTTGTTTGAAGTTGATTTAAAGTAGCAGGTTCTTTGCCATGTCAGAGTTCAATGCCATATGTCTGACAAGGTAAAAATGGGCCATCTTCATTTTTAACATATGACTGAAAAATGAACCATACAAGTTATTTTTCAAGAGCATAAAAGCACATATTAAAGACTGAGCTTTCCCATGAAGGAAGGGGTGATGGTAAACAAATGACAATGTGTGGCCCACAGACATTCTCAGATATTTATATGATTAAACAAATTCAACCTGCTGGCCTATTATAAACCACCTGTGTGCTTTATATGTGAAGCCCACCAGCTGCACAATTTGTGTTTTCCGCAAGTTCAACTCTAACCCTTGCATCTCAATATAACGTGCCAGAGCATTGATCAATCTTTGAAGGCCTGTGAGAGTTTGACTTAGTAATACTATGTCATCTGCATATTGAAGGCACACTCTTCTCCTTAACTAGTACTGGAGGGCGGCTATCTTCATTTGACAAATATCTATGCAAATTGATAATAGATACAAATAAAACATTTTTATTTTCTGTCACATTAATTTAGCATGTCTGCACTGTGCAAGCATTAAACATTCTTATTTTTACTTTTCTGGAGTGTGAATGGCTCAGTAAAAGTTATATATGGCCCAAGCAACAAAGAAAATAAATAATTTAAACTTTCTTTGTGACAAAAAGAAAAGATCTGGATTAAAAGGTTGCACAAGTTGTGTCAAAAAGCTCTATTTTTAAATCACAGATGAAAATGCAATTGATGTGGGTGCTAAAATATGTGTTAATTACAGCTCAGAACTCAGGTGATTCAACACATTTACCATATGTTGCAAGAAATTACAAATGTTAACAATATGTTAAATAAAAATGGGTTTTGTTTTATGTCTACACCAGTGTAACATACCGAACATTACAATGTATTACAGTACATAGACAAACATCTTCAAAACAATCAAACAATCTGTACAAAAATTCTAAACACCATGTTTGTCCCAGGTTATTGAAAACCGGG
Organism: Pleurodeles waltl; assembly: GCF_031143425.1. Taxonomy (NCBI): domain Eukaryota; kingdom Metazoa; phylum Chordata; class Amphibia; order Caudata; family Salamandridae; genus Pleurodeles; species Pleurodeles waltl. The sequence continues at coordinate 444,647,518 of NC_090451.1, read as the reverse complement.
TTATTCATCAGGACACAAAGTCATACACATTTGAGTGCCCAGTTTAAAGTATATGTAATGCAATAGGTATGCCTGTGAATGATTATTATAGATCCAAAAATAGAGCAATATAGTACTAGTGCCTGAAAAACATATGTGTGTGGGAACTGTAGGAGGCTGGCCTGGCTTATAGTGGGTACCAATGGTACTTACACCTTGTGCTAGGTCCAGTTCTCCCGTATTAGTAGAGTAGTAGTATTTTAGCAGCTTAGGCTGATAGAGGTATCTATAGCAGAGCAGCTTAGGCTGAACTAGGAGACATGCAAAGAAACCTACTATACCACTTATATTATATAGGTACTATATCATAAGAAAGACAATACTTAGAGTTACTAAAAATAAAGGTACTTTATTTTATTGACAATGTGCCATAATATCTCAGAGGATATACTCCCTTAGGAGGTAAGTAAAATACACAAAATATACACAGAACACCAAATCAGGTAAGTAACACAGTCAGAAAGTGGTGCAAATACTGTAGAATACAATAGGATGCAATAGGCTCTAGGGGCAACACAAACCATATACTAAGAAAGTGGAATGCGAACCAAAAATGGACCCCTAGGCTAGTGTAGTGTGTAGAGGGTCGCTGGGAGTGTAAGAAAACACTAAGGGTGTCCAAGCTACCCCACCCCAAGACCCTGGAAAGTAGGAGTAAACTACTACTATTTCCCCAGAAACACACTAGTCGTGATAAAGGATTTTACAAAGACCACAACAGACTGCAAAGCACTGAAGATGGATTCCTGGACCTGAGGACCTGCAAAGGAAGGGGACCAAGTCCACGAGTCGTGAAAGTGTCCGGGGGGCAGGAGTCCACTAAACCCCCGGATGAAGGTGCAAAATGGCTGCCTCCAGATGGAAAAAGCTGAAGATTCTGCAACAGCGAAATGTGCTAGGAACTTCTCCTTCGTGCAGAAGATTACTGACTGGAGAGGGGAGGCAAGGACTTATCTCCTCCAAATTTGGACAGTTGGACCACTGGACAGTCAGGGTCACTTGGGTCCACCACCTGTGTTCCAGGAGCCACGCTCATCAGGATGAGAGGGGTCCCAGAGTACCTGTGACGCTGAAGTTTGGTGCCTGCTGAAGCAGGGGGAAGATCCTGTCGACCCACAGGAGATTTCTTAGTGGCTTCCCTTGCAGGATGAAGGCAGGCAGCCCCCAAAGCATGCACCAACAGCAAACAGTCGGGAAAGCCGGCAGGATTAGGCGCTACAATGTCACCAGTAGTATTCATGTTACTTTGTTGCAGTTTTGCAGGCGTCCTGGAGCAGTCAGCTATCAATCCTTGGCAGAAGTCAAAGAGAGAAGTGCAGAGGAACTCTGGTAAATTTTTGCAAGTCGTTATGTGAGTAAAAGCCCACTGGGGAGACCCTAAATAGCCCTCAGAAGAGGATTGGCCACCTAGTCAGGTAACCTATCACGAGGGGTCTCTGACACCACCTGCTAGTACTGGCCTCTCAGAGGCCTCGAGAGTGCCCTCACACCTCTGGATCCAGGATGGCAGAGGTCTGAGACACACTGGAGGAGCTCTGGGCACCACCCCTGGGGTAGTGATGGACAGGGGAGTGGTCACTCCCCTTTCCTTTGTCCAGTTTCACGCCAGAGCAGGGATTGGGGGTTCCCTAAACCGGTGTAGACTAGCTTATGCAAGGAGGGCACCACCTGTGCCCTTCAAAGCATTTCCAGAGGCTGGGAGAGGATACCCCTCTGCAGTCTTTAACACCTATTTCCAAAGGGAGAGGGTGTAACACTCTCTCTCGGAGGAAATTCTTTGTTCTGCTTTCCTGGGACTGGGTTGCCTAAACCCCAGGAGGGCAGAACCCTGTCTGTGGGGTGGCAGCAGCAGTAGCTGCAGAGAAAACCTCAGAGAGCTGGTTTGGCAGTATCCAGGGTCCATAGTGGAGCCCCGGGGATGCATGGAATAGGCTCCCCAATATCAGGTTTGGAATGGGGGGACAATTCCATGATCTTAGACGTGTTACATGACCATATTCAGAGTTACCATTGTGAAGCTACATATAGGTATTGACCTATATGTAGTGCACACGTGTAATGGTGTCCCCGCACTCACAAAGTCTGGGGAAATGGCCCTGAACTATGTGAGGGCACCTTTGCTAGTGCAAGGGTTCCTTCATACTTCTATTAACCAGGATGGATCTGCTTCTTCATCCCAAGTAATACTTCATTGCATTAGACCTCTTCTGCCACTTCCATATGGCAGTAAGTCAAACCATTGTAGTTCATCTAAAATAACAGTGACTCAGTTTCAGCTTTTACTTATACAGCGCCATTTTCAACCTCCTCACAACAGCCTCCATTTCCTTAATCAACATCTTCTTCTGCAGCTTCATACTTATATGATGCCTTCCAACTAGGACCATGAAAACCTTGCTTAACTCTAAGCTGTGGACCCTTAACATGTCTCAACAGTTTGCACTCTCAATGCACCCTAAAAAAAAACCTGTGGAAATCATATGTGTCAATGTGACCAATTCTACATACCAAACTCTCAGATAAGTGTACTGTTCTTATTTCACTACAATCACCTTTATCATCCACCACATATCAATCACATACAAAGGACATACAAGTCACTAAGTTCAAAGCAAAACCATTCTTGAATAATCCTATTAATGCACTGAATCAAAATCTCAAGAAACTAACCATTATCTCCAACCTCATGTCTAACTTTAAGTGCCCTATTGTGAGTTTGACGGTCAGAGGACCACCAAACCCACGGTGGTGTTTGGACTTCCGCACACCTGGTGGTCCCACCACCAGATTACAACCATGGAGGTCAGACCACCAAGGGACTGCCGCCACTGCCAGGATCATACATCCAGAGGGGCCAGTGCAGTCGGAGTTGTGATCAGCTACAGCAGCGCTGAGTTCAGCACCTCCGTGCAGATCATAAATCATCTTTCTGTCAGCCTTTTCATGGGGATTCGCTGCCATGAAAAGGCTGGCAGAAAGCCAGTGCAGGTACCACAGGGGGGCCCCCTGCATTGTCTTTGTCCATGGCCTCGGCAGTGCAGGGCCCCCTTCAGCACCCTCCGAATATGCACTACAGGCAGTGCACATTCCGAGGGTGCTGTTGTGCCATGGCATTGGCCTCATCTCCCTTAAGGGATCAGAGACTAAGGCCCTCATTATGACATTGGTGGCAAATAGCGCCTATCGCCACGGCGACGCCCACCAACATACCGTTGTCGTGGCTACTGACCGTCCATGGCATTATGATCATAGACAGAATACCACCAGAAGGCTGGTCATGGTGGCGGATGGTGGTAAGGTGGCACTGCTGCCAGCAGCGCCACGCCACGCCAGCAAAACACCACCTACCGTATCATGGGTGGTGTTTTACTGGTGGACGCTGCTTCTGGCAGCAGTGCCGCATCCTTTCTCCCTCTGGAGCACCCCCTGCAAGCAGGTAAGTTGGGTTCTCTGATAGGAGATGGGGTGGGAGGTGTTGTGTGCATGAGTGGGTGTGTGTGTGACTGTGTGTGAATGCATGCATGCGTGTGTAATGTGTGTGTGCATGAGTGGGTGTGAGTGTACGTGCATGTTGTGTCATGAGATTGCGTGTGTGCCTGGATGTATGTTCGTGAGTGTTGCTGTGAGTGTGCATGAATGTATGAATGTGTGGGTGAATGTTTGTATGCGTGTGTGTATGGGTGTGTATGTATGTGCATGTGTGTGTAAATGTGCAAGGGGTCGGGAGAGGGAGGGGAAGGGTGGGGGAGGGGGGTGGGGGTGACTCCTATCAGTGCCAGGGAAGTAATTCCCTGGCACTGATAGTGCCTACCACCATGGTTTCAGTGGTGGTACTGAAACCACTGAAACCATGGTGGTGGGCAGGGTCATAATGCCATGGTAGGCCAAGTGATGGCCTCCGGGCTGGAGACTGAGGTATCCAGCCCGGTGGTCATTCCCGCCGTGTCAGTAGGAGTGGTTCATTGGCAGTTTGGCTTTGGCCTAACGACCAATGTCATAATAGTGGAGGTAGGTACCGCCAGACTGTTGGCGGAAATACCTCCACTATTCCACCGACCGCAAGGGTTGTAATGAGGGTCTAAGGGCCAGATGTAGCAAACACTTTGCGACTCGCAAATGGCGAAGATTGCCATTTGCGAGTCGCAAATGCGTGTTTGCTATGTAGAAATGCATTTTGCGAGTCGGAACCGACTCGCAAAATGCATTTCCGAGTCGCAAATAGGAAGGGGTGTTCCCTTCCTATTTGCGAGTCGCAGTGGTATGCAATTCCATTTGCGACCGCGTAAGCGGTCGCAAATGGACTCGCAGTTACCATCCACTTGAAGTGGATGGTAACCCACTCACAAACGGGAAGGGGTCCTCATGGGACCCCTTCCCCTTTGTGACTGGACCCAAAAATATTTTTTCAGAGCAGGCAGTGGTCCAAGGGACCACTACCTGCCCTGAAAAAATCCGAAACTAAAGGTTTCGTTTTTTTTTTCTAAGTGCAGCTCATTTTCCTTTAAGGAAAACGGGCTACACTTTGAAAAAAAAAAACTGCTTTATTTAAAAGCAGTCACGGACATGGAGGTCTGCTGTTCCCAGCAGGCCTCCATCCCCGTGAGTGCCCTGAGTCGCTATGGGGGCTAAATTGCGACCCACCTCATTAATATTAATGAGGTGGGTCTTTGTGACCACATGGCGACTCGTAGAAGGTGTCAGAGACACCTTTCTACATCCCAAATTGCGACTTGCAATTTGCGAGTCGCAGGGACTCGCAAATTGCAAGTCGCAATTTGGGAGTTTCCTACATCTGGCCCTAAATGCCTTGCCACTGTTTCCGCCGGTCTGACTGGTAGAAACATCAGAAAACAATGTTTCCTTTGTTCAGCCCAGTGTAAACATTGTAATACACATGGGAGTGGGACGTCAGTATGACGGCAGCCTCCTCCCCACGGTTTTGGCGGTCAGCTAATTTAAACCACCAAAGTCGTAATAAGGCCCTAAGACTTGCTCATCAACTTCAACCATACCATCCTGATGAGAATTAGTACTCATGTATCCCTAAAACTCTAGTCACACAATGAGTAAGCTTCCTCCTACTGGAATAACCAAGAATTCTATAATACTAAAGGGTATCCCACACCCAGGAGTATGGTCAAAGACAAGTGTCATACATGACACACCCTGCTTCCTGTAAACTGTTTTTCTTTGTTAGACCCTCCCCCACTCTGTTGGTGACATGCTTCATCAATGGGTCTCATCCTGAGCCCTAAAACCATGACGTGCTTTACCATATTCCATGGATCACTTTAGATATAGTTATAGCCTGGGATCTTGCAGAAGAATTAAAACCCCCTCAGCAATCAATGTATCCCCTTAATAGAGGTTGTTTAGTTATGACTAAAACGAATGTGGGGATAAGATGGGAATATAATGATTCTGTTATCCTGTTAGTCTGTCAACATGTTCCAGCCTCAATCTAATGGACTCTTCAGTCCAGGGTTTTCATCAGGACAAGTGTCCCACAGTATAGTTTATTTCTACCTATCTAGTTAGAAGGGACAAACTATTTAGTAACTAGAAAGCAGAGTTCAACCTGCAAGACACCAGTCTTTGGTGATGCTTCTGGGTGTGGGATACTCCTTAGTGTTATGATATCAAATAGAGTGAGTGGATCCCTTATCATTAAAAACATCTCTTTCCCAGTCCCGGAGGACAGTCTGGTGACCACGCTCTTGGGTTATTATAGTGTGGACTATTAACCAAGAATTCAATTTCTGCGAATAACTTATTTGGCCACAGGCTAATGCTTTCTGAGAGAAAATAATTGAAGAGCTCCAAGCACCTGAACAAAGTAGTCAGACAAAATAAAAATGCTATGAGACTACTCCTGTAGAGTCCATAGTGATGCATAGATGCTCCCATGATATCAATGGTTAATGTACAACTTCAAATTATGGATAAAAGTAATTACTGTCTCCTCCTTATCGTCAATAACTCAGTAGCATCACCCATTCATTTCTCCTAAGAGCCTTCAACAGTTGAATGATCTTCAAACTACACTTTCAGAAGTAGGTGAAATTCTACCTAACAAATAGAGCCCAGGTTATCAAGATAGGTTCCTCTGGAAATAACCTATCCTCTGAGCTGCAGGATGTCTCACTTTCAATCATCTCTATGGCAGTTTTCAGTCTCTACATGGAGCCCATTGATTCTACTGTTGCTGTCAGTGATATAAAGATCAAAAAATTTGCAAATGATACCGAGCTTTACCTAAAATGTTCATCCTACCTGATGTTGAATACTTAAATACCTTTCTTGACACCATCCAAGCCTGAAAGAACATTCATTACCTCATACTCAAAAGCTGAATGTATGTGTATCTATCACAAGAATAAACAACACATTCAAGACTAATTATCTTTAATGATGTTTATCAATAGTACCTGGGGCCAGATGTATGAAGCCGTTTGCATGGTGCAAACTGCGAAAATCGCAGTTTGCGCCATGCAAACAGCCTAACGCGATGCACATTCACAAATTGCGAGTTGGTACCGACTCGCAATTTGTGAATGCGACTCGCAAATAGGAAGGGGTGTTCCCTTCCTATTGGCGACTCGCATCGCAATTCAGAATTGCTTTGTGACCGCGAATGCGGTCGCAAAGCAACTCGCAGTTACCACCAGTGTCACACTGGTGGTAACTCATTCGCAAAAGGGAAGGGGTCCCCTTCCCCTTTGTGAGTGTTGCCCAGAATATTTTTTCAGAGCAGGCAGTGGTCCAACGGACCACTGCCTACACTGAAAAAACAAAACCAAATGTTTTTTTTTTTTTTTTTCATTTTGCAACTCATTTTCCTTTAAGGAAAACGGGCTGCAAAATGAAAAAAAAAACTGCTTTATTTAAAAAGCAGTCACAGACATGGAGGTCTGCTGACTTCAGCAGGCCACCATCCCTGTAAGTGCAGGGACTCGCTATGGGGTGGCAAAATGCGACCCAACTCATTTATATTGATGTGGTGGGTCTTTGCGACCCCATAACGAGTCGCAGACAGTGTCTGAGACACCGTTCTGCATCCGAGATTGCGACTCGGAAATTGCGAGTCGGACAGACTCGCAATTTCCGAGTCGCAATCTTGGAGTTTGCTACATGTGACCCCTAGTCACTGTGCATCCACACTGAGTCATTCTTCAGCATCAATGCTGCCATTCATCACACAACTCAAAATGTATGGCACCAGCCATTGCTGCCTTGGGAAGCAGACTTCAGAACTGCCTACCAAGCTCTCATTCTTCTGTTCTTTGATAGAGCAACACCCTCCTCAGGACTGACAATATAACACAAATCTCTAAAACATGTGATGAATGAAGCGAGCAAAGGGTGCATGGGTCGCTAGAGGTTCAACGGGTTCATTACTGCTCACAAGAACTCATTGTCTCCCCCATCAGACTCTTTTACCTTTCAGAAGTGCTGCATCTTTTGCAGAGCATTCCAAACAAACATTCCAGCTATTCTGGCTGTCAGAATCAGATCATCATGCAACAGCTGAATCTCAGGGAACAGCAACAATGCAGTATTTAAACCCATTAGATAGATAAGTAAAAAAACAGCAAACCTTTTTCCTGCACCCAAGAATCTAAAACAATATCCCAGTCCAGACAAAACAGACACTGCCCTTTTCCTCATACACAAACAGAAAGACACTTGCCTTCAAAGAGCATCTCCCCACAACCATTTATCTCATCGCTGACTACCTCTGTCCTCTTCAATAACTTCTAGAATTCCTTTCTCCTATACGTTCATACATGCATACACACACACATATATTTACATGTGCATATACATAAAATGGAGCATTTGCAAATTGTGATAAGTCGCAAAATGGGTTTTTGCATGTGCAATTTACCACAAATTGAAATCAGGTGGTAAATAGAGGCCCAGAATGCATCAGCCGTTTTCAACAATGGCTGCACTCTACTTCATGGCGAGAAGTATGAGGATCCTGGCAGGGTTGAGGAGATGGAGAAGGAGATAGGAGTGCATTTGTAGAGTGTGCATTACCCTATTTGATCAGACAGAGGAGGAGATTTTTCACAAGTACAGGTTGAACTTTGCCATTATACTTGACCTAATAGCTGATTTACAACCCCTACAGCAGCAATACACACACACAGAACCAATGCCGTATACACTCAGGTGAAGGTATTATGCTCTCTGCACCTGTTAGCCTCAGGAAGCTATCAAGAGGTCATTGCAGCAGCTGGAGGTGTATCACAAAGTGTGCTTTCACACTTCTTTAATGCATTCCTAAATGCTATGTTGACAAAACTACATCTGCAAATAAAACTCCCCAACATCCCACAGGATCTGCAAAAAACTAAATTAGATTTCTATCAAGAAGCCCAATTTCCACACACCATTGGCTGCATTGATGGAACACATGTAACAATCTGTCCACCATCTGCAGCAGAGTACTTATATAGGAATAGGAAAAGTACACATTCAATTAACATCCAGGTCATATGCAATGCCTCCAACATTACTGTATAACTGATCTTGGGGCCAGATACCCTGGTAGCTCACATGACTCATACATCTTCAGGCACAGTGGAATACACACAAGACTACTTGCTGGGGAGTTTGGCGAAGGATACCTACTTGATAATGTAACAGTGAACAATGTCCTATAACATATATGTGATGTCACAGATAACAAAAACTCATATTGCACTCCTGTCATTCTAGGAGACAGTGCATATGCAGTGCGGTCCTACATCTTGACACCCTACCTCAATCCTTCCAAGCCTAGTGAACAATGTGGCACACAGGAGGACATGGAACATGATTGAAAGGACCTTTGGCCTGCTGAAGAGTCGTTTCCGACACTTGCATAAGAGTGGAGGCACACTGCTATACAGTCCGGGGACCACCTGCAAGATCGTGGCCACATGTGCAATGTTGCACAACATCGCAACAACAAGAGGCATACCAGTCAAACTCACAGAGAGGGACTCCGAAGCGGATGATGACCCATGCCTCCCCTTCACACAGCAGATAGAACCAGAGCAGCAGAGGGCAGACAAAGACATGCTGAGATTACGTGCAACTATTCTGATGTAAATAATGACAACACCATGTCTACTTTCATTTATTGCTGTAGGTATCACATTTATTGCCTTTACTTCAGGACATGTATGCGTGAATAGGGCATAGGTCATCAAAAGACACAATCAGGTCCCAATTACAATGTGAAACTATTAACATCATACTATCAATGCATTGCTTCATAATGTGCAAGGCCTTGAACTTCTCAACATTACTTTTTACGTCCACGCACTCCACATGAATGCTCAGTAGGTTAAGTGGCACCTCTTGTTGCGGGCTCAGAGACAGAATTGTGTCTGGAACTGCAGCGCCTAGGATCCATCACATAGGCTGTAACACTGCTGAGGCTAGAGCGCTCCTCACTATCCCCACCACCCAGATTGCTGTTTGCATCACCCAGGGCTGTCTGCATTGTCTCCAATACATTGGTGACTTGCTCCAATCCTCGTGCAACGTCCCGACTGCAATGTGCCATTTCCACTTGCATGCCCATAGCACGTTGTGACAGCAAAGCAGTAGTGTAGATGAGCCGATTGACAGATCTGCTGAACCCATCCATCCTATCCATCAATTGGTGATGGCACCTATGGTGGCTGACATGCTCCTTCTGCATTACAGTGCAGAGTTCCTTAATGGCAGTTGTCATCTCCCTTAGTTGTTCTGCTATAGCTTGCTGTCCCTCATGCAGCTTGCACATGTTGTGACTGAGAGACACCAACCGCCTGTGCACTGATCTCATGTGTTTACATTGCAGGCGCTGCACTTTCACCATGGATGCCTCAAGACCAGCAAACAGTCATGGGCTCTCACTTTCCTCTGTGCTCTGTCTGCCTTCTTCACAACGCCTCCTGAGGGGAGTAGACTGATGCTGGAACAGGGACTGCTGTCTGTCGGTGCTTCTACCCTCTAAAGCTGGTGTGGGTACATCTTCCTGCAAGTCAGTTGAGTCCAAGGTATACTCAGGGAGGGGTAGCACTCTTGCCCTGGACCTACTGTTGCTGACTTTCGTCATTTCACCCTTTTCCACTTTCTGCTGCGTCAGGGCCCGGAACATCTGCAACAACAATGTGCAGCATGTCATTCATGATGTTCACCTTGCATTTGTATTCTCACAATTACTTTCTTTATAAACATTTCCCCTGGCATAGTGTCTCTGATTGACTGTTGTGTTGTTTCTCTGTTTCATTTTACATTATACTGCTATACATGTAGTAGTTGCACTTCTGGGTATGGACTAGCACTCCCATAAGGCATTGTTGTGTTCAATGAATATTGGGCATGGACTATTTCTCAAAGTGCATAGTGCCATTGCAATTTTTTAGGGGGCATTTGTACGTGCACATATGGTGATTCAAATAATTACCGCCCTTACCTTTGCTGGTGCCGGGTGTGCCTGAGGCATGAATGTCAGTGACACCACCTACTGCTTCAGGCAGCAGTGTTGACTCCACCATGTCTTCCAAGGGGTTGGGCGGTGTCTGGATGGACGGTCCTCTGCCAGTGCTCCTTGCTTTCTTTAGCCTGCTTGCTACCCTCTCTTTGGCACGTGATCGCAATTCGTAACATTGCTTCCGTGTCTCCTTGATTGAATGCTGCGCAACACCCACCGCACAAATTTTGGTCTGGTTGTCAGTCTACATTTTCCTCTTCTCACTTTCTGGGACCTGTAGTGAGTGTTTGCCAAATAACTGGTCATGGTTCTTGACCACCACTTCTGTGAGTACTTCCAACTCCTGCTCACTGAATTTAAGTTTTCTTTTTGTCCCTCCTGTGTCCTTGCCATTTCCACAGTGGCCATTGTTTTCTCCTGGTCCTGGCTGACTCTCCTGGGTGCCTCCCTGTTCTCTGCTGGGACTCTCTGCCTGCTCCTGTGGCTCAGGTTTCTGGAAATATCATGCACTGACTCACTTCTTGGTTGTGATGTCATTATGCTGCTCCAGAATACAAAATCGCAATTTGTGATTTCCAAATACCGATTCGCTATTTTACCAAATCGCTATTTGGTATTCGCTATTTGCAATTGCGAATTTTAAGAAATCTAAAAAAATTGTGTGATGGTGTTGTTACATTGCATTTTGCAAATCCCAGTTAGCGATTCAGAAAAAATCACTTTTTGGTATTTGCAAATGGGAACCTTCATATATCTGTCCCTTTGTTTTTGTGAAATCACAAAATTAAGTTCCCAAAATATTAAATAAGGGTGTTGTGTGTTTGCTTCGGCATGCACCCATATTTCATTATACATTATCTTGATTTTTAAAATTTATAGTGGTAGGTGGACTGGGGTTAACATTTTGGCATAGTTATTTATTTTGCAGATCATTGATTTTTCATCTTTTATAAAGGAAAATTGGTGCACAGCTCTTTACCTGTCCTTTTCTACATGTTTGTAATATTTGCAGTATTATTTTACTGTTCGTCCTAGATTTCCAAAGAGCCATCTAGCCAGTAAGGTTATTACTAGTAGTCATCAGTGCTTGAAATAAATATTTCAGAGTTATATGTTTTTAAAACTTCATTTAGGGCTGGGATCTTATTGGAATAAACTAAAAATGTTGGTGATTGTTTGCATCTCATTTTTTTGCAAAAAGTATATGTGTTGTGTGGTAATATTTGATGGGATAGGAGGATGTGTGTACTGTTGTTGTGAAATGTTTATATTTTAGTTAATTTTCATGTTTTGCATCGCTGTATTAATGTTTTATTCAGTGTTACCACAATGCCTTCTTATGGCAAGTGTATGTGTGTACATGTATGTTTGAAATCATCTACCATGTGTCTCTGTTTTCTATTCTTTGTGACCCGAGGCCATTTTGTGTAGTCTATGTCCATAGGTTTGAATACGTTCTTTGTTCTCCATGCCTCCTTTTTCGTAGTTGTTGTTTGACCATGTGCCTGGTGGTCATTTTCTACATCCAGTCAGTGTGTCTTTGCCCTAGGCTTTCATGTGTTCTTCTTTTTTCTCCTTGCTCCTTGTTGTTGTTGTTTGACCATGTGTCTGGCAGCTGTTTTGCCCATCCAGCCAGTGTCTCTTTGCCATAGGCTTCCAAGTGTTCATTGCTTGACATGCCTCCTTGCTCCTTGTTATTGTTATTTGCATAGGCTTGCATGTGCACTTTCTTTCTTCCCTATGCATCCCTGCTCCTGGTTGTTGTTGTTTGACCATGTGGCTCATGACCATTCTGTCCATCCAGCCAGTGTCTCTTTGCCATAGGCTTCCAAGTGTTCATTGCTTGACATGCCTCCTTGCTCCCTGTTATTGTTATTTGACCATGTGACTGGCAGCCCTTTTGTGCACCCAGCTAGTGTTCCTTTGCCATAGGCTTGCATGTGCACTTTCATTCTTCCCTATGCCTCCCTGCTCCTTGTTGTTGTTGACCATTCTGTCCATCCAGCCAGTGTCCCTTTGCAATAGGCTTCAATGTGTTCTTTGTTTGCCTTGCCTCTTTGCTCCATGTTTTTGTTTTACAATGTGGCTGGCAGATATTTTGTGCATCTAGCCAGTGTGTCTTTGCCATAGGCCTACATACAACCATTGTTAGTTATTAATCATTTGTTTAAGTTTATATTCAAATTTTAATTTTCTTAAAATTTTTTTATTCTGTTAATTTTTTATTTATTAATTTTATTTCTTCATTTTAATTTTAATTTAATGTTTAATTTGATTAGATGTGTTATTTATTTAAATTTTTATTTTTCATTTGTATTTTATATTTTTATTTACATTTTTTTTTTTTTACTTTCTTATTTTTTCATTTTTATTTCAGTGTTTTATATTTTTTTTTGCTTTTTAAAAAAAAATGTTTATGTCATTTTATTTAATTTTGCATTATGCCTTGATCCATCCAACCATCCACATCCACATCCATAACCATTCCTCCATCCATCCATCCACCAATGGCCCATAGCCGCACTACAGCATTCAGTTTCTTCAGGTGTATAATAAATCCATTTCCTCCTGACCACCCTGGCTGTGGCGCACTGCAGAACAATCAGCAACTTAATTCATTTTTTTAATGATTATTCCATTTCCCCAGGACCACCTTTCTGCTATAGGTTTTTAAAGGATTATTTCATTTACCCATGTGCCTCTATTGGACTACCGCATGCGTCTCCTTTAAAACAGATAGAGATAAAGCAAAGATCTGTACCTACATGTTGTGCTGCCTGATTTTAAATGAAATTATATGGAGTGGTGATGTGGTTTGACTTTACGATGTTTGATTAAATTGGTATTTATTACATAAGTAACCAACTGCACTAACATTGCATTTGTCTGTACTATTTCAACCTGCATTTGTCTGTACTATTTCAACCTGCAGGAAGGCCATGTTTCACTAACTACATGTTTTTCTTAGGTGCATAAGAGAAGAGACGTCACATCACCCACAGTACTGGCAAAGAGAAATGCTGTACAGTTAAGTCCTCAAATCCCTTCCACTTGTGCTTAGTGTCACTGTCAACTGAGAGCTTTAAGATGACCCCATAGAAAGTTGCTTCCAAGAATGTGGTCAGTGAGAAGAAGCAGCATTCTACCAGTAATGTGCTGACTGCAACCTTTTTTGGGAGAGGTGTGTCTGTCACACTGGTCTCTGGAGATCAACCTAGGAGCAGTACTCCCCAATCTAAAGCACCATCCAAACCTAAGCCCAAGACCAAGTCTGTCAGTGAGGCAGACACTGCAATCATGGTGATGCCAACAATCAGTGACATTGAATTGGATTTGTCCCTTTCACAAAGTAGTACCCAATTGTTTCAGGAAACATAACAAAGTTGACAGCAGCCACAGCCAGAGGTGGTAGATCTTCCCAAAATTGAAGCAGAACAGGAAGTCGAGTTTCCTGCCAAGCAAGAACCTCCTCTTTCTGAAATAATGGCTTCCAGATCTCCAGCATGAAAAAGGAATGGGACTGCTCTACCATCTTTTCAAAGCACCATTTCTGATGACGATTATAGGGACATGGAGTGGACCTCGGCAGAGGCTGGGAGACACTAGGTGAGGCAAGGGAATAGAAAAGTTCCAGAAAGCCTTAGAAACATGGAAGGGGATGATGGTGAGGAGGCAATGAGCCAGTCATTGTGGAAGCTCACACAGATGAGCCCATCATTAGTCTCTAACTTGCTCCAAGGGATGTGGCACACATAGCACTGCCAGCTCCCATATTTGTAAGGCCCCAGCAGAAACATGCACCAACCCATACCTCAGAAGAAGTATGCACTGCAGATAGGCAATCGACACACCCTCCTACCTCCAGTTCTTCTTCAGGCACTGGCAACGAACCAATAGGAACGCACTCCTCCCCAGTTTGAAAAGGTTTTATGATTAGCAAACAGGAGAAGATTGCCACATGCTCCATTTGACACCCAAGTGTTTGTCGAGGTAAGCCTAGAACACACTATTGTACTGAAGGCCAGACAACCCATATGAAAATACATCATGTAGGAGAAGCACCTTGAAAACTTGCTGAAAGTGGTTGCAGTTGTGAAGGTGAAGAGGGCCAGGAAACATCAGCTACAACTGGTCAAATCATGGTGGAAGATGAGGAAGACGAGGGTGACATACTCATGCAAAGCAGCCCTGCCCCCAGCAGTACACCAGAATCACCTTTCTCAGTGACCTCACAATAGCAAGGGAAAACTCAGAGTCACATGTAGACACCACAACATGCGGTGACTGCATCACAATGCACATTGAGTCTACCATCATCTCAAAGGTCACTTGCATCAGTGGCCACAAAACAGAAGAAAATCCAGCCTACAATGGGCATGCTTAGGAGGAGGGGCCCTATGACTGTAGCCATCGTATGGCACATTTGAACAACAGGAAGCTGGCAAAAATGTTAGCGCTGGTCCTTCTTCCTTTTTCTTTTGTTGAAGTGTGTGGCAGACATCTTGCCCAAAATGGAG
Organism: Pleurodeles waltl; assembly: GCF_031143425.1. NCBI lineage: Eukaryota > Metazoa > Chordata > Amphibia > Caudata > Salamandridae > Pleurodeles > Pleurodeles waltl. The sequence goes on along the minus strand of NC_090451.1, from coordinate 444,632,485 downwards.
GGTTCCAAGTTTGCCCAAGTGCTGCATCATGATGTGTTGCACTTGGCTGGAGAAGCTATGCAGCTAAGTGGTGTCCACACTATCCACCTGATGACAGACATGTGGACCAGTTGTCAGGCTACTAAACACATGTGCATCACTGCACACTGGATCTCTTTTGTGGGGGTAAAGCAAAAGCTATCTACTGGTCTTGTCCCTGAAGACATTTTTAAGAGCATTTGACGACATACAACAGTAGGCATGTTTACCATGGAGAAATCACATAATGCTGATAACATCTTGGAAACGTTAACATGTGTCTGAATCGCTGCAACCCAGAGGTCTCAAAATTGGATTTGTTGCCATTAAAATTGGCAGTAACATAGTCAATGCAGTAGTAGACTGTGGTTATTTCAGGGTCCTGTGTTTGGTGCACTACATCAACCTGGTTGTGCAAGACCTCATTTTGACTTTGGTGTTCTTTCCTTAAGACCGCTGAAGCCACAGGTGCTAGGAGACTGCCAGTGCTGGTGGTCTTCCACCCACCATAATATGGGTACTGCAGGATTTTCACCACACTGTGGGCGGAAATCTGACAGTATCCATGATGCCGGTCAGAGACGCCTGGGTGGTACTTCCACCTGCACTTCCCCGCCAGAAGGATGACGCATTATGGCAATGCAGCCTGGTGGTGTCCTGCTGGCAGGGTGCTGCCGGTGGTAGCAGCACCCCTTCCTGTCCCCTGCTGGACGACCGCCTAGCCAGACAAGGTAAGTCAGGCGTCCGACAGGGGAGGAGAGTGTTGTGTGTGAGTGTGTGGTGTATGCGTGTGTATGTATGAATATGTGTGTGCATCTGTGAATGTGCCTGTAAGTGGTGTGGTGTATGCGTGGTTGTATGCATGTGAGTGAATGCGTGTATGGATGTTGCAGTAAGTGCATGTCTGCATGTCATTGTGTATGCGTGTGAGTGTACGTGTGAGCATGTTAGTGTGGATATGTGCCTGAATGTGTGTGAGTGAATGCGTGTATAGATGAGTGTGAGTGGATGCATGTATGGATGTGTGTGAGTGGATGCGTTTCTGGAAGTGGAGGTGAATGGGTGTATGCGTGTATGCGTGGTGCATGTGGGTGTGTGTGTGTGCATGTATGGGGGGTTGGGGAGGGGGTGCTGTGGCTGTAGGGGGGTGGGGTGGGGTGCAGTGACTGTAGGGGTGGGGAGCACCATGTGTGTAAGGGTGTGGGTGGTCAAGTGCTTGCTGGGAGGTAGGGGGACCACTTACTGATGAAAGGGAAAGAATTCCCTGTCACTTGAAGCCCTACTGCCATGGTTTTCATGGTGATACTACTGCCGCGGAAACCACAGTGATAGGCCAGCTCATAATGCTGCGGGTGGTCATCTGTGAACCACCTGGGTTGGAGATGAACATCATGGCGGCATGAGTGGAAATGTGGCGGGTTGGCAGCGGCCAACCCACCACACTCATAATGTGGCAGTATACACCGCCAGTCTGTTGGCAGTGATACTGCCACATTAACCCTTGTGGTCAAAAGACTGCCAGGGTCATAATGACGGCCATAGTCAGTAACATACTGACCACCTGCAGAAGAATCTACAATCTTTCAGCCATTCTTTTTAAGCCAGAAAGCAATTGCGGTTTATTCAGCATGATAACAAAGTACCAGTTAAATCTCTCAGACAGGGTGTTGCCAAAATGTTGGAACCCAACCTATTATATATTGCAACATCTGTTTGAACAGTACAGACAGATCAATGTCTATGTTTTTCTACGATAATGCAATTGGGAAAGCTATGACAATGGTTGGGGCCTAGTAACAGGTGCTGCTCCTTTTTAAGGTTTTGACACAGTAAGTTAGTTGGGAGGATAATACTATGTTCCTTGCTATCCCGTTGTGCTTCTGTTACAGAAGCAGATAAATAAGGTGTCTAAAAGGTTTGCAGTCAGAGGTGTGAACAAAAACCCAGAAGTGCAAGCTTTACCTGTTGCCCAACTTGATCCACGCTGCCAGAAATGTCTTCAAAATACAGGGCATGGATTGTTTAGCAAGTCAGAGAACTGGAAGAAAAATGGCTGGAGATTAGAGTCCCACTCAGTTCTGGGGTGCCGCCTTCAACTTCCAGAGAGGGCATTCTTGTATCACTGCAGCCAAAACCAGCAACAAGAACACTGGCAAAAACAGCATCAGAAGAATTGGGCCCAACCTATGCATTGTCTTGGTTCCTAATTAGCAGGTCTTAAGTCCAGTGCAGAGGCCAAAGCCAAGAGGTCAAGCAAAAGGCAGCACCAACGGCACTCAGAGGATGTTCCAGGAGTATCTGGATGACCCAAAAGAGGTGTATGTGGATCACAAACCATTGGTGTATTGGTGTGGGAAGATGCACCAATGGTCAGAGCTCAGCAGGTTGTCAGTAAAGTATCTGGCTTGTCCTGTAGCCAGCATATCTGCTGAACTTGTGTTCAGCTTAGCTGGTGCAGTTGTAATAGTGAGAAGGACCGGTCTCTCACCTCACAATGTGGAGTGATTAACCATGATCTAAATGAACCAGTATTTTATACCACCTGAATACAACACTCCCTAAACACCATAGTAGGACAAAGAGAAAGATTGGTCAGAACCAAGTGTGCTTGCTGACCAACTTCTGGGTGAATGACCTGAGTTTGAGGGCAAATTCTGCTTCCCGGACTGACTATGCCAGTGACACCATAGAACATTTTAAACTATTTCTCATTGAACTGCTTTCCTTCTTTGAAAAAATAATAAATGCTAGTGGAACATTATGTTTGTTTCGGATTTATGGTACCCCACCATTGTTAGTCGCATATATGGCCAAATTGATGTTGGACCCATGTGCAGTGAAGAAGCCCCTATATTCCTTTCAGGATATTGGGAACAATGACTGCCTCCCTCACATGCCATTGCCTATCCTTTTTGTATAACACCTAGCAGGGCTGTCTGAGAAGATCATTGATTAAAAGAATGCCAGTGACAATGCCAAATTCCAATGTGTTGCTACCATCAAAGAGAACATAACATTGTGTTCAATCACTGTGGTTGGATTGGAAGAGGTAACTACTAACTATTCACCAATGAGTGTTGACATGTTGAGTGATTGTGAGTGATGATTGATGATGTATGTGGTGACTGACAATGAGGAAAGGAGTTCAATTTTTTTTAATCATATTTCCAATGATTTGCAATGTTTGGGGGTTGATTGGTGATCATTTCTTCCTGAAAGTGATTGGCCTTTCAGACTTTTTGAAATTTCCCTGTAGGGTTCACTCCTTTTTTGCGTTCCTCAGACCAGACCAATCACTTTAGTTATCAAACAAAAATCAGCACAAAGTAATCCAGCTTTGTTTCTCTACTTGTTCTTCAACAGCAGTGCACTACATAGGTCTACCTCACTCGGTTTGGGACTGGGACGGAGCTACCCAGAATTAGGAGGAGGATGGAAGGACTCGGGATGGAACTTTCTCAACAGCTATAAGGAGAAAGTTATTGACTTCAAAGAGAAACCATAAAGATGACAAAGATTTTGAGGCCTAGCACTTAGTCAGCTCTGTGGACTGGAGAGAGGTGTGTTTATTTGGGAAATGATGCTGAGTATGTGTTTGCTGCATTGCTGGCTCAAACGTGAAACACTTCTTATGTTCTTACTCTGGCTTCTGAATCTTCTTGGTACACTCTGACTCCTCATGAAGGTTATCTTGCTTCCCTTTGTCCTTCTCCTTCACTTTACAATACAGTTACTGTATTTTTCAGTATGCAGGTCTTCTCCTAGTCCTCTCCTGCATGAACAAAAATTGGTGAAAGCTTAACACTTGAGCTTACCTATGGGATAGGTTGAGCCAGTCACCCAAGAGTGACAGACATTCCAAGAAGAATGGAGATGCACCACTCAATTTGGCAACACAGTATCCTTTTCATTTTAACAATCATATTTTTTTAGAACTGGGTGGGTTAACTTCAATCCTCCATAACATGCATCTTTCAAACCTAGAAGACATAACATTTAAATATCTACTATCTCAGGTCTTTCTGGGGCACAAAGAGTGCTTGCAATGCATTTTATAATATTGTATCATACTTATCCCTTCATCCTTTCCTCCCACAACAGGTTGATGTTGTGTGCTGCTTAGCACCCCAATGAATATTGTTGTGGTTTATTTTGTGTAGTCTTTGTATTTGGCACACCTCTCTCCAAATACCCTTTCCCAACGAATTCATTGAGTTGCTCACTCTCTCACCCCAAGCTGCATAAATTATTGAGGTGTGACTTAGTTTTATACCACAAATGGATCACACACCTACTTGGGGAGATGTGGTGAAAGTGACACCAACTAACTGCGTGATCTCCTAAAACTTGTGTGAACTCCATATTTCCCCATCAGCATCATCATTAATGTATTTTGTTGGGTATTTTGTAAATGCTTAACCTTGTCCGACCACTCATGACTAGTCTGAACCCACTTTTCCTGACTCAATGATTACATTTCCTAAGTTTATTTTTTAATTACTAGCTCCCCACCATTGTTCAAAAAAAGTTGATTTGCTAGTTTTAATTATCATATCAGGTCTTCTTTGTTGTGTATCAAATAATGTCATTGTGGTAGTCTGGTCTCTGTCTTCCTAAAGTAATGGTATAATGTAACACACTAACTCTATGTTTTCTTTCAATCTATTTGGCAATGATAGATAACTCTTCGATTAATCCTGCAGTTGGAGTTCCATAGGTAGGAGTGGCACCTTCTGTTTCCCCTGCTAACGCGCTAGCCTGCTACTATTACTACCACCCCCTTAAGATGCCACATTGAGAAGCACCTTGCAGTAAGAAGACTCCCTCACGTCATCTATTCAGGTCAGAGAAGACCTATGGATTGACGTGAACTTCTTTAGTTAGTAATTAACTTCGACTGAAGAAGATGTTGTTTGTGTGTATCTGGGTTTCTGTAAGCAAAATAGGCAAAAACAATCATCTCCTAGTGGTCAATGCAGTCGCAGAGGGCAGTAGAGCAAGGGTATAAGTAAATGATATACAGTACACTTCTTTAACAGATTTTTTTTAAAACAGGCTTCACTAAAACACAGCAGTGCAAACACCAAAATGAAATAAATTAGACCCTTTTATTTTTAACAAATAGAAAACCCACCCTTTATACCAACAACAGGCACACCCCTCTCCCCAAACAAATAGCCACAAAAAGTCCAAATAAAGTCCAAAGTGAAACCTGGTCCCAACTCTATCCCCAGCCTCCCTCCCTCTCCACCCACAACAATTCTCTCAAGCCCAAAACAAAAACAACATAAGAAAGGCTCAAAAGAGGACACTGTCTATTTGGGTCCACAATAGTCCATGCCCTGCTCGATCTTGGTGAGCCAGTTTTCCATACCGTCCATCAGCTGCAGGAAATAGTAGAGCAATGCCCTGTCCCTCAGAAGACGGCAGCGGTAGCTGCAATCAGGGACCCCAACAGCTGGTGGTGCTGGTGGCAATATAGTGGCCAGGAGGCTGGGGCAGGAGTGTAGGTGTGCTGCTGAACTGGGTCCTGTGTCAGAGGCAGCTATTTCCCCCCTTCCTCCTCCAGGAACACCAGCTGCCGGTATTTGGCCTATATACTCTCCAGTCTCTGCTGCCGCAGACAGGCTGCTATCTCCTGCCTGGTAGGTGGTGCTGATCGACCAACAGGAATAGCTATATGGCGAAAAACTAAAATAAAAGACAAATTGTAAGCAATGCTCTGAGAAAACACATCTTTAACAGTGAGTTGTTTGTGGCACAGTAGCAATAGATTGCTGGTCCCGTAGGTACACTAGAATCTGATGTAATTATGTTTAGGAGACTCACTGGACCACTTTTATTTGTTTACCCTCACATGCCTCACATGAAAAGCACTGACTTTCTGGTAGAAAATAATTAAAGCAGAATAACATCAGATTAAAAAAGTAATGTGATTTCTTTTCTTTTAAAAGCTTTTCAAGTCACTAAACAGACACTTTTACTGGAAAATAAAAAAATGAGTTACCTCTCATTTATGAGTAAGGCATTATGTACTATGCAGTTCAAGTTGTTATGACAAATTAATGGAGGCATGCTGGCTAGTGCCTCAAGCACGTTGCTACTGTCCACAGCTGGGGTGACTGTAGTTGACAATTATTTATCTTTAATTCCAATGCTCCTGCTTTTCTCTTGATGTAATATTGGGCACTTACTGGCCCAACCGTACTCACTGCCTCACCCACCACCCCAAATGTCTTTCAAGAAATTAATTTGCAAACCAGTAAGGAAAGGACACTTGCCTTATTCTACTGTAGGGTAAAGTGGCATTATTAGGTGTGTAGTTAGAGATTTTGCTAGAATAGAGGGGAGTCACTGATCATCGATTCAACATGTGCCTAAGCTTTGGCTTGTATGGACAAAAGTCTAAAGGGAAAAATCCGAACAGGCCTAAAATAAATCTGTTATTAGAAACCATGAAATATATTTTAGTAACACTTCACATTGTCATAAAAATGTGGCAGATGCCCAGAATGGATTTTTCAATTTGTTTGGTAGGCTGGGATGGAAGGACTTAGGAAAGAATAAAGATGCAAAGTACTAAGAGGGAAAAACACCTCACATGCAAGGCATTGAAAACTTTGTAAATGCCACATTAACTGAAGCAGACACACCATGCACAGCAAACACTGCAGTCACAAATTGAATCATACTACACTTCTTCGGTCATGGATGGTCAAATGCCATGGGTAGAGAGGGGGTTAATGAATGATGATGGGTGGGATGCATATCTGCCTCGCTTAACAAATACAAATCAAGGGATTCAAACATAAATTAAAATACCCTCACTTTGAACTATAGCTTTAATAACCATAAAACAAAGTAAATGAAGTAGGTGAGCAACATGCTCCTCAACAGAAGAGCTCCCTTGTTTATTCATCCAAGCAATTATCCATTCATCCTTTCATTCTTCCTACTATATTCAACCATAGCCACCATGCTTTAAGCTTTACTTTCTCTCATCCATTCCTTCACCACAATTCATATTCCATTAACCATCCATTCAGTGTGCACTAGCCCCCCTTTCTTTCAATCATCCTTTCACCCATCCATCCATTTACCCAATACTCACCCATGAACCCTTTCACCCACCCATGAATCCTTTCCTTTCACTCATTTCAGCCATCCTTTCTTTTAACCTTCTGTTCTTTCAGTTTCCATCAAACCGTAATTTTAGTGCACATTATGAGTGCTTTTCTGAGTTGCAGATAGAAGAGTCAATAACCCAACCACCACTGCAGCTGGTAACACGGGGCAGGGGGTTCAGGATCATGATGATCGTGAGTATAGTAGTAATTGTCAATCAGCAACAATGGGACATAACATCACCTGTCCCCGCCACCGCTTCTCCCCTTGCTGCATCTTCTGCATTGGCACTTGAGATGGCACCCTGGTGGTCAGTGTGGCTAGAAAACAACATTATACAGTTTTTTAGATGTCACATACACCTCCACCTAATTTTTGCATGCAACCACAATACATCTCTATAGTTCAGTTAGTACAGCAGTTTCTTGTATCAAAAATATCACTCAGGGCATTTTGTTGGTAGTCAAGCCAGCCAAAAACGTTTTTGTAATGGGGGCAGAACTATAGCCCATGATGGTGATGACTAGAAATCACTAAAGAACAATGAAGGGTGGAATTAATCAAAAAGTGGATGGGGAAGTTGAAAAAAAGGAAACAAAAATGAACAAGGCAAATTTAAAAGTAGTATAATAGTGGGCGGGGGTCAAAGTTAGGAAAATAATAAATAATATGACTTAATGGGAAGAGCAGGGTCGTTAACATTGGTGCTAGTGGTCAGTGCCTCATCCCCAGCTTTTGCAGGACCCGCCTCTGTGCCCCTTTTCTTGCCCTTGGGTGCTTATGTAATAAATAAAGAAGATAAAAATAACAAATTAGTGGTACAGTTAATCTCCACAAAATTATTATAACAGGCAAACACAGTAACATTGTACTTACCTAGATCAGATCACCTATCTTAGTAGTATGATTGACTGTTGTTGAGTTAGCTATACACCTAAAATCCTTATTCCAAATTTCCTTCTGAAAAAATACATTTGGAACTAACGCATTAGAATCAATGATCTTTGATTTTATTCCCTGTTTGTCAACACCCTTGATGGACCAACTTGGTCTCCCTTTTTGCAATGCATAGATAATATTAGTAGTACACCTCACTGTGAAATTGCTTGACTGTATAAGCTACAAAAATAAAAGTCATAGAAAACACTGACTCACTGATATCACTAATTCACGATGGTGACAGGAGGACCGAGGAGTCAGCATTACAATAGCTTCTTAAATAATCAGCTAAAGTGAGCGCCGATAAGTACGATGAGGCAGTGCCAAGAACCTGCCTAGCTCTAACTGGTTCACATAATATTATACTTATCGTAAACTAAACATACCTTACCTCTGAATGTGAGCAGCATGCTATTCAGAAAAAAAGTTATCATTGTAGAATAAAAACACAATGATGTAGTTAATACTCACCGAACTCTGGGATCTCTATGCCTCGCAGGTCAAGCAGGTCCTGTTTGTGGTCAATGATATTTGCCCAGCAATGAGTCAGCTACTGGTTGGTGCCCTGTACCTGGCAGGTGCACCACATACATCAGAGCACCCTCCCCTAATGCAGCTGATGATCCCAAAGGGGGTGCCCACTGCCTGAAATAAAAAACTAGAGGGAAAAATAATAAAACAAAAATGCAAAAAGTAACAAAAATATAAACATTTTTAAAAAGAAAATGTAAAATACATAGACACAAACACACACACTAGTACAAGAAATAAAAATGAGGTGTGGATTAAATCAAGGGGGTGGAGTATTAAAAAGATAATAGAAGTATTCAAACTAGGCCCAGCACTATGAACAGAACAAGAATATAGTGCCCATGTCAAACCACATGGTGCAATTTGTGTGCAATTTTAAACGTGTGAAAGTACTTTGTATTACATTTGACATAAAACTTGCGCTGTGGAGTTTTTGGGGCATTTCACAGAGTTCCGCGTAGCATGACTCCACGCACTCTACCCAGGCCTAGTAAAATGTCTCTACTTATCAAACTGAGGTGTGGACTTGGCGTTTGGTAGATGCAGGTCATTGGACAAATAGCAATGATGTCCCATCTGTCTTATTTAGAGTATACTAATTTCTATGCACTCTAAATAGAGTAAACTAGAGACCTGCACTTCTTCAGAGTATCCTGCTTCAACCAAACTCTAAATCATGCCCTGAGTTAGTAGTAACCTACTAACCTATTCAGGTATACATAACTTGATATGATCATATTTATAAACAACAAAATACTCTGCTGGAGTTATTAACTGACCATTTAGGAAACTACAAAGACCCTCAATTTGGATTAAAGACATACACATAAACATTTAAGCAATTTCATAATCCTGAAAAATAAAACAAATAGAAATGAAAATAATATGCAAAAGAAATACACAGCAACAAATGAGGAAAAATAAGAGAAAATAAGCAAAAGGTTGTACAGTCCATAGTGCTTATATGAAATCATCTTCATGGGGCACAAGTTGGTCACAGGAAGGACAAATAGGGAAAAATAAGCAACAGGGTGTGCAGTACGTACTACTCATATGAAACTATCAATATAGTGGTAAAGTTGGTGAAGGACACAGTATTGAACAAGGAAGTTATAATAATGGCATCCAGTCTTCTATTTTGTTGAGTCCACTATGAAAACTGTCAATACATTTGAGTTTTTCTTTGTTGAGAATTGATGAGATATCCAGGCCACACTCTGGTATTTTCATTACATCAATCACTAGCTATCATATGTTGTTCTCGTTTTGACACAGGGTTTCAAAATGTTCCACCAAAGGTGTTTTGGTCACCATGCATGGAAGATGGCTCCCATGTTGGCATATTCTTATTCTGATTTTTTGTGCAGTGTAGCCAATATAAATGAGATTGCAAGGGCAGGTAACAGTGTAAACTACCTTAGCAGTGTTACACTTAGAAACGTGAGTTAGTAAAGTTGTTACATTTTTATGCACAAGTTCCTTTGTCTTAACAGTGTACTCACACACTACCATTCCCACACTTACAGTGACCAGTCAAAGGGGTCATACCCCAAAAATCATGTAATATATGGTTAGCTCGAGTAGAGGGAAGGCTAGCCTTTATAAAATTATATTTGATGCACTTATTGGAATGTTTCAGTGACAGCTCCCCTGCATTCAACACATGCTAGTGGCATAAAATAATTTTCTTTATCTCATTGGAAATGGGTGAGTATGCGGAGACACAAACCAGTTTCTCTGTGTCATTTGTTTCATTTAGGATCAAGAGTGTCTCCCTCAGGCATTACCATGTTCTCTTCATGGATCTGGTGACTAACTTCCATGGGTACCCTCTGAAGAAATTTTTGGTGGGTAGTATTTCTGTCTCTTGCTTAAGGAAACATACAATTCTGATCCTCAAAAAGTGGGAATGCAGAAGGAAGTACCATAATGGTCTGGGATGATGACTAGAATATGCTAATAGAGTGTTTCTGTCAGTTGGTTGCTGATACAGGGACGTGTATAGCTCCTCTCCATGTGTTTTAATCATGAGATCTAAAAAGGCAATTTCATCTCTGCTGTATGCAAGGGTAAATTGCAATCTCTTTCAATGAGTGTTAGACAATGCAAGAAATGTGGTAAGGGTGTCTTTGCCACCATTCCAAAGAGAAAACATATCATCAGTGTAGCTTTTTAATACTGATAAGCTGCTATGGAATAGGTAAATATCAAAGAGAATGGCAATTGTCTCAAGATTATTGATAAATAAAATGGCAAAATTGGGTGCATAAACCACACCAATGGATGTCCCCTGGATCTGTTGATAGAATTTGGCATCAAACAGAAAAAAGGTTTTGTATAAGTGCTAGGCATTGTCATTCTAAAATAACATCTGTTTTAGAAAGCAGAAAAGCAGCAAAATTGCTGATCACAAAGAACCCTGGTCACAGTAACATTTTTGCTTGAAGTCCAGACCTGACATCCTATGACTTTAGATGTGAAAGGCCCTATGGTGCAAAGAGAGGTTCTGCTCTGCTAAATTAATTTAGCCTGCGAGGTAAAGGCGGTACAGAACAGACATGAGTGGTAGAGAGGACGGCTAAAACAATTTGACCAAGATGGGTGAGCTATGGAACTTAACCTGAAGTTGGTTTGAGATTTGCTAGAACTTTGCAAATGAATTGAACGAATTATATTTTTAATAGTGCCCTCTTCCAATCAGCAATTTTACCCAGTTCATCTGTCCTTCTAGTCTTTCACAAGCTGCCTTCCTCTCCTTCAATAACCAGTAACAGTGCACTACTATACCATTGAGGATGTTTAAAAAAAAAGAATGAAAATTGTTTATCTTCTATAGCCACTTCATGATGATTTCAAGTATTTTACAGAAACTCCATCAATGTGTTTTTTTAATTGCATTATTGCTTGGTTGCACTATTATATATATTATCTCATACTTTTCCACTGTGGACTTGCTTCTCTTCTTGTATACATCTTAGAAGTAGACCAAGGTAGCGTAATGGGTTCCTGTTCACCTCTGTGCACTGTACCATGGGACATCATCCACTTGAATACTTACTCAAAGGTGTGTAAAATGGATATGATCCCCTAACTAATTTGTACACGTAAGGCAATCTTAAGAATTCAAACGGTCCATGTACAAAAGAACATTTCTTGACATGACCAGCAAAATTGGGGCTGGCTGAGTTGTATTGTCATAAATGTTATTTGAGAATACAGAATTTCTCTTAATCTTATACAAGTTGCACATTGGCTAATTCAGTGTTCTGGTGGGTCTGTTGGTATTTCTGGGCCAGAGCTTCCTGTAAAGTTAGGTGAAAACCTATAATATCATGTTTCTAGGGATATCCATGTTCCTAGTGTTGGTAGTGTCTCATCCATGAGCCACAATCATGTCTGCTCTGGTGACCACAGAAGTAAATGAGTTTTTTGGAATAGAATGGTGAGGCTACATCCCCATATTAATTGGGGGGGAGTAGAAATGGTTCCTCCACCCTAAAAATATTTAACTTTGCTAGAGCATATTTTGCAGGACATTTCCATTTGAGAAAATGTACTTAACCCTTTGGGACACCTCCAGGTAATTGAGGTCAACGGTTTACAACATCTTCACCTGGAAATTTCCAGAATTACTTGATTAGGAGATAGATTACCTGCTGAATCCCAGAGTGGAGAATAGATCTTTTTGGCAGGCTGTGTTTTCAGCATGGAGGGTGCATAGGGAACAGTCACCTCAGTGTATATAAAAGGATTAAAGTCCCAGGTTCATGGACATGGCATGGATAATAAAAGAACAATAGACAACCAATAAGTGTCAAAGAAGGATCATGGCTTTAATCCAAACATTGGAAAGAGAAATGTGACTTACTATAGTGGCAGAAAAACATTTACCTAAAATCGCTCAGTCACAAGAGATGCATTGCCTCATTACTATTCCTTGTACCTTGTTTCCTGGACCGGGGGTAAGGCCTGTGGGCAGTGTCTCTTAATAGGAGAAAGTAGGCTAGAATTTGCCATCAGTGTCCAGAGAAATGGGTCACAGAAGCATTCCATTTTCGAGGGTGGTGGCTCATGAAAACATGGCTTGAAATGCAAATGTGTTACAGATGTGATAAAGCGTTGGAATTAAAATGATGTGTAACACAAAAGCGTTAATCTCTACTAGGGGTGAAAGAGGATGCAAAGGAACACCGAACTCTGATGTAAACCATAGAAATAAGTCCAATGACACAGAATTCTGTACATTGCAAATCACAAGGAGTGTGTTTCATGATCACCATTGGGAAATATAACCATTGCAGGTGCACTGTGTAGTATGCACCATAGTGACTTGTGAGGCATACATAACCTTTTAGTATAGCTGGAATCATGGTGCTAAAACACCAACTATGACCTCTACACACACTAGCTTACTCCATAAAACAAGAGTTAAAAAGGCAGAATAATCACACATCTGCAAATAAGAATCACGACTCCATGCTGCAATGATTCTCTGATCTGTTCCAAAGTTCCTGTAGTCTCTAATGTTCTCATGTAAATGACTCGAGCATTCTCAACTGAAGGTCAGTTTAAGAATATTATTTAACTAATAAAGATAAGAATGACCATCATTCTTCTGTCATGTTGTCATTTTCGGAAAGAATTACATTTATCAATCCATTTGCATTCAAGTGTTTGAAAGGTATGTGACAGGCCACCTCCTCTTGGTAAAAGGCATTGCCACCTCGATCACCTGCTGTTTAATGTCATCCACTGTGAGACCAGAGGGGCATTAGGTACTCTACATATGATCTGACTCCGGAGTGCTTTTCTTCACTTGTTGAGCAGCTAGCCATACATAGGTGAGTGTAACGGGGCCTTTGCCCCTGTTGAAGGAGATGGCGACACCAGAAGCCTCGGGCAGTCGGATCAGTGCCCCAGGGCACTACAAAGATTGAGATCCTGATGCACCCCTGAAGGCGTGATGACATCACGGGGAGGAGACATCAAGACAAGGAAGTGGGGGATAGGGGAAGGAGAGCACGGACTGGAGAGAGGAGGAGATTGTTGAACGGTCGGAGAAGACTGAGAGCGATGGCGGAGAGAGGCGAGGCAAAGGACAGTGCATGAAAGATGGGAGAAGGGCGAATCCAATCCCGCGGAGTGGATGACACCAGAAACCAGCGGGAAAAGCCGGAGACGAGAGGGACATCCAGGAGAGAGGACCCCAGACCTGTCACATCCCAGGAGAGACGTGGCTTTGCCAGGTACGCTCCTGCTTGTTGGGCACCCTATCACCATTGTGGAGGAGGGTTGGGAAGAGGCACGCGGCGTGGGAGGAAGGCATTGGTCACAAAGAATAAGACACAAAGAGTAATCCGACCTGGGTCACACAGTCAGGTGATACTGGATGCACACTATTTTTGTGTTCTGCCACCATGTCTTTGACACCTCACAGATGCCTGCAAGACTTTGTTCCCCACCACACCTCAACCCGCTCCTGTTTTCCTTTTCATTTTATTCTGTTTTGTTTTTTCATTACATTTTGCCAGTGCATGCATGTAGACATCCTATGTAGGAAACCAAACCACTTACCTGAAACTGGTTCCTCCATTCTCTTCCTCCCATATACATGGTAACGGAGCCCTAATGACGACGGAGAAGACCCTGGTAAAGAAACAAGAGAAACCTATCCATGATCGACAACTGACAAAGACCCTGGAAAGATTAAAAGAGAGCATTGAGAAAACCGATACAGATAAAAAGACAATCCATAGCACTTTTCTTGAATAACCCACAAATAACTTTAAGAGACTTCTGTCAGGATTAGAAAGTTATATAAATTTCCCCTGATGCAACTGGATGACTTGTTAATTTACACCTGTAGGGATAAGGATAACTGACGTAGGGGATCCCCGAGGATCCTACTGCAGTGAGATTACATGAACACCAAATTCAATATGTAAAATGTGCATAATTACGATTGCTGGGCGGTCTCAATTCTGTTAATTAGGTGCCATGTTTTGTTTCATTGGAAAATTGACATGCCTCATATGCCCTGCATTTATAATGGCATACAAAAGGTGGCAAGCTCCAACTGTGTGTGATGTAACTGTTATCTCTGCAGAACTGTGATGACAGAGATATGTCTCAGAACTCCCAATTGACATAGGGACTGTGTCGTTCTAGTTAAGGATATCCCAAGCATAATGGCATACTTAGAATCCTTTATTAAATCAAAAGCAACCATTTCCTTATGAGTACCTAAAGACATCAGGGCCCAGATTTACCAAACTTTCACGCAATTTTGCACAGCATTAAAAAATGCTGCACTGCATGGTAGGGAGAAAACAGGTACCATTCACTGCATGGTAGGGAGAAAATAGCCACACGGAGAGCAGGAGAGTACCACATCCACATTTTGCTGTTCAGCTCCACACACACACCTTTGCACCATAGTGCAAGGGTGTGTGCATGAGTCTAGTAAAGGATTTGTCCTGGAAGGGTTCCCCTCCAGTACAAAATACTATGCTTAGACTTAATTTAAATGTTTCCTTACTTTGTGTACAGTGCAATACATATACAAAGTCAGAATAAAAGAGAAATAAAAACATTTCTCCTTTTAATGCCTCTTTTCAAATGACATTAATGTTTGGCACAAAACCCTCTCTACTATTGTTAGTAGATAGGGTTGCATCAAAAAGCATGGGTGGTAGTATGGGAATGCCCATGTATCGCCCCTTTAACGCTCCTTGATGCTAAGTAATGTAAAGGTTTTTTTTTGTTTTTTTGGGCAGGTTAAAAAGAAAACAACAATCATAACATCAATAAAACCAACTCCCTAAGTTCATCAAAGTGCATAGATTAGTGGGTCAAACAAGCAAGACAGCATCAATAACCTAACATTGCTCCAGCAATCTCACCTTTAATAAAGTGCATACATTGAGATAAGCTTTCCCGTAACCCCCTTGACAGCACTTGGATTTAATTAAGTGCCTTGGTGCATAGCAAAAAGTACTTAAAACCTTTCTACACTTTCAACTCCATGTTCATCCAAAACATGAAAATGACTGTGTATAAAAAGTAACCCAGGGAAATTCCAATGTCTAGTAATTATGAACTAGGATCCAAAGGCTCCCACTCCCTTCACAATTTTAAAAACCTCAATATTGCCCCCGCTGTTTTAGCATATGCCTCTTTGATCATTTTAGATCTGTGCATCTTTTCAGGCCATAACATAATAATGGGAACATTTGGTGATTTCCCTAATTGCTGTATTAAAATACGTGCCACTGCAATTGCTATTGAAGCAAACCATTGGGTAAACTTTTTAAGTGTATACACTATGGGGGAAGGGCCAACTAGAACCAATGTAACCGCAGGTAATATAGAAACATGAATTACATTACCAATCTACGATAAACATCTTCCCAATAACCCCTTCGCTGCCAGGCCTTTTCCCCCTCCTGTGGCGAACCTTTTTTTGGCTATTTGGGGCAGTTCGAACTTAGGCCCTCATAACGTTTTGTTCACATAAGCTACCCATGCCAAATTTGCATCCTTTTTTTCCAACATCCTAGGAATTGTAGAGGTACCCAGACTTTGTGGGTTCCCCTGAAGGAGACCAAGAAATTAGCCAAAATACAGTGAAAATGTAGTTGTTTTTTTTTAAAATGGGAAAAAAGGGCTGCAGAAGGCAGCTCGTGGTTTTTTCCCTGAAAATGGCACCAACAAAGGGTTTGCGGTGGCAAGATCACCATCTTCCCAGCTTTCAGGAACAGGCAGACTTGAATTGGAAAACCCAATTTTTCAATACAATTTTGACATTTTACTGGGACATACACCTCATTTTTACTATTTTTTGTGCTTTCAGCCTCCTTCCAGTTAGTGACCAAAATTGGTGAGAAACCAATGGTGGATCCCAGAAAGCTAAGCATTTCTGAAAAGTAGACACAATTCTGAATTCAGCAAGGGATCATTTGTGCAGATCCTACAAGTGTTTCCTACAGAAAATAACAGCTGAAATAAAAAAAAAATTGAAATTGAGGTGAAAAAAACAGCCATTTTTCTCCATGTTTTACTCTGTAACTTTTTCCTGCAATGTCAAATTTTTTAAAGCAATATACCGTTACTTCTTTTTTACACACTGCCTTACATTTGGAAGGAAAAAATATAGAGAAAGACAAGGGGCAATAACACTTGTTTTGCTGTTCTGTGTTCCCCCAAGTCTCCCGATAAAAATGGTACCTCACTTGTGTGGGTAGGCCTAGCGCCCACGAAAGGAAATGGCCCAAAACACAATGTGGACACATCAAATTTTTTCCCAGAAAACAGATGTGTTTTTTACAAAGTGCCTACCTGTGGATTTTGGCCTCTAGCACAGCTGGCACCTGGGGAAACCTAGCAAACCAGTGCATTTTTGAAAACTAGACACCTAGGGGAATCCAAGATGGGGTGACTTGTGGGGCTCTGACCAGGTTCTGTTACCCAGAATCCTTTGCAGACCTCAAAATCCGACCAAAAAGTAACTTTTTCCTCTCAATTCGTTGACAGAAAGTTCTGGAATCTGAGAGGAGCCACAAATTTCCTTCCACACAGCGTTCCCCCAAGTCTCCCAATAAAAATGGTATCTCACTTGTGTGGGTAGGCCTAGCGCCCACGAAAGGAAATGGCCCAAAACACAACGTGGACACATCACATTTCTTCACAGAAAACAGAGGTGTTTTTTACCAAGTGCCTACCTGTGGATTTTGGCCTCTAGATCAGCCAGCCTCAGGCGGGGGAGAAATGGCCTAAAATAAATTTGCCCCCCCAATCCCTCCTCGGAGCGACCCTTGCCTACGGGGTCGCTCCCCCTGCGTGACATTGGCGCAAAATAAAAGATCCCCGGTGCCTAGTTGTTTCTGCCCCCCTTGAGGGCAGATTGACTTAAAATCATCCTATTTGCGCCCAAGGGGGGGCAGAAATGGTCTAAATACAATTTGCCCCCCAGGGGTGCGACCCTTGCCTAATGGGTCGCTCCCCATCTCTAAAAAAACAAAAAAAACAAAACACAAAAAAAAGAATTTGCCCTGGCGCCTAGAGGTTTCTAATAACCATAGGCCGGTCTGCCCCCAGGGGGGCAGAAATGGCCTAAAACAAATTTCCCCCCGCCCCCCCTACCCCCCCGGGGAGCGACCTTGCCTACTGGGTCGCTCCCATTGCATGACATTGGCAAAAAAAAAAATCCCCGGTGCCTAGTTGTTTCTGCCCCCCATGGGGGCAGATTGACCTAAAATCGGCTGATCTGCCCCCAAAGAGGGCAGAAATGGCCTAAATACAATTTGCCCCTCCAGGGGAGCGACCCTTGCCTAAGGGGTCGCTCCCCACCTGTAAAACAACAACAACAACAAAATCCCCAGTGCCTAGTGGTTTCTGCCCCCCTTGGGGGCAGATCGGCCTAATTAAAATAGGCTGATCTGCCCCCCAGGGGGGCAGAAATGGCCTAAAATAAATTCCCCCCCCATGGGAACGACCCTTGCCTAAGGGGTCGCTCCCCTTGATTGAAATTCCCTGGTGTCTAGTGGTTTCTGTCCCCCTTGGGGGCAGATTGGCCTCATAAAAATAGGTCGCTCCCTCATGCCAATTTCTTTTTAAAACAAACATCCCTGGTGTCTAGTGGGCGTTTTGACAGCCGGATTGCTTGCAATCCGGCTGCCAAAACGCTGAGAGAGACTTCAAAGTGAAGGAAATAACTTTCTCTTTGGGCCTCCTCCACGTGATCGGAAGAGAAATGCTTTGCATTTCTCTTCCGATCGCGCTGGAAGCTGAGCGCAATGGGAGGAGGCCTAGTGACAATCAGCATCTGCTCGCGCACTGATGTCACAGGGGGGGTGGGGGGGTTGGGGGTGGAAGGGGCTAGCGCTCCCTCTGGGCTCTGTGCCCAGGACATAATGGTTACGTCCTGGGCACACGAGCACTGTGCCTCAGGACGTAACTATTACGTTCTGGGCACAGAAGGGGATAAAAGTGCAAGTTTGGCCAGCTGAAAAATTATGGCCCCTGTCTCCATGTCCCATCGCATTGCAACGAAAACATTGATTCAGATTTAAAAGGCACATCCTATTAATCCTTGATGGAGTTTAATACCCAGCCATCTTGCAAGAAATGCCATCCTTTTATAATTGGCCGCTATGAGCGACTTATACCCCATTTCGCTGACCTACTGCAATTCTTTTAGTCATATCTCGTATTCAGTTTCCCTGGTTACTTGTTCTAAAAATGCCATTATAGATTGTTTATGTGCAGGCAGGGACACCTTCCTGCACATAAACAATCCATCCCCTCAACGCAGACACCCTTGCACTATGGTGCAAGGATGCCTGTGTTGGCGCTATACAGTTTAATTCAGCACCAGCTCAGGGGGAAACGCAGGGGTGCACCGTATTCCTCTAAATACGGCGCACCTTTGCATTTCTAAAGTGGCGCAGTGTAGCAGTGTTATTTTTGACACAACATGGTGCTGCACTTCTTTAACATAAATCTGGGCCTAAATGTTAAACATGTCCTTAGAGCAACTAGCACCTAGAAGCTGTTTTCACTGTAGCACGGTTGGCTGTTCCATAAAGAAAAACTGGGATGTACTATTAAATGTAATAATGTTATATTGGCTAGGATATACGTAGAAATGTAATACATGGACTCTTTGTAATATTTATTGAAAGCCCACATCTCTGGTGAAGTCATATTTAAATTACTATTAAGGAGACTGTACTTTTAGAATGTCACCTTTCCCCTGCTTATAGCTTATGGAGGCTAATTTGCATTAACCTTCAGCTGCAGCCCTCTGAATGCTCCTAGCCCTGAACAAGGCGTGAAAACTGCTCCCAGAACAGACACAAAGGACTGAGTGGAGGAAGATGTTTCTTTTCCTCTGGCATGATGGCCATTTAGGCAGTGCCTAGGAACTCAGTTAACTTCAAAGAGGTATCCCCTGTCACAGGCAGATACCAGATGACACATGCACAGGCACCTTCTTTATTCCTCCAGTCAGCTAGGCTCTAATCACATAGGGGAGGGAGCTGTCCCTACAAATGATTTGATGTAACCACAGAAGAGGGGGTTGGACATATCCTTGGTCAAACCTCCAGGGTGGGCACACAGGATCTGCACAAGGGGAGAAGGTTTCCAACATCTTGGATTTAGACAAAATGTCACTGTGGGATTATTTGCAGATGGCAACACAGAAAATGCTGTAAGATTGGGTAATGTAACCCCTGGGAACATTTAACCATCTTGATTTGATATGAGCAAAAGTCACTTCCACCCACAAGCTAGTGCCAAGCATAAATATGACAAAATAATACTCTTCTTAAGAACTCAACTGGCCTGTGGAAGAACAGATACTGGACTGCACCTGATGTCTAAGATTGAGGAGACCTTCCATGTGTACCCAAGACAAAGAAGGGGACTTCAAGTGTAACTTGTCTGACCTTCTTTGTAAGTTATAGGGCCACAATAAGCTTCAAGTGGCTATTCTCTGAAGAGCTCAGCTAACCATT
The DNA here is from genome assembly GCF_031143425.1 of Pleurodeles waltl. Lineage (NCBI taxonomy): Eukaryota > Metazoa > Chordata > Amphibia > Caudata > Salamandridae > Pleurodeles > Pleurodeles waltl. The sequence continues at coordinate 444,612,353 of NC_090451.1, read as the reverse complement.
GCCAACTGAATTTTGACCTGAACACTGCTGGTGGCCCCTGCTGGTGTTAATCATCACCCCAAAATGCTATTCCTGAGGTCCTGAGACAAGTTGCTGTGTCCAAATCGACTTCTCTGAGCGTCACAGAAAATCTAGGATGTTTTGGACTTGAAGACCTTTAGAGGACTTTAACAAACTCCCAATTCAACCCAGCCAAGGTGAATTGACGATGGGCTGAGGAAACAGATTCCCCCTCACTAAGTTTCTCTGCAACTGCAAATCTGATTCTTTGGGACCTCTTTGAAAAGGTATCCAGACTCACGGAGCCCTCATTTGTTCCCACATTCAACTTGCCCCACCAGACGATCCCAAGCTCCAAAAAAAAAAGATTACATTGGTGGTACATACCGCCGTGCTCAGAATGGACACCCACATACAAAACAACACTACATTGGCCAATACCAAAAACACACACCTCAAACTGCTGTTGCTCCCCTTCCTATGGCCCTTTGGGCACTGGTACTGTGCTACAAAGAGACTGGAATAATACCCTAGACTTTCCTCCATTATCACTCCATTCCATTGCACTTTCCCTTCAATTTCTTAGCACTACAATAAACACCCTTGAACACAACTCAACTGATTTTATTGAATGTGTTGAAAATGTGTATTTATGGAAACAGTTTCAACCATTGCAAATGAACTGTACATTGTGAGAGCATAGAAATAATGACCTGTAGCTGGCTGTAGTCAGCACATCAGTACACAGTTGTTATATCACCAACATCTGAAGAATGACAAACCATAGGTGACAGTAACTAGAGGTAAAAGGAAGTGAATGCTATCCTGACACAGCCACCCAGAATACACCAATAGTCATAGAAATGTTAAGTTGCACTGTCTCACCTATGTGTCTTTGGAAGTACTGACGGATAACTGATGTTCTGTTGTCCTCATCCTCAGCCTCTTCATCCTCACTGTCATCAGGGTCTACTGCTGCCACAGGGGCATCTCCTGTACATGTCTTCTGAGGGCCAGGTTGTGCAACATGCAGCATGCCAATACTATCTGGCAGACCTTTCCGGGTGAGTAGCACAGGAATCCACCTGTCAGATGGAGGCACCTGAACGTGGCCTTCAGGAGGCTGAAGGTCCTCTGAATAATTCTTCTGGCCCACCCATGTGCCTCATTATAATGTTTTTCAGCCCCAGTCCTGGCATTCCTCACAGGGGTCAGCAGCTACCATAGGTTTGGTTAGCCAGAGTAACCTGCAAGTATTGAGGGACAACATTTAGCCACACAAAATCCTATGGGGTTGACACCAGAGGCATACACTAAAATAGAGTGGTTGGGGACCAAGGCTCACCTATTAGCCACACCCTGTGCCTCTGTAGTTGGGCCATCACATTTGGGATGCTGCTATTCCTCAGAACAAAGGCATCATGCACTGACTCAGGATACTTAGCATTGACATGAAAGATGTACTGGTCCGCCAGGCACACCATCTGCACATTCATTGAGTGGAAACTCTTACGATTCCTGTACACCTGTTCATTCTGGCGGGGGGTACAAACAAAATATGTGTCCCGTCAATCACCCTAATGATATTGTGGATATGTCCCATTTCATTGAATCCGGCCTTCACAGTGGCCACATCTTCCACCTGGGGGAAAGCTATGTAGCTGCACATGTGTTTTACCAGGGCAGACAAAACTCTTCCCCACACAATTGAAAACATTTGTTGTGACATTCCTGCTGCCAAGCCCACTGTCACTTGGAAAGTACCAGTTGCCAGGAAATAGAGCACTGATAGCACATGCACAAGAGGGGGGATCCCAATCGGATGACGGATAGCTGAGATCAGGTCAGGCTCCAATTGGGCACACACCTCTGTGATTGTGTCCCTGTTCAATCTACAGGTGAGTACTATGTGCCTGTGCTACAGTGTAGCCAAGTCCAACAGAGGTCTGTACACAGGAGTATGTCTCCACCTCCTATTCACCTGCAGCGGTAGGTATCGAAGGGACAAAAGAGTGAGTAGGGTGTCACAATTGGAACAACAAAACCTCAACTGCAGTCCACATGGTGCACTTATGTATTTGGAAATTGTTAATGGCAAAGTATGTGCAAATCTAATCTGTGACACAGTATTAGTCAATTGGCCTGTTCCCCCCCTGAAATGGTGACCGCTTGTCCTGTATGTAGGGACAGGTGAAAGTGAGGTAATTCCGCTGACATTGGCCGTCGTGGCGGAAGACGGTCTTGCACCACAGTGCATTTCCTCATTGGATAATATGGGGCTCTATGGAGTACAGTGGCTAATGGGTATCTACGACTGTTGTAATTTAGTAGTGATTAGATTAAGCATTAGCAGAATACATCTTGTATTTAGCAACTATTGTGAACATTTCGCGGAATCCATTTTGTATTCATGGCAGCCAATATCTCTGCCACATGCTGCCATGTGCTCGCCATGTGCTCTGTCCTACCTTCCTGTTAACTACTCTTGAAAATCTGTCTAGTGACAAGTTATATTTAGCATCTCCCACTTTGCACATGCCCAGTAAGGTCTGCAGCTGTTAGTAATTAGTAGCCAACAGTAATGTGTCTACTAGTCCTTGAAAACTGTTAGCCCCTCCTACCTGTCGACTGTGCATTTTCATATTACCTTATATGTATATAAGTCTTGCTTCTATAATTGTACCACCTTCTTTTAGCTCCTGCGTGGGTATAAATGGACCATGCTCTCTTAGTTCAGTGTGCTACTTCCAACATTACCGAAGGGTGCTATTGGATCTGTAGTACCACCTCATGAGGTTTAATAAACGTTGTCTTTTATTTCAGTTTCTGTGCCAACTTCTTCCTATATGGTCTGAGGACTTTGTGCAGAGAAGGGCGAACCCCTTGCACTAGTTGGCCTTGCTGAGGCTTACTTCGACACGACGGTGGTGATGGTGTACACCGACGCAGACGTGACCACCATTTACTATCTGATTCCTCACTTGTTTCCTGACTTTTAACAGAAGACCTACACTGTGTGTGCTGCTGTGACCTGTGTCTGGAACCTACCATGGCCCATGTGACCGAGGAAAGGTCCCCATCCTTCACTTCAGAGGAGTTGGAGTGACTGGTGGATGGGGTCCTACCCCACTACAGACAGCTGTGTGGTTCTCCAGACCAACAGCTGAGTATATTTTTGGCACTATGCATGTGGGAAGGATGCATGGAGGTGTGTGTGCAGGCATCGTGTAAGGGGGATGGGGGAATGTCTTGTGGCAGTGTACATTGTGTATGCTGGGCTATGTGTATGCCAATGGTGATAGAAAAGAATGGTGATAGAAAAGGGTATGGTGGGCCATTTGTGTGACAGACTGTACTGTTTGTTTAATGGTGTTCTCCTGTCTGTATTGCCTCTGCAGGTCAGCACCCATTAAAAGAAGGGAATATGGTGTGCCATTGCCAAGGACGTGCAGACTCTGGGGATCTATGGCAGGCGGAGCACCCACTGTCGGATCCGGTGGGAGGACCTGAGATGCTGGGCATGGAAGACTGCAGAGGTCCAGCTGGGGATGGCCTCCCAACGAAGAAGGGATGCCCGTTGAACCCTGACCCCCCTGATGGCCCACATACTGGCAGTGGCCTACTCTGAAATGAATGGGTGCTCGAAGGAATCACAGCAGCCACAAGGGGCTGAGTACAGTGGGTATCCTTACAGATTTGGTTGGTTGGTGGTATCCGGGTGGTGAATGAGTGTTAGTCGGTGCCCATGAGGCTGGGCCAGACATTGCAGCATTGGTCATCTGAAGGGTAATGGGTGTATGGCAAATACAGGTAACGTAGCTTGTTAGAAGTCCATTCAGCCAGGGCATCATAGATCCCAGGGGTGCTGCAGTTGGAGGTGTGTGGTCCTCATCTTGCCTTGGTGACTACCCGTATCAATGGTAGTGCAATGCTTAGTGCATAAGCCTGATCCTTGAGTGTGACGGTGCTGTGTACAAAAACAGTGGTGTTGGTGCGATAATTGACCCAGTGTTCCCTTTCACTCTCCCCTCCCCCTCTTTTCTTCTGTCATCCTGTCCATGTGTGCATTAGTATCATCTGGCGGAGGAGCAGGGGCACCGGCAACAGAGAGAGCTACATCCCACAGGACCCACGAGGCAGAGCCCACTGACGTCGAGGGTACCACTGGGACGAAGGGCGAGGGGAGCACCACAGCAGAGATAGGAGATGACAACACTGACTCGGATACCTCCTCCGATGGAAGCTCCCTGCATACCAGTACCGCCCTTGCAGTAGCCCCTCAGTGAGTTGCCCATGCCTGCTCACCCAGGAGGGTGGGGATCTCCTTTGCCCCAGACATCTCAAGCCCTGCCCCAGTGAGCCCTGCTGCACTGAGTGACCTCCTGAGATCCATCTCTGTAGGGCAGTCAACCATTGTGAATGCAATCCAGGGGCAGCAATCCCAGATGCAGCAATGCAATGCATTTGTGGAAGGTATTCACAGTGGCTTGGCAGCCCCACAGAGGTCGTTTCAGGCACTGGCCGCCTCCCTGATGGCAGCCATTGTCCCTGTTTCTACCATCCCCCCTCCAACTACCACTTTCCAGTCCCATTCTCCTCAACCCCAACCCAACCCATGCTCACATACTGAAGAGCATGCACACAAGACAACACACAAGAGTGGCACAGCCAGACTCAAGCACCACACTTCATCCCACAAGCACTCACACAAACACCAGACAGTTGCAGATGCAACCACGTCCACTACTCCACTGTTTCCCCCTCCTCCACCTCCTCCACCTCCCTCCCAGTCACGTCCACACTCATACCGGCATGCACTGCCACAACATCCACTACTGGCATCACCACAGCGAGCAGCACACACACCTCACTAGCAGACACCTCCAAAACATCCATCCACTTGTCCCCTGTGTCCTCTCCCACCATGTCTGCCCCCCAAAGGACACAAATGAAAGCACTCAGGCACCTAACAGCCATCCACCTCACACACACACACTGCCCAGGCACCTACACCCAAGTCCAGTAGACGTACACCTCCAACAACCACTCCCTCAACCTCCACTCCCATCCCTCCTCCCTCCTCCCACCCCACCGTCTCTAAGAAGCTTTTCCTCACCCAAATTGAACTCTTTCCTCCCCCTCCCCCCCATCCTGCCCATAGAACCAGGGTGCCAACCAGCCAGCCCAGCACCTCAGTTTTTAGGGACAATGGAGGAACCTCCTAGTCGTGGAGGCAAGACTGTGAAGGATTCCACTCCAACAGCCAGAAAGGGGAAGGAGCCCACAACACCTACAGCCAGGAAGGGGGAGGAACTCACAACACCTACAGCCAGGAAGGGAAGGAGCTCACAACACCTGCAGCCAGGAAGGTGAAGGATCCCACAACACCTACAGCCAGGAAGAGGAAGGATCTCACAACACAAACAGCCAGGAAGGGGAAGGGGAAAGAGCCCACAACACAAACAGCCCAGAAGGGAAAGGTGCCCACACCCATGGAGGAAATGAAGCCATCAACTCCATCAGAGGTGGGAGGGTGAAACCCTCCCACCACCACCTGTGGTCATGGAGCCCTCACCGCCAGCAGAGGCAGGCCATGGAGCACCATCACCTGTTGTCACAGAGCAGCCCTCACCACCAGCTGAGGCAGTGCAGCCATCACCACTAGGAAAAGGTGGCGGTCTCCGGTGTCATAATATGGTGCGCGTTACCTTGTCTTCAGCCTGGCTGTTGATGGCTACTGACGTGGTGAGTGTTGTTACCGCCCTGGCGGTTAGTGTGGTATATTGGCTGTCTAGGGGAGTTGTCACCGCCTTGGTCAAAATTTGGCGGTACTTGTACCGCCAGCCTGTTGGCGGTATTACCACCACTTTATCACTCACTGCCGGGGTCATAATGATGGCCTAAGTGGTTTCATGATCTTCAGTGATTTATAGAGACATGCTCGATTTACATATAATCTTTTTAAGCATGCTGCACAAGTGGGCTAATATGCGTGCATCACTCCATTCTACCATATCGAATTACTTCCCACCATTCTTATTATACCATCTGAAAATCTATTTAAGATAAACCTTTCTCTCTCCGCCCCCAATGTCTGTGTTAGACCTATATAAACACCACCCCAAAAGAAAACACCCTATCATGTACCGGCAATGATGTATCCACACTGAAATCATCTAGAAACCTGACTAGCTCACTTTCTCATTGTCATCCAGATGGGCACTCATTTCTTCACTTGAATTCAATCCAAGGGGGCTTAGAGTAGAAACCTTGATTATATATTTTTAAATACATAACATTTACTGTCAGTCTTCTCCACGCTGACTGGGTTTTATCTGATCAATTACCACAAAGCTAATCAGATTTTCATTCCCTTCATGTAAATCCTGGAAGTGCCTTGTTACCGGGTAATTGCGGTCATAATTACAAATTGCTCCTATTGCTCCAACGTTCTCTTTTTAGCCCTGTGAATAGTGCTTCCCACGTAAATCTTATTACATGGGCATCTCAAACAGTATACACAAAATTCAGTGTCCAATCTGATATTTGTACAACTGCTACTGTATCTACAAGCTTTGCTCTGTGTGCAGCAATAGAATCCAGCTGGACTCCCTGAAGTCCTCTCTGTATTATTTGAACTTGTCACCAAGATCTGACTCAAATTGTCTCTCAGAGACCTCCCCTTATGAAAGGTAACCAACAGCATATTTGTGATATATCTATCTAAAATAGGATCTGTCTGCAGAATATGCCAGCTCTTTGTAAGAATTTGTCTCACTGTGTAGGCTTGATTGGAGTATGTTGTGATAAATCTTAGTCTATCCTCAGATTCTTGGTTCTCCTGTACTTTATACAATAGGTCTTCTCTCAAAGTGTTATCCACCTTTCTCTTTGCCTGCATGATGACATCTTTGCTGTATCCCCTCTCTCTGAATCTATTGCGCATTATCACACTCTTGTGTTGGTAATCTTCCCATGTACTGTATATCCCTCTGGCTCTCAATAGTTCTCCATAGGGGATACTCATTATCATCTTAGTTCGATGTGCACTCTTAGCGTTTAATAAACTGTTACCTGCTGTGGCTTTTCTGTGCAATCTGGTACTCAAGAAATCATTCTCAAATACAATCTCTACGTCCACAAATTGGATTTGTTCATTAATGTGTGGCTCACTTAACTTGAGGTTGTATTCAACATTATTTACGGCAGCCACAAATCTGATTGAGGACCTCTCATCACCTCTCCAAATTACAAAAATTTCATTGATGTACAGACACCACAACACCACTTTGTACTCAAAATCTGCTATATCAATGGACGCCTGCTCCTCCCACCAGCCCATGAATAGATTTGCATAGATGGGGGGAATGCAGGTGCCCATCGTTGTCCCCTGTATACTTGGTTATCAAGCAGGATAAAAAATTGTTGAGACAATACCTGATCAAATCATAGATTATTTCAGTATGCAACATAAATGAGATCGATCTAGCTCTCATGTAAAGTCTAATTGTTATGAAGCCAAAATCATGTTGTATACATGTGTAAAGACTTGTAACATCAAGTATCAAAAGCAAATGTTCATCCTCCCATTTAAGACCTTCAATGATCTTCAATAACGGTATGGTATCTTTCACAAATAGTCTGGGATAATAATCCATATATCTCAAGGTGTTTTCAAGTAGAGAGCATATTGCCAACACAATTGGTCTTCCCGGAAGGGTTTTCTTATCCTTAAGTAGTTTCGGTAAGAGATATAAAACTAGAATTTTAGGCTGTTCACATTTCAAGTAGTGATATTTCTCCCATTCCAGTAGATCGCTTTCTCTTCATTCCGGTAAAATCTCATGATATTTAACATTGGCTGACTTTACATCTGCCATTTTAGCTTGCACATAACATTATGGATTTCCTGTCTCTCACCTTCCATCTAATATTGACATTTGTCAAGGATGGCCACATTCCCCCCTTTGTCAGATTGTCGGATCACAATACTTGTGTCTTTCTTCAAATTCTCTAAAGCCTATTTCTGAGAGGTAGACAAATTGTCATAATTCCTATTTCTTGATTTATATCTCATGTGCTTAAGCTGTTTAATCACCTCTTTTTCAAAAACCTTTATAGCATCACTAAGTATCATTGGTAAAAACGCTGATTTTGGTCTAAAGGGACTGAAGCAAGTTCAAAACTGATCCTCATGTGCTTCTTTTCCATCATGCAGAGTAGTTAGTGAGTGTAACATTTCTATATCAGAAATATACAACATACTAGCCACATATTTCTCTGATGTATGTAAATCTTCTGTCATTGTCGTTTGATACAATTTTTTAACTTCAATCTCCTTACAAACTGAAAAAGATTTATCCTTGTTTGTACATAATCCAAATCACTAGTAGGACAGAAAGATAGGCCCAAAGCTAAATTTCTCTTTTACTATCAGTCAGTTCTCTACTAGAGAGATTCACCACAGTCATTGTGTTGTTTTTTTGGGACCTTGTTGTCACTCCCACTTCCCTGAGATCTTCTTTTCCTTCCTCGTATCTTTGTTGAGCAGTTCCTCTTCCTCTGCCTTTCATTCCTCGACCCTTGCCTCTCTCAAGAAAGGATTCCTTCCATTGATCTGTCCTTCCTTGATTCAAAAGGCGAAACTGCTTTAAAAAAATTGACCTATTTACATTCTTATCAGCCCCTGGAACTTTTGCAAGGGTGGTATCCAATGTGTCCAATAACCTGCTGTCAGACACATCACTCTCTTCAGGTTTCCTCACATTCAGATCTGGATTAGCCTCCACCATTGAAGATACTTGTTCCTTATAATCATCTGTATACATATAGTCATATTTCCGATGAAACATTAGAATTCTTCCTGACTGGTAATCTTTAAAACCACATATTAATTTTCTTTGTTTCTTCAGTGTAATATCCTCTTCAAATTTCAAAAGTTTTTTTATCCAAATTGATCGTAAACTCCTCTAAAGTATCTTGCAACACCATTGTCAATATTCCTCCGTAGTCTTGTCTATCTCTTCCACGATCTTGATTCAATCCTTAGAGGTATACTTAATCAAAATTCTCATCATATTGAGAGAGCTTTATTTCGCGTTTTCTGCCCATTCCTCCAAGACATCGGGTCAGGATCTTCATAATTTGGAATTGTATAAATTTGCAGACCACTGGGTACTCTCTCCACCTCAATATGACGTTGAAGTGCTTCAATTGCCCACCATTTGAACAGTTCTTTCTTCAGTAATTTTTCCAATTTGTCATACAAAACTTGTATCTGTAATACAGATCCTTCAATGGGCACCCACTGTCTGTCGCTGCGATTGTCCTCTTCCTGGGAAAAGAAAAGTTTGCTTGATTTTTTTTTCATCGAGCCTCTAATGAGGAAGGCATCTTGATAATAAATTTTATCCCCAAATATGCGCAAGTCTCCAAATGTGGGCACAGAAACTCCACTACCACAAGTCCCACTCCACTACCACAAGTCTTTCACACTGGTATCTGACAATAATTAACTTCTAAATACGAGCAGATATCTTTAGCAAAGCAAGAGAGAGCATTCATTCCAATACAGAGTCTTATCTCCAGTGTTCCAAACATGCATACCTTGCATTTTGCACAATTCCAAAAGCCCATTTGTTTGTGTTTTAGCCAGTTGGGACCACATCTGTTACAAGGAGTCATGTAATTTCTTGTCAGTTGGTCACCCAATGATGGTGCTTTCCTATAAGTGATCCGCGGGTAGTTTGGCAACACTTTCTGTAATGTCTCATCTAATATCAACGGTTGCCAATTGTCTTTTAACACTGTTTTTGTTTCTTGGCTAGCGGCATCAAGGTGCATGATGTATCTTATCTCATTATCTCTCCCTCCATTCTGGTTAATTTGGTTAATTATCTGTTTTGGTACCAAGAGCTTATCTCTCTCACACTTCTTTGCCCTTTCCATGACATCAGTTAAAACTGATCAAGGATATCCTCTGTGAATAAACCTCTCATACATGTCGTCCATCTGAATTTTTAATTCCATGTCTTCTGAACAATTATGTTTTACTCTCAGAAACTCATCATATGGAACACTCCATTTGATGGCTCTAGGATTTCCACTATTTGCATGTAACAAGCTGTTCACACTTGTTGGTTTTCTGTGCATCTTTGTGCATACTATCTCATCTATGATGTAGACCTCATAGGTGAATTCTAAATGCTGAGGTGTATCGTTAAGAGGGACTATAATGTCCACTAGAGTCTTCTGTTCTCCTCCCCCTATAAAAAAGAGAATATTGATGTACCATACCCATGGGATCACATGTTCCAAAGCTTCCTGATTTTTCTCTTGCCGTACTGTTTCTGCCCCCACCATCCCATTGTGAAATTAGCATACGTTGGCACAAAGGAAGTTCCCATAACAGTTCCTCTTTTATTGTAAATAGTACTTGCCATGAAATATGACAATATTGTGTGTCAGGCAATATTGTACCATTTCTAAATAGCATCTCAGTATGTTCTAGTAGGCTGATAGATCTATATCTCAGGAAGTACTGACATGCTTCCAGACCATCCTTATGTCTTATTGGTGTGTACAGAGGGACTACATTGATCATAGCCATTATATATAGTTCTTTTTCCATGGTATTTTTGTTAATCTATTTAGAAAATCCATGGAGTCCCTCAAAAATGATGGAAGACTTGGAACATAGGGGAAAAGAAAGATATCCACAAATCTGGAAGTGTTTTCAAGTAGTGATCCTATGGAGCTTACAATTGCGCGTCCCGGTGGGCTGGATTTGTTTTTATGTACTTTGGGCAAAAAGTGTATTGCGGGGATAATCGGATATTCAGTTTTGAGGTATTTAAATTCTTCCTCTTCTAATAATCCCTTATCTTGCATACCTGTAGTTTTTGATGGTATTCTGTAGTGTGTGCATCCATAGGATTGCTTTCTAGTTTGATATTGTTGTTTTTGTCTTCCAGTTGTCTCCTGGCTTCCTTAATGTAATCTTTGTAGTCTATAGCCACTATATTCCCCCTTTATCTGATGATCTGATAATGATTGTGTCATCATCTCGTAAAGTTTTTAATCTCTGTCCAATCCTCTTTTGTCCAATTAGTGCATCTATTTTTGTTGTTCCCAGTGCCATCTTTGTTATCCCATCTGTCGCTACTTCTTGAAATAGGTCTATTTTATTCCCAGTGGGGAGCTGAGGATAGAACCGTGACTTTGGTCTACATTGACTAGAAGTTGTTGCATCTGTTGATAATCCTAATGTTTGGCTATAGAACAGAAACTTAATCCCTTGTTTAATAATTTTACATGTTGATCATCAAGGGGGTCATTCTGACCCTGGCGGTCGGTGACCGCCAGGGTCACTGACCACGGGAGCACCGCCAACAGGCTGGCGGTGCTCCGTCGAGCATTCTGACCGCGGCGGTTCAGCCGCGGTCTGAAACGGAAAGTCGGCGGTCTCCCGCCGACTTTCCACTGCTCGGGAGAATCCTCCATGGCGGCGGAGCGATTCTGACACCCCCTACCGCCATCCTGTTCCTGGCGGGTCTCCCGCCAGGAACAGGATGGCGGTAGGGGGTGCTGCGGGGCCCCTGGGGGCCCCTGCAGTGCCCATGCCAATGGCATGGGCACTGCAGGGGCCCCCGTAAGAGGGCCTCACAAAGTATTTCAGTGTCTGCAAAGCAGACACTGAAATACGCGACGGGTGCAACTGCACCTGTCGCACCTTCCCACTACGCCGTCCTCGTGGGAAGGTAGATTTGCCCTGGGCTGGCGGGCGGCCTTTTGGCGGCCGCCCGCCAGCCCAGGGCAAATCTCAAAATACCCTCAGCGGTCTTGTGACCGCGGAGCGGTATTTTGTCGGGGGAACATTGGCGGGCGGCCTCCGCCGCCCGCCAATGTTAGAATCACACCCCAAGTCTTTTTGAAAAGAGATTAACTACCAAGTTCTCCTGTGCTATCAGACTCTTTTCTTTTATCCTCTTTCTTGTTCTTTGCCCTCTCCTCCCCTTCTGGGATCTCCTTTTGCTCTTGCGCCTGTTCTGTTTTATACTGTTCTCCCTCGCCTCCTCATTTCCATATTTTACGGTTGCATCTCTGCAGAAAAATACAGTTTTGGTCCCACTACAGCTGGTAGCTTCTCCACTGAGCTGGGATCAGAACTTTCCACATTTCAGAGCGCCTTGTCTTGTTCATTTTTTTCGTCCATAATTTCTTTACTATAAAAGGAATCAAACCACTTCAAAAATGTGTATATCCTGCCTGTGGAATAATCTATTTTATTTCTGTTGAATTTCTTTGTTTTTTTTCATTTGAATCTCCTTTTCATGTTTCTCTAGTTTTTTCTCCATCTCTCCTATTCTATTTTTAATTTCTTCTGTGATATGAGCAGATTCCAGTTCATTTTCAATCTCTTTAATTTGTTGTAGTGTCCTTTCTAATTTGGGCTCTGCTTGTGTTATAAGTGTTTGCATCAATTTCATGGAACATTCCATTCTGTCTGCCTGCCATTGCTTGAGTAAGTCCGGACCCATGTCATTTAGTGTGGGTAATACAAAGATCCTTAGTCCCCTGCGGACTCTCCCACACTCAATGTATTTTTGAAATATGGCTTTCTCCCACAACTTATTGGTCTCTATTATTTTTGCTTGTTTCTGCTCTTTGATCAAAGCATTGAAAGGTAACACAATTTTTGAGTTGGATAGTTCCTGCAGATTCTTGTCACCTCCTTCTTCAAACAGAGTTTTTATGATATGTTCTCGTTTAGATATTCTCTCAGCCATTGTTAGCGATTTAGTGATAAATGTGTAAAAGAAACAAAAGCAGCTTGAATCCGGAAGCACCAATCACTCTCTATTGTCATATAATTGTTTTTACTCAAATTCTTCCTGACTTGGTTCACTCAAATCCCCAGAAGTCAAAAGTTCATTATAAACTGTGAATAAGTGATCTTGAGATAAATCGAAGTATACTCTAGATGCCATTGTTAGTCCTTAGGGAAACCACCCTTTTACGCTCTGTGCAATTCACTCCTGTCTCCTCACAGAAAATATAGGACGAAAGGCACATGAAATCAAATTTGCGTCCTCTCCACGAATAACAGCTTTATTCAGCTTCAAAGAATGAGGGGAGAGATCACAGTTGAGGTCCCCTCCCTGTCTTCTCCCTTCTCACACTGCCACTTACCATATCTGGTGTGGGGAAGGCAGACAGCATTGTGTGTTCTCAATAGGAGGCTCCGTCATCCATTACCTTCCTTTGAGTGAATTCCCTAATGCCGCGTGATACGTATTTTCTTCATTCCAATTTGTTACATCAATTTATGGCTCATTCTGTCTATTTTAATCCATAAAGAGCATTGAATGGTGCACTTGTGCCCAGTGCATCCCATAATAGGTTCACCTCCTTTGCTCCATGATCTGCCAGAATTCCCATGGCGTGGCGCAATGTATTTGCGTCTCACTTCCACAACTTGGAGTAAATTTTGCATCGCACTTGTGCGGCTTTGGGTTTGTTTTCTTCTCTTTAAACAGCATAAAACTGTCATGGTTACTGACTTACAGGAGTAAAGCAGGGTTACATATTTCTCTGTAGACTCATCTCCCAGAGCTAGTAATATATATATGTATATATATATATTACAACAAAACAAAGCAGCTAATTCAATTAGCGCCGCGCTCAAATTACCGGTGCTCGTGCCAAGGGCAAGCTGACCCCTCGAATTAATTATAAAAACATACGTTTGGCAAAGCACTCCATCAAGATCTCTGTGTTTAATGTTTATTTAAAGACTGCGAGCAAACGAACAACGCACGCGTTTTGACCGAAAAAGTCTTTATCGAGTTCAGAAGTCCTGTCACCATTCTCCTCTAATATAGTTGGTGAATGTTATAACAATAGAAATGCATATTGGGATCTGTAGTCCAAATAAACAAATCAACAACAAATAACAATTCACAGAACTCCAAACAACAAAATGACCATGAAACATTAACTTTCCTGCCAATTGCAAAATGTTATTAAGTGAAATCATGTTATTAAATAAATATTAATGTTAATGATAGCAAATTAGTTGCAGTTTAGTACCCCACTAATTAGCAATGTCGTCAAATCATATAGTGAGTGTAAACACTTATTTCTTTGTATCCTAATTCAATAGCTTATGATACCTTTGTCTTCATGCACTCTTTGAAAATTGTACCTATTATCAATTGTTAAGTAAACTCAAACCAACATATCTGTCAATATGCTCATAATGTTTTAAATTACAAATTATAAATGTATCTAAAGTTCCTCATCATTGTTCATCCCAAATAGGGCCTTCATTTTCATCTGAATTATATATCTTGACTCAAGTTGTCTCAAATTTTTAACTCGATCACCACGCCTTTCGTGGTCTGGAATGTGATCTATCCCATAGTATCTTAAAGTTCTCCAGTCATTAGATGTACGTGTCTGTAAGTGTCTGGCAGTTGCATATGTATTATCTTTATGAGTTATTGCTCTAACGTGCTCTAGTATTCTTTTTCTCAACATGCAAATTGTACTTCCAATATATTTAAGACCACAGTGGCATTCTATATTATAAATTATAAATTTAGTATTGCAAGTAATTTTGTGTTTAATTGCCAACTCATGTCAATTTGGGAGTATTACCTTTTTCAATGATTTGCCAATTTTGCATGCTATACAGCTATTGCATTTGAAAAATCGTTTTTGCTCCGCTTCCAGCCAATTACAATCTTTTTCTAAAGAAAAATGGCTTTTAACCACCATGTCTTTGATACTAGGTGCTTTTTTGTATGAAAACAGTGGCTTGGGGCCAACTAGAGGTCCCAAATCTAAATCCTTACAAATTATTATCCAACGTTTACACACAATGGGGCATATTTATACTCCGCCTGCGCCGACTGTGTGTCAAAAATTTTGACGCACAATCAGCGCAAACGTTGCCCCGTATTTAAACTTTGACGCCCGAGCCCGTAGACGACAAAATTCTGCTGTGTGCGTCATTTTTTGGATGCGGCAACCCGCCTTGCGTTAATTATATGCAAGGTAGGCGTTCCCGTACAAAAAATGGCTAAAAACGGCCGTACGTCGTATTTATGCTTTCGGGCAAAAAATACGCACGGCCGGGAGGCGGAGCCAGAAAATGACGCACAGCCCGATGTGCGTAAAAAATGTATGCCTGGGTCAGGGCAGGCATTAAAATGGGGCAAACACACCTTTATTTAATCAGAACACACAGAACAAACAGCAGAGCACCAGAGCAGCAACAGGAAGCCATGGAGGTGATTCTAATCCAGCGTGCACGCAGACGCAGAGCCCAGCAGCAACAACAGCAGCTATAACAACACCAGCAGGGACCCCAAAGGCAGCGCAGAAGGCAGGAGAGGATATTCCGCCCAAGAACAACCCTTCAGGGCCTCATGGAACACGACATCATCCAGAGGTACCGGTTGAACTGGCAGGCCATTCAGCAGCTGCTTCGAAACATTGAACAGCAGTTGGCCCCCACTTTGGTGACACCCCGCACCATCCCAACAGAAACAAAGCTGCTTGCCGTACTTCACATGCTGGCAAGTGGCTCTTTCCAAACAACTGGTGCCCTTGTTGGCGGAATATCACAACAATCATTCTCCACCTTTTTGCCCAAAGTACTGGATGCCATCATTCGACTGACACCCGCCACATCTGCTTCCCTAACACACTGCAGAAACAGCAGGAAACAAAACAGGGGTTCTACGCAATCAGTGGCTTCCCACACGTCCTTGGTGCAATCGACTGCACACATGTACGCCTTGTGCCACCTGGTGCAACTGAACACCTCTACCGCAACAGGAAGCACACACATTCCATCAACGTGCAGGCCATAGTCGATCACCAGGGATTGATCACCAACATCGTGGCTAAATATCCTGGGAGTGTACATGACTCATACATCTTCCGTCAATGCACCATCCATGAACACTTCCAGGATTGACGGTATGGCAATGGACTACTTGTTGGTAAGTACAAAAACCTACTCATGTACACACTGCACAGCAACCCTCTAGGACAAACAACACATACACCACACCAGCAACATTTGAACAGGAACACACTGAGGTCGTGACATCACTAGCCATGTTTCTTAAATCACCATTGAACCTGTCACACATTGGAAATTACTGTACAACCTAATGTGAAGACGTCAATGAGTGTGGTTGCCTAAATGTCACCTTGCAAATTGTAAGTGTCCCAATGACCTTTACATGAATACATTGCATAAATGTCAAGGTATGGGATGTCTAGGGTACTTTGACATGAACGTGTTAACAACACTTTCAATTGTAACTTTGCATGGAACTATCATCTCACCCCCAGTGAAGACACACGGACACCTGTATCACAAGTCACAATGCTAGGGAGGGCACACTGTACTTCAAATCCCAAAACATACTGCTGACAAACGGTTAGCAGACAAACACTCGTTCAGCCAAGGAAACAACACAATGCAGATGGTACAGCCTACAAGCATAGGATGTCACATTAGTACACAAAAGAGACACGGACAACACGAGACAACTACTGCCATTAAAGGTCTTTTCAATAGTTCCAGCTACATCAACATGGTCCCATTCATTTTCTCTTGCAGCTGATCAGGGGTATGGCGTCCAGCCATGGATTATGACACCATTTGGCAACCCAAGTACTGCTGCAGAGTGTGCATACAACGAGGCCCATAGGAGGACACGCAGCATTGTTGAGCGGACCTTCGGCATCCTCAAGTCAAGGTTCCGCTGCCTCGACATCACTGGTGGTAGCCTCCTATATTCCCCTGAGATGGTCTGTAGGATCATCCTCACATGTGCAATATTGCACAACATTTGTATCAAAAGAAACATTCCCCTCCTGGAACCAGAGCCACACATGCCTGAAGAGGAGGAAGAGGAGGATGATGGCCTGCAACAGGAGGGGGAACTACAGAACACAGCTGCTGATATACGCAGGCGGCAACAGATTGTAAATAATTTCCTATTCTAATCACCATATCATGGTCTGGCTATTCCCTTTTGCACACCTTCATCTCTACTTATCTGAATAAGAGTGTTGCCTCATGGAGCATTGCTGAGATACTGAGTAGGACACGGAACATCCCAGAGCTAATGTGATGCCTAACATACAATGGTCACACACACACACTCTTAATGACATATATCATGTACATATCTCCTTTGAAGGCCATTAGCAGAGGACCACAACTATTTCACACATACATGTTGAAAGCAAGGTCCAACGCAGCCTATGGCACACAACTAAGACACCATCACTCAATAAGGGGAAAACAAGCCTCATACATGAGGCAGTCAATGTGCTTTGGCATCACTAACAGGAATGTCTGACAAGACCCTTGACAGCAGTTAGTCCAACTGCATCCAATATTTGCAAGGAATATCTGTGACTAGAGTTCCATAGAAGCAGAACATAGACAGCACATGTGCCACACATATGACATGCATTGCGCACATAACATTCCATGCACATGTCAGCCCATTTCCTAACTCCTGACACACCCATGCACCTGGTCACAACCCACCTGTCGGAAGAGGTCCCTGGAATATTAAGATGGGTACCCTGATAATACCTCCTTTACACACACAGACCAACATTAGCAAACCAGTGTGCTACACCCTTTCCTAAGCTATGCCATTGTCATAGAACATCTGACTGTATGGACGTCAGGTCAATTTATACACTGTCTTCTAGTTTCAAAGCCCTGTTAGCACATGTAGATTGCTTCCCCTTGTGAAAATGTCTGTTGGCCCTAAGAATGCAAGTCTCACCTACAGGACTGGTGAGAAACAGATGCAGCCCACACCTGTGATCACCTCCATGCACACCACCCATTTCAAAAAGCACTGCCCCTGATGATGCCTGGAACAGCATAGGAGTTGCCATTATGTCAAATACACCGTCAACCATTGATACCAATGAAGCCGTGTAACACAGCCCTTGGGTTCATTTGTCCCCTTCAAAAACACAGGACGTACACAGTTTGACATGTCAACTGTCTAGTTTGTCCTCCAAACAGTCTCAGTCAGACCACTGATTATGTAACTTGTCCAGTAGCTGGCTCCTGAATCACCTTGCATTCTGTCAGCCTGACTGTCAACTGTCTGTGCGTCACACTAAAGTATCCCTGTGTCTACATATGTACCACACGTGCGTAAGAAAACCTCCCATTCATCAGGGGGCATTGGGCATGAGCTTCTTTCATGCATACCCAAATACATTGTATAGCATCATCTGCCTTTTAACTGTACCATTTGAGTTACATCCTCTTGGAACTGCAAAATTCATGGTCCATCCCTTGTCTGGGTTGCATATATGCATGAATGAAAAAGTGTGACTGTGTCCCAGGGTCATAGGCAGAGATTGGGTACGGGGCTTTCAGCACAACCAGCAACCTCTGATAATGTACATGAATAATACACAAATGTCAGAACCATGACAGTTCACACACAGCATCACAGTGCGCACAACATAGTGATGGGCTGTGTGTGGTGAATAGCTGCAAGAATAAACAGCACAGAGGGTATGATGTTCCCAGATGCAGTGGGAAGTGCAGAGGCCAACCTGTGTACAAATGTTGTAATGACACCTGCCGGAACGTGACAATTGAGACATTATCTCACTCAGCACACCAAGGTTGCCCTGTTGACTGTCTCATTACACGTCTTTAGTGACAGGGTGGGACCATCCACATGTTGGTTTAAATGTCCACATCTACTTCACTCACATTGATCAACAAAGAATACTCAGTAGTTACAGGAATAGCTGCCACTGACTCATGATGAGTCCTGGTCCAAACTGTGACAAATTACACCCCAAACAATCTACAGGATCATCATTGGACCACACACATGAACAAGACACCTATGTGCAATTGATCACTGGAAATATGTGGACACGTGCTGTCTTGTATGCTGGTCCGCCACTTGATAGTTGGGGCTTACTTCTATGGCCTCAACTGTGGTGTCATCATACATATGAGATTCACCCTTGTCTGTCTGTGCAAACAACATGGCACCCACTTTCTCAATGCATGTGTATGACTCACTGTGGGATTCATCAACTAGTGCCTAGAAAGCTCTTACCAATACTCTAGGACATAGGATGTAGAAAATGTGGACCATTGACATGAACAAGCGTCTGCCATCCATCTGGTGCATGCTATGTCACATGTGGTGTCTACGTGACCCTAAAACTTGGAAGTATACTTTACGGGTGTTGTTACATGTATGACTAACACATGCCCTTGCTCATTCCAAATTTGACTTGCATCTTAGGATTGGACACATGGACGTCACATTCATACAACCATATGTACAATAATGCTTCATGTGATATACACACACACTTGGTCAACCAACACATTAGTTGTCAAAGCACACACTTTGAGCCAAAGGCATTCAGGTATTGTACATATGTGCGTCACATTGCTATCCTCTCCTTATGACAAACATGCACAATTTGTGCCACACATATATGTAGGCCACACTTATGACCATCTATGACGTCAGCCAACTGTAAACATACTGTGAAGGGTGTAGTGGATGATGTTCCGCTGCAGTATGATGTCACACATGTGAACATACACCATAACCACCATACTGTCTTCAATTAGCCAATCTCTGATGTGTTCCAAATGTAAAATAACCAAAAAACAAGTAAAAATGACCCAAACCAGTTAATGCACTGTAATTTTGACGTCCCTAGCGGTGTGCATCATTTTTTGTTTACCAAAACTGTATTTACGTCATTTTTTTTGACGCACAGGAGTGAAATTTAGCCTGCATCCAGATATTTGTACAGTCCATGTATCATTATGTGGATGCGGGTTAATATTCTCGTCTGTGAATCAAACAAAATGACGCAAATACAGTTTTGTGCAGCAAAAAATGTTGCATAACGCGAAAAAGGCAGGACTTTTCATACAGGAAGTGATGTAATAGGATATCCTGTTTACAGATCATGTACAGTGGGTGTACTTTCACTTTGCAGTCTATGATCCTTCTAGACTGTGTGGCTGTGTAGAGAGTGTTGTCCAGAGATTTTGTGCTGTATTTGTCCTGTGTGCTATCTGTAAAGTCCTTTTGTGAAATAAATATTGTTTGTGTATACTGTAGTACTGTGTTTTGTCTACATTTGTCCATTTATCTTGTGTATTTCTTGTTTGTGGGAGTCTGTTGTGGGTAGTGTTAGTTTGGGGATAGTTGGGCTCTTTTAGTGTTTAGGTTTACTTTTTTTCTGTCTTTTTACCCCTACTTTCACCCATTTCACCTTTCTATTTCTTTTACCCATATTCCTTATCTTCACCTATAAGTATGTCTGGTAGGCCATGTCTTGGCAGGATGGGGGAAGAGGAGTTGGGGGGCTTCATCTGGCTGGTGACACATTTCTTGCCGCTCATGATCCAGGCAGGGGGCAGGGTCATACAGGGTTACCCGACAGAGGCGCGCAGAATCCGGTGGGGAAAGGTGCTGCATCACCTGCAGCGTGTGTATGCCAGCCAGAGGAGTGACCACCAGCTGAAGCTCCGGTGGGCTGACCTCATCACCAGGGAGCAGGATCTCTTGGACCACCTGGGAATCATGATTGGTGGCACCGTTGGTGAGTACGACAATTGTTAATGTGCACGATTAAATGCTCTGTAGTGACATCAGGGAATTAGTGCAATGTCTGCCAGCTAACTTGATGACTGTGTGTAATGCTGGGGAAATATAAGGGGATCATTGATGCACAATAACAAGGATCACAATTGCTAGCTGTCAGGTTCCATGTGCTCAGCAAATTTACAGATAACTTTACCATGAAGGAAATTGGTGCGGCCTTTTTGTCAGCACAGCTAACAAAATAGGAGCAAATCATGTCTATAAAGGGTATTTTTGACAGAGAAGTCCAGATGTACCAACATTTAGGCCAACTATGTTGACGCAATTGCTAGACTGACTTTAGAATCACGACATGATTCTGAAAATGAGTGCTGCCTTCACGTCAATTGATAATAGCAAAGTGGCTCAAACATTGGTCTCATGTTAGTCTGGTGAATGTGGAAGGAAAGCGTTCACAGAAGTACTATGAATGTGTGGGATTATTTGGTTTCTTGATCTTTTTGGATAAATGTCAGTTCATAATTTGAAAACATCATGAAAAGGTGTAAGGTGCCCTCAGCTAACATCTTAAGATGTTTGTTGGAATTAGTTGAGCCACAATCCAAATATGGATGGCAGTCCAAGTGTATGCACATGGCTTCACATCTCCATGGTTGGTGCAAATCACCATAGCTGGGCCACATCAATTGACTATACTGTAACAACAGGATGGCTTACAGGAGTCCCTGCCCCTCCCTCTGTACATTGAGCCTATGTGCAATAAATGTGTCATGGACACAAGGCATGTTTGACTGGTAATGCAGTCCTCAAGTAACCAGGCGTTGGATGTTTCTCTTGGATGCACATGATGAGATGATTACACTCCATATTTTTTAGTGCTCACCAATTATGGGGCAAGTTTGCAAACACATGATAGTTAGGGCCAATGTATGTGTGAAGAAATGTGTGTAACTGTCACAGGAGACCCATGCTATGTACAAGTTGGCCGTGAAATTTCAGATGCAGAACCATCATGTCTGAATGGCTGCCATGTCCTTATTCAGCCTACACATTGTAAATGATTATGAAATTGTTGCACTGTGCACAGATTTTGAGCACATTTCTTCCTTCCATACCTTACAGGTGGACCGGCACCCTACACTGTGTGAGAGGTGGCGACATTTGAGGACCCCGACCACTCCAGTAAGTGTTGATATGTCTGTTATGTGTTGTGTTTGCTGGTTATGGACTCGTGTGAGTTGGACACATAGCAAGGTGTGATGCGTTGGACAAGGTTTTCACTTGTTCAATGAGTGGGAATGCAGTTCTCACATGTTTTGAGTTTGCCAATGCGTATCCAATGGTATCATGTAGGGATTGTAGGACATCCCTGTAGGCCTCACTGTGAGTACAGGGGGTAGTCATGTGTCTGACACATGTATCACCAAGAGTCGCAAAGGAAGTCAGCCCCTATTTAGTCAGCCTGTCAGACCCACATTCTCTAAGATTGGTGGAGCTAATAGCTTCCCAATAGACATCTGCTTCACTATTTACCTCCGTAAGTTTGAAACAGTAGGTAGAACCTCCTAGCAGCATGTACTTCCACATGTAGTGCATCAAGTCTGTGGAACCTGAGTGTAATGGCCTAGGTGTTCATGCAATTCATGATCATGGGTGTTCTAGCAACTCTGTGTCTGATGTAAGTCAGGCCTCACTGGAAGTATATGTTGTGTACTAAGTTCTGCATTTCCTGACATGTCTGACCCTATGTGTGCTCTAGGGTTTGCTGACTCCAAATTATAGATAGACCTTACCTGTGGTGTGTCTGTAGAGACAAACATGTGTGGAATTGCCTATACACTCCTCTGTGTACATGTTGTTGGCAAATTATAGTTGTGTATCCACCGCCCCCCCTCAAACACGGCCATGGGTTTGTGAATGGGGTACCTAGTATTGATGCTACCAGTATGTTACACATACCTGTGAATAAGTGACGGTTTGGTTGCATACTAGTATACACACTCAGGTTTGGCACTTGGTACCATACTGGAAAGTCCAGTTACAACTTACAGAACATGTGGCTTTAGTTTTGCTTTCCGTACACTGACATTTGTAACCCAGCTCTTGGTGGAGGATATGCAGCATGGTTCTCAGATGTTAACTGTCAGAACTCAGATTGTAAGTCAAAGCCAGTTGTTACCCATCTTGTGGGTTATGGATGTGCTTTGTGTGATGTCACCTTTGTTGTCTGGCCTGCCATGTACTTCAGGGACATTCAATGCTCTGTATCGTGATATGAGCTGTTACAAGTACAGTAGATGTAATGTCTGATTAACTTGCTGTGCCGTTTCACACAATGCAGTTACTAATTTAGCATATCTGCATTTGTCTTCACAGCAGCTAACATGACTCCAGACCAGGTCCGTGAATTTCAGCGTCGGGCCATGCGATACCAGCACATCCTGCTGGTGGAGTCGGGGTTCAGGAGGATGGCCCGGCGATATCGCCATGAACGTGCCTCCGGGGCATGGCGAGCCTTCGCACAGGGTGGGCCTACTTTGCCCACCACAGCCACCACAGAAACAACCACCAATCAGAGCCAGGTGGCCCCACCCACAGCTGCCACTGTTGATCCAACATCTGCTGGACTTCCTGGCCCCAGCATTGCCACCGGTGCAGGACAGCCCACACAGACCTCCTCCACCGGTACCCAGACTGCCACTGCTCCAGCTGTTGACCCTGCAGCCTTCAATAGACTTGAACATAATATGGACAAAGTGCTGCGCAAGGTGAGCCACCTGAGCCGGGACGTGCGGCACATTAAACGGCGGGTCAAGGATATAAAGAGGACCCTCCGGAGGGCCAACCTCTAGACAGTTGATTTGATGGACATGATAACCTCCCCTCCCTCCTCTTTCCTTGTTCTTATAGTTAGTGGGCTTAGGGGGCTTAGTGTTAGGTTAGTATAGGCTGTTAGTTTAGTTAGTGTTAGTGGATGGGGGGTTGGGGGTCCTGCTTGTTTCTTTTTTGACTTATTACATGTGTGGGTGGGTGAGCGGGGGGCTCTGTTGGGGTTCTTGTGTGTAAAAAAAGAAGAAAAAAGAAAAAAGAAAAAAACTTTTTAAAAAAATACCCCAAAAATATATATTTGTTTAGGATAGTATAGTATGTGTTTAGGTTAGTATGTGTTGTCCTCAATGTGTCCCGTCTCATAAGGGGGGTAGGGGTTAGAACGTTTCGTTACATGTGATTAGTAAGTGTAGCTTAGGTTAGTTAGGGACAGTTGTGGGTAATGAGTAGTCAGGGTAGATTAGGGTAGGTAAGATTTTTCCTTCAGTTTCCTCATCTATGGTTAGCTTTTAATAAATATTTGGTTACCCCTTAATAGTATGTGTTGAATGGTACTTGATCGTGGGTTTGGATTCAGTGTACATCAATTTTGTACTATAACATCTGTGTCCTATGCTACAAACAAATCCCAACTGAGCTGTACGATTGGCAGCTAGCCCAGAGCTACCTTGCAAAGTGTCTACCCTTTGTTGCAACCACCAATCACAGTTAATATGGTTCCCAATGTGTTTCTGTTGATAAGTGTGTTTTCAAAGTCACTAACAGTGCTTCCAGACTTGATATTGGGGAAACAGTTTTAGGTCTGACTGCAGTGTGATGATCATGCACACCCTTATAAGATGAGTTCTCATTGGCAATCTTGTATTCTTGTCTTCATGACCCTCATACATCATTTGTGACACAGTTCGGCATGATTACCTATTTGTATGTTAACTCAGACACCTTCATTTGTGCAGTTTTTTTTTGTATTTACTTAGATTAGTGTGGCATGTTTATTGTGTTATTTTTGCATGTTGACAACATTTAGCGGGCAATATTTGATGACTTACTTATCCCCTGAGGAAGCATTCTTCTGTCCTACACAGCATGATGGTGTATGGTTTCTCACTTCATCAGATATGTCCCTCAGGATGGGCAGAGTATGATGCAATCATGGTCACTGTGCAGATTTCCCTAACTACATAATATCTGGACAGTTGTATTGACAAGCTACGTAATTTGACAGTAGGCACATTTCAGTGATCTGCTGCACAGTTGATATGTCACATTACCCAGAGACAGATTTGTTGTGTAACTGCTATTTATTGAAAAGTGCTGTAGTGCTATTTGTACATTGTCCATGATTGTGAGTCCATTATAGTGATATCTTCCATTGTGATCCAACACAAGGGTTTACCAAAATGCTTTTGTCATGCTGGGGTTGCTGTTTCAGACAGTGCAGAGGGACAGACTTAGCCAATGAGTAGGAGAGAGACAATCACTGGGCTGGGTGACAAGTTCCATTTCCAGTTGTCGGTATGGCTAGAGGTTGTTAAGAGGGCCTTAGTTAATGAGGGGGGTGTGGTGGCTGACGTGTGCCAGGATGTCAGTTTGACGTTGTGGCCTTCCCTCCTGGCGTGGATTTCCCTTTGCCCCATCGTTGGCATGACAGCATGCCCCCCATGGGACTGTTGTTGGTGTAGTGTAATGGTGTGCCCCAGCTTCTGTCGGTGCAGGCCATGCCCCAATGCCATGCCCCTTTACCCATGCCACTCCGTGTATATGTTGACTTCCATGCATTTTGTGGTCGATATCCCCCCCGCTTGCAGTTAACATTTGTGCATTTTAATTCTCCATGCAACTTACCCTGCATGGGCGTTGTCTCCTGGTAGTCTGCGCTGTCCTGTCCTTGAATCCTTGTGACGATCTCCTCAGGGATGATGGCTGCGACCATCTCCTCCATGTGGTTCAGGGCCTCCTGGTGTGCTGGACTCCCCCCTTCAGTCTGCAGCAGTGCTGCCTTCCTGTTCCTGGCCATCTTTTCCTTGGTCCTGCGTTTGCAGTCATGCCAGCGTTTCTTGCACTCGATGACTGTTCTGCGTACTTCAGCCACACTGTTAATCTTGTCAACAATTTGTTGCCATATAGCCTCTCTCCTACTGATTGGCAACTTTGATGTGACAAACAGTTGGTGCTGGTGTTCAGTCACCTCTATAACCAGAATTTCCTGCTCCCCTGAACTAAAGCGAAACTTTCTTTTCTTCTTAAAAGTGTCCTGGTTCTTGTGTTGGTCCTCCTGGCTGGTTCCTGGTCTGCTGTCATCTTCCTGGGGTCTGTAGTGGCGTCTGGGATCCATTTTGGCTCTCCTCTGGTGAAATGGCTGTGTTCGCTGTGTTTTTTTACGCTATTGAGTAAAAAAAACTGCCCATATCCGGTTTGCGGTGTCGTAAATCGACCCACAGTCATTTCTGCCGCGTTAACTTCGTTTTCCTTTATGACTTGACGCCTCAGTGTGCGTCAAAAATAATGACTCCCACCTGTTGTTTGCGCTGCCGTGCGTCAAAGTATAAATATGTCGCCCGCAAGGCGCACCAAAATGGCGTTAGCCGGCGGTAATATTTTTTACGCAAAACTGCGCCGGCGCAGTTTTGCGTCAAAAAGTATAAATATGTGCCAATATTCCTTATACATCCACTTTCTTTAGTGTACCTCATCGTCATTTCAACTGGATCACTAGGATCAAATTCTCTTTTACTAAACAGTATTTCCTCTCGTTTTCTTAATTTAATTGTATTACTTTTTTTTTTAAAGGATTTTCTCACTATACCCTTGGGTTCTAAACCTTTCATATGTTTCAACACATTTAAGTGATAGTTCCTTATCATTAGAACTGTTTCTTCTCATTCTAATAAATTCACCCATTGGTGTGCTGTTAATCAAAAATTTGGGATGAAAACTTTTTCCATGCAACACACTATTGCATGCAGTTTCTTTCCGAAATACTGTTGTTTTGATTTTGTTATTCTCAATATAAATGGTGATATCTAAAAAAAATTATCGTTTTTTCACAAGTAAATTTTAGACCGACCTCATTGTTATTCAAGACAATAAAATATTGCATAAATTCTTCCTTCGATCCATTCCAAATCACAAAAAGGTCATCAATATAGCAGACCCAAAGTAAAGCTTTCTCAACAAATTCATCATTTTCTTTTCCCCATGCTATTTCTCTTCCCCACCAACCCATTACCAGGTTGGCGTAATTTGGAGAAAATTAAATACCCATAGCTGTACCACATAATTGATGAAAAATCTCATGATCGAACATAAAAATGTTATTTTTTAAACACATGTCAATCATGGCCAGTAACATATTTGAATGTTCCAACTCCGACAGGACTTCTGAACTCAATAAAGACCTTTTCGATTGAAATGCGTTGTTCATTTGCTCGCAGTCTTTAAATAAACATTAAACACGGAGATCTTGATGGAGTGCTTTGACAAATGTTTGTATATATATATATATATATATATATATATATATATATATATATGAATCTATCAAAGTCCTCCATCAGGGGCACACATCCCCTGCAGGGTGGCCTCAGCGCAAAGAGTGGAGAATCACAGAAGCATTGCCACAAAGAACACACAGCTGAGGCTCAGTTTCAGTTTACTTCCAACGTATTTATTCAGTTTAAAATGGCAGCACCACCCAAATCCTGACATGTTTTGACAATATGCCTTTATCATAGGTAGGTGGTCTCAAAATGCCCTCAAATCAGGTACTTTTAAATCACATGTTACGTGACTTTCATGTCAAAGCATACATATCCCACAATGCACTGTTCACAATCTCATATCTTGTTGCAGAGTCATATCTTAGTCTTGCTGAATAGCGTTAAAGGACTCCCAGTTGTTGTTCACATACATATTTACAGTGCGATACGTATCCAAGTACAAAAACCACATGTTTGTAAATTAAGTTTGTATGCTTTCATGCCACCACTTAGTCAAAGCTGCTAGCATTCATGTAATCTCAAAACACAAGGAAGTCATTAACTGTATGATAAAGAGATCAAATACCTCTCTCCCAACCCTTTCTCACCTCCATAGTTTCCTAATAACAAATCAGGTGCTTTTAAATCACGTCATGTCATGTCAAAGCATACATATCCCATAATGCACTGATCACGATCTCATATCTTGTTGCAGTCATATATATATATATATATATATATATATATATATCAGATAGATAGTCTTATTTTACCATTTTTATCAAGTGTGTGTGAGTGTGTGTGCGTGTGTCTGTATTCTGTATTCATTTCAAACTTATTAAGGAACAGTTGTGGATTTCGAATTTGTAAAGAGTAATTGATTTTCAGGAGAAAAACGTCTGATTATATAACTTAGAACTGTAAACGGTTTTTGAATCACAGTGTTTTAATCAATATATTATTATGGATGATGGGGTAGATTATTATCATTCTGCCTTTATATCATTTTGAAGGATCATCGAGGTCTTGAATTTTCACAGACCAAGGGCATGAGATGCTCAGAAGCAGAGTAAATTAAACACCTTCTCAAATTAATCAATGCATAATTTATTTCATTCAGATTGTTTCTACAGAAGACAGCTTTTTATCTTCTTCAATTTGATAGAAATCTCATTTTAATTTGTTTGCTATGCCATTTTAACACTGCTTTACAAGTTTAATGGAGCAAGAGTGGAGGGCTGACATCACTGAAATATTAATTTTCTAAAAGAAAGATATGTTTGAATTAGAGAAACCTTTCTAAAGTCAGTTATCTTCCTACTCAATTACAGGAATTCTATCAAAATCACATCATTCTGTTGATGTTTTTCATGAAGATAAAAAATTACCTTTTCATAATTAGTATGAACACCCCTGTGCAATTCACTGCTTTGTACAATCTCAAAGGACGTATACATTTTTTCCTCTCAAAGATATAAATTACCACAGCTGACTTTTAAGACAGTCAGTGGCTTACTCCACTTGCAGCAGTAACTGTGTGCAATTTGTTCGGAACATACATTCCGTATTTTTGGTCCCATTAAGTTGTACTGGCTTACATATTTCTGCAAAGTTGGCACAATGTGTATGATAGGTTTGAATAGATTTGAATCTTTTTTTTATCTATTCATTTTACACTTACAAGGAAACATTGACAGGCTTCGACAATGCGATAGTTATGCATGAGTGAGTAACATGTGCACTGCCATAACAAAGCAACTAGGTCATAGGAAACGAAAGGGTCTAGGCCTAAGGTAGAATGGGTCACCTTATCACTGGGGGCAGCGGGAGTGAGGGCAGTGTCTATTCAGGTATTAGTAATAATAAATCTGATCTGTTTCGGTCCAGGCCATATTGGAGTGCTCCAAAGCGAAGCATCAGTGATTCTGCCACCACGAGGCCCTACGTATCCTTTCAACTCGCTGAGATTTGAATAATAATTAACCTGTTATGTGGAAAGATTTACACTAATGAGTGAACGTGAATGTGTTTCTGGAGGTAAAAGATGGAGAAGGGGGACAGAACAACTCTGAGAACATAGATCATTTGCTCTTGTCTTTGGTACTCGGGATCTTTGGTGATTGGCCTTTCCATTTCTGGCGTAAACAGAAATGCAGAAAGAAAAACGTCCAGTACCAACAGACTCAATGTGTGAAGCAAATATATATATATATATATAAGAGAGAAGTGATTTGAGGGATATACGAGTTGCTTCATCCGAACGCGGCCCACTGCCATAAGGTCTCCAGGGCAGAAGAACCTTGGGAGTGTGTGTGTGTGTATATATATATATATATATATATATATATATATGTATATATATATATATTATTTTTTTACCTAATGGCAGTCGTCGCCACTAGGTAATTAGTTAGGACCATGTTTGAAGAGTAAAACGTTTTTTGAGTTGCCTATATCTTTAGCACTGTTTGATAAATCTTCACAACACTTTCTCAAAAAATTGAGTCACGGAGATTCTTGTTGTACATGGAAAGTTTCAGGGTGATCTGTCAAGCGGGGACCGAGAAAAAAGGGGTTGAAAAGACGTTGCATTTCCCATGGTAATTCCAATAGAGCATTAAGACATGCTACACCCCAAACCAATGGATGGAATTACACCAAATTTGGCAGAAAGCTAGCTTTCAGTACACAGCTTACTCTTTCACCTATTTGGTGTAAATCTGTCCAGTAGTATTTTGAGATATCAAAGGAAAAATACATTTGTGGATCTAGGGACGCAGATCCTTTATGAAGTATTCGCGAATAATGATGAGCTTGTGCAGTGAAATGCACAGCTCTGATTGTCTGCCAACCCATCAAACCAAGAAGTTTTGGCAGCCATCTTGGGATTCGGCTTCAGTGAAAAAAGTAAAGGGGGCCACAGCAGGGACCCCCTGACACCCTAGCTATAGTGGTGAGTTACCAGACTGACCCCCTCAGGGGTAAAAAACATTTCTTTAAAAAAATGTTGTCACAAATTCACAAAATTCCTGATATTGCATCAAAAAATTGAAAAAAACAAGCATCGGCGCTAGTGCTTATTTCTGTGAAGCTCCTGGGTGGGTCAGTTCCCAGGGTTCTTTACATTTTTAATGTGAGGGGACCCTTTGGTCCCCACACAGCCCATGGGACTGAGACCCCACAGGGGCTTTAACAACAAAAAAAGCAGGGGGACGCCCACCTCTGACAGCCCCGGGGACCTCCACTTCCCCACGGCTTCAAGCAATTCCAAGCAAGGCCCCCCACCCTCCCGCAGCCCCTGGGACCACGACCTCCTTGTGGCTTTAAGTCAATATAACAAGGGGGACCGGCTGAACCCTCCGCAGCCCAAGGGACCACCACCTCTGCAGGGCATTGCTCAGATTATGTGTGGGTGGCCACACAGCCCCCCTGCAGCCATGGGGACAGCCACCACACCAGGGAATTTCTCAAATTGTATGGAGGATGGCCATGCGGCTGCCTCACAGCCCCGGGGACCACCATCTCCCCAGGGTCAATATTAAAAAATAGAAAAAGGGTCCAATCGGATCTCCACAGCCCCGGGGATCACTACATTCCCGGGGGTTTTTTTGTGGGAGGGGAGCCTCGAGAAGCCACTGATGGCCCTGGGAACTGAAACCCCTCAGAGCCTGCTCCTGCTATGGCCACGGATGCCCACCCATGGGACAAAGTTGTTGCAGTGGCTTAATTGCAGCTTTGACAGCTGCCACTGAGTCACAGCAAACACTCTGTTAACAGTGAGGGAGAGTTGTCAAACAGCTCTCCCTCACTGCGAGTAGAGGTTTCCTCTGTTTCCCTGCCCGTGGAGATGCAGGCAAAGAGATAGAGAAAACAATTGCTGTCACAGAGCAGGAGCTGCTTTAGCAGTTCCCTCTCTATGACAGCAATGCTGGCTCCCGCAGGAGGTGGGGAGTGGGCTGGGACCATTGGGGCCTTAGTCCCCCCATGGTACTCAACATTTTGAGTGGGTTCCCTGGAGGGCACCCAAGTCACATATCAGGGCCCCGGGGATGGGGGTTCGCGGGGCTGAGATCAGCCTGGGAAGGGGAGCCGGGCAGCCCCCCTCAAAAAAATAATTTAAGCCAGGCCTCTGAGATAGGGCCCCCAGTACCAAGATCGGTCTGAGATGGGGGCCACAAAGCCCCCCTCCACAAAAAAGAAAAATGAATGTTTGGAATGGGCCCCAGGGGATGGAGTCTCTGGGGCTGCGGTCAGCCTGGGGACCCTGGGAGGGCCAGGTTGCAAGGCTCCCCGCCTCCAAAAAAAAATTAAATATTCAGACTGGGCCCGGGAAATGGTGTCTGTGGCGGAGATCAGCCTTGGGAGGGGGTTGGACACAGGGCCTGCCCATTGTGCATAGCAGAAAGCCATGCTCGGTGTTGATTGGATTAACGTATAGTAATGAAAATTACTTTACTTAAAAAAAAGAGTATATATTCACTGGAAAAAACAAAAGGTACAGGGATGTTATAGTTAGGGAATAGAATTAAAAGAATCCTAGAAATGCTCTAAAAAAACAGAGGTTACAGGAATGTGTAGGAGGCTGGCCTGGCGTATAGTGGGTACCTTGTGGTACTTACACCTTGTGCCAGGTCCAGTTATCCCTTATTAGTAGAAAAGAGGTGTTTCTAGCAGCTTA